>NC_064906.1:7576000-8207333 GCF_929443795.1 Astur gentilis | reverse complement strand
GAGCAGAGTGTCAGCAACAAATCCTACCAAATCTCGCATAATGATTAAAAATGGAGAAACCAAGGCAGCTGAAGTAAAGGTCACTGTATAATCTCCATTTATTGAAACAAATAGAGTTAATCGCAGTACTCCATCTCTTGTAGATTTCTTGGTATGAGATTTTTTGGGTGTTGTTTTTTTTTTTTTTTCTGTACTCAAGAACTGAAACTTTCAAATTTTTTTAACACTGCATGTAATGTTCTGTTTATGAGCTTTCTGCATTGATAATAATGAAATGTTCGTGCCCTTTTCCTAACATGAAAATTAACTTTTAAGCAAGGCTTAATTATAGCTTTATTTATCAATGACTAGGGAAACAGTCATTTAGAGAAAAGAGAAAAACATGGTGTGCAAAGTTACTGTAGAGTTGATTACACGATGCAGTCTCCTGTACCATCATAAATTTGACTGAATGAACAAAGTAATGTTAATCACATTAGAAGAAATATGGAATAAATACAATTATGTATATATATATGGAAAATATTGTCCCAAGAAGTCTTAGTTACACAGTGTTAATCAGACATCCAGAAATTGTTGCAGTACAACGCTCTTTCCCAGCTTCTACATTTCTGTGGTTCTGTGCTGTTGTTTCAGTTTTATCTAACTAAAAGTAGGAATTCTGATTTGTCTGGATTTTTTTTTTTTTCTAGTAAAAATTTGATTTGGATTTGCATTGAATCAAATCCAGCAGTTTGCAGTTTCACTGAGCTGAAATTTTCAGGGAATTCTTGTTTCTGGGCGAAAATTATTATTGGTTTGAAAATGAGAACTAAGATCTCTTCTTTGGGGCATGAGAAGGTTTTGTTGGAAAGCATTTATTTTCATTTCCTTGCTGACCCTTTGCAGTCTGACAAAACTCATTCCCTGCTACGGGATTTCTCTGAGCCTGTCTCAGAAGGCGAGACTTACTGAGCTGCTTGGGAGTCTTGTTTTACTTTAACCTGAGATCTTGATGGATGCAGTAGATCTTTTGTTTGCTATGTTTATGCTGATTCAGTCATCCTGAATGGAATAAATGGAACATTAAATGGAATAAAGCAACATTAAACTTCTGAAAAATGAAGGTACCGAATAAAGGTACTAGCTGGATGACTTGGAGCAGAAAGCTTGCTGGAGAAACTAAAATGTAAATAGCGCCAGCACTACTCTTAAACTGATTTCTTGGCTGCTCTGGTGTGCGTCAGTCTGAATGTAGTTTCTGAGGACCTAGATAACCTTGCAGAGATGATGACTCAGTTTTTGTGTTACCCCATCACTGAACTCAGGATCTCACTGAAACTCAGGACTGGCTGGCGTCTGCCTGTTTTAGCCCGTAATTGTGAAAGACTACACTGCCTGCTTCTTTTAAATGCAAATGTTTCCTCTCTGACTCACATCTCCCACTGCAGGTTTTGTCCTCTCCTTTCATCTGTTTTAAATGGTTTGTCTTAGAAGTTTTGTAGGGGAAAAATATTACTCCCATCTGGAATCATGATAGGTACTGTCTGTATGTGTGCCTAGTCTGGTGTCCAGTGTGTTTCTTCAGAACAAATTCAGAACAGTTTTCAGAACAACAGAACAGACAGAACAAACAAATTTCAGAACAGCAAATTCCTTTTATGAGAAATTGCTGGGAGTACTTTTCTCATAGGCACAAACTCACCCAGGACCAGCCTGCGGCTCCCCTTCTCAGTGAATATCATCTTGGGGCTAACTGGTGTTTTTCTGAACAAAACAGCTCCCGTACAAAGTATCTGTTGATGACACTGTATTCTGTATCTGTTTCACAACAGCCAATAGATACCATCAGTGAAATGTATATGGATTATGAATTTTACCATTTCCAGGAAAGCACAGGTAGCGCTGCTGTGATGGATGCTTCTGAACTGCAGAACTGTCTCTGAGGCTGCACCTGTACTTTTGAACAAAGCAGGAGCAAGGTCTACTCCATGGTAGGATCTAGACCTTCCAAAATATGTGGCACTTGGTCCTGGGTCTTAATTAGGCTCCCATTAGTCCTATAACAATACATACAAGCTCCCTTTCTCTCATGTGTATGTCACACACATACATATATGTCATCACGGAGTTTCATCCCTCTGTGTGCTGGGAGAAGTCTGTGGTATGCGCTATTCCAGTGGTGAGCTGTCGCTTTGGTGCAAAACCATGCCAGGGAGCATGCTAGCAATTGAGTGGGACAGCCAGCCAGCAGAGCTGTGACTGAGCTTGTCTGGCTTACTGAGTAGCGTAGACACAGACTCACTGATAACACCGCAAAGTCAGAAGCTATGGCAGTCCAGACTCCAGCCAGAGTTTGTGGCGTCAGGATTTTGGTGTTCCCTTCTGCGGAGCTAAACAGCACTTTTTGCCCCAACTTCAGGGGCTGCGGCTTTGAGAAGAAGAGCCAGGACACTCCGGCTGAGCTCTGGCTCCAGATTGGACTTGTCAGGCAAAGGGCTCCTGGGCGCTCAGAGGTAAACAGCTGGCTGCTTGCTCTGATGGTGGCTAGTGGAGTGTTTCCCTGAGAGGCCGGCACATCGTGCTCTCAAGGTCTCCTCTGTCTGCACCAAGTCCCGGCCAGGACTGTCAGCAGTTCATCGATCTCAAAGTATATTAAATTAAACATTTCAGGCGCTCTGAATCAGCAATTTCAGCTTTAATTGTATTTTGTTTAATTAAATCCTCTTAAATAAATTAATCTTTTCTGCAATATATTACCAGTTGGGGTACATTTTAGTTATTCATAGCTGACTACAGTACTGGAGAGAAATGTAATAGCTCACAAAGCTATGCTGATTTCATAGAGTTCTTTATTATTGGGGGGGTGGTCATTGGTTTGGGGATAGGGGCCCTGTTTGTTCGTGGGTTTGGTTTTGTCTGGGTCTTTGCTTGGGTTTTTGTTTGGGTTTTGTGTGTGTGTGTGTGTGTGTGTGTTGTTTTCATTGAGCTCCTGTTTTACGTATTTCCATGTCATCCAAAGGTTGGACGAGACTGGCAGTGGCAGCTTTTTCAGACCTGTCATTGTGTAATTTTACACTTAGCAGTAGTCCAGTTGAAATTAATTATTTCACTGGGACCGTGAATGCATATGACTCTCTGCAGCATAGTGACTATTAAACAGCTTTTTGCCACCTTTTTGGAAGGTGGCAGAGCATTTTCCCTCTCACACAATTTTGGGCAATTTAGAGGTGGGTTTTTTTTGTTTGTTTGTTTGTTGTTTGTTTTTTTTGGTTTTTTTTTTTGTATTCCCAGAGCATTCTAAGATCTTTAGATGAAAGACAGTAGAGACAGTTAAAGCATCCGTGCCGACCACCTCCAAAGAAGCCTTCTGCGACAGCCTTTCTTGGCCTGCTAATGGCTGGCAGGGAGCCAGTGGCTGTGTAATGAGCTATGTGAAGGGCAGGTAGCCCCTGGAATTACAGAAGAGAATTGTGACAGAATAAAGGGAAAGATGAAACTCCCGTGACCTCTGCTCATGAAGAAAAAAGACTGCAGCACTTGCTTATTGTAGTCTGAACTGAATAGATTGGATCTTGACCTTAATTTTAGTTTTCTTCAGTAGGGAAAAAAAAGTATTTTGGCTATGTTTAAATAAGAGAACAATGTTATTTCCAGGAATTTAATAAATGGGAATGTTCTTCACCAGCAGAAAAAAGATTATACTAGGGTTGGCTCTGCAGTAACCCTTTTGTTGTTTGAAGTCACAATTATTCTCTTTCAAAGGGATGTAAAACTTTTATATTCAGAGGTTCAACATAGCAATATGACTGATAAAGTAGATAATACTAAGTAAAGCTGCACCATAGGACAAATATACAGCGCAAGAAGGATCAAAAATTAATGGTCTAAGGAGGTCTGTAGATATTCTAAAGAAAAAATATTCCTAAATCCACCTCCCTTTTCCTTTTCTCAGGCGGATTTTTTTAGATAGGTATAATCAGCTGTGATAACAAGTGATCTAATATTATTTACTGGAAGGGGAAGTGTCCTTCCTTTCCTAGGGAAAGTCCTAACGCAGGTTTAATGATGAAAGTCAGTGTGTCCCCACTGGACTTAGTGGTGCTGCATCAGTTTGTATCAGCTGACAAAATATAAAATGGAAAATAGACACCTAAACCCTGTCAAATTTTACTTGGAAAGAGACATTTACTGTCTTTTTAGGATGTATTCTAATGGATGTTCTAGCCCAGATTCTCTTCAAACACAACTGCAAATGGAAAGCAAGTTCCTTTAATGCAGTGCCACTATGTCAGTTTAGAAACATGATTAGAAACCGTTTGCTATAATTTAATCATTCTGTGGTGCTAGCTGTTGTATCTGCCATACAGGTCCATTTTTACCCCATGTACCAGAAAGTTCTTAATTGCAATTCTCACTGTGATTCAGTCCATTTTTTTCTGCCAAACCAAACCTTGGCTGTTGAGGTAGAAGATCTTTTGCGTAAGTGTGGTGGTAGTGTGACAGGGCACATTGGCTCTGCAGCTATTTCACTGACAAAATATTGCAAGGAGAGACAAAATCAAATGTGAATAAAGGGGAAGAATCTTGCTGCCTTTATTGTGACAGTCCCAGTGTGGGATACACTTGGCTCTTGTCAATGCAGGTCATAACATTTACAGGATTTTTATTTGTGATCACATCTTCTGTGCATTTACTGTGTTAAGGAAAAAATGATTATCATCCTGTTTTATACATTTCCAGCTGGTACATGTAGGACTGCAGTGAAAAGAATAAGTTACACACATACCTTTATATGTCAGAGTGTTAGGAAGGAAGGAATTGCTGGGCCAAATGTTTCAACATGGAACTTCTGACCTTAGAGAGACTATGTGTCAATAGTAATCAGTTTTATAATTATCACTAATTGTTGTGGTCTACATTTTCTCTTACCTTTTGATGTTCAGGCCTTCCTGTGTATTTGCCTTTCTTAGAGATGTAGTTTTAACGTATATGTTTAAAGTAGCAAGGAACACAGAGGGGAAGGTCAGAATTTCTACAGCTGGTAATTACACAAGGACAAAAAAATCCTAAACCAGTTGTCCTGGTTTCAGCTGGGATAGAGTTCACTGTCTTCCTAGTAGCTGGTACAGTGCTGTGTTTTGAGTTCAGCATGCGAAGAATGTTGATAACACTGATGTTTTCAGTTGTTGCTCAGTAATGTTTAGTCTCAAGTCAAGGATTTTTCAGCTTCTCATGCCCAGCCAGGGCACAAGAAGTTGGCACAGGACACAACCAAGGCACCTGACCCAAACTGGCCAACGGTGTATTCCATACCATGGGACGTCCCATCTAGTTTAGGAACTGGGAAGTGGGGGGGGGGGGGAAGGGGATCGCTGCTCGGGGACTGGCCGAGTGTCGGTCGGCGGGTGGTGAGCTATTGTCCTGTGCATCATTTGTACATTCCAATCCTTTTATTACTACTGTTGTCATTTTATTAGTGTTGTCATTATCATTATAGTTTCTTCTTTTCTGCTCTATTAAACCGTTCTTATCTCAACCCAGAAGTTTTACCTTTTTTCCCGATTTCCTCCCCCATCCCACTGGATGGGGGAAGTGAGTGAGCGGCTGCGTGGTACTTAGTCGCTGGCTGGAGTTAAACCACGACACCAGTATTTAGCTATTCTACAGAGTTCTACACTAGCAGTTAAGTAGTTAGGCTAAATTCTATTATACACTTCAATGCAATAAATATGTTGACTTTAAATTACTTTTTAAGTTCATGTTAATCACATTATGTGATTCTGGAAGAAAAGAATTGCCGGATTCTTCAGCATGACCTAAGGCTTCTTTCAGCTGGGAAAAGAATTTGACCAAAGTCTGCGTTATTATATGATTTTTAAAATTCTAGTGTCAGCCAAGGCAAGAAAGGTTCTCCTCAGCTGTCTCTGCGTACAATGATGGAGATGCCGTTGCTACTCCACTTCAACTCTTGGGCAGTACAAATAATACAAAATAATACCAGAGTCTTCATAAAGGAGGTATCTGAAACTTCCAGAAAGTTTCATATGAAGGGCATGCAAATATTAAGTGTCGATAATATTCCTTTCATTTTGATATTTTAGTGGAGTAACTTCTGTGATTGTCTTGATCCTGCCTGCCCCCTGCCCCCCCCCATTTACACCACAAATGAAAATGAAGATAATTATTGTGCTCCTAAAATGTTGGCACCTGTTTTTTTCTTCCCACTCTGTTGTACTGAATTAATTTCTCTGATGTGAATAGAATTATGTTGTCTTAAATCAATTAAATGGTGGTGTGTTAAGCTGCTGGAAGGTTTTTATAATAATGTCATGTCATGGAGAATGTTGGGCTTGTGATTTTCTCTGTCTTGCCCCTGCCTTCGTTTCAATAATAGATGTGTAAATACCTAATTTTGACTTAGCTATAAGATGTAGGATCAAACTCTTGATGGTTCATAGTTTGCTTAATATGTAATATTGTCCTGGTTTCAGCTGGGATAGAGTTCACTGTCTTCCTAGTAGCGGGTACAGTGCTGTGTTTTGAGTTCAGTATGCGAAGAATGTTGATAACACTGATGTTTTCAGTTGTTGCTCAGTAGTGTTTAGTCTCAAGTCAAGGGGTTTTCAGCTTCTCATGCCCAGCCAGGGCACAAGAAGTTGGCACAGGACACAACCAGGGCACCTGACCCAAACTGGCCAACGGTGTATTCCATACCATGGGACGTCCCATCTAGTTTAGGAACTGGGAAGTGGGGGGGGGGGGGGGGGGGGGGCAGGAAATCGCTGCTCGGGGACTGGCAGGGTGTCAGTTGGCAGGTGGTGAGCAATTGCCCTGTGCATCATTTGTACATTCCAATCCTTTCATTATGGCTGTTGTCATTTTATTAGTGTTATCATTATCATTATTAGTTTCTTCTTTTCTGTTCTATTAAACCGTTCTTATCTCAACCCAGAAATTTTACTTCTTTTTCCCAATTTTCTCCTCCATCCCACTGGATGGGGGGGGAGTGAGTGAGCGGCTGCGTGGTGCTTAGTTGCTGGCTGGGGTTAAACCACGACAAATATAAATAAAAAAATTTAGTATTGGCCTTAAAATTGTACTTGTATTCAAACTTTCTTGTAGCACTCTATAAAAACTCCCAACACTGAGACATGCGAAGAATTACTTCAGCCCCATTAAATATGTCTTCTGCAATACTGTGGTTGAATCACTGCATCCTTACTCACAGAATGTTATGCTGTACACGTGGAGATGGTATTTAAGTCTTATTTGCAAATTAGCTGATGTGTTTGTTTGTCAAGTTCTTAATTAGATGGTGGAAACCCAGCTTCCCATCAGATCTACATTACTTCAAAATGAATTGTGTGTAAGATATAGTGGGCTTCATTAAAAGTTTTTGCCTGGGATGCAAGACTAGATCCACAGAATGATATAGGGGTTGTGGTGTCTCACAATAACTACTTTGCCCTAAACTTTAGATATTTACTTACTGGATTCAGTTCCCATCTGAAGTTATTTTAAATCTATCCATTTTCATTACTGATTTTTTTCTTACTGCCTGAAGGACTCTTCTTGAACATAAGAAATGCTTCTGTAAGTCCTGTGCAGCTAGGCATTGATCTCATCGGACTTCTTAGGATAGCTATTGTTTATATTGCTTGATTGTTGTCTCAAAGTTTAGCTGCTAGATCAGCCCTAGCAAAAGTCTTTGCGGTAAACAGAAAAATGGGATGGAAACATAGCTGGCTTACTCAGACACTTTAGTCTCGTCTAATCAAATAGGATAGCGTAGGATAAAATATGTATCTCCTGTGTTCCAGGTGAATGGTCCAAATGCCAGCTAGGTAAATCTTCCTCAATCCCTCTGTGGAAGCTGTTCCATTCTGTGTGAAATGTAATAGGAAAAGAGTATTTGTGAATCCGCGTGCTTCACAGATAGATGAAATAGACTCCAGGCCTTGTACTACATACATTGCTATTACATGTTAAGTATTTATTGACATAGGCTTTGAATCCTAGGAGTATTGACCTCCAGCTGTGGGCTGTACTGCAGGATCTGCTCTCTTTTAGGATCAATTAGTATTTAAATAATCAGTGTTTTAAAAGAATAGGGCTCTCTCCAAGTCTGAGGTAATGCAACAGGAGTTTTGGGACTACCTTTTCTCTTCAAATTAGTCTTTCCCCTGTTGATTCAGGCATGTTATGTCCTGTGATGGAAGAAGAGGTTAGAGTCGAATCCAGTTTTCTGCTACTTTGACAAACATTTTGAGCAAGCCTTATGTTTCCTTCTCTTTTTGTTCCATTTTGAAAAGAAGCTTTCACTGAAATTCAGAGGAGAAAAGGAAGAGGCGTTTCATTCACCAGAGAACTTCTGTAGGATTCCTGTATGAATTCACTTCCCCTGCTACCCACCTCCAGCCCAGTATTCATTTCCAAGAGTACTTTGCATACCTGGCTCTGGGCTGTGCAGGGGTGATGGATTCTTCTTTCCTTCCAGTTGGAGCTGAGTGATTTCATACAAAAGAGACTCTTTGAATCACACTGAAAAAGAGCAGCCATCTGTGCTCAGAGGAAAAGAGGCAGGCTTTTTATTCTAGGAAGATGTTTTGTACTCTGTTTTGCACGCTCACACAAGCATTTTGCTTTAGCTTCAGCAAGTACTCTAGGTGCAAATAAGGCATAAAAATCCCATCTGCTATAATTTATCCAATCAGGAAACTAAATTTTAATGGTGGGCACTCTCTTCAACCATTTTGTGAGGGGATTTGGGCACCTAATCTGGTTTTGTAAATTCTAATTTCAAGTTGTGTCTGTGTATCACTACACACAGAGCCCTTCATAGATTATTCTGAAATCCATGGAGGTGGTGAACTAGCTGTGGCAACACTTATAGTGTTTCAGTCATGGTTTATGAAAGTCTGTGTCCTAAATGGTTTGATATCCAAGTAACATCCTGTTAGTGTCTGTGAACTATCCTGAACCCTGTAAAAGCCAACCAAATAATGAAGGTGAGAAGTCAGTGTGGGTTTGAAAGCAGTATTCTTGGGTCCAGCGACAAAAAGCCCTGCTAAATATTTGTAGTGCATCTGGGTCTTAGCTCATGGATCTGCATGGAGTTGTGCCATATGAGCTCACCTAGCGACTTGTATCAGCTCTCCATCCATGCATCATGCAGAGCCCAACTGAACATTTTAGGTGCGTTTGTAGAATGTTGCTGTTGCTCTGATCATTGGATGATTTATTTAAAACCTGAAAAGACCACTCATTATAAGCTCAGCCACAGAATGTCAACCAAGTTTCCCAAACATCTGGTGTACATCGATTGTCTGTTCGCATACATAACCAGAACCTCTTATCCTTTTTTAAAAAAAATAAAATAAAAAAATCCAAAATCCCTTTCTGAGGAGAGCAGATGTTTTGTGTTAAGGAATCTGTGGTACATGTTGACCTGTTTGATAGCGCATTGTGTATAACGGTTGTCTCCTGGGGGTGGGTCTTTTAGAATTTGCTGCTTTCTTGTCAGCCAAGTATCTTCTTACTGGAACCATCATGACCCAAAGCATGACTAGTTTTCTTCAGTGGGATGGCAGCCTAAGTAGGTGTACATTAAAGTTCAAATGGACAAAACTGGTGCAAGCATCATGCAGATTCCTGCATGTGGAGGAAACAGCTGACAGTCCTTCTAGAAGACTTGTCTCCAGTTTATTTTACATTAATCCTGTAAATTCCCAGTTAACTTTCTTAGTATTTCTTTCATCTAAGTATTTATATGTTTGCATTTTGAAAGGAACTGAAGCATTTCAAGATTTGAGAGAGTCGTAGAAAAAAAGCTGCTATTATGTTTGTCCAGATGAAAATAATAAACTAAATGCTTTCCATTAACAAATTCAGCAAATCACTTTTCAAAACTCATTTAGCTAATGTTCTATTGAAAACGCAGAGTATTTCAGTCATATAATTGATTATAATGGTAATTATTTTATTGCCAGATACTGCATGTCCAACTCTTAACTTGTTTTCCATTCATGCTTATATTTCAACTAAGATGCTAAATATTTATAAATACAAGCTGTCTGTGTTAGAGAAATATCGATAAACAATTTTCAAGTCATCCCTTTGTTCATTCTGTCACTTAATCATACTCAAGAAGCAAAATATTTTTAGATACAAGCTGTCTCTGTCAGAGAAATGACTTTCATCTGATGCTCTCACTGTTGCATTCATCAGGGAATTGGAGAAGTGGAGAATGCTCAGAAGAGGCTTAAGTAATAAAAAGCTGTGTATTGCAACAAGGAGGCCTATTTTTTCCACCCCAAGCCTTTGCTCTGAGAGTTTATCTGATTAGGACATTCCTTTTGAATTCCTTGTTTCACATTTCCACAATGGAGATTTGAACCTATTATGCCACATTAGCACCCAAAGTCTTCACTTAGTGAATAACACCACTTTCTGTCTTTAAGCTATTTATTATTCCTGGACAGGGATTCCAGCAAAGGAAGGTTAGTGCAAAGTGCTACACCCTGCTCTGCTCCTAGTGCCTGCAACTCCTGTAATTTATCCAAGATACAGGTCAGATGAATTAATACTGACCCACTCACGATCCAGAGTTGGGGCATATTCCAAACGCATCGGGACTTGTAATGAGATCTTGTCCTTCCTTTCTCTCTGTGCAGCTCTGACACTGGCCTGCACTCGAACTGAATACAAACTTCATTATGATTATCTATTTTGTTCTAATGATGAAAATGAAGAGTAATCGTGAAGCATGACACGTTACAATTTCTAATATGATTACCAATGTAATTCTGACTGGAATCTGTCTGCAGCACAAAGTTTGATACATAAATGAACCAGACTAAAAAGATTCTTAAAGGCAATTTCTATTATCATATAGGGTTCCTACTCTGAGCCTTGTGCATGTGGTTCATATGAAGTTTAATTTCTATCATCAGAAGCAGTGTAGGGGAGAAGAAAGGAGGGTTCTGACACTATAGTGTAGGCTTATAAATATGTGAAAGAGTAATGCAATGCAATGTATTTGTAAGTAGTGGTAAGTTAGGAGCAGAAAAACCACTTACAAAACAGCATCACGGGTGAAATCAACAGACTGGCTGAGACAAGTAAATCCAGATACCACTAATTTATTAAATATACTCATACGTGTTTATTTCCTGCTGCTACCTATGCTGTTACAACATAGAGCAGTGCAAAATGAAAAATAAATACCGCTACACTTGATATGCCCTTAGCTTTTCTTAAAAGGCATTGAGCAGGCGAGCATCAGAACATAAGACTTTTGGCAAGGCTAACAATAACAGAATTACAGAATGGCTGAGGGTGGAAGCGACCTCTCCAGTTCACCTGGTCCAACCGCCCTGCTCAAACAAGGCCACCTAGAGCCAGCTGCCTCAGACCATATCCAGATAGCTTTTGAATGTGTGTGTCCAAGGATGGGGACTTCACAACTTCTGTGTGTTACCTCCTAGATGCACAGAGCCAGCTCTCATCCTAGAAGCAAGATCCTTGAGAGTATATTGAAATAGCCATGTGGCTAAGGCTGATTCTCAGAATTGCTCTCAAGGAACATTCGCAATTTGGGTTTGCAGAGTTAAGCTGCCTTTTGACATAATGCCTTCCAGCAAAAGGTAACAACACACAGAGAACAGGTATTCATTGCCTAGGTATTCATGCTCTTGAAACTTTTTTGCGAAACAAATAGAATTTCAAGGACTTCTCCAAATCTTTCCTACACGGTCACCTTCTCTTTTCTTCTACTAAAATCTCTGTGAGTGCAAAAAAAAAGGAAGAGGAAAAGGGAGAGGCACTGACATAAAAATAAATAAATACCTCTAAAAAAAAAAAATCCACTGGGAGTAACTGCCAATTATCTGGCTGGGCCAAGCCATGTCCCAGTGTATTCCTTACTACTCATATATAAGGTTTGTTAAAGAAAATCACCTGGCTTTATCTACATGGTATACTACAGGCATTTGTGAGCTCGTTCTAACAACATGCAGAGCTGAAAAAAAAGCCATGACTGCATTAGTATCCAGAGAGTCGTGAGCATAAGGTCTATGAAGATAAACCACACCGAGAAGCAGGGTATTTTAGCTCAGATTTGGCATGCATTAACGTGATCACATACATCTTGGATCAAGGTTGGCATACATCCTAACAGATACTCAGAGAATGGACATAATATCTGTCCTGGTATATTATGTAGGCATTTTCTTTCCCAGTACAAAAATAATAGTCCCAATGTAATGATGAAATTTATGATGAGGTATACAGAATCTGTATACCTCATTGCCTCATTCTGACTGTATCAGATGCTCAGATTTTAAGCTGTCTAGAAATCTGGATTATGTTCAAATATGCCTCTCAACACACAGGAAGAGTAAGCATAATATTAGCTATCAAGGATGCTGTTTAACACTACATTCTGTATTTCTCTGGGTTACCTGGAAAGGACTTATTATCAGATGACAGACAATTTGCATTTGGTTTCTTAAGAGATTAAGAGAGTCTTGAAGTATCACTTATTCTTGGAGGAGAGTGATTAATCAAGTAATAGTAGTGTTCATCATTGTAGGGCAGAATTTTAGTTATTGAACTATCCAAATGACTGCCAAAATATTTCTATAGAAAATTAACAAAGAGAAAAAGAAAAAAAAAAAAAAGAAAAAAGAGAGTGACAATGACAGTGCTATGTCCTGAAAAGAAACTGAGCTGCTGTAGTTGCAACAAATTGGAGTTGGGAATAACTTTCTGTGTGTATATAGATCTATATAATTTAGCCAGGAGTTGATTCTATAATATATATACTGCCAAAACTGTGGTTACTTTTTGTTATTAGTGTCACAAAAATCACCAAAGTCCACAATGAGTTTTCAGATTATGTTGGACTTTACAATGTATAAAGGGTCATGAGGAGTTCCTATGTTTATAAGATACACAAAATACAAATATTGTAAAAGGAAATGGAAGAACTGTGTGACATACTCCAATTACAGTGTTTAATTTTTTAATATACATCCTTCTCTTTTCAAGTTGTAGGCTCTCAGGAGATTTAATTACACTGCTTTCCAGCATGTACGGTGGAAACATATATACATATATGTATTGTCATGGTTTAACCCCAGCCAGCAACTAAGCACCACGCAGCCTCTCACTTACTCTCCCCCATCCAGTGGGATGGGGGAGGAAATCGGGAAAAAAAAAGTAAAACTCCTGGGTTGAGATAAGAACGGTTTAATAAGAACAGAAAAGAAGAAACTAATAATGATAATAATAACACTAATAAAATGACAACAGCCATAACGAAAACATTGGAATGTACAAATGATGCGCAGGGTAATTGCTCACCACTCGCTGATCGACACCCAGCCAGTCCCCGAGCGGTGATTCCCCGCCACCACTCCCCCCAGTTCCTATACTAGATGTGACGTCCCATGGTATGGAATACACCGTTGGGCAGTTTGAGTCAGCTGCCCGGGCTGTGTCCTGTGGCAACTGCTTGTGCCCCTCCAGCTTTCTCGCTGGCTGGGCATGAGAAGCTGAAAACCCCTTGACTTGAGACTAAACACTACTGAGCAACAACTGAAAACATCAGTGTTATCAACATTCTTCGCATACTGAACTCAAAACGTAGCACTGTACCAGCTACTAGGAAGACAGTTAACTCTATCCCAGCTGAAATCAGGACAGAATATATATGTGTCATTCTTATGTCTAGGAGAGAGCTCTGCAGAGTAGCAAAAATGAAAACACCTCCTAGTTATCGGACAGAGAGTTGCCAGTGTTCAACAAATCAAAATGGTGGAAAGAAGGTGTTTTTTAAGCTTTCTTCCACTTAACTCTGAGTTACCAAAACTGTTCTTTTGTGCAATCTTTTGGATCTCATTGCGTGCCTCTAAGATATGAGAGTCCTCTTTTCAGGTGTCTTCTGCTTAAAATGTTCAAAACCGCATAATCTGCCTTTGAAGAGTTATTTTAACTAAGATGCAGACTATTTACATGGTGTATGTAAACAGTTATCACATTGCAAATGTAGTTCTGTAGGTCGTGTACTGATCTTCACCCTACGCTTCTTAAACAATTTTGCCTGCTAACATTATATATTTATGACTGAAAGTGATTGGTGGCATGTTTACACTTTAAATGTTCCAACCATGTCAAGTGCTTCTGGGACATAAGGGCCTAGGGAATGACCTAGGCTGTAGATGCTGCTAAACTTAAAGATCTACATTCTTCATTCTAAAATTTGGTACATTTTGGAACTTGCAACTAGGTTTTGAAACCTGGGTGCTTTACGTGCTTACAGGCTTCTAATTCCTTCAGGATAAGATAACAGTTAAAAGGAAACCTGGAGAATCAGACCTTGGATCTAGGAAGCTGTGAGGTTTCTCTGTCCCTTTTAATCTGGTATTTTAAGTATTATTGTTTCAGAGTTGAATGGCAACTATTCAAGTTATATTTTTTAATGACAATTTTGTGTAATCTTAAAGACTCTGCTATAAAATTAAAATATGCATTCCCTTTTATTCACATAAAGAACTCCCTCTTTTTTTTAAGAGAGCAATTCCTTGGAAATGCTATTTTGAAAATAGTTTGAGACAATCATCTTGTAGAATCTGTTTGGTATGAGGAATCAGCCCATTAGTCCTTGTGGTTAATTGAAGAGATTTCAGCTACCACCCAAATAAGGAACAACTAGCTTACAAAGAGGCCTGAATTGAAATGAGCAGTTCAGTGCCAGTCCACCAGATAAAAACAACCTGAACCTCTGCAAAAAAATTAATATCAGAACCTTCTCAGGTTTGGAAGTAATAAGGTTTTTCTATTGCCTTATTCTTTCATCTGTACTTCATTTGTAGTTCTCTGTTTCATACATAATCAAAAGTATGGAGACACTCCAGTGAAACCAGTTCACACTTGTGGCCAGACCAAGCTTGTGAGGATTCCAAAACTCAGAGTTTCAGACAAACCAGGAACTGAACATTATTTACCACCCACCTCTTGACACAAGTCTGTAGTTTTCCTCCATTTTCAATGGCATAATTCAAAATATAGCTTTGTAATTATTATTTTTAGTAATATCTATTAAGCGATATTTGTAGTAGTGTTAGAGTGGTGTTGACAATGAAACAAGGACTTGAACAAGGCATATTAAAGTCAATGAATGTCTTCCCTTCACTTTCAGTAGGCATGGAATCAAGCCTCAAAAGTTATGTGTCCTGTATTCCACTGTTGTTTCTGGGAGTAAATTATTATCGACTAATGTAACCCTATTGATTAAGCCTCTATGGGACTTAAAGATAATTTCCTAGTTTTACTTGATCTATAAAAGCCGAAGATTCTCTAAGACAATATATTTGCATTTCTTTGGAGGGTTAGTTTATATGTAAGGTCTGTAGCTTGATAGAAAACATCATTACTACATGTGAACCCTGTACATGGCTAAGACAAGGTAGGAAGTTTTTTGCTCCAGACCTCAGAAACTTCTGGTGTTTGCTTAGATTAAAGCAAACTGGAAGAGGTAAGGGAATCTTTGGCAGCATGCTGGCCAACTTGGTGAGGCAGGCTTTAAAGTGAAGGACTTGGGGGGCAGGGTCCAAAGTGGTAATGCTCATGCCATTGCAACCAACTGGGGAATAAGCCAGGCCAACCAGAGCAGTGACAAATGTTCCTTAGCTGCCTCCCAAGATGAGAACCAGAAGACCAACCACCCCAAGTGTATGTATACCAATGCACGCAGCCTGGGGAACAAACAGGAGGAACAGGAGCTCCGCGCCCAGTCAGAAAGTTATGATATCATAGGAATAACTGAAACATGGTGGGACAACTCACATGCCTGGAGGGTTGTGATGGATGGCTATAGACTGTCTCATAAAGACAAGCAGGGAAGAAGAGGAGGAGGAGTCATGCTCTATGTTAAGGAGAACCTTGAATGTATAGGGCAATTGTGGAAGCCCTATCAAATGCCTCTGGTTCAAGATCAGAGTGGTCATCTCCAAGGGGGATCTTGCAGTAGGCATCTGCTACTGACCTCCAAACCAAGATGATAAGGCCAATGAAGCAATATTTGGGTCACTTAAGCAAGCTTTGGGTCAGCAAAACCTGGTTCTTATGGGTGACTTCAACTACCCAGACATTTCTTGAAGAACAGTACAGCAGCTCACGTGTCATCCATCAAGTTCCTGGAGTGCTTAGAGGACTGCTTCCTCATACAAAGGTTAGGTGTGCCAACCAGGAATGAGGCACTGCTAGAATTCCTACACACAAAACAAGAAAACCTGCTTTGTAATATCTCAGTTAGTGATAGCCTTGGCTGCACAATATTGTGGAATTTGGGATCCTGCTGAGCAAGCTGCAGGTTAGTTCTAAGACAAAGGTTTTAAGTTTTAGAAAAGCAAACTTCAGCTCCCTCAACTGGGAGGGATTCCATGGGAAGCTTCTATGGAGGATAAAGGACCTGGTGAGTACTGGGAGCTTTTCAAGAACGCTCTCCTGGAAGCACAAAACCAGTTCATCCCCTCTAAAGGTAAGGGAAGTAGGCAGAGCAAGAGACCCTGTTGGCTTAACTTCGAGCTTCTGAGTCTGCTCAAAATCAAGACAGAAGCATACCAGAGATGGAAAAGTGGACAAATACGCATTGAGAACTACAAGGGCATTGTCAGGGCATGCAGAGATGCTCTTAGAAAAGCAAAAGCTCAGCTTGAATTGAAATTGGCTAGAGATGTCAAAAACTACAAGAAAGACTTCTTCAAGTACAAAAACAATAAGCAGAAACAGAAGGAAAATATTGGCCCACTGTTAAACAGGAGAGATGAATTAGCCACCAACAATGCTGAAAAGGTAGAGGTTCTCAACACTTTCTTCAGCTCTGTCTTTACCAGCACTGTTGGGCCCCAGGCCTTGGGAACAAAAATCCCGGTTGATGCAAACCTGCTGTCAGTGAAGGAAGAGTTGGTATGTGAACTATTACAGGAGCTTGACCCTTACAAATCAATAGGCCCTGAAAATATCCACCCAAGGGTGTTAAGAGAGCTGCCTGACATTGCTGTGAAGCCACTTTCCATAATCTTTGAGAAGTTGTGGAGATCAGGAGACATCCCAGAAGACCGGAAGAAGGCTAATGTCACCCTCGTCTACAAGCAGGGCTTAAAGGAGGATGCAGGAAATTATAGGCCTGTGAAAGTTATGGACTGAATCCTCCTGGGGGCTATCACAGGTCAAATGGAGCACAGGACTGGGAAGAGCCAGCTCAGATTCACCAAGGACAAAGCGTGCTTGACAAACCTGACAACCTTCTACAACAAAGTAACCTGCTGGTTGATGTGGGGCAGGTGGTGGACATTGTCTACCTGGATTTCTCCAAGGCTTTCAATATGGTTTCCTTCAGCCTTTTCCTAGAGAAACTGATGCATTATGGTCTAGACAAGTGGTCTGTGCAGTGGGTGGGGAACTGGCTGACAGGCTGCACCCAGAGGGTGGTGGTCAATAGCTCCTGTTCAAATTGGCAACCTGTCACAAGTGGGATCCCCCGGAGATTGATATTGGGCCCAACGCTATTAAATATCTTCATAAGTGATCTGGATGATGGGATCAAGTGTAACCTGATGAAGTTTGCCGATGATACCAAACTGAGTGGGGAAGTGGACACTTTGGAAGGGAAAGCCACCCTGCAGGAAGACTTGGATAGGCTGGAAAATGGGCTAACAAGAACCTTATGAAGTTCAACAAGGACAAGTATAATGCCTTGCACATGGGAAAACATAATATAGGACTGTGGCACAGGCTGGGATCTACCTGGCTGGGGAGCAGCTCTGTGGAAAGGGACCTGGGGGTCCTGGTGGACAACAAGCTCAACATGAGAGAACAACGTGCTGCTGCAGCAAAGAAAGCCAACAGGATGCTGGGTTACATCAACAAGGGCATCACCAGCAGAGACAAAGAAGTCATTATCCTACTCTACTCAGCACTTGTTAGGCCACACCTGGAATATTGTGTTCAGTTTTGGTCCCCACTATATAAAAAAGCTGTGGGCAGGCTGGAGAGGGTCCAGAGAATGGGCACAAAGATGATCAAAAACTGGGAAGCCTGCCATATGAGGAAAGGTTGAGAGAACTGGCTTTGTTCAGGCTTGAGAAAAGAAGTCTTGGGGGAGACCTTATCACCATGTTCCAGTATTTAAAAGGTGGCTACAAAGAAGATGGAGACTCTCTTGGAAAAGACAAATTACTCCTTGGGACATTCCAATTGGACACAAGGAAAATTTTTCACAATGAGCACAATCAGCCATTGGAATAATCTCCCTAGGGAAGTGGTGGATTCCCCAACTTTGGACACTTAAGAGTTGGCTGGACAGGGTGCTGGGCCGTCTTGTCTAGACCATGCTTTTGCCAAGAAAGGTTGGACCAGATGATCCTTGAGGTCCCTTCCTAGCTGGTTTAGCAGAACCTGGTATTTGAACTACAGTTACGAATAGGTGCAATGCTGAACTACATTTTATGTGCTGTTGTGGCTATTGTAATGGCTAGCTTAGCATGGCATTTAGGTGCTTTTTACAAGTTTTGGTAATACTTAAAGCAGCATTTCTATCGTAACCCAAGAAGAGAAGAAAAGCAGTACTGAAATGGAACCAAATGTCCTTCTCATCTGGTCCTACCATCAAAAGCAGGTGCCTAAGGAAGACTATAATAACAGGGAAAACTTGAATAGTACCTCCTTTGAGTACCCTGCCAGGCTTCAAGCATTTGTAGCTAAACAACTTCCTGCACTTCCCTTCCACTTCTTAGGTACCTCAGGTTTTGAGAGAGAGATTGTACATCACATCTTCTCGTTCATCCGTTTTGCCATCAGATCTCTAAGGCCTTGGATGACAATTATCTGCTCCTGGCCTCTCATTACTGTCTATTTTGTCTGTAACTTCTGCTAGGGGAGCTTCAAGTTGAAACACATCTTCTGAAATCCTTTCCTGATTAAAAAAAAAAAAAAAAAAAAAGGAAAAAAAAAAAGGTGGGTGGAGTGTTCTGGTGGGAAAATCTTTACATGTTCTTCCACAGTGAACACAGCCACAAAGTGTCTATTCAGCTTTCTGCTGTGATTTTATTTTTCCTGAAGGCTCCTTTTATGCCCTGATAATCTGCAGGATTTGAAGGCTCTCAGATTTACTGCTCCAGATGTGTTTGAAGAAAGATTTATTAATTTTTATGTATTTTGCTAGTTGTACCTCAAGCTCTTCTTTCACCCAGGTTTATGGAGTTTTTTAACTTTCCAGATATTACTTTTCTTCTATTTTCTTCATTTGGACATGATCCCAGTTCTTTGAAGACTGCTTTCAAACAACTCCCCTTGCCCTTGCCTTTTAACCATACTTGCTTCTTTTCTCCTGACTTTTATAAGTGGTATAGATCTGTTCTGTGCTTCTGATACTACTTCCCTAAGAAGTCTCCACGATGCATGTAAGGTTTTAATTCCCTTAACTGCCGTTATAAACCTTTTTTTATAACAACCTTTCAGATTCTTAAGCTCACATGGCATCAACTCGTGGAGACACAGAAGTGAAGCTTCATTTTTACTTAATGAATTCATATGTTTTAAGTGAGGATTTCTTTTCCTTTGCTCATCTCTTTTGACTTGTTCTTGATAATGGTCAATGCCACACTGCTATTATTAAATTATACTGATGCTAGGGAAGGAGAGTGCTCTCAGTTTCTGGGGCTTGGGCTAGCGCACGCTTTCTTCCCCAAGCAGCGCATTAGGACTGGTTACAGTACATTTCTTAGTCAGCCGTGACTGACAGTGTATCTGCAGCTGTTCTAGGTGTACAGAAGATGATGACTGTTAGTGTCCCAATGGGCTGTCTATCTGTTTAACTTTTAAAACATAACATATGCTTTATAATGCTTTGCTTCAAAATCGGATTGTGTGTAGGAGATGGTATTTTTCAAAAGATTTAAAGGTCTCTAGGGAAATGTTAAGAAAGAATCCTAAATACTAAGAAGGTTTCCAAATGACACAAGTTTTGTTTTCAAAGTTCAGTTTCCATAAAGTAACAGTGAATCTCATTAAATCACTTATTCTCAAATTCGTCCTTAGGTCAAATAGCTGTTTCCAAATCTTTCTTTCTGAACAACCACGATGTGGTAAAATAGTAGGGGTTTTTTTTCTGTCTTTTTTATAAGAATAAAATCAATGGTGTTTTGTTTGGCAACAACTGCTGAAGGAAGTAGGATTTTCTAATTACGGGCTGTCTTAAGAAAAATACTCTAGGTCAATATGGTGATTTGGATTTTATAATTTCAAAATTGTTTTGGTTTAGTCCCTATGTTTTGAAGACATTTTTTCTCTTTCTGTTTTCTGCACAGGCAGATGTACCATTCAGGGAACCTTAAGGCAGTTTCTGTAAAAAGATTTTAAAAAAAGATGATTTAAGATGACCAAAATAAATGTAAATACTCTCACATTAAACTAATTCCTCTTCCTTTGCATTATATTAAAAAAAAACCCACAACTGTTTAATATTCATTTGAATACAAAATAATTCAGATATGGTTGATTTTGAAAGAGGAAAAAAATCTTTATAAATTTACATTTGTTGTAGTACATTAAATGTATTCAGCTTTCTATTGATAAACCAGAAGGTATTTGAAGTAATATCAAGTTTCCTGTAGAAAAGGGTGTATTAGTTTTGTCTGGCAAGGTTTTGGTAGTGGGGGGGGGGGGGGGGCGGGTACAGGGATGGCTTCTGTAAGAAGCTGCTGGAAGCTTCCCCTGTGATCGAGAGAGCCCACACCAGCCGGCTCTAAGACGGACCCGCCGCCGGCCAAGGCCGAGCCCATCAGTGATAGTGGTAGCGCCTCTGTGATAACATTTTTAAGAAGGAAAAAAGTTGGGATGGAGAAAAACTGCTGCCGGAGTGAGGAGTGAGAACATGTAAGAGAAACAAGCCTGCGGACACCAAGGTCAGTGAAGAAGGAGGGGAGGAGATGCTCCAGGCGCCGGAGCGAAGATTCCCCTGCAGCCCGTGGGGAAGCCCCTGGTGAGGCAGGCTGTCCCCCTGCAGCCCAGGGACGTCCACGGGGGAGCAGATCTCCACCTGCAGCCCGGGGAGGACCCCACGCTGGAGCAGGTGGGTGCTTGAAGGAGGCTGTGACCCCGTGGGAAGTCTGTGCTGGAGCAGGCTCCTGGCAGGACCTGCGGATCTGTGGAGAGAGGAGCCCACGGAGCAGGTTTTCTGGCAGGACTTGTGACCCCGTGGGGGACCCACGCTGGAGCAGTCTGTGCTCCTGAAGGACTGCAGCCCGTGGAATGGACCCACGCTGGAGCAGTTTGTGAAGAACTGCAGCCCGTGGGAATGGCCCACGTTGGAGGAGTTCGTGGAGGACTGTCTCCCGTGGGTGGGACCCCACGCTGGAGCAGGGGAAGAGTGTGATCAGCCCTCGCCCTGAGGAGGTGAAGCGGCAGAAAATAACGTGTGATGACCATAAACCCCATCCCTGTCCCCCTGTGCCGCTGGGGCGGGCTTGGTGGTGAAATCCAGGAGTGAAGTTGTGCCCGGGAAGAAGGGATGGGTGGAGGGAAGGTGTTCTGAGATTTCGTTTTATTTCTCATTACCTTACTCTGGTGATTTGTAATAAATTGAGTTAATTTTCCCAAACTGAGTCTGTTTTGCCCATGATGGTAATAGTGAATGATCTCTCCTGTCCTTATCTCGACCCGCGAGCCTTTTGTTATATTTTCTCTCCCCTATCCAGCTGAGGATGGGGGAGTGATAGAACGGCTTTGGTGGGCACCTGGTGTTCAGCCAGGGTTAACCCATCACAAAGGGAAACAAAATAACTGATGCCATACTCTACTTGTGAAGTTAAATGCTGTTAATAAAATTTCATATACAGATACTAACCAAAAGAAAATAAATTGTGCTGATAATAAACACCCATTTTCTAATTGTTCTAATAATCTGCTATGTGGGGTCTTTCGCTCAGATATTTTAATAAGAATTTTAATGTTTTCTGGCTGCATTTGTTAATGAATTTTATGGATCTAACACACACATTTTCCTCTAAAATTTGCGTAGGTATTTTATCCTAACCATCTTAGATTAAACAGGAAAGTTATTGCCCTGTATTTATCTCTAATGACTATTTTATAACCAAATATTTTGGCACAATTTTTTTTGTACTCAGAACAGGAATTTCCTTGCCAGATCAGCCCAAAAGTGCCAATGACCATAGTGACACATGCAGGGACTTCCATGTAGTTCGGAAGCAGCTCAAACTTTGAAAAAAAGTTAATATGATTTGGGAAAAAAAGGAAAAAAACAAAACCACAAAAAACCAAGCACCATACTAATTTTTATAATACTTTTATTTTTTTTAGTCCTGCTAACATTACTTTAAAGTCTTTTATTGCTGTAAAAATAGTATGTTATTGAATACTCTAGACTCTTATCTTCAGTAAAATCTTCAGGAATTAATTGAAATGGTTAAATAACTAGTGGGTGAAAGTGATGCTTTAATTTTTTTACCTTTCATTTTCATTTATGATTCTTAACATCACTCATCTTGATAGGGTCTGGTCTTCAGAAAATGATGATTATCTAATCCACCTTAAACCAGTACATGTTGGAAAGCCCTGGAAACATGGAGAAAGGATGTCGCTCTTCCAGTCTTGTGTTAGGTGACTATACATGTTGATACTTGACCCCACTCATTCTATTTATTTTTTTTTTTTTTTATATAGTTATATCTCTGTATAAAAGAAACTAGTTTTGATAAAACCATGAACCTGGCCTCAAGTTCTAGCTCTGTGAGAAAGTAGGTGTTTATTAATGAGTCTTGTTTGTCTGTCTCTTTTTCCACAGGGTGTTTCTGTTCAATGACCCATCTTGAGCTTTGGCTAGGTCACTACTTTAACTTTGTTAACAGCAGCTAATGAAACAGTTTGTCAGAGGTAATGAAACACTGTTTTCTATCAGTAGAGCTCATCATTGACAACAGATGGCAGATCCATTTATTTATTTATTTTCCAAATACTAGAAAGAAAACAAGTAACGATCTGGATACTATTCCAAAGGTCATGCTCCAGACTCAGACCTAACAGCTTCATTGCAGTTCCTTGCCTGGCACAAAGCAACAGGGTTGAGTTAGTACATACACAATATTTCAGTTACATGTAAGAGAATATATTAAAGCATGTGACCAGTTTGCTATACTTTTCCTACAAAAGAAATGCCATGTTCCTTACCAGAATTAGTCTCAATACTTATCTGAAATTTTAATCATGGTAGATAGACTTTCTATTAGTTCTTCTGCTTGAGTCTTAGATATTGTTGTCAAAAGTATTTCAGTATATTATTTTGAATGACACCAAATCTATTCTGCTCAAGTTTTCTTAATTCACCTTTATTCTGCAATACTGTATTACTGTCTTTAGTGGTAATTTCATAGGATGTATCTATCATTTCCTAAGAACTTTTTACTCCAGAACACTAATAAAATTTGCAACCAATAATATTGAATATTAATTATCAAATTAATTTAAATAAATTTCAATAAATAATGGTAGTCATATGTTGAAGTACCAAATGTTTGTATGTTTTTTTAACACAGAAGTTCTAAATAAAAAAATCCAAATTCCTATGTATATATATTAAAAAAAAAAAAAAGAAGTCCAAATTTCTACACAAACCACTTTGTTTTCCTCTCTTGTGAATGTTTTGTATTCTCAGATAGTAAGCTTTCTGAAGAATTTCTAACATATTGCAGATGAACAACTGTCAGCTTTATTGCTTTGTACTATTCTGGATCAAACAGAAGAAAACTGAATCTAGGTAAATATAAAACATTATTTTACCAATTAAACCAAACTCTTTTATAAATAGAAATCATCACGTGAAGTACTATCCAGCTGTTTAGAATGTACTTTACAACAATAAACTTTTTCTTTTCAGAAGTGCTGACAGAATAAAATGGGTTCAGAATTACCCAAACAGTTGCAATAACTTATACACAGTGAATAATTTCAGCCTCTTCAAGAAAAAATTAAACTTTAAGGTGGAAAGCTGGTTGCCAGCATACCATATTATACTTAAGATCATATACTACACCTGCTGCACAAGTCTTCTGTGAACATCTGCAGCATTTTAGAGAACTTAGTTACATTTCTTCTAACATTATGAGGATTCCTGTAACTTTTGCATCAGATCCTTACTCAGAGTGAACATCACTTACCTCTTGTTCTCCACAGTCTCGCAGAGGCAAAGGTGTTCTATTTTAACATCTTTATCCTTTAAAAAAATGTTTTTCTCTGGTTGATATGACCATAACTCATGCAATAATTTTAACATAATGAAAATTGTAACATTTTAAAGCAATTGAAACTGTGAGCACTGCATTACTTTGCTTAGATAATTTAATCCTTTTTTTTTCTTTAGTGCTTTCCTGTAAGAACATCAAAAGTTCCCATCTGCTTTGTGACTCATGAAGAATACTAAATAATGCTTAATTAATTCAAGATATAAACTGTAGCTTGTTTACCTGACTAAATACCCTGATGCAGGTGAGTTTGCATACAGTATAAGAAAAAGTCTTAGAAAAAAGTATGAAAAGCATTGTTACACATTACTCTGCATTGTCCTAAAGATCTCTCAGAATTTTAGACATTGAATCAAATAAACTATCCCCACCATCACTACAAGCTTCATTTTAATATTCTGTATAAACTCAAGGGACCATTTGTCTTTTAAAAAGATGAGATTCTCTTGCAATATATTTAAATGTACACTGTGAATTATTTATGTATTAGGCAGCATAACTAGATGATTCCATTTTTTTCTAAAGGATTTTCTCACTTTAATGGAAATTTATAGGTAAACAAAATATGCTTCCACCCATAGCTTTCCAGATGTCCTTTTGGTCATATGTGTACTTTAGGTTATGCCCAAAGTGCAGCATTTCCAATCTGACTGCTCACTAGAATCTATATTTCAAAAAAAACCCCAACACATTGACACTAAATGCATACATGGGTGATTCAGTGTTCCTTTCCATATTCCCGCTTCTGGGAACTCATGGAAATACTGTTCCAAAAATTGCTTTCCTGCTGACCTTTCCTTCTGCTGGGATGTTTCCTTTTGCACAGATTCTACCCAACAGCAAAGTATGTGTGAAAGAAGAGATACGGGAAAAGCTTTATAGTTATATTTGCTGTAGACTTGGGACAGGCTTTTATTATGGCTTCTAGGGATGTGTGGATACTAAAGACCAACCATTGGCTTTCTGAAAAGTCTGTGAATGGGGAAACTAGCTCATGACTCTTAAAGCATGTGCTCTGTCTTCTAATACTTCTTACTATAAAAAAGAAATACTAGAGAAGAACAAGCAGTTACAGTTACTCTGTGGAACTTAAAGAACTTGTTTTACCTGACACACCCTATATTAATCTGCATGGTTGTTCTTTATTATACATACAACTAGGGTTCCTCTTCCTCCTCCCAGTACTAGCAATGATTAACATTCCTAGTATCAAATTATGCCTTTGGCATGTTATAGCAGTTACTAGTTATAATCATAGTCAATGTTGATTGCAAATTAACTTGTTTCTAAAAATCATAGTTGTAGATATTACAGCCTGAATTACTAATATTAAAAGGTAGGACTAATGTTGTTTCTGCAAGAGCCTTGACACTTTAAGGACCAATCCATTTTTACCATCCATCAAAGCACAGTTGTGCTATTTATTATCTGGGGTTCTTTTCCCCTTCTCTTTCTTTTTTTTTTTTTTTTTTTTTAATTTCACTAAATTCATAATTGCTCTTCTTAGTTGAATTTTGATCACTTATTCGTAAATCATTTGTCTCAATTTGAAATCCAATTTCCTAGTATGATATGCTATCATGAATTTTTCATCTCTGTGCCTTATCACACATAAAAGCAAATAACAGTGAGCATTAAATAAGTTTCACAGTATTAATGACATATTTAATACTGGTTCCTTAAGAAAACAAGCTGAGTAACAAAATTCAGTATTTTAAAATTGGGGAAAGGGAATTGTGAATTTAAATTTACATAAAAATCATTACAATCTCTATTTGATTATAACAATACTGTTCCAACTGGATACTGTATCAAAATATATGAAACAATATCTTGCCAAAAAAATACAGCAGTTCCTTTGTAACCTTTTGCTTAAATATCTGTTTCTGCAGGTATGTGGGTTTTGTAACTCAGTGTACAACCAAATAATACATTATTAATTCACAATCCTGTGCATCTTTAACGTAAGGGTGTATATTTTGATTTTAGGAAATCATACAAGTGAAGTAACATATATTCTTTCTTGTAATGTTGTATATAGTAATAGGGAAGTATTTAATAAAGCAGAACTTGAAATATAGCTCAGCTACTCCATCCTTCTGCTAAAGGCTGAGGCTATATATACACCTTGGCTACCCCTAGTCTTTGAAATCTGGTAGAGATGACATCACCTCAGACGTGCTGCTGCAATGTTTCCCGTTCTCATCCTTAGAAAGCTTTTCTCAGTCTTGAGTGTAAGTTTGGCTTTAATGAAGACTACCAATTACTATTTGTCTTGTCCTTGGTAGACTCAGGAAAATAATGTATCACTGGTACTTTTGTAACAACGTTTTTAACAAAGCATACTGTTACCTTTCTATCCCACCCTCTTTTGTTCTAGATAAACGCCCTTGCCCAGACAATACTCCTTTGTAGATGGCTTAAAACAACTGTCTTCCTTCTCCTGAAACCCAAGTTTATTAAATCGTTCTTGAGCTATAGTCACAGTTAGTAGAATTATTATATCTGTGTTTTCCATCTGACAATCTTACTAGCACAGCCCAGAAGAATATTTGTCTCATCTGTAGAACATCAAGTTGTTGACTCCTGTCAAGCCTGTAGTCTGCCCTAGACCATGACATCCTTTTCCTTTGGTGTCTGCTAGATAGTCCTAATTTTGTATTTTTTTAACTTCTAAAGTGTAGTACTTTGCTCTTGTTTTTATTGGCTGTTATCTTGTTGATCTCAGACCTTTCTCCACTCTATCAAAATGATTTTCATCCTGTCCTGAAGAGTGTTTACAGCTCTACCTATCTGTTTACCATCTGTGAATGGTCTAAGTGCTGCCTTTAGTTCATCATTCAGGTTGCTAACAAAAATGTTTCAAAGGATTGAGCTGAAGGCCCTCTTGGAATATAAATTGTAGCAGCTACTTCTGTAGAAATGTTTTAACCTATTATACCTCTGTTTTTTAGTGACTGAATGTGAATAGGGGGTTGTTTTTAACATTTCTGTGAAAGGATGGAGTGTCAAAAGCTTTACATGGCATATTCACTTCTGCTGTCTGTTGTCTTATAACAATACTCTAGCTACCCGATGAAAGGAGTGAATTGGTTGGTTTTTGGTTTTTGGGTTTGGTTTTTTGGGTTTTTGGGGTTTTTTTTGCATTTTGTTTTGGTTTGAAATCTTCTTTACTATTCCCTCTATGCTTTGAAATAAATATTTGGTGTTTGGTTCCCATTCTCTGTCTCGTTACAGACTAAGAGTAACTGCTTGATAATTCCTTGTCATTCTCCTCCCCTCCCATCTTCTGAAAGACAGCCACTCTATATTTGCCCCTTTCCTGGTTCTTAGTGACTGATACAATAACCAGCATTATGATAAAGAGATTATTTTATCTACCATTTTGCTATCATCACATATACAATCAGTTTGCGTTACAGACCCTGTCAGAGTTGATATTTGTTCATTGGATAGTTATCTTCCTCAAATATCCTAATTGGAGTATTTGACCTAAAGCACTTATAGATGAGTTGAAAATACTTTCTTGCACTGCACCATGGAAAGTGAAATATCCACACCGATTTATGCTTTATGTCATACAAAGACATAACAATTTACCCATTAGTAAACCCCTTGCTATGTAAATAAATCTCTTCTAAGAATTACATAATAGTTAATGCAGCTAGTATCTGTCAGAACATGTTAATGAACTCCTCTTAGAATGTGCTAAAATTAACACCATCTAGGTAGCTTATTGGTTTTATTCACATGGAAAAAGCATTCTGTGACAACTTATGACGCAAGCAACATTATTTCCCTTCTTCACATGGGAAAATTAAGGCATAGACTTATGCAGTGGCTTGTCAAAGATCACCTCAACAGACCAGCAACAGTGGAAGGATTTAGGTCCTTCATATTCTGAATTTTCTCCTGTTAAAACTAGAAACTTAATCAAACCAATGGAGTCAAAGTATTGTTGTATCTGGGAATCCAATTTTGCAAGTGCTGTGGGAGTCTCAATTTGCAAAATACAGTAAATCTATAGAAATAGATTTACAGAAATCTATAGAAATAGGAACAATTCGGCAAAAGCATTGTAGGAGGCTGGTTTCCTTCAGAAAGTTTAGTGACAATATCTAGGATGTCTTTTAAATTTTTAATTTTTCCATGTTTAGCTTTGTGGATGTTTTTGATGATAAGCTCTGAGAAGTACCATTTAAAAGGAGTGTCTGAACAGAGGGCTAAGAGGAGAAGAAAGTGGGATTCAGAAATAATGGCTCATGTCACACTTACTAGTATCACAGAAACCTTTACATACCTTTTAAAGCCTCGCTGACCTTAGTGGTGATTTCTGTAGTCTTTGCAACATTACACTGTATATAATAACAAGCAGTGAAATAATCCTTAGACTTTTACATTCACTGTAATTACAATATCTTGTCCAATCTACATCTACTGAAAAAGTTGTCTATTTCTTCTTGATTGAAGATAAGGAAGACTTTTATTTTCAAGTAAACTAGAGATAAGTTTCACAATTAATGCTCAGCAGTTTTTGATGGTTCAAATATTTCTCAAATTTTAGACACAGTGACCAAAACCCAGAATATTGAAGATGCAGGCTTCTAGTTCATTAGAACAGAGAGATCTGCTAAGGACATTAGAGGAAATGGATCTCTCTGGTTTACTTTGTGTCTGCTCTGACAAATACAGGAAAATTACATTTTTTAACATCTGTAACATCTAGGAATAATATAGCTGACAGTGGTGTACCTGACTTGAATAGGCTTTGGTCCACAGTCTGTTGAAGGTATGGGACATCTTCCTCTTAACCTGACACCATGTGGTTTTTTTCGCAACCAGTGATAGCATTCAGTTTGTGGCTTTTGCTGTTAGTCTCACTTTATTGTATAAAAACCTGTACAAATAATAATTGTAACATGGAACATCTCTGAATTTCTTGTGGCATCAGTTTCCTATATCAGAAAGTATTATTCTCCAATTACCTTGTAGCATTTTGTACTATATGGTAGCCATATTGCTTCTGCATTGCAACTTCTGCTGTAAGTGAAATACACTTGGGCCTGTATAATCTTGCCTCTCTACTGATAGCAATATACAAACACAGAACAAATTTAAGTCAGCCCTTAATTTTGGCTAAATCCTCAAGATTAGTTTACATGCTCTTTACTCATTCTGTTGACTTCAAAATTAACTTAAAATTACTTCTTGAATTTACATAAGAAATTGAAATAGTTACTTCAGAAGGAGCCCTTGTTCACAGTAACTCTGAGTAATTTCCATTGCTTTTTTCCATGTCAAGGTTTTATGCTGTGTTGATGATAGGTTGGAAGCTATAGTTGAATAATCATGACTACAACAGTGAGAAACTTTTAATGGTTTATTATATCATTTTAAAAAAATAATAAAGCATTATTTGACAGCATAACTTTTTGATCTATGATAGCTAAAAATTGGCCAGCATTTTGAATTCTTTTCACAGTTTTAAAAAGCCACTTAATACTAAGCAAATAATTTAGGTTGCCCCCTCTCAATAGCCCCTGGGGGGGGGGGGGGGGGGGGCATAATTTGCCAGAAGTATTTAAAAAGTTATCAAATGCATGTTTTTAATAATGGTGGATTTATATCCTCTGTATTCCAGCTGAAAACTCTCCTTTCTACTTGGGAAGACAATATACTTTGTTCAGCAGCAGTGTTTAAAATATTAACAAAATAAAAGATCAATCACTGTTTAAATTCCTCTCACCAACTGTCATGGACATTCATTGTTGATTCCAGCAGTGATCCAAAATGCTGCTCATTAGCCAGGTTGATCTATATACAGCAGAAAAATTCTTTCTTTTTCAACATTCCTCTTCTTTTGTCCACCACTATTATCTTTCTTTTAGTTAACCTTTTGGGGTCTAAAACTTGACTTTGAACGACAGAAATGTTATAAATTTATATCCTTGTTATCTGTCTTCTTCAAATTAGAAGATCTTAAGTGGAAGCACTGCCAGAGCTGCATATGTCAGTTCCTGAAGAATACCCCTAGCTTTGCTGTGCCCTTACCATTTCAGCAGTCTTTTCAAGTTAGTCTACAGATAGATCTTTTCTAATGTACAATGTAAACAGTAGGAGAACAATGCAATTATCTGTACTTTCCCTAGCACTGTGTAGAATTGAGAAAATAGTTCATTCCTAGCTTTAGAAAATGTACACTACTAATCGTCACAGGAAAATTAATAAAACCCAGCTATGCTTTTGGGAGCTATGCAAGACATGCTGAGAAGTCAACAACTGACTAGGAGGAGAAATACCGTAAACTAATTTCACAGATGTATTTATGAAATACTCCATCAATCCCCAATTGGCTTAATGTGTGAACACCTGGGGTAGAGACAAGCAAGGTAGTGTTAATGAAAACATTAAAGAAAAAGCATGCTGATGTCTTTATACTCAGTGTCCTAGGATGGAATAATGTATCTCTATTACATTGACAAAGTTTGTTCATCTGAACTTGTTCCAATATTTTTAAAATCAATGGGTTGAATCCCTTTAGACTTCAAGAGGTACTGACTTAGCAAGACTAAATAAAATAAAAACGTTAAAGCTATAGAACTACCATCCTGGATTTGGGGAGAGCACACTTTAGGCTGCTCAAGGAACTAGTTAGTGAGGTTCTCCGGGAATCTGCTTTTTGAGTGAAATGGGGTCCACAAATGTTAGTCACTTTTTAAGAGCCCCCTTTTAAGAGCACAGGACTAGGCAATTCCAATGTGTCAGAAGTCAAGCAAGAGGGGCAGAAGGCTGGCTTGGCTGAACAGGGCTCTCCTCCAGAACTTAGGCAGAAAAAGAAAGTGTATGGACTGCAGAAGCAAGGTCAGGATATACAGGACAACTACAGAGATGCTGTTCACCACTCTAGGAAGAGAATTCATATAGCCAAAGCTCAGCTGGAGTTGAAGCTGGTCAGTATGATGGTGGGTAACTAAAAAGGAAGGGTTTAAGTATGTTGACAGCAAAAGGAGAAAGAAGAAACGTTAGTCCATTACTTGATGAGGTTGGTCACCTCACAACTATGTAAGAAGATAAAGCAGAGACATTTAATGCCTTCTTCACTTCTGTCTTTAACACCAGTGATAGGCCCTGGGTTGGAAGACCATGACTGGCGGAGTGATAAGCTCCTAGTTGACTTTGAATTAATACAGTATTTGCTGCTGCAACTGAATACACATAAGTCTATGGGGCCTGATGGGATTCCTCCCAGGGTAATGAAAGAGTTCACTGATGTTATTGCAAGAGCTACCTTGGTCTTTTATCAACAATCTTAGGAATCTAGAGAGGTCCTGGTCAACTGGAAGCTGGCAAATGTTATTCCAGTTTTCAAGAAGGGCAAGAAAGAAGACCCTACTAATTATAGGCCTGACTATCCCACTTTGATGCTTGGTAAATTTATGGAGATTATTCCAGGAGTTATCGAAAACCACTTGAAAGACAATGCAGTGATTGCTCAAAGCCAGCATGGGTTCAGGAAGGGAAAGCCATGCCTTATTAATATCCTTTTATGACAAGGTTACCTGCCTAGTGAATGAAGGGAAGGCAGTGGACATGTTGTTTTTTTTTTATTTTAGCAAAGCTTTTGATACTGTCTCTCACAGTATCCTTCTGGAACAAAATGTCTAGCATGTAGCTAAACTTGCACATAATATGATAAATGAACACTTGGCTGAAGGGTTGGGCTCAAAGTGTTGCAGTAATCAGGGGAACATCTGGCTGCTGGCCACTCACCAGTGGATTTCCCCAGAACTCAATTTGAGAGCCAGTTCTCTTCAATGTTTTTGTTAATGACCTGGACACAGGAGTTAGGCCACACTAAGTAAGTTTGCTGAAGATATTAAATTAGGAGGAGTCATTGATTCCCTTGAGAGTAGAGAGGCCTTACAAAGAGATCTTGATATATTAGAGTGCTGGGTAATAGCCAATCATATGAAATTTAACAAGAACAAATGCTGGATTCTGCACCTGGGACAGTGTTATGCTGGATGGCTGGATGTATGAATTGACTGGGGGACAAGAAGCTGGAGTGCAGCCCTGAAGCAAGGGATCCATGGATTTTGGTTGATGGTAAGCTCAATATAAACCAACAATATGCCCTGGCGGCCAAAAAGGCCAACTGTTTCCTGGGGTGCATTAAGCACAGTATAGCTAACCAGTCAAAAGAAGTGATTGTCCCACTATACCTCAGCATTGGTGCTGCCTCACCTCAAGTTCTGGATGCTCCAGCACCCTCGTCATTTTTAAGGCCCTTCACGGGACTTGCTCCAGTATGTCCATGTCTCTTTTGTACTGGAGAGTCCAGAACTGGACACAGCACTGTAGGCATGGCCTCACCAGAGTCTGATTAAGAAGTAAAGCTGAAGGACAATGAACGAATGACATAAACACCTGTTCTATGTGAGCTCAGTTTTGTTCCCACCTTGTGACATTTATCCATTAAATTGCCTGTGAGAGAATACCATCTACCTACCTCTGACAGACATCTTGAAATAGCTGCAAAAGAAAGTACATGAACTAGCATCTGTCTTTTGGGGAGATTAATACGTAAACTTAATCCATACTGTTCTGCTTTGAGCTGTATCAGTGGTTCATGGAGTATCGGTGTGCTAAGAAAAGAAACATGGCTAAGGGGAAAAGCAGGGTCATTGTTTCCCTGACTCATTATATTAATCAGTCTGGCTTATAGAAAGACAGAACTGTAAGCTATCAGAGAGAGAAGATCTTTAAGAAAGTCATACTGGCAAAATCTTGATTCTATTTTGAAGATGTTATCCAACAGTGGTTGCCATTCTCTGCTTGTCTTTTGTGTTTTCTTCCCATCCCTTTTGTTTTCAGCACAGGACTGCAGGCTGTCTTGCAATTGAATATTCGTTGATACACATTTTTACCCATCAGCAATACAGAATTTAAAATCAGTGTTAACTGTCAATTTTGTTGATGATGCACAAGGCAGAATAGAGCACAGCTTGTGGTTTTACAGCTTTTTGTCAGCAGTATTGACAGCAGTAAAACCCTGAAGCAGAACCTACACAGGAAGCAGATATGTGCACTAACAAGATGCTATTTTTAGAGTTTCTTTTCTAGCTCATAGCTTTTTACTGGCCATATTTTAATTGGTCCATTGCCAACATAAAAAATATAATGGTTTACAGCTGTAATCAAAAAACGTTTGGGAATTATCTGACCCAGTAATATAATTCCCCTTCTGTCTCAATACAAGTAAACCTAATTAAATATACTTCAGTCTTCTCCCAATAACAGACATGTTTCAGCTTTGACCAGTCCACAGGCTTTACATTAAGCACAGGCTTTTGATTATACAGCAAAAAAAGTAATGAGAAAGAGAAGGTGGGAAGCTTACATTTTAATGAATTTGAAACGTTCTTATTTTTTCTGAAATTATATTGAAAAATGTGTAGTTATAGAAGAAAAAAACCCCACTTCTTGAACAGACACTTTTTTCTCTCACAAAATAGTAACTGCAACTTTCTTAACTTTTAACAAAAACACTTGCTGGGATAATATCGTGAAATTTTCATTACTGGCAATAGCAAATTTTAAGAATGAATAGTGATGGTATTAGTTTTCACATATTTAATAACTAAATAGCAAAGCTTTCATACGAAGCTCTTTTGTGAATCATTAGCAAATCTAATTCCTAGAAATTTCACTTAATTGCTTAAATCTATTAAACATTTGATCATACCTTGTTTAGCCAACATGAGAATCCATATTTTATCATCATGTCTATAACCCTGTTTTTCTCAAAGAGAAGGAATACAACAGTAAGAATAGTGTTGCATACTTTCACATTGTAGTTCTAGGATTGTTTATGTGGGCATGATGTGTTCTAGGATCTTTTATTCAGCACCTGTGAGGCCACACCAGGAGTGCTATGTCCAGTTGTGAGCTCTTCAATACAGGACAGGCATGGACATAGTGGAGAGAGTCCAGTGAAGGGCCAAGAAGATGGTTAAGTCCATCCCTTCCATGAGGAAAGGCTGAGAGAGCTGGGACTGTTTAGCCCAGAGAAGAGAAGGCACAGGGGCAGAATCTCATGAGTGTTTGTAAATATGTGAAAGGGAGGGTATGAAGAGGACAGAGACAGGCTCTTTTCAGTGGTGCCTCGTGACAGGACCAGAGACAATGGGCACAAGCTGAAATATAGAAGATTCCCTCTGAACATCAGGAAACGCTGCTTTACCATGAGGGGGACTGAACACTGGCACAAGTTGCCCAGAGAGGTTGTGGAGTCTCCATCCTTGGAGATATTCAAAAGCACCTGGTTGTGGTCCTGGGAAACGGGCTCTAGGTGATTCTGTTTGAACAGGGGGGTTGGAAAAGCTGAAGTCGAGGTCACTTCCTTTGGAGGTCCTTCCTCAACCATTCTACGATTCTGAAGTTATCATCAAAGTTTCCTAATATCTTCCATTATAATTTCAACTTTTCTTCAAACTTCAAGCATCAAGTGAAATTTTTCCCTGTTGGGATATCTGCTTCTGAGTAATGACATTATGATTAAAATAAAAAATAAATAAAATAATAAAAAAAGAACAAAGATCAGAATCTTAGCAAAAAATGTTAAAGGAAAATGTATTGGTTTGCAAGGGGGGAGAGAAGGAGAGGGAAAGAAGGCGAGAGGGAGAGAGAGGGAGAAACGGAGAGAGAGGAGAAGGGATGGAGTAAGGAAGGACACAATAATAATATGAAATCAGACAGAAGAAAAAAACCTTTTGCTCAGATTTGTTCAACCACAGCCCCAAAGACCAAGAAGTCAGTAACCTGACGGAAGCCCCAAGGGTTACATGGAAGGCACAGAGCAGAATGTCACCCTGCTTGATTTGTTAGGCACACAGATGGTGGCTGTTGAGAGCACACTCTGGAACAACTTGTGCAGTACAGTAGCAAGGCAAGCCACTAATCATATATTGCTCACTTAATCAATCATTCACCTACGAAAGAACAGATGGCACAATTCAGAAAGAGTCAATTACAAGTGTACAAAAGGGCTCATCGGTATTTCTGCCTTATCCTTGCAATCTATAAAATAGACTTGTCTTTTTTATGGATTGGCTAGCTGTTCACTGTCAAATTGAATTCACTGTCATGCTTATGTCTTCAGAAGGATAATTTAAAATGGATGTATCACTAATAAATTCATTATCCATAAGCTCAGATAAGAATGAGAGTCAATAATAAACAAAGCCAAGCTAAACTAAAGAAACTTTGGGACTCCCTGGAAGAAATTAGTAGAGTGATCAGTTCCAACAGTTCTTACAGTGATAGCACAAATGTGGGTGATGGTCTGAACTTGATGTTATTGCCAGAGAGACTGCAAGGACTGTAGCTCATTGTATGAAGTAGTCCCTCAAAGCCCTAACATAAAATAAGGAGACTCTGGAATTTGATTTGGAGCCTTACTCCTAAAGCACTCTCATGAAAGTCATTCAGGCTCCTAAAACTCTGATTCCAGACATGTCCAGAATCAATTCTGTTTCACAGAGTATCCTATTACCTGTCTTTCTCTCATTATCATTGGGCTTCACATATTGACTGTAGGTGTTGGTCAAGTGGCTGTTCCATAAGTAAAGTGTCAGATGTAGTATTGTACAAAATGTGATGGCAAAAAACGTTTGCCTTTAGTATGATGAAGTGGTTGCCACTTCCCAATAAAAGGCATTTTACAGGAAATAAACATTGGTTGAAACTTCTGAAATGGATAGAGATCCTATCAACCATAAATAACAGAAAGCTCAAAATTAATTATGAAATCGTGTTGGTTCTTGTTCCTTATCCTTATCTGGGAGGAGGAAACCAGGAATAAGTTATCTTCCAAGCATTAATGAGGTTTCACCATGCAAAATGAAAGAAATCTTAGATTTCTTTGGCAGAGGCACTGAATCTCGACATCCCACATCTTACTGTTGTGTTCTATTGACCTATGAGGGAATATCAGTGGCTCCATCTACCTGGTAGGTCAAGCCTTTGTGTTTAGGAAAAAATGTCCTAAGAACTTCAGGAGAGTGTATGTGGCTGTGGATCCTGCCTGGATGTCATGCTATCACTAAACAAAGAAGGTAAAATCTGCCACAGGTGGTCAGAATAAATTTAACCAACCTCACTGCCTCATCTTGAATAGTGGCACAATAGCAAAATTTAGTGGGTTTGGGGGTTTTGTTTGGTTTGGTTTGGTTTCCTTTGCTTTGCTTTGTTTTTTGTGTTTTTGTTTTTTAAAAGCAGAGGCAAGTAAGTTGTCATGCTTCCCTTAGACTCGGTGACACATGAGGTACTTTCAGTCCTGTGCTCCTATTAAGTCAACACAAGTCTTTCTCTGGACTTCAATGTATAATAGCCTGAAATCTTTACAAGCGAGGTGGAAGGGGAGATTGAAACTTGAGTGTTATATAGTGTAATCCTTCTTCAGCCCGTGTTATAACAATTGCTCACAACCCTATTGCACTCATTTCAGAAAAATGACTTGCAAGGGAATACATCTAAAACCTGTGTCAAGGAGAACATAGGTATCATATGGTTTGTAAGTGGTTCATTTTTCAATGTATCTGCTCTGATAAGAAGTGTTGATTCAATATCACTGGAACCTGAGTGTACCAGTATTTGGGAGCCTAGCTATTCCAAATGCTATATGGAGACTATTAAACTATGCCCTCCAGCTGTATATATTAAGGCTAAAAGAGAGACAGAATATGTTAATACAGTTTTAAAATCCATAAATTAAAATGTATTTTCTTGATTAATTAGTATTTTCCTCCAAACAATGACTTCTATTTTGGAGATGGAAATAGAAAGGTTAGAGTACGACAGATGTTAATATTAACCTTGTAATGAAGTTACTTCAGCTGTCAATTTACATTTTGCTAAGGTATCATTTGGTAGGTCTCAACTGTGTGTCTGAAAATGTTTTTTTCCAGAACTTAATATTGCTGGCAATAAGATATGTAGTTTTTCACCCACAATCTTCCTGACACACCGAAGATAAGAAATATTAAAAAATATCAGAAATAATAATATCAAGGATTTTCAGAAAAATAATTCAAGTTCTTGAAATTGTAGTAATCACCACAGTCATCAGAGTAAGTGGTAACCTTTTTGGTGAATCGTTATTTCATGAAAAACCAGTATGAGCTTACAGCATTATTACTTCTGATTAATTATCCAGTGAGGTAAAAATTTGTTTGTAAAAATAACTCATTTTGCAACATGTTGCCATTTCATGCAGCTCATTCACCTTAATGACCAATGCTTTTAGTGCTAGTGAAACTTGTGTAGTTAAAAAAAACCCAAACAATACTGTTTGCGTATCTCTGAGTGTGTTTTAGCTACTTACAAATGAAAATGGAGAATGGATTTCTGGAGTCTTTTCCTTTCCCTTTTTTTTACACTTCATTCTTCTTCTTCTAGGTGTAAGTACTTTCAATTACAGATTTCTTCTAATTGCCTAACGGCATTTTGCAAATCACTCTCAAACAAAGCACATTTTTCATGGGCTTTATTCCCAACCAAATTACCAATAGTCACTGGAGCAATTAATCAATAATATTATTTCCTTCTGCCACACCAGTTCTGCTCACTGGGGTCTCTGCCAGTGAAAACTTATACGTTATGTTATTGTTCTAGTCCAAGATCTATACTGACTAGAGTAGAATAAATGAGCAATCGTCTTTGTAAGAAAGAAACAGATTTCTCATTGACTTTTAAAGACCTGAACCACAGCCTGGCTACAGTGTTGGAGTATGGCTTCTGGATTTAGGAAGACCAGTTTCTGTTACAATGACTTCTCACTAAGAACTTCCTTGGCGCTTACTCTGAACTGGTTAGACTGAACAGATATGGTCCTTCTCAATTGTTTTAATACTTTGTATTATATGAGTATGTATTACTGTCCTTATGTGTTCTGCAGTAAAGTCAATCAAATACTTTGTTAAGGTATAAAAATTTAAAAAAGAAAGGAAAAAAATTGAAAAAAAAATCTTATCATAAAAATAAATCCATACAAGATTTATGCTGAAATAAGTTACTGATGGAATCCTGATTGCCTAACGTTATATGCAGTTCAGGTTTTGCCTTAGTGAAATTTAGTCACCTGGCTACTGGTGTTCTCTATCTTCTCCACAGAGACAAGCAAGATCCGCAGAAAGGCTTGTAAGGAGTTTATTCAGCCTCGCTTAAGATGAGTGTCTCTCTTTTCCATTAAGGATGCAAGAAATGGTAGGTCGTCTGTTTCCAGCTATGCTACAATTTAAAACACATTTTAGAAGAATGCTCTGGCCATGTTGCCACTTTTCACCCCTCCTTCTCTAGGATGAGCATCTGTATAGGCAGGAATACAAGACTACCTTTCTAAAACATTTCAGAAGTGCACTTTAGCGATCATGCCATAGCTGCTAAGTTCTTTTTCATTTCACATCTCCCTCTCTCTTCCTGTATCCTCTTCCCCCTCCTTTCATCTGCCCACCACAATTCTGAGATCAATTCAATTCATGGCACACACTTTGATACAGTCATGAAATGTATTGTATTTTTATCCTGTATCACTTCTCATACTAAGTTTGAGTACACAGCCTGGAAAACCTGGAAAATCAGCAGGCTGGATTAACCATCTGGGATGTGCATAGTGTTAGGCACATAAGTACAGGCAAGGTTTGGGCAGACTGGATCTTACCCTCTAAGAAAGCTCATGAAGACATATACATTTGCTATAGGAAGCTATGTGGGAAAGATGCAGTGCATCATTCTGTTTCTTTATGGTAACTATTAATCACTGTCATTTCTATATGAGATAAAAGACAACCTATTTAGTTCGCACTTACACAATCCTTTTCTGGCTCCAAAGTATTATGTTAATGCACTTTAGCAATCATACTGTAACTCCTAAGTGCCTTTTCAAGTCACACCTTTCTAATTTCTTTTCATCTACCTTGCACAACATGAAGATCAGTTCAACTCCTGGCACACCCCTCTTATAAGGCTGCAGAAAGTATCATATCTCTATCATCTATTACATTTTGTATTAAACCTGGACACATTTTAAAATTTACAGCACACATTTTAAAAACATATATGAATGTTTATACATGTCCTTTTTATGAAATGTTTTACTTTACATATAAGATATTGTGATATCTTAATCAAACTTTTTATAGATACATTCTTATATTTTTTTTAAAGTGTAGCCAATAATTCCCTGTTTTATAGTCTCTCTGGTCCTTCTTTTATCATACAACTGGATGAGTGAGAGGAGTTTCTGTTGTACTAATCCAGACTTTATGCATTAGTTATCAAGCTGCCCTGAAGTAGAGGACCCAAGTTTCCTAGGCTGTTTCTTGTTGTCCAGCACCCTGGGCTCTACAGGGCCCTTTATGCAGATATTTTCCACATAATCTCAGTCTTAAAGTTAAGCAGATGACTTGAATACATATTTAACAAAATAAAAAAGTGACATTATCTCTATTTGATTCAATACTTCTTTTGTCTGTGTAGGTATATTTGCTCAGAATACCATTTTCTCTGTTAGTTCTGGTCTTTTCTGAATAATTTTTTTTGGTATTTCCTCCGGCTCTACAGGTAGAGCAACAATATCTACCACCCGACAGATGTAGCATCAGCACTTGGCAGAACTGTTAATCATAAGAAATACTCTCTATGTGAAGATTTTTCTCTCTAGGATGAATTAAGAATGGATTATATATTTTGATGTTGTTAAATCTATTATCTATTCCTACTAATGCGTATCCAGAAGGACACGAACATTATTCCTGCAGCGGATCGTAATAGCAGACATCTTTGCATGTTTAATACTGATAGACAATACATGCTTCTTGCTTAGAGGCTGTTTAGGTGAGGGGAAAAGTATCATTAACACTAAGATAATTTGTGTTTTCTTTTCACTAGCTATTAAGTAGTGATTTTTTTTCAGCATTTCTGTAGCATAGGCACAATAGTCAGTAGCATATTCTTATAAAACATGTGAGGTTTTAATTTACAGTTTCGAGGGGGATGGTATAAATCTCTGCTTTTCGAGTCACGTTTCAGTAAGCATATTTATAAGGAGGTAAACCTTTGATTTCTTTAATATCGTGCATAAAACAAAGTTTAAAATGAGCATGATTTTACCTAAAAATACACCTTAATAGAGAAGACTACTGAAATTCTAATCCATTTGAGATGTAATCAAATAACACACATTATATAGTTATACATCATGCAGAAGCCACAATCCTGTCATTATCTTTAATTGTTTTCTTCAGGCTTTAAGAATTGTTTTAAAAATAATTCTCTGAACTGCAGGGGTTGGGATGTTTACCTCTACATGAATTTTTTCCTGAACAGTTACATTAGTTGAAAAATATTTATGTTTTTTTCAATGAGAACGTTGCTTATTAGCATCACTTAAGAAATCGTGGATTTTGAAAACCTGTCAACTGATAGTCAATCCATGCTTACAAACGTAGCTGTCCCTCAAGATATCCAACTTTCACTTATGTTCTCAGTTCAAGTGAAATATATACCAAAGGTTGCCTTTCTAACCACTGAATTAATCTGTAACCATAGAAACAGCTGAACCGACCGCTAACTGGGGTAGTCATCCTGATAGAGAGCTCACCAATTGTGCAGAGGCCTGGCTGTTTGAGCTTTGGTGTTTCATGTCCACGGGAAATGTGACCGACTCTCAATGTTTTTTAAGGACAAGGGGAAAGTGGATGCATGTATCACCGTGCGTTCTCACTATGAAACAATTCTCCAGTCACTGAGTTAGATAAGGTTTCCTGTCTTTTCACCTTTCCTCAGTTGTTCATAAAAAAACAACGATGAAAGTTTTGATTATGAGAATTTATAACATGAGTTATATTCAGGACTACTTAAGGTTGGGGTCAAAACTGAAAATGAGTACTTATTAAAGAGTTTCTATGAAAAGAAACATATTTCTCTTCACATTCTACCAAGCTTCTACTGAGGACTTCTTAAGGTGATATGTTTAAAATCTGAAAAACAATCTGTGTTCTCTCATTTCAATGAGAACTGGGACTTGATGGCTCAGAAATGCTGAAATTTATGGATCAAAGCTCTACACTACTGGCTGCTGATACTCAGGTTTCTTCCTTTTTGAAAAAAATAATATCAAGGTTTTGATTTATTATTTTTTTTTAAGCTAGAACTGTCCATATATTTAGGGGACACACTTCTTAAGAAGATTTTTTTGTTGGTTTATTTGCTTCTTTTGCCTAATGCAGATGCTTACGTTCTAGAGGTGTGCTGCCTTTTGGATGCAGACTTGTTGCTATTACCTAAGTCTTCTAGATACAGAATATCAGGTTACACTCTTTCAGACTGAACTTCAGAACAATTCACTTCTAAATGTTACCCCATTTAGTGAGAGTTAAACAGTCCCCAAGTTTATAAAACTATCTTTGAACTCAGAAACTCAAAGAGTGCAAAAAAATGGAATAAAACCAATTTAATAAACAGCTGTGTTTCTGGTTTCATACTGGGTTATCAGAAAAGGGCTACAGCTTGTCATGTGGTTTTACCCAGGGTGTTTTATTTTTATAACAAGGTAAAAGTCATGCACCTGATTAAGAAGGAAAAGACAAAGAGTTCATTTGAGTGTGAAGCAAAGCTCAGGAAAAAACATTGTCATTTCATGTGGCTGCCAAAAAGGGTCATAAGGAACTGGTCCTCTGAAGCACGGACTTATGTATGTATATATGTGTGCATCTGTGCCTGTAGATGTGTATAAAATGATAATTTCTTACAGTTAGAATTTAAAAAAAAAAACTTGTTTGCTAAACAGGCAGGTTCAACAGGGTGCAATTCAAGTATCCTAAGATGGCTGTAGCACAGAGGAAACTAACATCTAGTTGTTCTCTGTGTGTGTGTTTTTGAAGGTGGGTACTTTTACAAATTCTGCTGTTTTGGTGAGGAAGGAAAAAAGTGGTAGTGAAAAACTATGTTATTTCAAAAAGAAGTCCCCATAAATAGTTGAATACAAAATAAATGCCACAGATATTTGCCAATAAGCTTGTTTCTATCCTGAAATATTGAGATCCCCAGAATTATCATAGTTACTACTATGAGATACAGCAGTTATGAATAACTTCATTCTTGACATGGACTTATAAAAAAAATTGATTAGGAGGCATTTATTTTATCCATGTGGGAGGTATAAACTCTCACTGAATGATGGACCGTGATTTAAGATGAGTTTTTCAATATTAAAGAATAGTCTCTTCTAATATCAGAATGCATTCTTGAAACTTCTCACTCCCTTGAGTACTTTTCAAAGGGTTTTAATGAGCAACAGAGCATGAGACTGGTTTTCTAACTCTGATCTCTAATTTGATACTTCAGTTTTTCTTATTCTTGTGATTTATTGATGCAAATTGAAGCCTTGTTCAGATCCTTTTCATACCTCCATGCCAGACTTTGAAGCACTGATCACCCTCATGGGCAGTCATAGGATGCAGGAATTCTAGATCTCTTTTCTTTGGTTTTCTGGGTTTTGGGTTGGTTTGGTTGGTTTGGTTGGTTTGTTTCTTAAGTAGAACCAAGTGAAAAATTCACCTGAAAAAATTGACCTAGAAAATATTTACTCAATGTTTTTATAACTGAAGTTATTAAACAAAGAAACAAACAAGCCTTTTTGGTTTTTATGTGGTTAAGAGTTCTACAGTGTACAGAAAGATAGAGCACAAGGTCAAAGTCTAAACTCAGCTCACCAATTTTATACTGTATGACTGCAGGTCATAAAATCAATCGGAAGACTGCTAAAGCTAAAGAGAGTAAAAAAGTAAAGCAATAAAATACATAGAGATGGGGTGGTTGCATAGGTGCCTAACAACGATTTCACTCAAAGTAAACTCTGCTGGTTTATTGTTGTTGTTTGAACTTTCAGAATGGGAAGCATGCAAAGAGCTCATTCTGGTGATGGAGCAGAAATCCCACAGAAGGGATGCACACAATTAATAAACAGGGGAGCAGGCTACTCAGCCTCCCATGTCAAAGAAAAATTCCTGATTATCCTAAGAACTTTGTCATCAAGGTGAAAAACTTTTAAGTTATAGGTCCTATGGGATGCATATTAAACAGGAAGAATAAAATTTCAGAATGGAGACTGAGGGTTAGTTCCAGGGTTACTTCCAATAATGAGTTTGTAAGAACAAAGAGTAAACCCAAAGAGAGAGCAAAACTCTCTGTTAAATGTCATAATTAGGGTGAAATCCTTCAAGCTTTACAAAATCAGGCATGATCAAAAATTAGCCATCAGCTTCTCAGTTTGTCTAAGCCAATGGAATTTCCAAGGAGGCAGAGATAATCTATTGCATTTAAGGTCAGAGTTAAGGCCTCAATGCTCCAGGAAGAGTAACCTGTTACCTGACCATCCCTTGATATGCACTTAACTTTACCAGTATTTCTCAGCAGGTCTGAAATATTCCATACTTAATTTCTGCTGATAAGCAGTATTTCGGAGCTGTGTGAGTAAGTCTGAAATGTCTCTACTATTATATCTTCATAGATGCAATATGAATTATCTGCATTTTGCATCTTTTTTTCTTGCTAGTGCCCATGAGTATTCAAAGTAGCATATCTGTAGGAGTTCTCATTAAAAAAAAGATACAAAAGTATTTTATAGCCTCTAGTTGTAGTGTCATACTTAATTTCTCTCTGAACACTTCTTCATTTGATTCATCAGTTAATGGGGAACATGCTCACATAAATATAGAATATTCATTATCATGGTTTTGTCTCTTTTCTCAAGAGGTAATCATAGTCTTTACCTTTACAGAACCATTTTGTTTTGGTTTTGTTTGGTTTGATTCGGTTTTATCATAGCATATCGTTACCATAATAGTGCACCATAGTTACTAACTTTTATTCAGACCATGTTTATGCAGGATGAGAATTTTCCCCTTTCTGCAGATATGAAACTGCAAGAATGGAGAGTTACAGGATAGAAGTCTTCATTTTTCAATAGATTTGCTATCAGGAAATAAGGAATACAGATTGTCCCCCTGTATCTAGTACATCACTCAAAGAATGAAAGACTCATTAAAAATCTACAGCATCATCCACAAACTCTGTAACTGATATAGAGGCTACTTTACCAGAACAGAATTTAGTGGCTTTAACTCTGAAAATTCCTCATCTATTCTTAGGCGCACATCTTCCAGTCTGAAAAAAAAAAAAAAAAAATTAGCTGGAGATTCTACAGGGAGCAATGTCCCTTGCTTTACAATAATCCTCTTGCTTTGAGCACTTAATGAGTCTTGGTTCCTCTAGGAAAAAATAGCATTGCTTGAACTTGCTAGAACTTGCTAGAACTTGTCTTGACTACTCTAGATACCATCTTTAAGACTTTTATACGTGCAGCTCCTCCATCCTCTTTTGCCTGTGACGGTGTGGTTAAAGACTATGCAGGTTATGATGCCCTTTTTTCACTCAAGCTCTTGACTTTACAGTATCAATAAAGTAATTTGTTAGAAATTATTCTTTCTTTTGCAGATTTTGAAAAAAAAACAACAAAACCAAACATAGCATCATGTGATTTTTCAATATTGTTGATACTTTTAATGCCTCAGCTACTTGATCTGATGGTATAAATAACTGCATTTTTGTAGGTAAAACTGTAGAAATTGAAGAAGCTACTGTCCGCACAGGTTAGTTCCTTCCACCTGCCAGGGTTTGTGTGTCTGCAGCTGAGTTGTATGTGTCAGTTGTATGACATGATTTGAATTCATATCAATGTGAAGTCAATCACAGTACTTTTATCCGCTTTAATTGTACACAGAACCAGACATATGTAGCATTCAGTCATGGGGCAGTGACAGATGGCAATGGGACAGTAATTTCTGTAACCCTTTCAAAACTATCACAAATATATGTTCTAATTTTTTGAATGAGGGGCGAATGACAAGGCATCTTTCAAAATGAGTTTTTCGGGCTATGCTTACAAAGCTTTTTCCAGGAAGTCAAGTTAATTCTGCTTGTGCTCGAGGCCAGTGGTCACCCATGCAGAAGTGTGAAAGTGTACACTGATAAATCTGGGCTTACTCTTCCCACCCCTCAGCACTGCTGCTGGGTCAGGCATGTTGCCATACAGATAAATGGCTTCCAGGTGCTTCAAAGTATAAGCAGATTGATTTCAGTTCTTCTTGGAGAATGAGCAAGACTCAGTTGCACCTGTCTGCAAAAATGAGTGTCTACTTGTAGATACCAATGCTGTTGTCTCACGTCCATGTCCATTCCCTACTGCTCTGGCTTCCTGTCCCTTTTCCAGTATAAACCCTACTCTCATCCTCTAACTCTTTCTCCATTCTCTTCGTACACTTGGTCACTGTGCCAACTCCTTACCACCATCAATTTGTCTTTTATTACATCCATATTTTAATTGCAGCACGGCCAATGCAGGCAGAGGTCTTTTCTGAATTATGTTTCTCCAGCTCTGTGTTATTGTAGTTTGACACAATGTCTTCATCTGTGCCTGATTCGTCCCAGTCCCCATGTAATAAGTGTGGAGAGTAAAATATGCTCTGATTTCAGAGATCCTTGATAGATGCTGACACATGTATTAAGACTTATATACATAAGCAGATTACAACCAACTTCACTGATTGTCATGGTTTAACCACAGCCAGCAGCTAAGCACCACACAGCTGCTCACTCGCTCCCCTCCAGCCAGTGGGATGGGGGAGAGAATCAGAAAAAAAAGTAAAACTCATGGGTTGAGATAAGAACAGTTTAATAGAACAGAAAGGAAGAAAATAGTAATGATAATAATAACAATAATGGAACTATAATAATAATAAAAGGATTGGAATATAAAAGTGATGCACAATGCAATTGCTCACCACTCGTCGACCGATGCGCAGTTAGTTCCTGAGCAGCGATCCCCCCCAGCCTCAACTCCCAGCAGTTTATCTACTGGGCAAGATGTCACACGGTATGGAATACCCCTTTGACCACTTTGGGTCAACTGTCCTGGCTGTGTCCCCTCCCAACTGCTTGTGTCCTTCCAGTTTTCTCGCTGTCTGGGCATGAGAAAAGAAGAAACTAAGAATGATAACACTAATTAAATGACAACAGCCATAATGAAAGGATTGGAATGTACAAATGACGCCCAGGGCAATTGCTCACCACCCGCCGACCGACACCCAGCCAGTCCCCGAGCGGCGATTCCTTGCCCCCGCTTCCCAGTTCCTATACTAGCTGGGACGTCCCCTGGTATGGAATACACCATTGGCCAGTTTGGTTCAGGTGCCCTGGTTGTGTCCTGTGCCAACTTCTTGTGCCCCTCCAGCTTTCTCGCTGGCCGGGCATGAGAAGCTGAAAAATCCTTGACTGAGTCTAAAGATTATTTAGTAACAACTGAAAACATCAGTGTCGTCAATGTTCTTCTCATACTGAACCCAAAATATAACACTATGCCAGCTACTAGAATGAAAATTATCATCTCAGCAAAACCAGGACACTGATCCATACAGGGATGCAAGGTAGTTTGATTTTGCTTAGGTCTTATTCCCTGCGAGTGAGGCTGTAAATGGGGTAAATGGGAAGTGCTGTCGTTTGCCTGACACAGCGCGACTTGTGAAACTGCAGGAGCTGTAGTGCACATCTTAGCTCTGAGATCTCAGGCCCTCTACACAGACGACAAAAGTAGGGAGCAATTTAAGCAGTAAGACACAAGAGTATATCTGCACAGTACAAAGCCCTAAATCTGCTGCATTTGAGAATGTCTTACTCTGGCATCTTAAAAAGTCTTTTCATAATTACATCTAACATGTTCTAACATGAAAACCTTCTTTGAATGTTTTATGATATTATCTGCTTGCAAGGTCTCTCAGGTAGTGTACTTGGTGTCAGCTGTAGGTTTAAATCTAAACAATAATGATAAATATTGCCCATTTCCAGTCTGCAAAACAATAAATGTCAGCTGCACTCTGACTGTAACTCAAGACAATTAAGACAAAAAATTGCTTTTTCTTTCCTCTGCTGCCAGAGCTGTAAACCCTTTGCCAAATTGCCTTTATAAGAATTTAACTTCCCTACTGATTAGTTTGACTCACATTAATTTAAAAAATATCTCCACTACAACTTACTAGGCTATAAAAATATCCCTTTTCCTAGCATGAAGCCATTGTGGTTGTTATTTTATTTTAGTTTGAAGCTTTTAAACATAAATAAATAAATAATGCTGAAATCCCAATAGAAATAATGATTCTACTTGATAATCTTCTCATCAAAATCTCCCTCTAGTATCTTAAGGTAGTTTTTAAGAGGAGGATTTTTTTCCTCCCCCAGACCTGTTTTATCTACAAAACATATGCTTACAAAGGAAGAAAATGTTCCCTTTTACTGGGCTGAGCTACATTTTCTGTTTCATTTTCGGACTATATTAGTCCTTTCTGACCATAGAGAAGAACATAAAATTTGTTTCCTGGCTGGTCATTTTTTTGTCTGATAGTTGAAATTAGTCATTAACAAATTCAAACAGTCAATGGAATAATGTTTTGTGTGCATCTTTGTATAAAACTAATAATCACTGCTTTGGAATAAACAGAGGAAGGACATTGGAGAAAATTCAAACCATAACCCCTGATAAGGGAATACAGGACAGAGTCAGATGGTGTGAGAGAAAACAATTATTCAGCTTTGTCATTCAAAAGAAGCACAGATGTGCAGAAATGACAGTTTCAGATTGGCATGCTGAACTCTTTGGAAACTGAGGAGGGAAATAAGCTAAAAGGAGTGGGTTAATTGGTTTGGACTGTAGGCTCAGAGGTGGACTGGTGGCCTTGGCTGGACCTACACAGCCAAGCAGAAGGCAGGGGAGGGAAAAGGGCTGAATGAGTTGGGGAAAAAGTGGAGAGCTGCTTGGGTCACTGGTTAGTTCAGTAATGCACCGTGTGATATTGTTCTGTACTGATATGCTTAAACTGGGCAATCTCTTCTTTATACTAATGACGATGTGGTTTTAGCACAGCTGTTCACATTTTTGTAGGACTATTTTGCTTCTTCTAGATATAATACAGGAACCGATTCAAGAGCTTCTCTTTCCTCTTAAGAGACAATGCAATTTTCTTGTAATATCAAGCTAGGGTGTATCTAGGAATGAAGTACAGCACATTTTACTGTCCTTTAAAGATAATTTGACTGGCTTCATTATCGTGCATTTACTACTTATCAAACCTGACTTGTAAATAGCAGTGTACTTCATCAACACCAGCAAAGCTTGCATAAATAACAAAGTTATGAGTCTAAAATGATAATTACCACAATCTAATGAATCACATAAATCATTTATAATGAAGGGAAATGAACAACGACTCAGAAATGAACACATTAATAACTTAGGGCATTTTTTTTTTTCAAAAGCAATGAGTAGTTTAATTTATATGGTGTGTCCATAGACAGTACAACTGGAATTCTATCAGTGAAATAATTAGTAGTTAATCTAAAGGGATAAACATATCTAGTGGAGTCCAAATTGAAAAATTACTATTAAAATGATCATTAAACTGAGAACATGGCTACAGAATTATAGTAAATGACCAATATGCTTATAAAGCAAATACAACATCTTGAAGAGATCATTTACCAAACATAACATCTCCCAGTCCCCTACCACACCCCCCAAAATAATTTAAAAAAAAAAAAAAAAAAAAAAAAAGTTCCAAAATGGGAAATGGAACCTATTCAAATAAAAATGTGCATGTTGACAAGAGAGAAGAAAAAAAATAATTAACTGGGATTCTCTTTTCCTACAGTTTCATTTAGGTATGCTGGGTGAGTATGACCTGGTTATGACTCCAGCTGATGGAGGTTTGGGGTCAGGACCATTATGTGGCATAATGATGGTGATTCAGAGCAGCATCTCTCTTCCTCAGTGAGGTAAAGAGATGGTAACCAAACACCTACAACTACAGTAGTAATACTGAATAGCTGGTGCATTTCAAATATTCTTTTTTATGTGTGTGGGAAACCGGTTTCAATGTATAGGAAAAGGTGACTGGATTTCCAAACCATTTATGGCTATTCAGAAGGAAACACTAAAGTAGTCGAACATTTTTATCTTAAGTATCTTGAAAGATTATAATACTATACTAGAGTCTCTAAACAATGAATAGTATAGGATTGCTATATTCCATGCAATGATTTAGCAAATTATTCTAATTTATAGTGTGCGATGAAATTACTGTATATTTAGAACACTAAAAAAACTATCATCTTTTGATTCCCTCTCGTTTATTAATATTTATCATTAGATTTATTGTCTCCTTATCTATTTTAGCTATAAACCTCATCAATTTCCCATATTATTTTGGCTTAGTAACCATTAAATTATCAGATTTCTTGAAATTCTGCATGTTACCACTTACTTGAAATCATAAATGGATTCATCATATTCCAGTTCAAATTAGATGAGTGATCATAATGTGTAACTAAGTCAATCTGTTAGGAAAAAACCACTCAGATATTATACATATATATGTTCCTGGTGACTGGTGAAATGTCAAAGAGCTCTCTTCACTGAGTGAAATCACAGTTAGGCAGGTTAAGAAATTTCAGGAATCCCGAAGAGCATGAGCAAGCGCATCAATACTACTCTGACCTTTCTGTCACTGGACTGCAGGGGATAAGTAAGAGATTGCAGGCAACACTCAGAAGCCTATAAAGTGTAGAGATCTGGAGTAACCGAGCAAATCCCATAGAAAGGCATTACACTGACCCTAGTCCATTTGAAACAAGGCTGATTTTGTGAGCTTCCACTGCAGTAATGACCACCTCATTGTCTCTGCTTTCCAGCTTCAGTCATCCAGCCACCACCTGCCAGAATTCTCTTTTTCTCAGGAAAAAGCTAATCACTGCATATAGAATGTTGTTGGTGCTTTATTTTGCTTTTTCCTTACCCACTTCAGCTCTTTTGTCAGAAACAAGAATACCCTTAGATGTTATTTAAAGATAAATATAAGAAGCATACAAAGTACTGAATTGGTTTTTCTAGTTTTTTTTTTGGTTTTTTTTTTTTTTTTTTTTTTTTAATTAAGGGCATCTAGATGCTAGGCTCATGGTGTTAATATAAAATATAAAATAAAGGATGCTTTTCTTTTTCCTTTCTTTTCCCTCCAGTACTGGAGGAAACCCCTTTGTAATAAAAAGGAGCATAGAGATCTAGAACAAAGATCTCAGCTTACAGGATAACTGAGACTCTGTGTTTCAGCACCCGGTAAGTGTCAACTGATAAATTAAAATTAGCAGAGGAGAATAATTGACAATGTGTCCAAACAGTGGGGCATTCCATTGTCTGTAAAATCCTTCCAGATTTCATTCAGATATCATTCAGGTTTGTACTTGATAACTCACAGAAAACACTGTTTTTTCTGTTCAGTAGGATAATATGAATTTGTAACTCTACAGTCACAATTGGCATAATTAAAAGTAATAATGATCTTTGAATTCCATGTAAGTTATTTTTTATATCAAGTAGGCTAATGAAAGCTGACTGTCATTTCTATTACACAGTATTTCTGATAATAAATGAAACTGTCTTGGTGGAAATGTAATTAAGATAAATACCCATCATGTAATCAGTTGTCTTTGTATGAAAACATTTCAAAAGAAAATGAACCTTTATTCAAAAGACCTCAAAATGGCTTAACTGTACAGATAGGCTTTTTGTGAATCTTCCACGGACAAAGCTTATTTTCACCCTGATGAGCGAGCAAGTCATATTTTATTTTAATATTACCTCTACAGCTCATTCTAAAGGTCTGTCCTTATTTCTTCTCAAAGAACTTCTTTTTGGAGAAATTAGTATAGCACCTAAATCCTGGGGCCTGACATCACGTTTTTTTTTTTGTTCATCCTAATCATTCAGCTTGGTGGTCAGTGCATGATGAATCTATCATACTTTTTCTTGTGAAGTTCTATTACAGCATCCAATGGATGAAACGACCTAAAAATAAATTAATTCCTTAATTTGTGACATACCATTTAAAAATCTATATAAACTGTTCATTACCAAAAAGGTTGGTAACTGATGTAGCCATCTAGTTGTCATGCCATTGTAAATATAACTTTATTGTTATATTAATCACTGTTAAAGGTTTCTGTGCTTTAAAGAACACACATTAGTTTTGTACTATACGCTGTGGGGAGAGACAATGTCACAAAACAAACTCTTCATAGGAATAAGAGGTATGATGTTAGCTTATTTTTGCACTTTTGATGCCTTTAGAAATCACAGACATCTCAGAGTTTCAGTTACGTGAGGACCAGATGGCTCTGCTTTGGGATAGTAAGAAACACAATCCCAAGACAGCATTCAGCAGATGTCTAGGCAGCAGCTCCAGCTGACCAGAGAGGTTTGCTCTTCCTCCACTCCACACCCGGCCAAAGCCAGGAATGATGCAAGGACGAGGGAATAAGCCACAAGCAGTGAGCACAGAGAAAATTATTTAAAGACTTAAAGCAAACAAACAAGAACCAAACCTCAAAGCCATCCTACTTGTGTTTTTCTCTTCTTTGGGGAGGAAAGGAAAGGAGAATGGCATAGGGAAAGAAGTAATTGGATTTTATTTCTTAATAAGAGAGGAAAAAAATACTTTTTTCTGATGCAGGTGCTTATTTCCTGGTCACCTGCAGTAACTGAATTTGATAACTACAACTGTTTGTTTAATTCAAAGTATATTGTCTATGTCCAAATAATATTCTGACTGAGTCTTCAGCAGCCCTAAATCAGCATAAGTCTGTTGAGCCAAATAGCATTTTAGGGTTTTGAATTATTTTGGGATCAGCTGACACCACTTATATCTAATTTCTAATTGGTGGTTGTTATATAATCAATGAAAAAAAGCCAGATTGTACTTTAATTTCTGACACTGACATTATAAAAGAAATCAGAACCTAAATAACATAACAGCTGGAATACTGTAGAGGCATTAAAGAAACGGGGGTGGGTGGGATTTTGCAGTTAAAACAAGACTAAAACCCAAGATACTTGGTTTTACTCACAATCTTCTTACATATTCTCTTCATAAATCTGAGCCAGTTGTTCCCTTCTTCTCCATTTCAGTTTCCTTTACTGGTGGATATTTAACAGATAGGATGGGGGCAAAATTAAGCTCAGTAGGGTCCACATCTGCTTCTCCTTTACCAAGTCCAGCTATGTCTCATGAAAGCCTTGGATACTCACCAAGCTCCTGTTGCTCTAGATTTCGCATCATGATTTTCATGGAACGGCAACACAAGTGCATCTTCCAGGGGGAACTCACAAAGTACTGGTCTAAATGAGCAGAGGAACTGGAGCCTTGAGATGGTCTAAATGCAGTTGAAAATGCTTTGAGAATTATGATTGAAAATATGAAAGGGAGATTTCATAATTGCATTCAAAATGCAAGTTGGTTTTGCTGACATGGAGTGTAATGTTCTTCCTGTTCTCCATGCAGAAATAACAGCACAAAGTATCTCTGTGGCAGACCTTATTTTGCTGGCAATCCTACTGAAAACCCAGTGGTGAAAGAATCATGGATAATAAACCATTTTCTTACTCTTATTTTTGGTCCTTCCAGAATAGTCTGAAGTTTTTTGGCAATGCCTCTACAAAATGATGCAATTTCCACTTGCTGTCTTTGAACTTCAGTTTTCTTTGTTAAAGTTTGACATCATTTGTTAGTAGTAAACTCTTATTTGTACAGTTTTGGGGGAAGAAAAATTAAATCGCCCTTGAGCTCTGGATTTTATTGCTAAATTGCCTTATGAGGAGGGATCATTCCAGTCAGACTGGTTTCAGCCTCCTAAGCCATCTGTGGTTAGTGGTATTACACACACAGGATTTGATCCTCATCTCTCATGCATAGACACATATTACATCAACATGATTGATTCCTAAATTTGAAGTGATATCCCATCCCGACAGTATACATCAGTAAGGTGGGAAGTTTTTAGATACTCTACTCGGAGTGATTGAACCATGGACATAAATCCAAAAAAAGTGATATCTTTCTGAATAGATGACACTTCTACCAAATGTATTTATAAACCATCTTACATAGAACTGATTGGTTATTTGTATTTGTAGTGTGTTTGATATTTAATATTCACAAGCACCTGTAAATGTATATATTTATGTATATGCATTGTGATGCAGCTATCGTCTTCTGATTGTATCTGTTTAAAGACTCCTATTGACCTCAGTGAACTTTTGAGCCATACATAAACGCTAAGGACTGAGATGACTAATGTACAGGATTGTAAGTAAGTCACAACAAAAATACCATTTATACATAAAACCATTGCACCAGCAATCTTTATAATGTCTTTCCAAGGCCTGTGGAATCAAATTTGCATGGGCAGGGGTCAAGCATCATAGATTTGCTTACACTCCCTGTGTGCAGTTTGGCCTTTTGCTTTTCTGGTGGATAGATAACTTTAGTGTCACTGTCTTTAGATCACATTTTGTTTGCTGTGATCCTCCCATTCCTTCCCTTCTTTCTTTCTTCCACTGCCCCTGGCCAACAGAAAATGAGATGGGCAGTTGTCCCATTTGCTACGATACCAGCATGCCCCAAAGTAGAAGCCTGGAAATACCCTAAAATAAAATTGCAGATCTTGGATCATTTGAAAGATCGGGCATGCTTGGTAGGGGAAGAAAAGAAGCAATCAAGGCAGTGGTTTATTTATGAAAATTTGAGTTCTGAATTTCACAGGAGAAGGTATGATAAAGAGATGCTTGCTCAACAACCCTTCCTATTTTTTCCTGACAGCAAAACTAAGGCAAAAATAAGCACATAAAGAAATCGGCATTGATTTAGCCCAGTGTTCCCTTAAGGAGCTTAAGATTGGGAGACAGATAAACAGTAAAAGAGGACAAGAGCATATGTAAATTATCACTTGCCTTTCAAACAATGTTTCTCCTTATTTGCTCACTTTTATAACCAATTTTATCTTTGTTATTATCCCTGTCTTCTCATATTTCATATGGACTGGGAAAATCACCGATGAATTAATAAAAGTGGGAGAAAAATTTCCAAGCAGGAAACAATCATGCAATTTAAATCCTAAGGCGGTGGGTTGCAGAATCACTGGTAATCATAGATTTTGTTAGAACAATTTATTCTACATAGGTTCCCAAAAGAATGTAGGAGGAAGTACCTGAACTGTCTTCCAGGTTTGTATGTAATATTGAGGATATATTAGATCCTTAACCTACTCTTTTCAATAATAAAAACGTTCTGAGCAATTTAATTAAATTTCCTCCCCTGTGTAGGGGTTCCCTATAGCACATACAGAGCAAATTAGGTATCACTGGATTTTGATCCTCTCTGTTGAAAATTTGCACGTTACTATACAGTACTTACTTCTGTGTGGCTGAAATCATCTGTAGGAGGAGAGGCAAGGTCAGTTGCCAGTTTTGCCACTGTAGGCAGAGACCCACATTCGTATGGCAGCACGGCTTCAGCACAGGCAGAGCTCTTAAGGGGCAGGCGGTGCATGGTGACAAGGTTGTGAAAGGTTGGGGTGCCTATACATTGCTGATGTATCAAGGACCAAAAGTAAAGGCTGCAGCTGAGGCACTGGGAGCATGGTGGAACAGCAGTGAGAGGTGTGTTGGAGTTTTTGGCCTCCCTACCATTTAAGGTTATATGTGACTTCTGTTTTAATAATTTGAAGTTAAACAGGAAGAAATAAGCTAATTATAATAGTTAGTAGTAATTAAACACACGTTTAAAGGTACGTGCCACTTAGTTCAAGAATTCTGTTTTGGCACGGGATGGCTTAGAAGCAGTCAAGAAGGACTAGATTAAACCTTGGTTGCTGCCAGGCAATTTTGCTAATCTTAATTAAGCAATCAATATATTACTGCATGTGCATAAACTTAGTGAATATTAAGTAACTTCATTTCTTAACAAATATCTTTGCAGACCTGATCTTCTTTCAGCCACTAGGACTTTCTGTATTTCATTATTTTTCTTCTTTATTAGGGCATGATTTGACAGATCTTTACAATAAACTCAAGTCCCATGTTGCTTACAAAATTCTGAGATACAATTTAATAGTAATTTTAAAAAGTACGTCACCATTTCAGAGCCCTCCAGTAAGATTACTCTGGATGCAGACAGGATATTTCTATTTTCTTTTAAATGCAATCCTGATGGAAAAAGTCTGTACAGGGAGCAAAGATTTTTTTTTTCTCAGCTGCAAGGCCAGGCATAACAGAATTTTGATATCTGGCTAGGATCTGTTGGCAGTTCAGCAAGAAGCACTAGATCATTTCAGCAAGATTCGCCTGGTTATAAATTGCAGCTAATTGCTGTCTTTCAGCATTTTGTGACCCTCAGGTATAAGTGATGCGAGATGTCAATAAACTGTATGTATCACTTCCCCTTTTGCCAGATAATGCCACAAGAGTAGTACATACTGTACTAGAATGGGAAATGCTTCTCCAGCCCTGTTTAGCAGTGTGTTCGGTTTTTTTTCTGTGTGATATCCTTCACTACCACAGTTCCTGGAAGGCTCAGCAAAGATGCATGTAGGCACCAACTGTTAGCATACATTTTATAACTTTATTGTTCACTGGAGGATGAAAGATCTAACAGGATGCAAATGATCATCCCTGTAGATAGGAATTGATCAGAAAATTCACAACTTGAGGCCTGCTGGTGGGCAATTACTGTACAATGTCATTCACTTGAAACCAAGTGAGTTTTGCTATAAATGAGCGAGAGAAGAAATATTGGGCTTTGCGAGAACTAAATTGCATTGCATGGTTGTAGTCAGCCTGTCAGTAAATGAGATTAAAGCAATTCCTATTGTATAGATCTGTCCAGAAACATAATCTAGGAGAAAATGCTTAGATGAAAACTATAAAAACTGCAGTTAAACTGTAGATCTAATCAGCATCGATTGGCTGAAGCTTTAGGTTTTGTGCCCTAAAATCTTTGTTTCTTTTTTTTTTTTTTTTTTAAAGTCTTACAGTAGGTTTTGGAGGGAGCAAAAACACAATCATCATTGATTTTTCTTTTTAATCTGGAGCCTACAAATATTTACAGAATTATTAATCCTTTTTTTCCTCTGTTTATAATTATTCCTTTCAAGACCTTCTTTAGTGTCAGCATCCACACATACTAAGCTTTGATAGTCTTCACAATACCAATATTGTCAGATTTGTGTTTTAATTACACTAATAACAGGCCAACACTTTTTTCATAAAGTAATTATTTTTTAGAAATATTAATCACAACATTGCAATTTGACATTAATAAGAGAAAGTATAAACACTGCTTTAACTGCGTGATTTATACTCATCTGTGAAGTGGGTTTGTCTCTCCAAAATAATACTGAGGTTGTAGAAAGTTTTCAGTAGTAGACAAGCATTGTGCTTTATGGATTTTTAAATCATTGTTCTGAGTTTGTCTATGTGGATATATTACATAATTGGTTCTTTATCCCAGTATTATACGTGTGTCGTGGTTTAACCCCAGCCAGCAACTAAGCACCGCGCAGCCTCTCACTCACTCCCCGCCTCCCCTCCCCCCCCGCCCCCGGCAGTGGGATGGGGGAGAAAATCGGGAAAAGAAGCAAAACCCGTGGGTTGAGATAAGAACAGTTTAATAGAACAGAAGAAACTAATAATGATAATGATAACACTAATAAAATGACAACAGCAATAATAAAAGGGTTGGAATGTACAAATGATACGCAGTGCAATTGCTCACCACCCGCCAACCGACACCCAGCCAGCCCCCACTTCCCAGTTCCTATACAAGATGGGACGTCCCATGGTATGGAATACACCGTTGGCCAGTTTGGGTCAGGTGCCCTGGCTGTGTCCTGTGTCAACTTCTTGTGCCCCTCCAGCTTTCTTGCTGGCTGGGCATAAGAAGCTGAAAAATCCTTGACTTTAGTCTAAAAACTACTTGTCAACAACTGAAAACATCAGTGTGTTATCAACATTCTCTCATACTGAACTCAAAACGTAGCACTGTACCAGCTACTAGGAAGACAGTGAACTCTATCCCAGCTGAAACCAGGACAACGTGCAAGTTGCAAATTCAGTATACAAAAATCGGAAAGTATCCAGGATTAACAATGACCCTACAACATTAAATTGCCCTCCTGCAGGTGAGCCAAATAAGAGGACTTGTTACATGATTTTACTTTCATGTTATAAAGAATATTTTTTTTCTTACTTTATTCATTCTGCTTCCTGCATATGAGGATGCACCTAAGTGTAAGTTAAGATTGGGATAAAATATGAAGTTGACTGCTGGGAAATACTGAGCTGTGTTCTTGGCTTTGGAGGAAAGTACAGCATACTGGTCATCACAGCATATCTGAATACAGACATTTGACATATTTGCTCCAAAAAGCAATGTGACTGAAAAAAAAGAGATGTGGATCTGCAAAATCAGTGAGCTAGGTTTAGCTTGTGTCCTCCAGTGTTGGCTGGGGAGTAGTCTGAAGTGGTGAACTAACACAGAGACCGAAATAGAGTGTTGTATGGTGCTATGAGATGGGCTGACAGGGAATTGATCATCTTGATATGAGCCAGAAATGGGATGAGCGTTTTATGTGCCAGAAAAACTAGGCTAAGGAGGGACGAAAGTCTGCCATAAATTACAGCAGATTCAGGAACAGTTTGTGAAAGAAAATATCCAGAAGGAACTTGTCATGTCCCAGTTTCTCAGGACAATGACACAGGTTTGCTGATTCCCAGGTCAGGATTAAGGTGAAAGGACACCAGGGATCCTTTAACTCACAAAACTCAACTTTTATTCCCTCACAACAAGAATTGGCATGCTCACCACAAGAACTGGCATGAAATTATGTCAGTAAACAGTGTAACATGTGCTAACCATGCATCACGAAACTTATACTACAGGCCTAGCTCATCAGGGAATCAGTTGAGGGAGATATTAAGGTAAGCCCTCCTGTTGAGTCCTGAGGTTGAGAGCAGACCCTGTTGCTTTCTAGACTCCTTGGAGAGGAGCCTGGGGTGGCTGAACCCGCTCCCCATCCCAGACTTGGTCAGTGGTTTATGTCTAAAGGGATGAGGTGTAGGGATTACGGAAAAGGGAGAAGAGACAAGACGAAATGAGACAAGATGAGAAGAGTGGAGTTGAGTTAAGCTGAGTTGAGTTGAGTTGTCACTGGTCCTGGGTCCAGCGTTGGCCCAGTCAGCTGAGGGCTCCGGTTCTGGTGGCCTTGCGCACCCAGGGCTTCGGTTTGTGTCCTTTTATCATCCCTGCTCCTCCTTCGGGCCGGCATTAGGCTAATTAAGCATCATGAACAGTTTGTGAGCCTTTGGGTGTGGGGGTCTTTTGGGGAGTCACTTCCCCTTCCCGGCAGGGTGAGCTGTCCTGCTCAGCGCATACCGGAGGTATGGGTATCCGTATGGGAGCCTGGAGCTGTGTGCCCCCTCCGGCAAGGCCTCCCCCTCCTACTGCTGATTGATGGGTGCCCATGGACACTGATGGGTGTGCTGATCGATGGGCTGCTTTTCACCTGGGGTTCCTTGCTGGGCAGGGTTCCTTGTTATGCAGAGTTAGTTGTTAAGCAGAACTTGCCCCACCACAATGTTTGAGACATTAACTCTTTCAGTCTCTCACAGAGCTGGCTCTTCCAGATGCTGAGAACCTAATTGCCACTTCCCTACTCTTTACAGGCATTTCTTTCGGGTACTGCCTAACTTGACCCTTCTGAAAGTCAAGGTTTTATTGTTATTCCAAGCTTTATTAGACCTTGGAGGCAGTTTATGTGCTCTCTATGAATAACAGATATTTCTAACTGGTGGCAGATTTTTTGTAAAGACTGTTGAAAATTAAGGTGAAATTAAAATTATAATGGTAATTTGTAAAAGGAATGATCTGGCATGGAGGGCAAGAAGACCCAACTGCAGAAGGAGTTAAACCATCTGGAAGCAGAAATGCCAGAGACAGAAGGACTTCTTGTAAGCGAGGCAAGGTTCCCTGCTGATGAGATAAGAAACAGCTGCAGCATTATCTTGTAAGGATCATGGAAAGCAAGTGCTCAGGGGCTACTTTTAGTCAGCAGAACTGGCTCTGGGGGATAAACCAGACACCAGTTTAAGTGCTCAATGTCTATGCTTGTATAATTGGTGTGAATGCAAGTGTATATAAGGAATTAGCTTCTGCTGCATCTTTACAGACTCTTTGTGGAACCTCTTACAGCAGCAAGAGTCTACCCAAAGCACCGTTCATTAAATCTCTTTACATTTAAGCACAAACATGTTTAATTTGCCTCAAAAGTTCCCCAAAAAAAGCCAGTAATACAGACCTTTCATTGACTTCAAAGGTTTTAGAGGTCAGGCTTTGGCAACCAAACCAACTGAGTCTTTGGGCATGGGAATAGGCTAGTTGGCCTTACAGTAGCCTGTCACATGTTTAAATACAAATAAATACATAAGTGCTCTATTATGTTAAGAATGATAGCTGTACAGAGCTTTGAACAAATGCTGCCCTATTCTCCTTCACTGCAGAAGGTGGTTGTCATGATGTCAATGCAGTTGGTGAGAATTCAGAGGAGTTACTCTCTACAAGGAGAGGACCAATGAATGCTTAGTTTCAATCTGGTGTCCATCTTGACAATTCAACATCTGACATTTGATAATGTTTACAAAGTCCTGAAAATATGAAAGGCTTTTCTTATTTAATTCAAAGTATTAATGTCATCAGGCCACACACATCTAAATAAAATAGGTGAGATGAAAGAGAATAATAGTTATTGAAGTACACTGTACTTTGTTTCTGAATTCCTTCAATCAGTCCAATTAAATATATAACAGAAAATGCTCACTCTGATTTTTTTTTTTTTTAAGAATAAATGATGAGGTAATCTGCTGGAAGTAGGGAAATAATTTTGTGCCGGTGTTATTGCTTTTCTGTATTCATTTGCCAATTTACTATATTCCTGCTGTTTCAGCACTGAGCCTCATAGGGAGAGACTGAAAAATTTGAAGGAGCTTAAATTTTCATCCACACATTGTTATCAATATGGATTACTATTAAAGCATAGTTTTAAAATTTAGCAGAAATTTACTAATGGATATTTTACTTGTGCCCTAACACAGGAATCTTAGTGCATCGCTGGAAAGCTAAAGTTCTTTTGAATTATCTGAAATGGAGAGACAAAAAGTAAGGAACACAGTAATGAAGACAAGAACATCTCAGAAACATTTTTCTGATGTGGTTTTGTAGCCTGAGTTTAAGCATTCCCGAAATACTCTTACAACTGATAAGAAATGTTCAAAACCATTTGTAACCATCAGCAAGTAGAAAAGAAGCTGAACAACAGTCAACACAGGTAAAATGTATCCTACTACTTGAGAACAGGCTTTTCAACCAGAATAACAGTCAGATTTTAACTTAATATTCACAGTATTTAAATCCTTTTTTGCTTGAACACAAGCAACAGGAGGTCAAGACTAATCTCCAGGACAACTTGATATTTTTTAATGTATTTTTATAAATCCAATCAATAGAAGACTTTTCCACCAGTGATGAAAACAGTCTCTGTCAAGTAGTAACCATAGTTGCCCAAATACACTAAAGTTGTCTGCCTCTTTTCCATTGTACCTCAATGCTATCTTCCCTAGCAGTTTATCAGGACAAACACCCTTCACAGGAAACACAACTATGCAGAGGAAAGCAAAACCATGTTGGGATTACTCTGATTTTTTTTTGTAGTTGTAACCACCAAAATGTGGATAAAGCTCAATTCTACTGACAGACTTTTTGTGAGCTGTTCTTCAATATTACAGTACAGTGGAGGACTTCAGTGCTGATGAGACATTGAACCCCTCAACACTCTTGCTGTAGTTACTGCAAGCTTCTCAGCTCAGTTCTGCCCATACATCCCTAGTATGCCCTACAGTTGGCATTGCTAGGGTAGTGACAGACCTCACAGTTTTCTCTCTTATGAATTCTGTCACCAGAGGAATGCTCGAGACAATTTAATCCGGTTTCTGTTATAGGCAGAAATTTTCATCATACTTCTCTCAATGTTTGTAGCTGAACATAGACACATACTTCAAACAACCTGTACACCATGCCAGTTGCCACTAAAAATAAATGAAAGGTATCTTTAAATATGCTGTACTTATCTCCAACTCGCTTGGGAGACAGAGGGGATAAGCCCACAAAAGGAAAATAATTTATGCTTCTCTCACTCTTCTAATTTCTATCTTAGTCCTCAAACATCCATGCTTGGCAAATTACCATTTGGATTTTCTTCAGTTGGAAGAGGCTACGTGAAGCTGCGTAATGCACGTAAAAGTAATATTTTGTTATTCTGGAAACTATAACATTGGGGATTTTTTTCAGATTCTGTGTGGATTTAGATCCAAATTCAGAGAAATAATGAATTATGTTATGAAAATAGTCTATTGGTTTACATTCCCCTTTACATCAAACACAAAACACAGTGCTACTTAGTAATTTTTATTTGGCAGACTTCCACCCGGAATGTGAAATAGACAACGTGTGGAAGAGGGCAGTACTGCTACTTTAGCACAACTGTATGTACTTAGAAATATTCTTTCATTGGCATTGCAGTAGATTTGGACACCATGGTGCAAAGCTACTGTCAGAGCAGACTAAGCAACAGCACACTCAGTTGATGAGATATACCAATTACAAAATCAATTTTTCTGTCATGACTACACTGGTGAACGTTGGGTGTGCTGGTTTTGGTGTTTAAGTGTTCGATGGGGGGGATTAATCTAAGTATGTGATAACTGACTCATGATTAAAAATTAATTAAAATTAAGAATATTAATTACACTTCCTCCATAAGTGAAGACATACTAACAGGTGAAGTAATAAGCAGTTCTGGATACATTCTTGACCTACAATTGGTCTTTGCATGCTTCTTAATCTTGTCCTATTTAGACCCCCTAAAAAAAAACCAAACCCAGTGCACTGCTATGAGAGAGCATGGGGTACAATTAAAAAAAGTGGTCATGGATGATAAGAGTATAAAGTTATTCTGCAAAAGCAGTATAACAAAGAAAATATCACAGAATTGGCAAGAGACAAATGCTAGTCTAAACAGAAAAGAGTAATGAGGTAAAGGAAATACGTCTTGTAGAAGAATCATTTCTGAAGGAAAGGAAAAGCAAAGAATCATTCTACTGAGATTTGACTACATCAGGGACCTGTGTGAGATATTAGATTATTAGGTACAAACACCGTAGAAAGGACAAACAAAGGTAGGAGGAATGATAATCTCTCTAAAGAAATAAATTACTTACTCACCAACCAGACTGAAACCTGGCTGTTGGTATTCCTCAGAGCCCTATTACAGGAAAAATAGTGTTTGCTCTTCACAATAATTTCTCAGCCAAAACTTGATTTCATTGCTTTGCTTAAGCATTTTTCATCATTTATTTAACATCTTCCAGTCTCAGCCACCTTTTCTTTGAATAACTAGTCAACATGATCCAAACAATAAATTGGAAACCTGCAAGCATTTTATGTACACAGTAAAATACATATTTCACTGGAATAATGTGAAAGAAATTAAGAGTGGCTAAACAACAAGAAAATATCCCTGACTTTGATTGTAATGTCTTCTAAAGAAATATTTGCGTTAAAGTAACTTAGATCCCTGACTATCCCAAAGGTGTGCTTGTACCAATTTAAAATTGATACTGCAGTAACATGGTGAGTCAAGACAACTTGTGACCAATATTTAAAGGTCAGATCCTGTTTTTGCAATGCTCGGTAGTAAAATATGCATATGTAGCAGTGTGATATATTCTAGGTACAGTGGGTAGTTCTCTCTAAAGCTCAAAGCCTTGCAAGGTTCAAGGAGCTCAATGGTCTTAAGCCCCAGTTACCTAACAGAGCACATGCTTTGGGCACAGTAACCAAACCTCAGGCTTTATGGATCTTCTTACAACAAGGGTAGGATCCATACTGTGTGAGATGGGGCTTTCTTGGGGGGCTCATCTGAAACCATGGAACAGTTGCTCCTGGACAGCAAGGCCACCACAGAACATGAAGTATCAGGTGCTGTCCTTTGGCCTGCCTACTCCATGGTAAACACGGACCAGTGTGAGCACTTTGCTTGTCCTCTCCCCCCCCCCCCCCCCCCGCCTCCTCCTCCTCCTCCTCCTCTGAATATCAGAAAAAAATAATAAGTAGATGACATCTGGTATGAAAGTACAGAATAATAAGAATGTATGTATGGAGAAGACTTCAGTGTTTCAGTCTTTCAAAAATCCTGAAAAACTAAGAATACTAGTGGGGCATCTGTGAGGAGGGAAGATACCTACACAAGCTCTAAAATGTGCCTCTTCCAAACTTGATTTTTATGAGTTCATTAGTGTCTGCAGCTTGGGTGATACATGCTATTGATACCTCTGAACATCAGCGAAAGAGATTTAGATATCTAAATACAGAAAAACTTTAGGCTCCAACCTTGAATGTTGCATCAGGTATCATATTAAGATACATAAGACTTTCTGGGCTACAGAAAAAAAAAAAAAAAGGTTAATGAAGAACCAGTAATGTGTCACTATAGATTCTCCAATAAATGATTTTTTTCTTACTGTTATTAAACTCAGAATCATAAACCTTATGTTAATGGCTAAACAGAGAGCCATAGATAGCTCTGGCAGAAATGAAGCTGATAGCAGTCTGCATGTGCCACACATCGCCCTTTGTAGCATGAAAACACAAAATATCTAGTGGATCTGCTAAACTTATAGAAAAGCCACAGTGTAAGAGACATTCACAGTATGAACACAATATCTAATGCTTATTTACTTATACTGCAATGAGAAAGTTCCCAACCAGCTGGTGTGACCAAGCCTCAGGAGCCATCAGTGACGTGGCTGGAAATTGATGAGGCTTTTGCTATCTAGAAATAGAAAAACTAAACAAACAGAAATAAAACAACCCTCCAAATTGTGTAGAATGGAACATAACCCTCAAGTCTTTCTTGCATTCCAGAGGAAAATAAAGAGCATTTCAAATAAACATAGTATGACATCAATTTTTAAATAGAAGATTCATAAAAACAGTATATTAATTTTTGCAGACATTCAGAAAGTGAAAAAAAATCTTTTTCTTCACACATGCATGTACTATAGTTCTACTTTCTATATTATCTATACTGTTTTCTAACTGTGGGGGAAGTAGCTACATTAAAACAAGAGTTGGAGTACAATCAGAATTTCATGTGATTTTTTTTAGGACTTGTGGATATTTTTTGTTTGTTATGAATTGTTTTGGTTTTACTTTTGTTCAGAAGCAAAATGAAAACATGCAGAGATTGTACTTTAGCTGCTCTGGCACTCAATTTAAGCATAACCTTTTTCTGCCTTCCTAGCTCACATATTTAATATAACAGTCCACTTGTTGCCTTCTCCATTTGTCTATTTAAGAATATATAGAGAGATGCCTACTACTGCTTCTGAGTCCCCATATTTGAAAGTATTTAAAAGCTACTCTAAGTTACTTTCTACAATGGATTAAATCCCATTGGTAGGCATAAGCAAAAATAACTCTCCCATATATGTGTACCCCTTTCAACCATCCTGAGAATGTTCCTTCCTAAGCCATTTAGTACATGATGTGGTGCTGACATATAAGTCTCATTTAACCTCTATCTCAGTTATAAAGCTATCTCAGTGGTGTGACTGCACATAATTTAGCCTAAATGGAAGTAAAGCCTTATGGTTTTGTTGCTGATGAAAACATAGGTGATGTCTCTGATATGACTGTTATCAATTATAGACATACACCTGTCTATCTGATTGTAGCTACGCTGGCTAGAGCTTAAGTGCAAGAATTGACTTTGTCCTGAGGGGCTTACAGAGTGATTTGAGAAAGGCAGACTGCACGTTTAATTAGCCCTATCACTGATTCCTGACAAAAGCAACACTAAGGCTTGTTTTCTTAGTGTTCGAAAGGGGGTGGAGCTAGTCCATGGAGTCCAGGTAACCTGTGGCAATGTAGCCCAGACTTTTGTGCTTGTTAATAACAGTTAGGTTCTCTAAAGAGTATACTGAGTTACAGGTGTCTCAGAAAAATCTGAAAGAGAAGAGACGAGGTGTTGAAACACATGGAGAAAGGAAATCCATAGCAAGGATAGATAGAGAACAAGTTGAAAGAAAGTTTAGGAAGAGAACAGGGCCCAATGAATTCCAGATTTTATGTAGGACAGAGACAGAGGTGGGATGATAGAAATAACAAAGCAAAGGCTGAGTTATTTGCCTTCAGAGAAAACAAAAACAAAAACAAAACAAAAACTACCACAACATGGCTTTTTTTTTCTTTCTTCTTTCTTTTTTTCTTGTACAAATTCTCTGTCTGGTAGAATGACCTATTCTGTGACAGTGAAAGGCTGACTGCTGATTACTCTCATATGCAAGTCTTTCTGAAGAAAGTACATTTTAATATCCATGGTTGGGTATTAGCTGTTTCATGGCTTACGTATATAGTCATTGTGATGCTACCATTGAATAATTTTATTCAGCAGGAGTAGAATTATCCCCTGACTTTATGAAATCCTTCCTATTGCTTTTCATATGGAAGGTTTTGTCTGAAACCAAAGCTGACTTTATAATTTTTTTTTAGTTTCCTTTTCCTTTTCTTTTTCCTTTTTCCTTTTCCATTTCCATTTCTGTTTCCTTTTCCTTTTTCATTTTTAGTTTTTCCTTTTCCTTTTTCCTTCTTCTTTTTTCTCCTTTTTCCATTTCTTTTATTCTTTTTTTTTTCTTTTTAATTTTTATTTTTATTTTTTAATTTTCATTATTCAGGAGCCTTCTGTTCTTGAAAGAAAAGGATTAATAATGCAGTCAAGGCACATGCATAACACATGCAAGAACTGTACCGGTTATAGCTCTGGTAAAATATCTCAGTCCTGGTGTTTAGCATCCTTCTGGTCCCTGATGCTGGTGTGCAGGGAAGGATTTCCACCTGTATCACATTGCCTGAGCATCTTTCTTTTGAGGAAAAAAAAAAAGCAGCAACAAAGACGTCAAAATGATTTTTAACTTCAGTGCAAGTTTAAATGTTCTGAACTGATGGTTCTGGAGGCTGAGATCTTTTGCCTGTAGAACATTACCATAATTATCTCAGTTGACTAAGCTTCATATGTCAGTGTATGCATAGGTGCACTATGCAATAAAAATATTGGACAAATGGTGAATAACATTTCAGTGAAATAGCTTTTGCAATACCTACAAAGCTCTTTCTTTTCTGTGAGACAGATAAACCATCCATATATACACATAAACACACACAATTCCTGGAGTTAGCAGCCATTTTTAGTGTACATCTGGGGAGAGGATGTGATCTAACCTCCAAAGTTTTCCCTCTTTTGGCTTCATTGTTGCCAACTTTTCCCTCTGGAGCTAAACATTCTCTCTCAAAAGAAGGAAAATATATGAAACTCTGTATCTTCTGAAATATCAGTGCCTTGATTCCTTTTTGTTCAAATATAGATTTTTTTAAAAAACAAACTCTCAGCACTAAGAGATTTCTAAAAAGATGCAATCATCTTAGTAGGAGAAAGTAAAAATGCTCTAGTGGTATTCTGTGTGTCCTCATCTTCTCACAGTGGTTTCAAATTCTTTGTAAAAATTAATCTGAAGATGCATTTAGTGACTCCCATTATCATAATGTGTCAGCACATTATCTTTGATAGATTTTTTCTGGTGGGTGTTGTTCTAATTCAGACATTGGGTTTTGGAATGTCAAGACTAAAATAGGTAGTGGGGTCATGGAGACTTCATGTCTTCGCTACTCTGTGACTGTCTCTAGATTGCAGTAGGCCACTTTTATCTCTTAAGGACAAATATTCTATTGCCTGTGCATTATTTTCACACCAATCTTGCGTTTCTGCACTAATAAGGTGATTATTAAGAAAATGGCAATTGCAAACGTGCAATATAGGTTATACAATAAGTAGGTAGAACATACCCTTCTGTATTTATGTATAAGAATGGTCAGACAATCACATATCTTGTCTTTAAACATTTTCAAACTCAGATGTCAGAGGTTAAGCACATCTTTTGTCTTCTTATTGAAAGATCTGAGACTCTGTGGTGGGTTGACCTTGGGGGGAAGCCAGATGCCCACCAAGCTGCCTTATTACCTTCCCTCTTTAAAAAGACAGCAGAGAGAAAAATATGATGAAAGGCTCATGGGCTGAGATAAGGACAGGGAGATCATTCACCAAGTACAGCCACAGGCCAAACAGACTTGACGCGGGGAAGCTAATTCAATTTATTGCCAATTGAAAGTCAAAGTAGGATAATGACAAATAAAAACAAATCTTAAAAATACCTTTCCCCCACCCCTCCTTTCTTCCTGGGCTCAGCTTCACTCCCAATGTTCTCTACCTCATCCCCCCAGGCAGTGTAGGGGAACAGGGAATGGGGCGGGTTGCTGTCAGTTAACCACTTCTATCTGCCACTCCTTCCTTTTCACGCTCTTCCCCTGCTCCAGGGTGGAGTCCCTCCCACGGGACACAGTTCTGCAAGAATTTCTCCAACGTGGGTCCTTCCCACAGGCTGCAGTTCTTCACGAACTGCTCCAGCATGAGTGCCTTCCATGTGCTGCAGTCCTTCAGGCACAGACTGCTCCAGTGTGGGTCCCCCACGGGGTCACAAGTCCTGCCAGAAAACCTGCTCCGGCGTGGGGTCCTCCCCGGGCTGCAGGTGGAGATCTGCTCCCCCGTGGACGTCCCTGGACTGCAGGGGGACAGCCTGCCTCACCAGGGGCTTCATCACCACGGGCTGCAGGGGAATCTCTGCTCCGGCGCCTGGAGCATCTCCTCCCCCTCCTTCTGCACTGACCTGGGGGGCTGCAGGGCTGTTTCACATACTCTCACTCCTCTCCTCCAGCTGCTGTTTTGCAGCAATTTTTCCCCTTCTTTAATCTGTTCTCCCAGAGGTGCTGCCCCCATCACTGATGGGCTCAGCCTTGGCCAGCGGTGGGTCCGACTTGGAGCCAGCTGGCATTGGCTCTGTTGGACATGGGGGAAGCATCTAGCAAATTCTCACGGAAACCAGGCTGTAGCTCCCCTGCTGCCAAAACCTTGCCATGTAAAAAGAAAATTCTTGTAGTATCTTTTGAGGTGTTTTTTTCAACTGCTCTGAATGTGAACTATTTAAAAAAATGTTTTAATATATCAATTCTTTCTCTCTAGTTCTTACTCTCTAGTAGAAATGCAAAAGTCAGGTTAAGCTGTTAGTTTAACATATTTCTTGTTCCTGTAAGATGAAATGTGTGCAGTCACAAATTAAGTAGAAAATTGCCTCAGTTTTTCATAATTTTATATTACACAGAAGTAGACTCTTGGAGATAATATGCAGCTGAATCACCAGTATAGTGTAAGGAGTTGTAACAGTAAGCAGTCTTGTTTTTTCTTCTTTAATATCATTAGCTTAAAAAGATGTTCATTCTCCTATCCTACTTCCCTACTTTCAATTTTCTTAAATTCTGTTTCTTGTTTTGTCTGATTTTGGATTGTTTTTCCACATTAAAATGTTTCCTGTTCAATAATTTACAATGAGGTGGCAACAGGTTTTTTGTGCTAGTGATATTCCTACTTAATTCATTTTGAGCAGCTAAGTAACACGAGAGTTGAAGGAAGCACATTGCTTTGTAGGTTAATGGCAATACTGTATTGTTATTTGGATAAACCATATTGTTGAAGAGTAAATATGCCACTAATCCTTCTTTGCTGCAGCATGATGACTTTTACTTCTGTTAGCATTGATTTTAAAGAAAACACGACTGAACTCACGTCTTATGTTCTACATGCAAACATGCTTTATTTACTGAGAAATGGCATGGAGTATTTTGCAACATCTGACAATTGTGCATGTAATTGAAGGTCTCAATTTAATTGGAGCTCATATTGCCATCTCTAACCAGTTGGTCCTTTTAGCTTGTAAAAAGCCATGTCCAGTCTTCCATTCAAGAACCACAAAAAAAGAAAGAAAAAGCAAACAGCACTTATAGCTAGTCAGTTTTAGTAACAAGGCTACAAAAACACTAATGATAATGCCTTAGACTTCTTTACTACTCTTTAAATTAGAATCAAAACCATGGACTGTGATGAGCAAAGCCGTGAAATCTGCAGGTGAAGATTATTAAAATATATTTGTTCCAGCAAAATCTGTCCTCAATAAAACCACTCTCAAACAAAAATCTAGGTTAGTTTCATATATCACAGCTTATAATGACCCAGTGATTTTTCTCTCCTTTCTTTGCTACAAATGTCACTAATAGTAGTTATTAAAGTCTGCCTTAGAAATTCCAAACCTCAAAATTAATTTTGGCTCCCCAAAGACTGTTATCCTCTATCTGGCTAATTCTCAGAGCTATGGAAAATTTGCAGTCCCAAGCCAATTTGGAACAGTAATATTAGAACAACATAAAAAAAGCATTATTTCAATACCATTATTAGAAAAATAGTTATTTGCTGAATAGCTGTAATTACTACTAATTCCTAATAGTATGACATCTAGAACACAGCCTTTAAAAATCCCACCCATTACACAAAGCAGTCAGCTTTAGCACCTTATTTTCAGACTGCTATTACTTAAAGAGGAATAAGAATATCGTAATGTGTCATAGACATGCTTTTATTTTAAATGGATCAGGTTTTCACAGGGACATAATCAATTTACATCAGTTAAAAATATGTCCAGGCAAGTATGTTTATCTATCTATCTATCTATCTATCTCCTCATTTTAAAAGATGTTTCTTTTTTCCACTGGAAATTTTAATATTCTCAAGCCAGTTTTGGGGACGATGGCCAGTATTAGGTTTAGGTTCATATTTTAGATTCATTAATTTAGCTTAAAATAAAAAAAAGACCAAAAAAAAAAAAAAAAAAAAAAGGAAAAGGAAAGATTCCAAAGGAAATTTCATTCCCTGAAGTAGGCAATTGAACTCTCTATCTGAAAAACATATAAAGTTATAAAAAAGTGATTAAAATATTCTCAGCAGAGCCTTATATAGAAAATCCTCCTTCATAGTTCCCCTCAGGTCGTGGTTTAACCCCATACAGCAACTAAGCACCACATAGCTGCTTCCTCACTCCTCCCTGCTCCCAGTGAGATGGGGAGGAGAATTGGAAAAAAAAAAGTAAAGGAAGGAGAATAGAAAAAAAAAAAAGTAAAAATTGTGAGTTGAGATAAGAAGAATTAATAACTAAAGTAAAATAAAATCTAATACTAACAATAATAATAAAAAATTATAATGATCATGATAATAGTAATGAAAAGGAAAATAACAATAAAAAACCAAAACCAAGAAAAGACAAATAATGCACAATGCAGTTGCTCACCACCCACTTACTGATGCCCGAGCTGTGATCAGCCCCTCCTGGCCAACTCCCCCCAGTTTATATACCGAGCATGACATTCTATGGTGTGGAATACCCTTTTGGCTAGTTGGGGTCAGCTGTCCTGGCCATGTTTCCTCCCAGCTTCTTGTGCACCTCCTCACTGGCAGAGCACGGGAAACTGAAAAATCTTTCACTTGGGATAAGCGCTACTTAGCGACAACTAAAACATCAGTGTGTTAGCAACAGTATTCTCACACTAAATCCAAAACACACCGTACCAGCTACTAGGAAGAAAATTAACTTTATGCCAACTGAAACCAGGTCACTTCATTAAAGGACTATTTAAGACCATTAATTAGCTAGTTGTTGAAAATAAGCATGTGAAACTATGATATGGAGACCAAGTTCCAGAGAAAATGAACAGAGACTATATAGAATTTTCAACAGTGATGTTGCCCTGGAAAGAAAAAAAATAATCTGCTTGAGATAGGCAGTGTCATTTATCCAGGCTCTTCATCTGAACGGTGATAGTTTCGAGGAGCCAGCTATGTAGAAGACAAAAGGATTGCCCTTGATTTTTTCAAAGTCTAACTTCACTAACAGAAAATCTTGGTAGAACAAAGCCCATACATCTCTGTGCACTTCTCTTCTTTGCTTATCTTTTATGATCTGAACATAATGGGTCATTCATGAGTAAAAATCCTGCCTTTTCTTTTATGAAGATGAATCTGAAACTCTTCAGCCAGGTTCTACTGGAACACACTACTTTCAGGGATCTGAAAGGAAAAGGCCATTACATCTCCGAGGTCATAAAGGCCATTACGGTCTGATAATCTGTTTTATCAGTTCTCAGGCTACAAAGCCTATTAATGCTTTATTTTCAATGTTGATGGAGACAGTGGTTAAAAAAATTATTCTGAGATTTAAACAAAATTCTGTCAAAGTCATTGGCACTTCAGTGTAGTTGATTCACAAGGAAATTGTAAGAGCTCAAAGCTAAACTTGTAAAGCAACAGATACAAGCAGAACTTTGCTTTGCTCCACTGAACTACAGCTCTTTTAGTAAACCCAAACAAGCTTAGAGTGAAGTCACATAAATTCTACATTGTCTCAGATTTCAACAAGACCCATTTGGACACTGCTAATAATGAGTATCTTTTTCATTAATTTAATATGTACTTGAACAGATCTTGCTCAGAGTAAAAAGGCCTTTCTAAGAAGAGCGGGCTGGCCCTTTTTGGGGGGAGTATTAATCCCTGAAAATTGGAAAAAAGAAACCATTCATTTAAGACTGGAATTTTATTCATAAAGCTCTTGCCTCTACAAATTTGTGTAGCTTTGTTTTGTGAACGAGAAACACAGCTTCTTTTGTTTAAATGAGAAGTTAAAAATGTTTTGACCTTTCATGGCAAGTTTGAATTGGATGCGCATGTATCTTGTGGGGGTTTGAACTACTGAAAAGAAGACTTTTTAAAGGTGAAAACCACCAACTTAACCTTTAAATTGGCAGCTTCACTGCTGATTTCAGACTGAGAAAAATGAAAATAAAAATGTTTATTTTTCCAGGGTGGAATACCTTGCCATTGCCACTCATAATATGCATGTTAATTTATTACCCCTGAGTAATCCATCTGTTCTTCGTATCTGTGTTCTTTATATCCAACTCCTTTTGTTACTACTAAAATAAATGACAGAAATAGCTGTGATCTTTATAGCTTCTATTCATACTGTGTCAACAGATCAAAACTCCTATTGGGCTTTTAATGAGGGGAGAGCTTAAAACAGACAGGGAGATCTTAAAGCTTATTTCCTGTTTATGTATTAGTGTTTCTTGTGCTAAAAGAAATGAGACAATCAGAGTGTTTTACTGTCATGGTTCTCGGTTGAAAAGTATCCCACATAGTATTACTCAACCCTTTTGTCTAAGGAGCTTAGATCTCCTTGTTTGTCCTCTCATTATCCCCCTGCAATTTCACATTTTATTTTTTTTTATCCTTTTATTATCTCAAGACAACATTATTAGAGTGTATCAACTCATAATATTATTCTTGTGCTCATTAGCTGTTTCTGAAGACATTGTTGTGTATTGTGTTCTGCTTTATGCATCAGATTTAAAATAGAGCTGGTGCCTGAAAACAAAGATAGTCCTCTAATGTGTTGTTCAGATGTGCATCTAAGCAGGTTAGACACCTAAAATCTGCTGAACTAATTTCTCTCAGCTCCTTAGGATGCTTCAGAAATCATTTTAATATTATCAAATAAAATAAAAAGTTATTAGCTTTTACGATGCACAGTGGCTAAACTGGGAGAGTTGACAGAAAACAATTGTATAAGTGATATGTGTATGATATTGTGTATCAATAAATATATGCATGGATATGAATATAGATAAGATTTTTTTTTTTTTTTGGTCAAAACCAATAGTGGTTTAGGTCTATCAAAATCTTGTTCTTCAAAACAAAATAAAATAACATGTTTCAGATTTAGACGTTTTGAGCCATTTTGATATGAGAAGTCCAAAGATTTCTTTCTTTTTTTTTTTTTACATTTCAAATTAATATTTAAAAAAAATTCCTAAACAATTTTTTTTTTTTTTCTGAGAAACATTACCATCAAACTGAAAACTGCTTTTGGGTTGGTTTTCTTGGAGGTGTGGGACAAGAAAGTTCTACTGAATTCAACTCAAATTAGAGATTGTTTGTAACATCCTTATCCTCCATTAAAAAAAAAAAAAAATCATCAAAGAAAATGTTACCCAGCTGTAGTACTCACATGGATCTTTAAGCACCAAAATGCCTTTAATAATATGGCTCAGGCCACACAGACTCCAAAAGATTAATAATACAGGAATATTTTCAGAGGGATTACAACTTCAGGACAGAAAAGACCTTGAATATAGAACTGCAGCATTCTACAGATATCAGTGCACACAAGGGATAATAAATTGTAAACAATTTATTTTTTAAATGAAAATTAAATTTGGACAAATCATTTAACTGTAGAGTCAATTCAGTCAATTGTTTGTATCAAACACTTTCAGTACTGCTGCTGAATGGCTGCAGAAGCAGCCTAGCTATTTAATTCGCAACATGAAAGGCCCCAGTACTGATCTCCTTAGTTAGATTTTTAAAATTAAGTATAGCAGGATAAAATGGAGGGTGTTTTTTAAAAAACTTCTATCTGTACTGTTGTTATTGTCTGGACTTCTTCACACTTGTTGACTCGGGTCCTCTTCTACACCTACACAGATGTCTATGGTAGTCAAGCACAGAATTTAAGGTCATTCACTTGTCAGCTGAAAAGATGAGTAAAAAGGAAAAAAGGGGAAGGAGGTCCTTTTTTTCTTCTTCCCCCTAACATGACTGAAATATTGTTCTAAAGAAGGTTGATCCTAACACTGGGCATTTTAATTTTGCTGCTATTTTGACTGTAACTCCCTAACATTTGTTGTTCAATTTCAGTACATTGGCATTTACTCTTCATCAAGGAAAATATAGTCTGCACTGAAAAATGAAAGTACAAGTGCAATTTCTGTACAGCTCTCTTGCAGCCTTCAAGTTCCACTAAGTTATACAGAAGCAATTTCCCTGGAAACAATTGTCAAACACTATGTATTTTTTTTATCTAAAGCAGAGCCACATATGAATATGTTTGTTTCTGGTTTCTGGAACATGCTGGAAATAGGCATATATAATGACACAGGACTTTCAAGGGATTCTGTAATCTAAGAACTGAAAAGGTGTAAGGAACTAGATGTTTAAAAGGGAAAAGTCCAGAGGCTAGTTAAATTGCTGCCTGGTATCCAACTTTGCCAAGAAGAAAAATAAACAAAACAAAACAGCAACCAGAGGATCGTTGCGTGGGAGACACAAGCAAAAAGACTTCCCTGTGAGCACTAAGGCAGATGGAGAAAGTCAGCCAAGGCACTGTCATACACACGGTGCAGCTGTACAAAGTCACTTCCAAACTGGCTGGATGAGCACTGCCAGCAGATTCGTGAAGGCTCCCGGCACAAACCCTAAGCTGTCATTTCTGAGAGTGTACGCTGTATTGAGCCGAAGCTGGAAGTCTGTTGATATGAAGTAATAAGCAGACTTCATGGAAAGTCCTATGGATCAGTGAACGTCGCCTGCTGAGTCCACCCTGTTGAACATCTAAGCCACCGTAAGTTTTGAGGTTTCCAGAACTAATTCCACAACCCTTATTGTTTTTGTAACTATTTTTATATTATGATTTGGCTAACTGCATTATTCCTCTTACAATACTAATGTGGGGTATGTTTTATCATTAAATTTTTGATCTAGTGTATACTGAAGCTTCACTAATTCTTTAATTTTGATCATTAATAAAGCAATAACCCGAGTCCTCCTTTGTTGTCCCCAAAACCTTCTCATACTAAACACTCTGGTGAAGGAACAAGATTGTGAAGTGAAAAAGGAGGTAACAAGGAAAAAAAATAGCTTCCAAGTTAAAAAGAGTCACTGTGAAGCATCTGTTTTATGTTTCCCTTACATTCTATTGGGCAAGCTTACAGGATCCCCAGGGATGACAACTAATAACTTTTGAATAATTACCTGGAAGGATTAAATTAGGCAGCAGTTGTTTCTCTCAGGTTGCGGCTCCACCGCCTTGGTATGCCTGCACTCCATTAAGAATGTTAAGGGTGTTTAAATTGCCCATAGCGCCTATGACTTTTTCCAGCTGCTGTGTTTCCAACTTCTCTGTTCCTTAATATATCTTTTTTTCTTACTTTCTGTGTGACTTATGTTGCTGTCATATATTTTTGTTGTTTTCTTTTTTCTTTATCTCCTTTCTCCAGCTATTCTATTTCAGTTGTGTTAATACAGTTCTTTGTGCTTCGTCTCTTCTTTAATCTCTCTTATACTTTTTGCATGGTTTCAGAAATGTAGCTTGATCAAGAAGGAAGTATGATGTACTTGACAGGAAGGAAAGACATATTTCAGCACAAGACAGGAAAAAAGAGAAAGGTTAGGGAAGCCATTTTGTTCTGGGAAGACATGTTTTCCTCTGCAGGTAGAAGTGAATAAAATTAGAATGGAAACCTCAGACAAGAGAAAAATAAAGAATAGATAGTCAAATGCCATCGAGTGAAAAACTGCATGCAAACAAATGCCTTTTTGCAGTACACAGACACTTGTTCTTTCTGTAGTATTAGAAGTATTGCAAGCAATGATGTTTTTGACAAGAAGAAAAGAAAAATCTTAGAAATATGTTTCACGTTAAGATAAATTTGAACATAAATTCTCAAAGTGGGATTCCCTTTAAAGTAATGACGGTAAATCTTAATGTTATCCATTTTTCAATGATTGAGTACACTCTTAAGGCTGATCACTTTACTATTGTTCTTATTTTCAGTGGAAGAAGCTGACAAGGTCATTGTGTTCCTTCGAAGTAGAGGAGAGTCACCAAAACCAGGGCACTATGAATGAAATTGCACAGATTGCATTTCCATCTTATTTGAGAGGAAGGGAATATCAGATGAGGATGCTCTAAAAACCCCATCTACCACTAAGGAGCTACACCTATCAAGAAATGATGAAATTTGAAAAGAACGGGTAAAACCAAAAAGAAAACAAACAAAAGACCCAAAACAAACCAGTTTCCTAGACACTCTATCTTTCTGTTTCTGGAGAGGAAGGGACAATAGTGTTTATTTGTAAGCAGCTTTTTTTAGAAAACCTGACTTACACAGAATTTCTGATATTTCATGATAGTAGGGGAAGGGAAACAAAGAAATTAAAGACTTAAAGGAAATTGTTGTGCAAATATTAATCACTATGTTTAATAATGCAGAAGTTGTGAAATTAAAGCTAACACAAAGCTGTTTATAATACACAAGCAAAGGTGACTAGTCAATTTTTTTCAGTATGCATGATGCAGATGATCTTGAAGATTAGAGGAGTAGAAGCTAAACAAAATGAAACAGCAAAAAATAGGTCTTGGACAGGAACTAACAGGAAACCAAAAACTTTGCACCACCTAGGTACTGAGCTGAGACTGTTCCAAGGAATGCTAACTGATGGCAGGGTGACTGTCATCTGTGAATATGATGCAGCCTAAACCAGCAAACAAACAATTCTAAGATGTGCTGAATGAGGCATTTGAGCAGAAAAAGGCTTAATTAATGTGACTATAAAAGCTCAGATGAACTTCTATGAAGTATTATGTTCAGCGATGTTTATATAAATTAAATTCAGAACAGAGGCACTAGAGCAATGGTGGGGAAAGATAAACAGAATTTAATGCCTGAAGATGGTAGGTAACTAGGATAATCCAAATTTGGTGCTTGAACAATACTGGCTTTCAGGCTTTCTGGGATTTTGCTTTAATACACACACACAGATCTTTAAGTTTAGCTTTATATTTCCAAAGAAAGAAAAATACTTCATTTGGTATTTTCCATTTTCTCCTGAATTTTCTCTGAATGGCAGAAACCAACATTTTGGTAAAAATAAACGGCCTTCTTTGTAATAAAACATTGTCAAGCTCAGGATGACTAAGTTGAAAACTGAGAGAAATGCAAACCAAGCATGTGTAATACTAGGTTATATTAAATATAAACTTCCTCCAAGCTCTGGGGATAAGAAATTAAGCATGATGAATTTTGTGATGTCATTTCCGTCTTCATGCAGTTGGTTTTATTTGTAATTTGGTTTCTGCTGCCATTCAGGAAGTGCAGTCTTTTATCCTTCCTTGGACTTGTTTAAGTTTATATCTACTGTCATTTTCATTATTTATTAAATCACTCCTTTTGGGTTGAATGGTCTTCTTCATCCCAGTACTTTGATAAATGTTGCAAACCACTTGATGAGGCGTCCAGCTGGAAAGCAGCTTTTCAGAAAAGGACCTGGGGAACCTGGTGGACACCGAGCTGAACATGAGCCAGTAACGTGCTTTTGCAGCAAAGAAGGCTAATGGTGTCCTGCGCTGCATTAGAAATGTTGCCAGCAGGTCGAGCGAGGTGATTCTTCCTCTCTACCCAGCACTGGTAAGGCTGCACTGGGAGTGCTGTGTCCAGCAAAGGGCCATCAGAATGATTAAAGGCCTGGAGCATCACTCCTGTGAGGAAAGGCTGAGAGAGCTGGGACTGTTCAGCCTGGAGAAGAGAAGCCTCAGGGGGATCTTATTAATGTTTGTAAACACCTGAAGGGAGGGTGCAAAGAGGGTGGAGCCAGACTCTTTCCAGTGGTGCCCAGTGACAGGACAAGAGATAACGCGCCAAACTGAAACACAGGGAGCTCAGTCTATCAGGAAACACTTTTTCCCTGTGAGGGTGACCGAGCACTGGCACAGGTTGTCCTGGGAGGTTGTGGAGTCTCCCACCTTGGAGATACTCAGAAGCCGTCTGGAAATGGACCGGGGCAACAGTTGCAGGTGGCCCTGCTTGAGCAGAGGGGTTCGACCAGGTGATCTCAGGAGGTCCCTTCCAACCTCAACCATTCTGTCATTCAGTCATAAACCACTTATACATGCACTTAGAAGTAAGAACTCTGCTAGATTTAGCATCTATTTATAGAGACTACTGTCTTTTTGTAGTGACTACACATGGCACATCAGTAATACCAATGACAGACTTGGTATCTCAAGTAGTTTGTCCAAACCACTTTGTCTTTTTTGCCATTTTAAGGGACTTGACTTGTCACAGATTATCACTTTGCTTTGCTTCATTGCTTTATTCCTCTCCTTCAAATGACTATTAACAGTCTGTACAACAATTTTAGCTCACTGCTTATTAAGTTTATGCCTAACTGAGTAAATTATTCCTGAACGAGCATTAAACTATCCTTTGGACACCTGAATAACCAAGCATGTAACAATAAGCTCAGTGCTTGTAAAGGGTGGCTTGATTTAAGGCTTATCTGTATGTTTTTATTTTATGAATGAACTCTATTTTTGATTGCACTCTTGTGCAAAGATATAAAAAATACTGAACAACAGCAACACCTATTATGAATTGCTTGAAATTATATCCCACCTATTGAAACAATAGCCTCAAAATTTTTGTGCAGTACTTTGCTACATATCTTTAGATAACTTCTAATACAGATTTCAAAAAAATAGAATAAAATAATTAAAATTGTTAGAATGCTGATATCAAGAACTCAAAACTTAGGGAAAATTCAACATAATTTCATGTATCTGATTGCAAATATTTCCACATTAGTGATACATTTTTAATTATCCAATTCTATAGTCTATTCCACACTGTATCATTCACAGAATAACTATTTTTCAGTATTTATCTTTATTCTCTTCATGTCTTTCCAATGTATTACCTACTTGACTTCATATAAATCACCACAGAATACAAAATAACTGTGGTTTTGGGGTTTTGTGGTGTTTGTTTTGGTTTTGTTTTTAATGACTCTTTCGCAGGTGCTTCAACTTCAATGTCCTTATTCCTTTCCAAAACCTGTCTTCAGAACCCCTGTGTAAGGTGAAGAATTATTATCCCCATTTTCAATAACAGAGGAATTAAATCAAAGAGAGTTTAAAGCTCAAATTGTTAAAAGTTTCTAATGATTTTGAACACAAAAGGTCCATAGTAGCATTATTCAGTACTTTGTGTTCAGAGCAGAGTTTTCTGTGACCAACATCAAAGATAAGAGTACACCGCATTTCTCTAAGTTATACCCCAGGAACCTCAAATTAAATAGCAGCCACCTGCAAAAACATTTTACATTAATTGTCTTACATCACAGAGGAATCCCATAGCAGAGATTCTATTCCTTCAGAATGACATTCTTCTATAAGGCAGTCCTTTCACACAGAGCCTTCAGTTTCCACAAGAAATGAAATAAAAATGTTTCTGTGAAAAACATTTTTTTCTTAATCCAAATGAGTTGTGGAGATTGACCCTCTTAAGAGGAAAGATGTATTCTCCTGAGCGATATGCACAGTCTGAAAGTTGGTCTGTATCATTTGGGGCAGTGGGGGGAGCAGGAGGGGAGAACAAAACAGAGGAAAATTTCCTGCAATCTACTTGTCTTTCTTAAACTTATTTTTGGTTGAAAATAACAGAGAAACAATTAGATAGGAGCACTGAAATTCCACTAATTCCAAGGTTTACTCCTCCCCTGCTTTTTACACTTTGCCAAATGCCCACGTTATCAGCTAATGAAAAAACTTATATGCAGAGAAATCTCAGACATTTCCATTTTGTATGAGTTTTTACTCATCTGTAACCCTTTTTGATGCCCACGGGGAGGTGATAATTTAGATGTGCTCTTTAGAGATTTACTCCATGCTTCTCGTATCTACTCAGCCCTCACTCATTTTCTTTTCCACTTGACTCACATACAGTCACAGATATGCAATGAAATAACGTAACATCGTTCAAAACATGATCTCTGTATTAACTTTCCAATTGATTTGCCTCCCCTGACTGGAGCAGCTTGACATTTTTTATAGGTGGCTGACTTGAATTGCTCCTCGTTCCAGGCCTACCAGGTTAATAGCAGTGAGCTTTCACGCTTGGAGAGCTTTTCTTCATCACAGCTCTCAAATCTGAAGAGCAAGTTGCTTACTAGAGCTCTCCTAGTGAAGCAGTTTTTTCTCTCTGATCAGAAGGCAGCTGGTACCTATCTTCCCATTTGGTTTTGTCACTGATGAATTACAGATATCTTAACTCTTAGGGACTCAGTTAGCCCATTGTTAAAAATCTGACATAGTGTAAAACTGTCCAGTCAATACCTTGCTCATGTGCTTAATAATTTCTTAGCTCTGCGTCTGTTCTTATAGCACTTTTATATTAAATTCATAGCTATAAGCTGACATTATAAATTCAATTAATTTCAAAAATATGCAGGACACATCAAGTACTTGTAAATCTGCATTAAAATGCTGTTACTGTCTTATAAAACACCAAATTATTTCCCCCCATCCAAAAAAACTATTATAGCAACTCTCATGGTTTTAAAATCATTCTCATGACTGTCATTCTCTGACCTATAACTGTTACCAAAAAAATCTTATTATATTGGTGCTATGGACTTGTGTAATGGGGTTATGCTACTTGCAGCTTGGTTTAATCTCTGCAGTTATTTATCGGTTGTTAAAGCTCTGTTGTTCTGTCCATGTGAAAGCTGTTTCACAGAGAATGTGGCGACTGTTCACCATTATTAATGAAGCAAGGAGGAATACAGAGAGAGTAGGCAAAATAGTGTCATTTCCGAGCTGCAAGTGTGATAGCTACAGGTGTGTCTCCACGAAAGATTGTCTGTTCTCTTATCCACTGATACATTTTCTCATGTGTCTGAACATCAGGGCAGAAGCCAGTAACTTTGGTAAGGTCAATGGAGGAAAAATAAACTGGTCTGAAATTAACTGTCATAGTACATTAATGATGCTTATTTTTGATACTTTGATCAATTGTAAAGCCAATAATGGACTGAACTCTTCAAGGACATTGACAAAGAGGAACTGATCAAAAAGTCTTTGTTATTGGTATTTTTCATATTTTTTTCAACATTTTTTAAAGTAAGCACGTCTTGTTTTATTTTGTTACAACTGTTGAGAACAACACCTTGACTTTTTTTTTTTAACCTGATGAGAAAGAATTCTGTAGTTCATGAAAAGAAAAGTTAGGGAGGATTAAACTTAAACTGTGAGATGCATTTCAAAAAAAATTGTTCAATATTTTACCAAAAATTAGAACACTGACAGAATGAAAGCTTTTATTTAAAAAATAATACTGTTGTTGAAATTCCATTTTTTTACACAGTGAAAAAAACCAAACATACAAGCAAAAAAACTTTAGTTGGAAAAAAACCCAACTGACTACCTCAGACTTTTAGACTTTATTTTTCCTATTTGTTATGCATTAAATTCAGGGTAAGTTGAAAGGAAAACAAAATTATGTTTTATTCATTTTAAGAAAGCAGAGAAATCCATCATTTTATTTATTTACATAATCCCGAAGTCTTTGTATTACATTTGAGTTAAAATCTAACAAAAATGGTCTGCCTGTACTTGTGTAACTGAGTAATATTGTTGTTTTGAACAACTTTTATTAGAAACATTTGAAGTGAAAAATTCCTTGAAGAGTTTCTGTGATTATTTTAAGAGCAAAGGAACTCCCAGGGTGTGAATCCATCTGCTGTTCTTTAGTGAAGCAGGTGACTAGTAAGATACTCGTGGCACCAAAAAGCGAAAGTGTCTTTCAGGTTTATATGTAAAATGACTAAGTAATTTTATTTTGGGTCTCCCTCTTAGTGTGTCAATGACAGCAATGGGAAAGCTATCAGTTATTTATGTGGGAGCCAAATAAATTTTTGCTGGTATTACAATTGTTCATTAAAAACAGACCCCTAAGGTATTTTATTACTCGCTAAAGGACAAGAATGATGTCTGGAGGTTATCCCAATCATGGGCACACACACACTCGCTCCATAATTTTCCCATGGACTAAAATGAGACTGATTAGCCTTTTGTTTCTCGGATCATCCTGTTTTCCCTTTTCGAAGACAGGTGCAGCATTTGCCTTTCTCCAGTTGTCAGTGGCTTCTGCAATCTCCACAACCTTTCAAAGATGGTAGAGAGAGACCTTGTAAGGACATCAGCTGTCCTTCTCGGTGTCAACCAAGAGGGTCTTGCATAGGTTGAAATCTCTCCAATAATCCCTGATTCAGCTCTCATCCAGGGCTGGTCATTCTCCTCCTTGAATCTTGCCTCTAATCATTAGACGCCTTGTGTCATAATTTAACCCCAGCCAGCAGCTAAGCACCACACAGCCGCTCACTCGCTTCCCCCCCACCCAGTGGGATGAGGGAGAGAATTGGGAAGAAAAAGTAAAACTCGTGCGTTGAGATAAGAACAGTTTAATAGAACAGAAAGGAAGAAACTAATAATGATGATAATAATAAAATGACAATGATATAATAATAAAAGGATCGGAATATACAAGTGATGCACAATGCTATTGCTCACCAGCCGCCAACCAATGCCCAGTTAGTTCCTGAGCAGCGATCCCCCCAGGCCAGCTCCCCCAAGTTTATATACTGGGCATGACGTCCCATGATATGGAATACGCCGTTGGCCAGTTTGGGTCAGCTGTCCTGGCTGTGTCCTGTGGCAACTGCTTGTGCCCCTCCAGCTTTCTCGCTGGCTGGGGATGAGAAGCTGAAAAATCCTTGACTATAGTCTAAACACTACTGAGCAACAACTGAAAACATCAGTGTTATCAACATTCTTCTCATACTGAACCCAAAACACAGCACTGTACCAGCTACTAGGAAGACAATTAACTTGAAACCCAGCCAAAACCAGGACATTTTGTAAGCAAAAGCTCAGGCAAGTAAGGCACTGAGTATCTCAGCCTTGTCTGTGCCCACTGCCACTGAATCACTGTCTTTGAGCAATGGGCGTCTCTTTTCCTTACTCAGGCTTTTGAACTAGTGCAGTGGTAGAGGATCTTCTTCTGCCCTCAGTGTCCCTTGCAAGCCTTAATTCCAGTTGAGCTTTGGCTTTGCTGACACTGCCCCTGCATGATCTGGGCAACACTTTTAAATTCCTCTTTTGTACCCTGTCCCTGCTTCCACCACCTATACACTGCTTTTTGCATTGGAGGTGAGTCACGACATTCCTTTTTAGCCAGGCTGATGTCCTGAAATGTCTTACTGTCCTCAAATGCCTTGGAAGGGAATGTGGAAGTACAATGACCACTAACTGAGTTATGAGGCATATAAATAAATGATTTTAAGATAACAGAAAATCATTGTTCTTCGGAGCCAGAGAATGCCTCTTCCAGAAGTGGCTCGTACTCACCAAAAAGCCATAAATTTTTCCATCCCCTTTCAACCTTACACAATATGAGAGTGTCCTGGTTTCAGCTGGGATATAATTAACTGTATTCCTAGTAGCTGGTACAGTGCTATGTTTTGAGTTCAGCATGCGAAGAATGTTGATAACACACTGATGTTTTCAGCTGTTGCTCAGTAGTGTTTAGTCTAAAGTCAAGGATTTTTCAGCTTCTCATGCCCGGCCAGCGAGAAAGCTGGAGGGGCACAAGCAGTTGCCACAGGACACAGCCCGGGCAGCTGACCCAAACTGCCCAACGGTGTATTCCATACCATGGGACAACCCATCTAGTATAGGAACTGGGGAGTGGGAGCTGGGAATCGCCGCTCGGGGACTGGCTGGGTGTCAGTCGGCGGGTGGTGAGCAATTGCCCTGCGCATCATTTGTACATTCCAATCCTTTTATTATTGCTGTTGTCATTTTATTAGTGTTATCATTATCATTCTTAGTTTCTTCTTTTCTGTTCTATTAAACCGTTCTTATCTCAACCCACAGGTTTTACTTCTTTTCCCGATTTCCTCCCCCATCCCACTGGATGGGGGGGAGTGAGTGAGCGGCTGCGTGGTGCTTAGTTGCTGGCTGGGGTTAAACCACGACAGAGAGAAATAGGTGCTCAGCTATAGCTCTTGTATCTAGTGAGATGGAGGATGAAGGAGGCTAGTGGGCAGCAGCGACCTGCTTTGGGTAGAGCTATAAAGGAGGAATGACCTACACTGACTGGCTTATTGTGTGAGATTTCATTGACGTTAAATACAATTAAGTCACACCACCTTAAAATCTTGTTTCCTGTGTCTTGCCTTTCTTTCTCCAGTTTCAAGGACAATTAAGTATATCACAGGAATAAAATTCAAATTTCATGTCTTGGTTAACTGAAACTAAGAAAGTTATCATTGCCTGTTAAATTTTATAGCCCTTTTCTGTAAGATATTACTTTAAATGAAATGGCAATTAAATGTATGGTAAAATGTTAGGATAAAGTAGATTTAATAATGGCATACAGAATAGATACTTACCAGCTGATGCTACAGTCCCGAAATGAAATAGAAACATAGCCTCACAAATACTTCTGGAAATCTAAATCTGAATTATTCTTGTCTTTCTAAACCAAGACAAAGAGCAATCATCTGTAGAAATTACATTGTTCTTGTTGAAAGGCTGACAGACAGACGTAGAGACTAAATTTTAAAAGCAAATACTGTAATCCTATAAATTTAACATTCATGCCATTAAGGATACATTTCCTACTGCTGATACTCTGCAAGGCAACACATCATGTGTTGAAACACCCTTTCCTTGCAGTATTTTGAACTGTATGAAATTATTAATTTACAGCATGCAAGTTAATGAAATATTTTTGAAAGATTAGCATAGTATATTTTAAAGTTTAAACACCACATGCAGTTTTGTACTACCGATGCATAAATAAAATGTGCAAAGAAAATCAAAACATTGGCAAGGAATGCCGAAGTAAATTTATTTACTATTTAGTTTGAATGGAGCAGCTTTAACTGTTTGCCAATATTTGCTAACAAGCTGGCAGTGCTGGAGCACTGCTACCACACTGTATTGACATCCTAAATATGTGCAGGACCAAACAGCATCATATTTGTTGGGTTCCAGGGCTGCTGTAGCATCTCAAATCCCAAACTTTGTGGTTTTTGGGTGTTGGGACAACTCTTGTCCATGTGGACCAGCCCAGCCCCACTGTCTCTTTGAAAGTGATGTCTTCTTGTTCCTCTTCCCTTTCCTGTTCTTGTTTCAAAAGCTATGTATATTGTCCATAGTGTATGTGTATGTCCTGGGTTTGGCTGGGTTTTGAGTTAATTATCTTCCTAGTAGCTGGTACAGTGCTGTGTTTTGGGTTCAGTATGAGAAGAATGTTGATAACACACTGATGTTTTCAGTTGTTGCTCAGTAGCGTTTAGACTATAGTCAAGGATTTTTCAGCTTCTCATGCCCAGCCAGCGAGAAAGCTGGAGGGGCACAAGCAGTTGCCACAGGACACAGCCAGGACAGCTGACCCAAACTGCCCAACGGGGTATTCCATACCATGGGACGTCATGCCCAGTATATAAACTTGGGGGAGCTGGCCTGGGGGGATCGCTGCTCAGGAACTAACTGGGCATTGGTTGGCGGCTGGTGAGCAATAGCATTGTGCATCACTTGTATATTCCGATCCTTTTATTATTATTATTATTATTGTCATTTTATTGTTATTATCATCGTTATTAGTTTCTTCCTTTCTGTTCTATTAAACTGTTCTTATCTCAACGCACGAGTTTTACTTTTTCTTCCCAATTCTCTCCCCCATCCCACTGGGTGGGGGGGAAGTGAGTGAGCGGCTGTGTGGTGCTTAGCTGCTGGCTGGCGTTAAACCACGACAGTGTATTGTTATGAAAGTCATCTCTGCAGACCAGCAGTGTAGAGACTAGCTGGCATGGAGACACTAGCAGTGCTCATTGTAAGGGACTGGAGTTTACGTGTGCTCTTCTGGCCTCCCCTGTGACCAGTAAGACAGAGCTGCCGGGCATGCGAGCAGAGAAGGCAGTATGCGAAGTCCGGGAGCGCGTGGAGAAGGGCTACTAAAGGCAAGGGAGCCACAGATCCCAGGGCAGTACGGAAAAAAGGTGTTAAAGCCCCCAGGTGTTAAGGCCCCCAGCTGCCTACCACGCAGGACTCGAGGATCACATCTCTGCTTTCTGTTGTTCTTCAGTGACAGACTTTACACTGTTACAGAGTCAAAGGAATAATATCAAAAGTGAAGCTTCAGCCACCTGCCCCTGTAGTTGGGGGCCTTGTTTCAGTTTAAAAGAAATAACTCAAGTTCATTTCTAAACCGCACCCAAATATTTTGCTGTAGAAGTGTACATAAGAGAGTAAGCTACTGAAACAGAACAGAATGATTCTAGCTATTAAGTTCTGTTTAAATGCCCTTGTGGTCCCTGATCTTCTGTTGCTGATGTTTTCTTAACTTTCACTCAAGAATTTCTGAAATACTTTTCTGTATAAATCCACTTTACTGCTGACAGAAAACATTATGACCTTATTATTCAAGAGAGCAAAGGACTGAAAACAACAGAACTTGGATGTAGATGCTATATTCCCTAAGTTAGGCAGTACGGAGGAAGGAGTATTAAGGTCAGGAGAGTGAATTAGGGCAGTGTTTGTTCTACACTTTTAAATTCTATGATTGTATACATATATTTTTTTAAGATTATACCACCTTACCATGTGGTGTATTATTGACATAGTGGTTTCCAAAATCACTGTATTCTTCATATACAGAACTAGCTTTCACATAGAACCACCTAAAACTTAGGGATAACATTGAATATTTGTTTACTAGTTTGATTCTCCCCTGTCAGAGTTGGTTAGTTAGTTAGTTGCACACATGGAAGTATACACTCATGGGTTTGGTTGTGGACTTTTCTTTTTATCATTTTGTGGGCTTCCTATAACACTTCTGGACCAGTGCTTGGGAAGCACTGGACGAAGCAAATTCTGAAGTTTGGAGGGTTTTTTCCTCTCATAATTTTAATAGGTACCTTAGCATGAACCACAGAAATTTGACTGGATTCACAATAGTAAAGGTTATCCAAATCAAAGTTATATATGACCTCTTTTCCATTCCTAAAAATCCATAAAATCTCTATTTATGCATACCATGGTATTTGCTTCTAGAAGTTTAACGGAATATTTTCTGAACATGAGATGAGAAAAGCAAAAATATTAGAATGGACTTTATGTTCTGTTTTCCTAATCTTTTTGTCCCCAAAATATTTCTCCCCTATGAACATATTTCTTTAAAATAGTAATACTAACACCTGACACCTTTTTTCTGTTTCAGTGTTTTTTAGTAAGACTCTTGCAGCATTCCACTGCATCCAGCACATTCTCTTAGTTCCATGAAAAAGAGAAAGAGCAATCTGTCTGTTATTTTGGCAGGAAACAGGCATTCTGGCAGCCTTAAAAATAGTCTTTACTCAGGAGACTACTACCTGCTTGTCCCTGTCTCAAGTGATTTATTTAGCTTACAGAAGCATCCAAATTCTGAACTGTTTGAATTTTACTCATAACTAATGAGACTATACTGGCCACCCAAAATACAATGCTTGTGAACTAGTTCTGAGATGAGGTCAAGCTTAGACTAAGTTGGAAAACTTTCTAGTCAAATGTTCATATAAAATGACATTGCTGTTTAATTTTCTTTTTCTTTGGATCTTCACTTTTGATCATCCTCTACACTTTGACAATATTATGCTTTTATCAAAACCATTTTGTATGTTGTCATGATCATTTTCAACACATAGAACCACAGTTACAGGAAATGGCAGACTATTAGGTTTTAATCACCTTTAGTGTAAATGGAAATCTAAAAAAAAAGCTCTTCTTTCTTTTCATCATTACACAGTTAGTAGACAAAATGGAAAAAACAAAAGTAGTACTTTGTGAAACAAAGCTAACCCACGCACCCAAATTATTAGTCAGGATTTTGAAAGGATGTAAGAAGTTGATGTAATAGCTAAGCAAGTGAGAAAAACCCATTTGTTAATTTCTAATCCTATGTTCCATGTGTTTGTCACTTTTTCTCCTCTTTTTTAGTAGTACAATTGCAGCCAGAAAATTCTACTTATTTATTGAAGTGTTTATAAAAGTGCTGATAGTAGAACATACTAATATATGTCAATTTTGTTCTTCTTTATGCATAATGTTTTACACAAACTACAATTCCTGAATGTATAGGAATGCTTTCACTTGGTGTTTCCAACCACGTTCAAGCTGAGTAAATTAATTCTCTGGCATTTTCAGTATCATCAGCTAAATCTTGGCATTATGAAACTATATTTGTTGTGGACTAGTTAATTTTCAGACTTGTCGGACATTCTTTGTTCTTACCATCCTAATAAGGAAATGTCATAATTTATGTTTTTATTTCCCCAAAATTAAGAAAGAAAAGTAAGTGAGAATGTTGCTTATATAAGAGAGATTTTTTTGTGGAAAAATGTTTCCATTTCTGGGTTCTAGAATTTTGAACTTTTTAATTAAAAAATATGTTATGTTTGCATTTTAAGCTGTCATTATTCTCATTTAGTGCCTAGTCTAACTGTAATGCAAAATATAATAACCCCCCCTGCAAAAAAATAAAAATCAGTAAGTGTTTTCAAGTTAGCACTAGCTAAAGTGCTTTTTTAATGTCAAAATGTTCCTTCTTTTTGCTATAATAAAACACTTTTAATGAAAGATTATCCAAAAAATAGCTAAAATCAAATCAAATATATTATGGTATCAGCCTCAGATTTGTTTTACCACCAAGAAACCAGTAAGAAGCATAAATGTCTTCAAATAAAAAATCAAGTAAAGCTTATAAATTCCAGATGAAAATTTCAAAACTTTTGTGAAAAAATCCCATTCTGTAGGAGGGGAAATATTTTCAGATCACACGATATTAACATGTATGTTTGTACTATTGAATCTACACACAAATAGCCAAATTAAATACAACCCATACAACCATCAGTATTTAAAGTATTTTTTGCTTTTAGGTCATTTAATATAATTGCTTATTTTATGCATAAGTGTTTTTTTAGTAAAGGATTATCTAAAGTAACACAATCTAAAACCTCTGCTATTTCTACTAGTATTTATATTGAATAAATTCTTAGAAATGATAAAAATACTTGTGACTGTTTCAAAAGTAATTATAAATGACATTTGGAACTTTTATTCTGCAGGGAAGTTTACAGGATATGACCAAGGACACAAATGAATTTAAATGAAAAGCAAAAGAACTCTTTGGAAATGAGCTTTGCAGAGATAACAGTTGGAAAATGAATCATTGTTATTTGCTTTTAATAGTTTAATTTAAAGGTCAAATTCTACTTGCTCTGCTACTTTAAGCAATATAAGTCAGGGCTGCATGTTCTTTCTGCTTCAAATGTATGCTGCTTTGCATTGGCAACAGCTGGAATCTGATTCTCTTCTTATTTCAAGACTAAATTAGGAATAAGCAATGAAGTCCAAGAATGAACATGGACTGTTCTAAAGTTGGTGTAATTCACAAGAGAATTGGTGCAAGGACAGTAGAAGATACACAGTGGCTTTTGCTAGTCTTTTCTTTCTTTATCAGTGCTTTTATTTTACACTTTACATAACATGAGTTCATTGTAGACTTTAGAAACATTTATTTTAATTAAGGTAAAATTTTAGCTTCTCAAATTTTTTTTGGCTTTTATTAATTCTGTTCATCTCTTTGATGAAGAAAGCAACTGCTTTTTTAAAAAAATGACCATTAGTGTATCCTTATCAAAGAAAAAAGAAACACCACAACCTAGATTAAACATTTAGAAGTAACAAGTATTACTTAACTCTAGGGATATTTTTTCTTCATTGCTCTGAGAAAACAAATCAAATCTACTAAAACGAAAATGATATTTTTTCCATAGTGTTCACTAGGCCAGATCTCATCTTTGTGTGGACTGTGGAGCACTTTTTGAATGTCTGTATGTTGTGATAAAATCCTGATTCTACTGTACTCTAGTTTAAGTGTCAATAGATTGATCTGAGATCTTCGTTTCATATAGACTGTTCTTATCACATTCATATCAGCAGCTTTCCTTTAATTGTGAAGGTAATTTAGTGAATTCAAGGACTTCATATTTTCTATTACTTCTTTTCTGCACACTTCACTCATGCCTCACCATATTTGTAGGTAATTATAATTTATCGGTCGCTTTGCTCTTTCTGCATTTGAAAACTAGTTTTGAACAAACTTTTTGGAAAGTCAATATGAACACTGAACTGAATTTGAAATATTGTGATGTTCTGTGATTTTATGAAACAAACAAAGAAAGTCAGGCGCTTTTTCAAAATTTCACAGCAAGTGTTGATTTCAGTGTGGTGGGTTTGCTGCTGACTGTATACCTTTCTATGAGAGACAGTGTCATATTTTCATAGAAACAGATTGTCCTTCAAGAAAAAAAACACAAAAACAAAACCCAAAACCCACAAAACTTTGGCATGCAGGGTTTGCTATCAGGTAACCTAGTAATTGTATTCTATCATCACAAGCAGAAAGGAAAAATGGTAAGTTTGTTAACAAAGGAGACTATGATAAGGTTGCCTTATTTTTCAAAGGTGGTTATAAAAAGAAGTGCTGACAATTGGTGTAAAAGGTATTTATTTGCTTTTAAAAAATATTTTCAGTTTGAAATGCCAGTGTTGAGACATTGTTTTCCCACTGATATCTCTTTCTGTTTTAGCAAATGCAATGCACAAAAGTAGAAATTTTTTTCAAAATATGAATGCGCTACAGGGATATAAAAAAGTTTCTTTCTGTGTATAGAATGTAAATAACTCAGAGACAGTAAGGATTATTTAGTTTCTGGTTAGGGAATTTTGAAGAAGATACTCATTAGAAATAATTTCAGTGATACCCATGTACTGCATATAAATGGAATCACTGGAATTCTGTAACATCTGAGTCTCATGATCAGGGGAGAAGTCTGTTCAGATTCTCTTCCCATTGCCACTTATGCCTTTAACCAGCATTCTCGCATGCACAGGAGTGACTGATAGAGCAGATATGAAATGTTTATGGAATAATGAATACGAAAATTGTCAAGATAAATCAAGGATAAGCTGTTTATTAAATTGAGAACTCAACAACTTTTCTGCAGTCAGAGACTTTTGCTGAATGCTGAATATAGCTAAGATCTCCTCTTGTTCATTTTAAGTTTCTATCCCTTGCATGAAGTATTTCAATTTGCATTCAGAGGAGGGGAGGCTGTCAGACAAATGGGGCAATGTCTTGACTGCCCTTATTGTTTCATTTTTTTTTAGGTTTTGACACTGCTGCTCATCAGAGTGGTTACGAATCACTTCTCATCCAAAATCAAACACAGATCCCATTGTAGGTTTCTGCCTCTTGATACTGACAAGCAGAGGAGTAACTGCTTATAAGAACCAGATATGAAGTATTTCATCCACTTTGCTTTTGCAGTACTTAAAGAGAATTTCTACTTATGCATTTTGTCCCTTGCAAACACTCACAGAGATACAAATTTTGTGGATTGGTTTGTCAGCACTGTATTTCAGGATTAGGCAAAATCTTCTTAAAAAGCTAGCAATGTAAATCACAGCCTATATTATCAAAAAGTTAATAATGTAAATTAGAACTTATATATTGACAAAGCAACCTGTTTCTCTGGCTATTAATTAAATGTACACTGGACCTTATTATCAGATCCATTAGTCTCCATATGCAGAAGGTTTTGCCTTAATCTATGCTCTCCTTTTAAATTTTGAGAATTATATTTTTTCACCTTTATGTAATACATCCTGGCAATGTCACGTCTTACTTGTGCCAGTGCCATTCCGATGACTTTTTTCCTATGAGTGTTGTCAGTCCTCAAAGCAGGCCTGTGAGACAGTAGCTGAGTGTTCAAAGTCACTTCATAGATTGAAATACCCAGTCCTCAATGAAAACTTCTTAGAATTAAGGTGCTTAGGTAATTGTTTTCCATCAGTCTGTACTGATTCCGGTCAGCCTTGAAAGGCAGAGGATCTGAACTTTGTTTTAGAAACCTAATAATACTGAAGGGTTCCTAATGGGATTCTCATAAAACACCCAACTCCTGCCATTTCAGCTCTTGTACTATTTCTGTCTCAGCACATGGATTTGGAAGTTGGAAATCCACCAAAGCCATAAGCAGGTGTCTAAATGCCTTTCGAAGCAAATGCCTGAGGAAAACATCAAGTATTAAAATGGAATGGATTTCTAACAAATGCGAACAGCCATCAGAGAGGTCAACAACTCCGTCTCTCTAGAGTTAGGTTGAAAAGAGAATGACCATATCTGATACAGTGGTAAAAACAGAGCTCAAGTATCTGCTGTGGCAGGAGGGCTACTAATCAATGGCCAGGAGGCCATACAGCATCTGTGGGAATGCACAGGCGTGCCTCACTGGAAGAGGTGCTCACAGGGAACCCGTATGAGACTTTACAACACAGAAGACATACAAAGAAGAGGGAAAGATAGGAGCAGGAAACTTTTCTCGTGCCCTTTTTTGGTTTCTTTTCACAGGACAGAGTCAGATTTAAACCCAAGGGCAGAAGCAGTGGCATGGCAGTTCCAGCCCTGACGCTTTTCCTTGGCACAGCGCAGCAGAGGCTACGCTGAGATGTCTGCCGTGGAGAGCTTGGTCAACTCGCATTCTGCACCTGGGATATGGCAAACTGTGTCTCTTGGGTGGTAAGGACAGAGGAGTTGCAAGCTAAACTATGGCATAAGTAAGCCGCTTACAGTTAATGTTAGAGTAAACCTCTGCAGCTCTCCACACCTTTAAATTAGAAGGCTACCAAAACTGCTGATAGTTTCACAAGTGATGTTTACTACATTTTATAGGTTTGTAATCTAAACCAGAGAAGAAATCCAAAGGAAAAGAGAACCTAAACTGGAAATACGGCACACATCTACAGGGGCTACTGCTTTCTACCCGTCCCAAGGCATGAGGTGCAAAATGCATAAAATGGTTTTAAATCCATGAGGCTACAACAGTGCTGGAACTTTTTGCATCACAACAGTCAGGCTGAATGGAACATAATTTCAGCTTCAGTGAAATTGAATCAGAAATTAGGTGAACTTAATATTTGGTCTGCATGCAATACCAGCCATTTTTATTCCACTTATTAGTCTTCTTTAGGAGTGAATTCAGAAAGCACTGTTGAGTTGTGTTGAAAGAAAAAAAATATAGTTGTTCATGCACATTTGTGCACTACATAAACGTGTTTTGATGTGCCTTGTCATTTTTGATAGTAGCTTTGATTGAATAGATATCCCAAATAAAAATCATTAGCTTTGAGAAGTTATCTTCCAAATCTCAAATGGTATTCCTTGGATCTCAAGCAGTAAAGTTCCAATGTAAATGATAAAGTATATGCATAAACTTAGAACAGAATGGCAATTAAGTTCACCAGAACTTAGAAACAAAAAATCATAAAAATATTCATAAATTGTTATTACTCGGGAAGTCAGTTTACACAAAATATTTTCTGTAAATGTTAATTTTTTACTTACTTTATGGCTTGTCTGGTCTTGAAGAGTACACTCAAAAAGATTTTTACCTGAGTGGCTGTGAGTGTGGTTTGGCTCTTTTTATAGTCACTGTGAAAAGTTATGGGTTAGAGATGGAAACAGTGGGAGGTGGTCCTCCAGCAAGAAGAAAGGAAAAGGACAGATCAGAAAAGAAAGGACGATGGGAATACAGAGATAAATCTGACAGAGGGCTTATAGTGGAATGGGGTATTTGGAGCAGGTAGGCAGAAGTGACTGACTGCAGCCTGTGGGAGAGAGTCAAGACCAGAAAGCGGAACATCTGTTCTTCCTTCTGGAAGGTTTTTATTCCCATTTACTTGGCCCTTTGCACATAGATAGGCTTCACACAAACACACACACACACACACACACGCACAAAAGGAAAAAAAAAGGATTTTGTTTGCTTTTTGACTCTGAGTTACAGTGGGATTGTTACATGTGGTGTGCAATAGCAATGAAATGCTGCACATCAAATTTAAAGGCAAGCAACATCCTACATATTGTGCAACCAAGCTCATTCATCTACTGCTAAGCCATCTGAATTATTTACTGCCAAATTATATTATAGATATTTCCCTGACAAATTGAAGAAATCAGGGGTTAGTCTGACTGAATTACACCAATGCACATTTTTTTCCCCAGAATTTACTGTACTGAGAACTTCTGGCACCAGCTTGCACAGCTCATAGTGGATACACAATATTGTGTTTAAAATCTCTCTCCAAACCTCTGCAATCATCCCAGAAATATAACTGACATAATCGTTAGTAGGTTTTTAAAAACAGAGCTGAAACACAGCTGTGGTCTGTACTAAATGCTGGATTGAGTTAGGCACATTTTAATTAAATACGTTTCTTTATGAAGTACATTTTGGTCTATGGAGTGATTTGCAAGGTACTTGCTAGGGAGACACAGGCTGAAGATACAGGTCACTGCTCTGCCCAGTTCAGGTCATTCCTTAGTCTCCAAGAGTTTTAAAAGTCTCTCTTAATGATCTTTATTGGAGATATGCTGCTTTTTGACGCTACTTTTATTGGTCCACAGAATACTACTTTAGGATTGTATCTGGGAAGTGGAGGGTGTATGTTGAGTACCCTATGCTGGCTTATTCAGATGGCTGCAGAGCAAACAAACTGAACTGTGGACTCCCGTGTGCCCACTGAATGCCCTGAATACCAACTTGCTAAGTGGCTTCATTGCCATTCCAAGGCTGAGAGATTTCTTCCTCTAAAAATACGTGACAGTCCATTATTTCATTCTAATATAGACTGGGAAAACCATGGAAATTGAGAACACTTCCGTAGGAATGCTAAACACTATCTTTACTGTAGTGTATATTTCATATATGGTGTCTTTTTCACTATCGTGGTAGGCAAGAAATCGATTTGAAAGATGCAGGAAAAGCAACTTCACACACAGGTTGCAGGCTAAGTAGGAGGGCTCACATCAGCGTTTTTGAAAACGACAACATTCTCACTTGTCAATGTGTGCAGTAACAGTGAGAAATCCATCTGGCAGAAGATAACTGTGAAGTTAGAAAATGGATTTCATAGTTTCTATGAAAATTTTAAACTCTTGTGTGTTCGCTTCAGACTTAAAATAAATTTCAATGCGGAATAATTAAAGGAAGTGTGGTAATATGATATATTTGCATTTGTAGTTGTGGTGGGTTGACCCTGGCTAGATGCCAGGAGCCCAGCAAAGCCGCTCTATCACTCCCCTCCTGAGCTGGACAGGGGAAAGAAAATATAACAAAAGGCTCGTAGGTCGAGATAAGGACAGGGAGAGGTCACTCACCAATTACCGTCACGGGCAAAACAGACTCGACTTGGGGAAATTAGCTTAATTTTTTACCAATCAAATCAGAGTAGGATAACGAGAAATAAACCCCAAATCTTAGAACCCCTTCCCACCGCCCCTCCCTTCTTCCCAGGCTTAACTTTATTCCTGGTTTCCTTTCCCTCCTCCCCCCGCCAGCAGCGCAGGGGGACGGGCAATGGGGGTTGGGGTCAGTTCCTCACACGTTGTCTCCGCTGCTCCCTTCTCCTCAGGGGGAGGAGGACTCCACACTCATCCCCTGCTCCAGCGTGGGGTCTCTCCCATGGGAGACAGTCCTGCATGAACTTCTTCAAGGTGAGTCCTTCCCACAGGCTGCAGTCCTTCAGGCACAGACTGCTCCAGCGTGGGCTCCTCTCTCCATGTGGCCACAGGTCCTGCCAGAAAACTTGCTCTAGCACAGGCTTCTCACAGGGTCACAGCCTCCTTCAGGAATCCCCTTGCTCCAGCGTGGGGTCCTCCCCGGGCTGCGGGTGGAGATCTGCTCCCCCGTGGAGCTCCCTGGGCTGCAGGGGGACAGCCTGCCTCACCAGGGGCTTCCCCACGGGCTGCAGGGGAATCTCTGCTCCGGCGCCTGGAGCATCTCCTCCCCCTCCTTCTGCACTGACCTGGGGGTCTGCAGGGCTGTTTGTCTCACATCTTCTCACTCCTCTCACCGGCTGCTGTTGCCACAGCAGGTTTTTTTCCCTTCTTAAATCTGTTCTCCCAGAGGCACTACCACCATCACTGATGGGCTCAGCCTTCGCCAGCAGCGGGTCCGACTTGGAGCCAGCTAGCGTTGGCTCTGTGGGACATAGGGGAAGCTTCTAGCAGCTTCTCATAGAAGCCACCCCTGTAGCCCCTCCACTACCAAAACCTTGCCATGAAAACCCAATACAGTAGTGATCTGGAATAGTAACAATAGCATTTTACAATTTCTTAGGGGTTTCTTATATTTTTTTTTAATTTGCATCACACTCACATTTTTATCCTATCTGAAAATCCCTCCACAAGTCACTAGTCCAGCCTCCCTACCGAAAACTAGTATTGCTTCTCACTTCCAGTGGAGACATCTCCTGGTTTTGTATGCCATCATCTGGTTGTTTTATTACACCCACTTCCAGATTATTCCACCTCCCTTCAAAACTGTCAACTGTTGTGCCCTGAGCATTAGTCGCTCTGGTTTGACACCTGTACCATATATATGCCCCCACAGTTTCTCATCTATGCTGAAAATATGCATAACAGTAACAAGTAAGAAGCAATAAGGCCTCTTCTCTTCTCCAGGGTTTCATGCATGAGATGCAGTTGGCTGATCTATCATCTGCTGTCAAGAGCAGTAGAGAGTCTGTGGAGCTTCTCTGTATTCAAAGACTCAGTCCCCCATATGGAGACCCATACAGAAAAGGGGAGGAAATATTGTAGGAGTAAGCGGTGAGTTTGCTTTCACAACTAACAGTGTGCACATCTAAGTCTTACTACTATTCATAGCACACAGTTTGCTGCCTGAGTCTCATTTGCTGGACCAGGACAGCGCTCCTTACAATGCTTTTGTAAGTAATTCTGTTCAATTTATTTTACTAGTAATCTTGGAATTAATTTTAATTAATTTCCCATCATATCAAGGCATTTAAGGCATGTGTCTACCTTTAAGCAAATGATTAGCTGCACTACATTCAAAGGATGACTAATCACATGCTAAAAAGGTTTAAATACTTCTTTGAACCTAACCTGAATTTTTACGCTACAATAACAACTGTAAGTGACTACTGTTCTCCTTACAACAGCCTGGGAAAAACATTCTGCAAGAAAAGGCTTGAGGCATTTAATCATCAGGCTTTTCTTCATGTTATCAGAGGGAACAAGATTGTTCTTGCAGCCTCCATCTACACAGAGTTCCCGTGACATGTAGCTGCTTAGAGTCCAGCGTGTAACTGTTGGTCCCTGACACACTATTATCAGTGGAGCTGTATAACCAGCTGAACCAGGGTTGACTGCAGCTTATCTTAAAATTCCCTTTAAAACGTTAACACCACTATGGAGAAAAATTTCAGTTAAATTTACTGAGAAGCTAATACAGTTCCATGCCTGATAATTAAGTATTTGAAAGAAGGTCCTGTATTTCACTTTTCAAAGCAAGAAAAAGTATAAAATCACTTAGCCATGCACATGCAGGCACACAAAGGTATCTGCATTGACAATACCGTATATAAAGATATTGTTTTCTGGCTATGGTGGAAGGCAAATACTGTGACTTAATTTTTGTTACAGTTATTCAACAATTCCAGTAACAGTACATGCCCTGTGTGAATCAAATAACCCGTCCATAACACTTGCCTGCCTTTAAGTATTTGTAATGGATTATGTTTCAAAAATAGGTTTGATTAACCTTGCATAGAAACTACACTTCACAGTCAACCTTTTTTTCAAGGTTGCATTTGTTTGGATCTCGTTGTGTTTTCAAGGTTACATGATTGCACCATTGCAGTACAGTTTGGAAGGGAACACTCCTGTAGCCTCATTAAAAGGATTCACCAAAGCCTGATTTTATAGTCATGGCAGTAGCAAAAATTCTTGCCTGAAGAATATACCACTGCTTTGTTGATTTCCCCTTACCCTTCCTCTTTGAAACTCTAGCCATTTTTTTTTCTACCACAATGTGTACTTAAATGCAGTTTTACAAGATCCTCAGTAATTAGTTGTACCATTCTTCTGCAGAAACAGTAAAGCACAATTTTCAGCTATTTTTCATACCCTGCAAACCTCTCAACTGTACTTTGAAATTACAATAACTTCCCTTGCACCCCTAACCTTCATTTTATACATCTTTGGAGCACATCAGCAAAAAGATCCTCCTTGCCTACATCACGGTGCATTCTGAATGTTATCTGAATCTTAGCATCACCCCCCTAATTTAGCTGTTTGCTCATCTGAGGCTGGCTGTGCACACACACCTGCACATGCTTGAAGAGTCTAGTTCAAACGCATATTTAATAATAAACTCACTGAGTTCAAGACTGTGCACCTTTACTTACAAAAGTATATCTCAGTTTCTTCAGAGCTCCACCTGAGTGTTGAAGATGGACTACAGTGCACGAGCATTAGAGAACTGCCACAAAAAAGGGAGAGCTACCATCAGAGACTCCTCAGAGAAGAAAGAAGAAGTTTTGCTACACTTCCTATTGAACCTAAGTCCCTCTGTAGCCCGATATCCAAGACACATGGGATCAGAAGGAGGAAGCACAAGGTTGTTCAAAGTTGTGTAAGGGCAAACCTGATCCCATCCTCGCTGTCAGACCAACCAGCTGGGGGAAAGGAAGAGGAAGGGGTTGCACGTTGACTTCCCTACACTGCATGAAAGAGATTGTGACAATCCATTTGTTGAAATCTTCATGGTCTATTGCGAATGCGATATCCCTAACAAATTATCCACTATTGGATATACTGGGGCTCCTGAATATATATGTTGTTTGATAGAAAATAAATAAATAAACCTCAAAAAGTAAATATACAATTTTCCACATTGGAAATGAGTCCCCATGCTCTTCTATCCTTTTACTTCTAGTCACATTGATTTCAGCGGAAACAGAATTGGTCCCTTGATAAAGATAACTGGAGACCTTGGCCTTCTTGCTGTCCATTTCTTTAATATGTGAATGACTAAAATAAGGCTAGAATACCTTTCTCCTGCCTCTTTCCACCTCAGTACTGAGGCAGGTACTAGCAGAAGGCATTAGTTAATGGTTCATAAACATTTCTTCATTAAATCTCAATTTTCTTGGGTTTGTAAGTTAGTCATAAATTTTTCCTGTGGAATGAAACTGGCCCACAAAGTCAGCCAGGGAGCAGTTAACAATCTATTCAGTTAAAAGAAACTCAGGGAAAGCTGAGTGAGGTAAAAAGTATGCCTGCGTTTATCTTTATATGGGACTAAATACACACACATACAGAAGCACTAATGCACACAGTATAAATAACAGGTATGTTCTGATTTAAAGTGTCAGAATGACAACCTCTTTAAATTCTTTTAAATGCTTCATAGGAGCAGAACCTGCCCATTTAGATATTCAGTGGCATGAAAAGTGCTAGCTGTTGGACAGATGAATAAGATTCATGTTGACAGCTGTTTATAGCTCTTTTGGCTGCTATTTATAAAGGGGGGGATACAAATCTGTCTATGTCAGCCTAGATGTTTTGATTCCACTATTGTAGGTGATAGTGGTAACATATTACATGTGGTAGATGCTCGATAAATTAAGCATGGTGTCATCACCGAGGGGTGCGTGCTCTGTTATCAGCGTAGACGGGCTGAAGCTGCTCTGAGGAGCGCGGTTCACAGCCATTAGTGTATTCTTCTGTGTTTTTTGGTTAGATCTTGACAGCTACACTGCAACTGTCACGTTTCAGTCCATCTCCCACAGTTTTTTTCATCAGCTTGTGTCAAAAGTATGTCTGAAAAATGTTAATTTCTTGTAGCCTATTGTTCCCATGATTTGCAGAAAACATCCTGATAGATCTTCATGTTTAGGAAAGTAAAATTCAGTGATGGAAAGAACATAACGATTTCTTCCTGAAAACAACTTTTCTCTGCAGAATTACATTTACCAATGTAAATGCCTTCTCTTCTCTTATCTGTTTTTAAAATCTGCCAGGCAATATGGTTTCTAAAATGTACTGTAGGTGAATATTCTATGCCAAGGCATTTTTGCTGATATCCAAACTATATTTCTAATATATTTATTGTTATTATTACTTTTTGAAATGTTCTTTTGTATTATGGTAAATACCTCCCCCTCCTTCATCGTGTATGCACCCTTCTGACATTGCTAGTCCTAGTGAGTTTAAAGAACACAGTACACAAAGCATCTGTTTTCACTAACAAATTGGGTCAGCTGCAATACACATATTCTGCACTCATGCAGCAAGAAATATCTTTCCTTTGCTGTGCTCATAGACATATAAAACCCAAACCTACCAACAGCAAATACTGTTAATATACAGGGCTGCCCCATGACTTCACTAACTGCTACGTGAAATTATCTGTATTTCTAAATGGGGAAAAAAATTAAATCCTGTTCTTTGTCAGATGTATGCAAATACTTTAAATATATTTTTTCTTCATATTTTGTTGTTCTATTACTCTATAATAGTGTATTTTGCACAATGCCCAAAACCACAGCATGTTAGCCCACTGAGTTTTGATATATAACTATTATTCACCAAATGTGTGAATGGACTTAACTGCTTAGATAAGTTTCCTCATCAAGTGCTTCATGCGGACCTGGGTTTCATATTGGCTAGTGGTGTACTGAACCAATGAAATAACATCTCATGTATAAATAAGAGGACTTATTTGCATAAATAAACAAAACTAAGAGCAATCTGGAAAACAAGCAAAAAATGTGTAATCACAAGAAGGAATCAGGCCAACAAGTCATTATGAAGTCCTTCAGGTTTGCCCTGGATCTAAGCCAAATTCCTACATCTCTTCATCTAAGTCATCTACCTGAAGTCATTCTTTCTGCCTTTTCACAGAGGAATTTGCTGTTCAGTGCGATGACAGTGTTAGAGTTTGGCAGCAACCCAGCTTGCTCAGCAAAATTTATTAGGAATAGGAAATTCTAAAACAAGGGAGGGAAACAATTATGCGTAATTTGGTGTAAATGTGCCCATTTTGAAGAGGCAAATGCTCCTGAAACAAAAAAAAAATAATAATTAGATTCAGACATGTGGCTTTTTTTTTTTTTTTTTTTTTTTTAAATATTGTAGAAGTGTCTCTGCACTGCAGTTTAGTAAAGTGATCATGTTGACTCCTGCTTTGGCAGTAATTGCACTAGCTAGTCAGCCTAGAACTGGTTAAAAAGCCTCAATATGAGGAGCTGTCTGAAACAGTCATCACTCCTGTATTGTGCCAAAGTAATGCATTTATACTGCTTTTGAGACTCCAGCTGCACAGTGCTACCTGGACTCATTAAGCCATCCGATAAGCTCCTTGCCCTTGATACCTTCTCGTCACAGGGCAATTAAAGCTCTGAACCCAAAAGATCAATTTGCACAGGAAGCAGTGTTTGAATCAGCACGAGGAATACTGAGTTCCTCTGTGCCTTTTCCACATAAACCCAGTATTACAACTATAACTGCTAATCTTATAAGTAATGCTTTAGTTGCATGCAAATAGCAGCCAGCCTAGCACTCACAATAACACACGCAGTCACCTTCACACATTAACTGACCCTTCACGGTGTAGCCGCCACCTTTGCAGCCACGAGAGACCGTGGGTGGCAGCGCCGGTGTACCACCCGGCTGGTGACTGGGGAAGGACTCCCATACTGGAGACACGGGGCAGCTGTCACTGACACCACATATGTCTCTCTGGCAGACTTCAGGATTCAAGGGAAGGCCATACAGATGCCTCCACGCCAGGTCTGCTGTCTCTACACTATAACAGGCCCCTAGAGATACAAAAGTAAAAAAACCAAACCTGCAAACACAAGCAAATGCTTAATGCGATCTAGTACTTGCCTGTTGGTTCATCGTTTCCAACTTAAATACTCCGTTGAAGGACTCTACACCATGCATGGACATATTCTTACTTTGGTTTTGTATTGCTTTAGGCCCACAAAATTACAACTAAATGACTAAGAAATAATTAGGGAGTAAACACAATAATAATTTCATTTACCTGTATCTGTATTTGATATTTATTAGCTCAGTGAACACACATTCCCTGAGAGTATTTAATCCAACCCTACAATAGGTGTCTAATTTATAAGGTTTGTCCTTTGGCTATGGATAGACTCTTGCTTGGATCAAAAGCCAAAAATTATCTGATGTGACAGTAAAATCCAGTGATTTAAACTTTGCTCTTCTACAATTATTTCTGGGACCTGTTAGAATGGAAACTTCCCAAGTACTAGAATTTCAGAATAAAGGAAAATATTGTGTAGAATAACAAAAAACTATTTTGTGAAGACTGCAATTTGATTTCATGACAAGAACAAGGGAACTAATTAAATTTGAAGAGTTGCTGATGACTAGTTAAGAACTATAAACAGGGAGTTAAATAAAATCCAGTGACAGCGAGTTTGTTTACAGGTAGTTTTAATCCTATGGGGAGAAAACAATAAATACGATTTTGTGTCATTTCTTTAAAGTATGCCAGTTACAAACAGCGGCTCTTTCTCCCCCTGTCAGATTGTATCTTTGTTTAGCTGTTATTGTTCCATAGGTTTGTAGAATAATTTAGACTGGAGAAGACTTTGGGGGGTCAGGTGGTCAAAACACTTGCTTGAAACAGGGCTAACTAAAGGGCCTTGTCCAGCTGAGTTTTGAATATCCCTAGTGATTGAAGTTTCAGAGCTGCTCTGGGCACCTGTTCAGCATTTGGCCACCCTCAAAGGTGAAGAATTTTTTCCTTGTGTCAGGTCAGAATTTTCCTTGCTGCAAAAGGCAGCCGTTGCCTCTCATGCTTCCACCGTGTAGCTTGGGAATAATGTCTCTGTCTCTCCGTAAGCTGCTCACTAACCAGTTGAAGATAGCACCAAGTTCCTCCTCAACCTGCCCCCCTCCAAACTCAGCAAACACAGCTCCCTTACCCCCTCCTTGTACGGAACATCTTAGCAGCCATGCACTGAGCTCACCCTAGTTTCTCTCTCTTATATTGGATCACGGTGAGAGTAGCAACTCTGAACACCGGGCTCCAGATGTGGTCTCGTAAATGCCAAATAGAGGTGATAAATTCCTTCTCTCAGCCTGCTGGGTGCACTGTTACTAATACAACCCAGTATGTAGTTAACCTTCACCGCTGCAAGGGCACACAGCTGTCCTGTGTTTTACTTGCTGTCTGCCGGGACCCCCTTGTCCTTTACTGCCCAACTTCTGCTTAGCCAGGCAGTGCGCAGCCTGTATTGGCACGTGGGGTTCTTCAACCTCTGGTGCAGAACTTCACATTCATCGCTGTTTAGGTTCATCCGATTTCTCCAGCTTGTTGAGATCAATCTGAATGGCAGATCAACCCCGATGCATATCAGCACTCCCCCAGTTTGTTGTCATGCACAAATTTGTTGAGGATGTATTTTGTCCCACAATCCAAATTGTTAATGAACACGTTATACTGTATAAACTCCATCACCAACCTCTGAGGAACACCACTGGTAGCCAGCTCACCCACCTCATCTTCTGTCTCAGGATCCACCAGAGACATCCACCATCACGCTTCCCTCATTGGCCTTCCTGATCCTGACTCTAAATTCTTGACCAGCTCATCACCCATTTCACCGTGAAGCTCTGGGCAAGTAAGCAGCTCACAACTACCCCCATATCTTCTCTCCTCTTAAAGACCTTGTACCCATCCAAGCACTCGAGCCATGCACTTTACTGTCGTGTTCCCACCATCTTATAATGTTTCTGTTATCATGTCACTATGACTGTGCATAAACTCTTAATGCCTGTTACGGTGGTTTTTTTCCTGTTGTGTGTGAGTTTGTTCACGTACAGGCACTAGATATGGGTCCCCAGTTGTGCTACCTTCTGAGAGCAAGTGTGAGAGCCTTCTCTAGCATGTTGTCCTCTGGGCAGTTCATCCTTGCTTCCTATTCCTCAGCTTCTCTGAAGCTTTGGTCTCCACCTTCCAGCAACCTGATTTTAAACCCTCAACACTGGCTTAGCAAACCTGTTGACAAAGATGCTCTCGTCCTCTTTTTTTTTTTTCAGTTGGATTCAATGTCTCCCCAACAGTTCTCTTTTCTTAGAAGTCATCCGTTAATCATAAAAGTCAAAGCCCTGACTACAGCATCAGCCATGCAAGCATATGTTGACCTGCAGGATACAGCCACCTGATCCTCTACAATTGACTAAGGAATATCTTTTTTTCTGTAAACTGTATTGAAACCAAACTTATTATAAAATTTGATTTCTGCTAAAGGAAAAAAAAATATGATTTTTTTAATAATTGCCTTGTATAGATCAGTGTTTTTTGAGTATTTTTTAATTCAAAGTATTTAAACTTTCTGATGGTCTGTGAATCACCATGTCACTTATTGTTTAAGCTTGTGGAGGAAAGGTGATGATAATTTTCGTAGCATTTATAAAACATTACAGTGGTACAAAATTGTAATTTCCCATCCATTATTAAAAATCTTTCTAACCTGCAATATTGATACTAAACCCATAAATGTTTGAACTTGCATGTTTTGCAGAAGGTTATAACTAACGAGTCTATGAGTTTTGAGTAGGCCTTCAGCTGGGCATGAAACATACATCTAGCAATTCTTGAGCTCCAACTGAAAGCAATATTTCCAACAAAATCTTGCTTGCTAAGAACATAGAAATGTGGCTTTAGAATTGGTTTTGCAATTGCCTTGGTTTTGTGTGGATCAAAGAACATCTGTATGATAAATATCTACGTGGTCTTTTTTTGTAAGAATATGTGACTGAACTTTACCAGTGCTACTGACTGGCGTGTTGGACGTTAGACAAGCTCCCAAACCCATAGACTGTGGCTGAGCTGCAGGGGTGGATATTTTAAATAGCATGGTTTATTTGCTCAGTGACAGCCTGACAGTAACTGTGGCTCTGTGAGGGTTTTTTGTAGGGTCTTCCTCTTAGCTTGCTAATTTTTGGCAGAAGGACAGACACTTCAGTAATGTCTGTCTAAATAAATGCATCTCTGAATAACACTTTGGGAAAACAGGAGGTTTATTTTTCCTTCACAACTTTCTTGATAACTATCTAATACATTTGAAAAGGTCAATAATTATCATATAGCTGTTCTAGTGTCATAATGGCTACGAGTGTTATCACGTTTCATTATGATTGAGTAAGCTTGAAAAACTGTCTTGTATTAGTACAAAGGGGGGTTTAAAAATCCTCATCATTCACTTGTCTTTAATTAGAACTCTCTTTATCAGTCCTGACTTGGAGGCATACCTTTAGGAAAAAGAATTGCTTTCACTCTCGTTATTCAGTATACTCCAAGAATAATAAGTATTATTAGTGCTGATAATTAATGCCATCAATGTATTCTCTTTAACTTTTATTTAAAAAATAAACTTCTGCCAGGGAGTTATAGCTATCATTTTATTATTCACAAAATGATAATTGTGTCAACTCAGTTTGTATCTGTCAAACTATGCAGGAACAAAGCATGTCCTGCCTCAAAAACCTTAAGGACTGTGTTTTTTTTCCTGTAAATACTATGTAAGGTTAAAGAAGTAATGAATTAGCTCTGTGGAATGAACTATGAAGTGCTAGCATGCTAAGAACACTGCCTAAGCAAACCAACCCACTCTATAATAAATAACTTCTGATTTGTTGTTATAAATATTTATACATGTATGTATGTATATTTATTTATTTGTGTACAGTTATGAATATAAATGTTATCCTTTCTGGAGTTGCACTTTGAGTTCTTAGTTTTAAAGAGAAATGTACATGTATGTGCTTATTTTGCGCCTCCCCCCCCCCGATTCAGGAAAAAAAAACCATTTCTGGTCTGTTTACATCTCCCCTCCCCCTCTTTCCAGAAATCCCACATATGAGTGCATGAAATTTCATTTACACCACCCCAATTCCCTCTCCCCCCACTCCCCAAGTTAAATAAGTCAGGGAATGGCTGTTTCAGCAGCTCATGTTGTGCATGGACCTGAAGGGTGTCTGGGATGCTGGCATGGCACAGGTGAAGGAGACGCTGCAGCTGCTGCTGCTGCTGTATCAAGCCGGCAGACGGGATGAGGAACTGCAGTGGCTGGGGTGAGGAGGTTAAAGGCGGCAAGCAAACAACCTGTCTTGCCATTTTTTTACCTGCTGCCACTCTTATCTTGCCACAGAGGTGGCCTGGATTATTGTGACAGATGTAGAAAACCCCGTCACCCGAAAGCGTAACTCTTATATCGTATATACGTATATACGTATATCTCCTGACCTTACCTATACTAAGCAAAGCAATTAAATTTGGGGTTTGGGCTCTGTGGGAAAAAGAGAGCAGAAAACTGGCCCTTTTAAGGGAGTTTGGATTCCTGGATCTTTCCAAGGATGGGTCACAAGATTCTCCATTCATCTTTTCACGGAGACAACCTCATAGCAAGAGGATTTTGGAGGCCTCATTGTATTCTTACTCTATGAACAAATTATTCTCTCATTGTGTCTGACTTTGAGCAGTATGGACGACTTTGCTGAAAGTTTCAACAGTTATACAAATTTTACCAAGTGCAAGTCATTAGTATTCAAAGCTATGTTATCTGCATTTATAGCTGGCAACAGTCTCTTTCTCGTGCTACAGAAAAGTTATTAAAGAAAAAATAAAGAGCTCAAATTTAAAAAAATAAATAAATAGAGCTTGCTTTGGGGCTTGCTACAAACTCCACAGATTTAGCAGTCCTTTCCTTGTGTTGACTAGCCCTTGTCCCTTTGGATGCTCCTGTTGTTAGGAGTGACTGCCTGGACAGAAGCCCTACACTATATTGTGCTCAGCCCCTCCTGTGAGACAGAGGTATTACTGTGCTGTAAGGCTGACTGAAGCAGGGCTGCTGGATTTAACCAAAACCATAGCTGTGGTCTTTCATGCCTTCCTTCAAATCTCGAAACAAAAGAAGCACGACATATAAAGCAAAATAAATTTCATATTTATAAATTTGCAGTATTGCATATTAATCCACTCTTCCGCTCCAAATAAAAAAGCAGGGCCTGACTGAAAAACAACAACAAAAACCCCCTCAGTGCTTGCTGTGCAGGAATGCGCGTGTGAAAAACAGTAGTCAATAATAGGGAAATGGCTGTAGCAACACTAAATGAAATGATAATGAGATTTCACCTATAATATGGGTTTTAGGACAGATTGCCCTGTAATAAGAAAATCATTGCCACACCAGAGGTAATAGAGGTTAGCTAGAAATTAGCAAAACAATAATATGAAAATGGAGACAAAAGATTAGGGTCACTTAGCCAAGGAAATAGGTGCATAAGAAGGAAAATGATTCAAAAATATCTGAAGCTGTGAAAAGCAGACAGATTGTTTGCTCTCATTTGTAATGACATAAGAGCAGTGGCACCACACGACAGAGCTGAAAAGCAAAGAATAGGAAATTAATAAAATGTACTTTTCAACAAAATGCAGAACCTGTTGCCTAGCAAAGTGAGCAAAACAAAGAATCTCAAACGAGAAATTTGTAAAAATAGTAAGAATGAGGACTGTCTACAGAGTTAGTGGTAATGCAGGTAGCATTAATTGGTGAGGATTGCTAAATATTTTTACTGAAATCTCCTGTCTCCTGTTAACTTTCAGGCTTAAATCTCCTGCTTAACACTGGGATGAGACTAAAATCAGGGACAGGTTATCTCGTGCTGTCTACTACAGGCTTCTTTAGTCTTCCTCTGAAGCATCTTTTGCTAGCCCCCACTGGAACAGGAAATTAGATCTGAATTTGAAATCTGATCAAATTTTTCTGGTCTTGTAATCCTGCCTTATCTCTTTCCACTCCCAGCTAAACTATTCAAAACTATCTGAGGATCCGTCTCTCAGAAGCATGAAGTTAAAGGAACAGAAGACAAAACAGCCCATACACAAACTTTCCAAATATGATTGATTCTTTTATAAGTCAGCTAAAAATCTTCTTATGAGTTTGCTTTTCATTGCAGAAAAAAAGATGGAATTTGAAGATTCTATTCTATAAAGCCCTCTGAAGAGCATCACAGTTCTGTGCAATAATCTATAACTGTATTTTCATTGTAGATATCTTTTATTTTATAGTAGCATTTTATATTCCCTTGAGTCATGAATCAAGCACCATAGGCAAGATTCATCTGCTGAAGATGAAAAGAAGCAGACAACACCCCCCTGGAGTCCATAGTTGATATTCTGCCTCAGACACGGAAATTGAGTAGTTATCTTTCCAGAATGAAGACGACTTATTTAGCAGTATTATGCACAATTATTCTCTCTTTTAAAGTAAAACTGACAGACCAAAGTCTTTGTCAGTTCTTGTGAGATGCGATTTTATATACGTGCATGTGTGCGTGTGTGTGTTTTGAATCACTTTTTGTCTAGAAGCAGGACAACATTTAGAGTGAAATATTTATATTTTTCTTCATAAGTAGAGATGGTTTTACTTCTTCCTTCTTATTTCACCAGATGCGGTTTAGATTCATATATTCAAAATGAGAGGTTTCACAAATCACTATCAGATGTAGCCTCAGTCAGATTTATTGTAATTTCTAACACTTGGTTAAAGAAATTAATGCTTCTGCTAATAGTCCAATGAATAGGTCTGTCAGCCCACAAGCACGGTTATTGGAACTGCCTTGGGACTTTCAGTTCTCAAGCCAGCTGGAAAAGGGGCTATCATACAGAAAATATTCTGAGACTCTGGGAAAAGATATATAGAGTGCACTGTGTCTTTGTGTTCCCCTAGCAGCTGCTTACAGACTGGTAATGCAATCTCAGAGGAGTGTGTCTGCCATTTCAGTTGTAGGGTGACTGCAACTATCACAGCTGCTTCAGTGAGATAAATACAGAGGAAGGGGAGGGTACAAAATAGATTAACCCTTCAGTGATACAGCTGGAAAAAGTGTAGTACACATAGAAAATGCAGAAAATGCAGAAGGCTTCTGAGTGGACTAGTTGCTGTGGGAAAGCAATCGCTCTAGAAATGGACACACTAAATGGCGTAGTTGTGTGAAACATGACATGTTCTCAGTGCTTATTTACTTGAGATAGATACCTTTTCTCCTGGATGTTTACTTACATGTTGGCTGGTGAGCTATGTTTTAGTGTGGAAAGAAACCGGCACAACCTGAAGAATTCATCTCTGTATTCACAAATTATTTTGGATTAAAATACAAATCAATCAGAAAAAAAACAACCCTTAAAAGAAGCTTTTCAATTTAAATCTTTCTCTATTTAAAAAAAACATTGTCTATCCCACAGAAATCTTATGTATTTTGAAATATCAGTGCCTCAGTGAAGTGGTTAATTAACAGATTTATTCGCATGGTAAACAAGCTTTCAAATTCTGTCATTGCCTACGATGGAGATATGTTTGGATTAAAAAAAAAAAAAAAGTTGTATAATTAATTCCATTCACTTTGAAGAGCTCTCAGTTTGATTTGTAGTAATGACCTCGCTAGAACAAAGATCTTGGACTACTGTCTGTAACACATTTTGTTCTCCAACCGGGATTCTAAAGTACAGTACAAAAAATCAGTTAGTAGAAAACTTTAAGTTGCTTTCCTTTTCTAGGCAAGGACTGTGTCATTTAAACCAATTCAACAGTGTGTGAAAAATCCCTCTCTCAATCTTAGTTTTGGGAGGACATAATCATACCCCCCCCCCCCCCCCCCCCAGCATATTTCTTAAATGTCATATTAAAAATATATCATATCAGTGCTTCTGAAGGCTAGTAATGATTTGAAGAGTTTGCTTCAGAGCATTACTGCTCATCTGCTATGGAAGTAAACCTCAATAAATGTTCTCCACAAAATTCTTCTCAATATTGCATATTGTGCTGACCCTAATTGATTGCTCTTCCATCAGAGGAAAGGTGTTTTCTCTATCTTTTTAAGAGCCTGAAACCTATTGCAAGTACCTGTCAAGAAGTAACAAAAAAGAAGAAATCCTAAATTAAGAAAATTCCCGCAGTATACAAGTTTAGATAAAAGATTGGAGAGGGAATTTCTGAATTAAGCAACATTTTGAAACATGCCCTCGCTTTTAGATCTTATCTATGTGTGGTTTGCTTTGCATTTGACTCTTTCTAATTGATCTTTTCTTCTCCCTGCCCATAATAGCTGACATTCATTATTTGTAATCCAGAATTGGTGATTCAACATTTGTTTCTTCACACTCAGGTAGTACAGGACAGATTTCAACCACATACACAATTCTCTTGGAAAGACTCTGAAGCAGTGAGTAGCCTATAACTGTTGATCAGCCAATTTTTTGATAAAGAGATATTACTGAAGTTTCATGTCACCATTGTCCTGATTCCTTGGGAATAAAAAAATAACATTTTTTTTAAAGAAATTTATAAGCAACTTTAAAAAAAAAACACAAAACAAACAACTTCTGTTTACCACATAATAATTTAGGAGAAATAAAACAGGTTGATCATAGTAAATACATTTTATTAACACTTGCTGGTACTCCCAAAGTGCTTAGGAAACACTTTTGCCAGATGGTGCAAACCGCTTTCCTTCAAAAAAACCCCCCTAATATGGAAAGCAAAAAAAAAATATCAAAGGTCACTTTGTTATCACTCTCCCTTGTGCACCAGTTATCAGAGTATAAGCAGAGAAAGTTACTGCTCTTTTCTCTAGGACATAGAAGAGACATTTTAAGGTCACAGTAGCAAAAAACAACAGGTAGACATGATCACAGCTGTACATTAGGCTAGAGAAGTTTTCTTTTTCCATCACAGAGATCCCCAGTGAATAGCCCTTCATAGAGGACAGTTAGGCTTTTCAAGTGTAACAACTGCTTTGTGATCAGTGAGTGAGGAGTTGAACCAGGCACTACAAGCATGAGTGGCTGCAGTTAACGAATCGGTAATTTCTGGAGCCAGAAGACTCAAATCTACAGACTTCCACTAATGTAAATGACTGAATTCAAAGTCTGCTTTTTGTCTAACGTAATAAAAGTTAGTGAAAAAATGTGTTACCAGTAGTAAAGAACATACATACAGAATGTACGTAACATGTATGTTGTGAAATAAAAGCCCGTAAGAGTCTGGCTGTTTCAAACCAGTCAAGTATTTTCAAAACAGTGCTGTCAGGCTATCTGGGTTGGATTCTTGGCTGACATAAATTGCCATCCTTTCATTGAAGTCAACAGCTTTATGCGGACTTAAACCTGTCGGGGATTTGGCCCTATGCCATATTAATACAAATCACTTTAAGGATTAATTTTGGTTTACAGGTGTCAAATATAATTTTTGGTTCAAGAAGTTGGTCATGAGTCTGACAGGTTTTGACAATAGAAGTTAATTACAGGCAACACACGATGAAACAGTAGCATGAACATCTGATTTCTGCAAACTCTAGAGGCTGTGTGGTTGTAAATGAAGCACAGTGAGAAATCACTCAGCCAAAATGCACGAGAGAATATCTCAATTATGAAACTAACAACAAAATCTTGTCTATACAGTTTAGTTATCAAAACAAATTAAGAGTTTTAACTAAGGCACACCTCCCAGATTACTGCCTTTTAACCTGCAATAGACTGAAAAACCACTGGATGTTCTCTGCACTGGTCCACTGAAACATTTGATGTTACTTTGCTTGGAAACTTGACAATAAAGGTGTTTTTGTTGCTGTGGAAGTTTTGATCTCACTGGAGTAAACAATGGCTAACTACTAGCTTTTGTGAAAGAACAGAAAGAGAAAGTGTCCTATTTTGCATTCCCTGTTGTTACATGAGGCTGAAACAGTAGGTACTGAACCCATCAGCTTGTACGTGGAAGAAAATGGCCTTAAAAATATTTTTATAAATTCAGTGTGTGTTTCTGTGCATTTGTGTATGTTTGTATGCACACGCATGTGTATACACGTGTTATCTATAGAACTCTTATGGTTTCATGGCACTGCCTGGCAAGGACAGTCCTAAGCTAATGCAAAACCACAGATTCACCTATTTGTGTTCCCTTTCCACAAATTTTATTAATAACTAATTATATGTCACAGTAATACAGTCTAAAACTGTCTTTATCTCTGCCAAAAACCATGGAATTATGTCAATGCTGCCCAAGGATAAATCAGCAAAGACAAACCAATGTAGGACCTATGATACTTGATTTATTTGACCACAAAAGCCAAGTCTCAGGTCCCTGAGAGCACCAACGAGCCCCCGCTGCCCTAAGCAGCCTCACCCAGGACTTCCCAACACGTGTTCCCTGCCTGCAGGCCCGGGGGCTTGAATAGAGCCTGAGCTGCCTCGTAGGCAGCCCTGTCTCCGTAGTCCTGGCTTGCTGCCTGGAGGTCCCAGACGACCTGACCTTCCCTCACCTTGTGTGACGGTCCCCAGACCCTGGCAGTGTCCCCACCCTGGCTCTGCTGGGGTGCTCTGGGGCTGTCCCCTCTTTGGTGGGGCGATGCCCTGCCTGGGCTGTAGCCACAGCCTGGCTTCCCTTGCGGAGCGGCTCCCTGCTCTCTGACAGCGAAGCAAAGAAGACAGTGGAAATGCAGTTGTGTTGGCTGGGTGAGAGGAAAAGGGAAAATAAAATAACAAAACCAAGGTTTCATGTACGTTTTTTAGTAGATCTTTCAGGACAGTTCCTTGAATATTCACGCAAGGTGGCCAGGATCTGAGGTCTGGACTAAGATCTAAGATCTGATGAGGATACTTTCCAATCTGAAGGCTACATCTCTTGTAATACCAGGACAGGAAGACCAGAACAATGCAGATGTTTGGGGCATCACTTATTCCTGATGAGGTGTTTCTCCTGTTGGGTCAGAGCAGGTATATTCCCCTTCAATGCCTGTAAAAGACCAGCACCCAGGGCATTCAGTATTCTGGTGTGACTCTGATCAGAAATTATAACCTGTATAGTCAAAGCTGTGCACACCAAAAAAGGTTTCATCAAAACGTTTATGGTTTTGGTTCTTGAAAAAATTTATTTTTGTCAGTTTTCTAAATAGTAGGTGTATGGAATGGTGTCCTTATGGATGTCCAGCAGCTGATAAAATATGGCTTGTAATGATAACCACATCACTCCTACTTCGTCAGAATTGTAGCTAGGAAGGATGTTTCCTCCTGTGATTCCATTGTTATCACTTATATCCCAAGGCATAAACTTATCTCCCTCTGCTCTTATCATTTTATGCTAACTGCAGATGATTCACATTTATGACGATGCCATGCTTACCTAACAAATTTATCAGATTTTAAAAAGTAAACAAAAATCTGTCATTCTCTTTGCCATCTTATTTCTTTTGCAGCTTACTAACTGAAAGACAAGAGGTTTTGTTTTTTTTTATTCTTTCTTCATTAAAATAGAAAATCTCTTATTGAATTAGCCTTCATATTTCTGTGGAATTTCCTTTCTTGTTTTCTTTCTATATTTGTTGAAAAGGAATAACTACAACAGAATGTGGTGGGTTTCATTTATAACCATGGCTTTAGAACTTTTCTTGGTCTTCATTTATGCTTCCATCCTTGACATGGATCTTGGGCTATAAAGGGTATTAATTAGAGGGTGAATATCAAGTATTTCCACTTTAATGTCTTTTCACATTGCTAAAGTACGGTAATAAGATACCAGCGTATGTGAGAATCAATCTTTGTGAATTAAATTGGCCATGATATAGGTAGAAGACAATTATGTATCCTGTACTCATATGCCAAAAGCATGGAGATCGGAACCTTTTGGTTGCAAAATAAAAAAAATTATGTACTTCATATGAATATTAATAAAAACATTGTTAATGCACAAAGCTAGCACATAGTAGTAGGTCTCTCGTTCTTTCCATGGAGTGGTCTCCAGAGTGGGACAATTGTGATAATGGATAGTACTAAAAGTGATCCAAGAAGTTGTATTTTTCTCCAAGGAAGTATTTCTCATCCTATAAAAATTTTGGATTTTATATTTATTTTTTCATCTACACACTAGATTATTCAATCTATAGAAATCTGAATGAGTCATGAAAACAGGTAGAAAGTGATGTTTTATGAAGTTAAAATCACAAACAAGAAAAGAATCTCAAAGGCATCTCACTAAATATTATTAGGTTATTCATAAACATTCACCATGTGATAGACTAAATTCATGTCCCCCCCAAAAGTAAAAAGCTTAAATGGAATCTCAGAAAAAAACCACCAGTGTGTCTTCTGAAATTCGGCCACAGCATCACTAGAGTAACATCACATAAAATGAGAATGAAGTGCAAAAGAACCCAGAAAAGATTGATAGCTATGGATGAAGTCGTATCCTCTAATTTACAGTGGCTACATAAGTTATGAATGACAGAGCTACGAATGAATAAAGCAGTGATTGTAACTATAAAAACTACAGTACCATTACAACACACTCATTTTATTTATTTGTTATGTATGAAGTATAATTTTAAGGATAGTTTTTACTGTCTAATAATATTAAGCAACAACAAAAAGGACGTATTTGTGAGTAGAAATGTGTCATGAATGCTCATTAGCTCATAAGTGTATTGCTAGAATGATGCACCTAGAATATATTAAGTAAACATTTTCCTGCATCTGCTTAATCTGAAACACTAAGAATAGGTAGGCACACTGTGTTATTACGCCTTTTGTGCAAGTTACTCCTCAAATTACTAGATACAGTCAAGAAAGAAAGTAGCATAAAATTTATGAAAAAAAAACTTTATAAAAAGTAAAATATTTCTTTTACAACTTATGTTGGTATTGAAGAAAAAAAATATAACTCAAATTCTGTCCCAGACTTTTAAAAAATCTTCTCTTCCTGTGTCACGTGGTCACCTACATGAATTGTGTGACAGAAGCGTAAAAGAGCAGTATCTGAGCTAGTTCAGGAACTGCCCAGCTATGGCAAAGGGGAGGGCCACACAGCCTTCGTTGACAGTGTTAACATAACTTATGTCAGTTAACTTGTCTGCAGAATACCGCCTGGCATTTAGAACTGAGATAGCTGTCATGCAAGTGGTGTATCTAGCTCTTGAACCTTCTTTCTTTCTTGTAGGGTGCTTCCAACTTCTTCTTCACTGGGCGGGGTGGGGGGGAGGGGAGCGATCGGTTCTGACAAATAGCCAATTTCTGCTGCTATTGCTAGGATGCCAACAGGTAGGAGCATTCAGCTGTGAAGTTCAGCAACCCACTAAGTGCCTGCTTGAAATCTAATATTTCAGTCCATATTTTTTAGTTTTCTGCTGGAACAAAGAATACTTTCTATATAGTAAGGCCCCCTACTTTTGTGAAGTTTGCTTCTTGTTCATCTTACCTCAAATGCCCACTATTACTAGCATCTCCTGCTTTCTTCTGGGTTTCATACAGTGATTAACATTTGTTATTTACCAATTCGTAGGATGGCAGAAATAAATGAAATAATGAATCTACAAAGAGTTTGCAACCTGAATACTTTTTGAGCTGAAGAGAAACAAAAGCACTTGGGATACTGTGCCTTAAGAGTTCAAATCCAATGTCCTGCTCATTGAATCCACTGACCTTTTAACATAGTTCTTCACACCTGCATGCATATGCTTGCTTGAATGTACAGCCATAGATCTTTAGATGCCTGAATATATTGTGTTCCTCATAGGGAGGGCACAGCACTGAGAACTTTCATTGAATAGGTAGGCATATTCACTGTTCTGAATCAGATTGGAGGGGCTTGATTTTAACAGATTATTCAGCATTTTGTAATATTTGTACTTTATGTGCTCACAGCAGTTCTTCTATTGACTTCAGTTGCACCCTGAAGCGTCTTGGTAATTTTGCTAATCAGACTGCAGTTGTCTCAAATTAGGTATTCTGTGCCTGACTGTGAAACTTTGCCTCATATGCCAAGCATTTCAGAAAGCAAATGCATTTGTCAGGAACATTATTTTGTTATTTAGAAGACAGCTGTGCAATCCACTAGAAAACTGGATCACTCCATCCATGTGTAGTGACAGGCCTATATACCAGATATCGCACTTTACACTACCTCATAGGGTAACAAGACCTCAAGCTTGTTGATGACCATTCTCCATGACAGTATGTTTTTTAAATTAAAGATATTTTTTTAAAAAAACACACCTTAATCTCAAGAATCTGACATTTTTGTTTATTCTAGCCTAAAAACAATGGCAATAGTGCAATATAAGCAAACGTGTCTCTTGAAGCTACCATGAGCCCGTGCTCAGCCAAGGTATGACTGGAAGTAGACATGAGAACTGGCTAAGAAAATGTGCTATGGGAGAAAACTGGCATGCTTGTGATGAGTCTTCAAAGTCCATCTTGAAAGTTAAGTACGCCTAGTACATCTTCTGGCTTTTTGTCACTTGGCTTGAGCATACGTGTCAGTACTCAAGAGCCTGGTGGAGTGACTGAAAATAATCTTTCAAAGGAAATTCTCAGGTAGAGGTTATATAAAGTTTGACTTCAGGCTTCAAATCTGATGTTTTCTTGTATAGTACACTCAGTGTTTGCATGCATGTGGCAAGACTAAGTCTGAATTTTACTTCAAGTTGTTAAGCATTTTGAGAAAGAATGCTGCCAAAATCATTGGCAGTCATGGGTATAGGGGGTTTCAAACAGGTGAAATGTGTGTACATGAAGCAATTATTACCCAGTTGTGAACACACCAGCATCTTTTTACTCCATTTTATTCTCTGTGTTGGTTATCTCTTCTGTGGGGCAAAACTCGGGGGAGTTTCGGGGGGCAGGGGGGGGGGGGGGGGGGAAGGGTGTGTTTGGTTTGTTGGGTTGGGTTGGGTTGGTTTTTTTGTTTTTTGGTTTTTGGGGTTTTTTTTTTGCCAAGAACCAGGGGCACATAAAACCAGGTATAAAAGAGCTATGAAGTGTTGCAGAGGATCCACAGGGGAAATCATGCACAGACCAATGTGGTCAAGTGAAGTCCATTTACCACAACTTTTAGCACAGTTATATACCTTATGTGCTTGTGCACACGCCTTATACAATACTCTAATTGGTCCAATACCCCGGTTCATGCGACACTATCTTATCCTCTATTGGCTGTGCAAGCTTCTTCACGAGGTGTCCAGCAGTTACTTATCTCATTCTTTGGCATCCAGGAGTTGCTTGTCAGGCTCTTCTTATCTTCCTTTTTCCCAGCACAAAAGGACACAGAGTCCTTGTCTGCTCCAGCACTTTGTAAACTATGCTTCCTTCCCACCTAACGGCTGGATTGCTCACATGCCCTCGCCCAGCCAAGAAATCCTCAACAATGAAGGAAATCCTTATGCAGTCAGCAACCACTGAGTTATAAACCCCTTAAGAAGCCAGCTGTTGCCTTTCTAGACCTTGTCATTGTCACAAAGTCCAGCCTTTCACTTAAATTGGGATGCACTGATTTCTGAGGGTGGGAAAACTTGGCATAATTTCTGTTCTAGTAAGGCTCCTCCTTATTGACATGTTATTTGATTTTTGACAGGTAGTTCACAAATGTCATCAGCTGAAAGTGGATTTTTTATTTTCTGCAAAAGCTAAATCTTCTTTTCTATAGTTTCCACTCTTACACAGAATTTCTTTAGTATTGGATTGCTCTGAAACATTTAATGGTATTTTTTAGTCTCTAGAAGATCCTTTCTAGACAGGTGGATGTCTCTATTATGGTAACAGGAAACAAATCCCGGAGCGCTAATCAAAAGATTTTAGTGCAATCTGAGTGTACTGGCTTTAAGCAGGATTATTTTACATGAACCTTTGCTCTTGAAGTTATTTCAGGGAATAACCAACAGTTCTGACAGAGAACCTGTGAGGGTTTCTGCTTGTGACTGTCTACTTCATCTGAATGACTCACCACCTGTCTGTTACGGCAACAGAAGAATATGATAGTCTTGTGTTAGAAGTCAATGAAACATCAGGTAGGTAGTGAAAATGGTAATTCTTATGAAATAATAGATTTATTTCTTTACTCTTGTGCAGGTGCCATTAAGATCCATGTTTTTATAAGAATAATTTTAGGTGCAGTTTTGTACTGGCAGTCAGTTAAGCCTGCAACTTAAGTAAATAGGTATCTACATGCTACAATTTGTGCAACTGTATATTCTTGGATTTACCTGTAGCCACAAAGTATCCCTGCAAAATTGAAAGCTGTGTTGCCATAATTTAAAATAGTCTGTAGAAATTGAATCATTGCACCTAACTTAAAAGGCAAAGTCAAGGACATTAGTGTGTTCAGGTCAGGAGGTGACAGCAGAGGTGGAAAAAGGAAGGATAATCTCCATTTCTAAAAAGGGAGACAGCTGTCACAGGAAATTGCAAGTGTAATGGCAAGGATTTTTAATAAGTCTATTAAATCAGAAGAGGTAGCAATCACACATTTTCTAAGCTGTAGTTCCCATCTTTTCTATTTTCTAATTGTATAAAAACCTGGGTGGTGAAGATGTGCAAAGCTTTAGGATGAATTTTGAAGAACAAGTGATCAAGAAGACATGCAATCAAATGGACAGTTGAAGGAACATATGCAAAAATGGATCTTGCAACTTCATGAATTTCTTTCATAATATAAATTATCTCATGGAAGAAAAATATAGGAGACAATTCTGTTTCAGTTTAATATTTGACAATAGTATTGCACAGGGGAAGTATTAACAAAAATTAAGATCATGCAAATCTAGACATAAAGACTTACAAACAGCTGAAAAAATGGTCCTAGGGAAGATCAAGCTTTGCTCTACTGAAAGAACAATAGGATTGGAGGAATTTTTTTGATTAAATTATCAGGCATGCAGGTTTGGTGTATTTAATATTCAAAGTGAGGAATAGTAGAAGCTTGCTGAGTAAAAAATACAGGTAATGACTTTGGTAGGCAAGACAACTACAGCAGAGGATAGGATTATTATGTACAAAGAACTGGATCTCTTTATATTATGAACTGGAATATAATTTACTGTGTAAAGTTAGGTTATAGTGTAAGGTTTTGTTATTACAGCCTAAAATCACTTTTATCAACTGTTCTAATTTATGGCGAAGGTAAATGTAAATGTGTCTCAAATGTGAATGAGAAAGGAAGGGAAACTCCTGGATATTATTAGCCTTTCATGGGATGGTTATTATACACCGTAGAAATTAGACATAACTTAAGGACATGTTATCAGATAAACTACTTGTAATAAAGAAATTCTCACTGGCAATATTATATACAGTTTTGGCTATGTACATTCAGTGAAGATTGATTCATACTGAAATACATGTAGTTTTGTATGGACTGAAGTAGAATTCTTTGGAGAATTCATTTTCTGAAATGGTATAAGAATGTCTTAAAATAAATGTCTTTATTTTTCTTTTGTGTTCTTATTCTGTTGGTAAGTTACATAATTCATTATTTAGGAAAGGTACTTCAAATATGTAGTCTATTCTCTTGTGTCTGACTTTTATTTCATATATGGATGAGCCTCAAGAGCTACTTGCTTTCCAGATAATTAATGGAGAAAATCCTCATGCTGTCTTTCTCTTCCAAAAATTTTTCAGTGGAGAAAAATACAAGGGTTAATTAAAAAAAAAAAAAAAAAAAAAAAATTTATTATAAGATTGACTGAGTAAAATACAACCTAAAGCTGAATAAAATTTAAATTTTAGAACTTCCTGGCCAATGAAGAAAAATAGAGTAAGCCAAGAGTTAGTATTACCCCCTCAAAAAAACACTATTCAAATGCCATCTGATCCAACAGGCTCATTGCATTATCTAATTACACTTTTCAGGGTCATATCTTATAGTAGCACAAAAAAACATGCTGGTTCTTCAAGTTCTATCCCATGGTGAAGCAAGTGGCCTTATAATTTATTCCAAGCTTAATTTTAAATTGTTATACTGTGTAGATCCCACTGTTTCTGCTGAAGTCAATTCCAGAAATCCCACCATTCAAGTGGCTGCAGATTTTCATCTGAAGTCCAGCCTAGATTATTTAATGGCCAGCTTGTGCTTATTTGGTTTTATGACAACATTGTATTTTAGCTTCACCTACTCTCTTCTCTTTATTTTTTTTACTTCTCCTGATGTGTCAATGTGTTTTTTCTTGTTTTTTTTTTCCTTTGGTCATTTGGTTGGTTGGTCTGGTTTTTCTTTTGTTTTTGCTCTGCGAGGCAAGTTTCTCCAATCTCTTCTCCTAAAACAGGCTGTGCTGTCTCGTCTTTTGCCAGGTGTAAGATAAGACGTTCTCTAGTTCTTCAAGTGAATAAAACAATGACTTTTCTCATCAGGTTGAAATAATGTTGGTAACAGATGTTTTGTAAAAAGGAGACATACAATTAAGCCACTGAACCTAGAGAAATGTTAACCGGTAAGTATTTATTTCTATGCTTATAATACAGTAAATATAATGCTTTTGCTTGCAACCTGAAAAAAAGGTATACTTCAAATGGGAACAATGGCCCTTTATTTTCATATATAAACTAGAAAAATCTATCTTTTATTTTCCACACTGACAGTATCTAAGTATATGTGAAGATGATATTTACCTTGCCTTGCCTTGCTTTGCCTTGTCTTACCTTACCTTTTATCCTATTGCTGAGACCATATTTATGCTACTGGATTTTTCCCCATCTCAAGGCCATTTGTTGTAGACTAGACCTCTTAGCTGAAAATGGAAAACAGCTCAGAGAGGTGCCCCAAGTGGGAGCACTCCTTCCTCACTGCTGGCGTATGGGAACCTTTGTTTTCCCCTGGTCCTGTATAATGCTGTGATGCCCTTCTGCATTTAACTTATCCTGTCCCTTGACACTGCCAGAAGCTCTCCGTGCCTGTCACATCTGTGACAGGCTATGGACATTGCCTATGACATTGTCATGTTGGCCTGCTGTCCATTTGGATCCCTGGCCGGCAATGCATTTGGAGGTTTTAGCCTGACCACTAGTAATGGCCTGTGAGATTGGAAAATGGCTAGAAGGAGCAGGAGGGATTTGCGGGCAAGTAGGAAAATTAATCACCTGGGTAGAAGCACCGTGTTCCCAACACCTAGGTGCTTTCTGTTTTCTCCCAGATCACTTGGTTGCCTCATCACGAGGATGATGGCCCAATCACCGGTACCAGCCGCCCACCTCCTGCCCCCCGCACCTCCACGCCCTGCTTCCTCTTTACCCTTTCATCCAACAATAGTGCTTGAGAACTGACTCACTGTGGTGGCACCATTATAGATGGCGGGGCCATATGTCTGCTCTTTTACAGCAGGAAAGTCTGTAATAATTCACAGATAGGAGCTGTTTTGCATAACCATTTACGGACTGGGGAGCTCTGAGTGTGGGCCCACAGGACTGCCTGCTTTGTAGGGGAATAACCTCAGCGTGTTTGATACACTGAGTCCTTTACGTTTACCTGGCAGTTTAACTGGATGCCTTCAAGTTTAGAAGTGCAGTCATGAACGGGCAAGGTTTTTACACAAGAAATGGCATGGGATTCAATTCCCAAGACTGTGTAGACAAAATCTGAAAGTCCTGCAGTCATTAACAGTAAGCAGAGACACTGGAGGCACAGAGAGACAGTTTCGAAACAGAAAATTAAATATGGGTGACTTGTGGCCTATGCTAATGCACTAACCATTGCATCATACTTCTTGCGTTAATAGTCTTCAGAAAATTAGTTCCTACCCACACACAAAAATATACAACTACTATTAAAGCCAAACAACAAAAAAACCTTAATTTCACGGCATCGCCATTAACTTTCTGTAGTGCAAAATAAATAGGCAAGGGAGAGTATCTTCAAATACGCAAGGGAGAGTATATCTCAGTACTAGGGAGAAATCCCATGGATGGCTCTGCGGTCATGAAGAGTTGTGTCTGCAGTAGATATCGTGTATTTTTTCTTCTGGGTAATGTCAGGAGATCAGTTAATGGGTAAGTGGGAAAAAAAAGTATGGAATGGTATTACTAAGCTAAAATTACTGAAAAAATATTACTCAACATTCTGTACTCTAAGTACAAGGAAATAATAAAGAAGGTTGCTTATAACACCAACTGCTGTGTTGTAATATAGTTTGTTATTTCATGAGTATCTTTGCCAGGAAGAAAGGTTTATTTAATAAGTAATATCAAGCTGCCTGTCGTGCCTTGTTATGGACATCAGTATATGGCACGTGCAAAAATAAAAAGCCTGTAACTAGAGTATGCAGACTGAATCTGCAGCTAATAGTCTCTATATTTTGGTACTTAAAATACTGAATTACAAATGAAATCGTAGGCAAAAAGTGATGCCTCCATTTTCGTTTAACAAGATTTCTTCAGTACCCATGAGATTCATAAGAAATTAGATGCTATCTGAAAAGCTAGGATTTGTAATAATGGCCAAGATATTATGAGGATTAGAGGAATTTGAATGAACAATCCCTTAGCTCATAAAAGAAAATGATAAAGGATAAAAGGTAGCATTAACTGTTCAGGGGTCTTGGCTATGTACTCCACTGCAGCTGCACCAAATTAAAAGTCACTCGATCACTTAACTAAATACAAAAAAACCCCAACAACACGAAACCAATGGTCTTAAGGTCTCACAAGCAGGATGTTAATGAAAATAAAGCTATTAATTGTGCATTTAAATTTTTGTCATGACACTGGCCTGGGTAGAGAAAATTCTATAACAATTTTGCTTCTGTGTATTTTCAGACCAGTTTAGGATTATTATTTTTTTAATGAAGGCTTATGTAAAGCCTCATATGGCTACTTTGGGGGAATACATTGGTCACAAAGCAGAGTCTCACAAAGGATGTATTAAATGTTTTAAAAAGTATAATTAAGCTATGCTGCCAAATTTTGTACCAATTATTACTTCATCCCACTTCATCAAAAGTAATATCAGTGGCAATTCCAAATTAGCTGAAGCATGGAATAGTGACTGAAATGCTGTGCTCTGCTGGAAGAAATTAAAATATATTGCAGCATACTGTACTTAACTTACATTGCCTTTAACTAGAAGAGATCCAGGGACCGCCCGTCTCCTTGCCTCAAAGTGATTGGGAGGGAAGCAAACCCCAGGACTTTGTAACTTTTACATAAAATGAAGCTGAAAGAAGTAACTTAAAGGCAATAAATTTCTTCCCAGAGGTCAGCGGAAAACCTCCAGTCCAAGACTTCAGTTTGGGCCCTGGCAGGTTGTTACAGGAATGGTTATAATTTGATTCTACATAAATATTTATCAGACACTTAAAAAAAATCTGTTTCCCATGGTCTGTAAAGATATCATCAGAGTGAAGTTTGTGGGAGTTTTTCTTTTATAAAGTAAGGCATGAACTTACAGAAACATTCAAAGCCGTAAGAAGTACTTGATATTATACTAGTATATTAGTAAAATGCCTATAGTACTTTGGATATTTGTTCCCAGACATAAACACTGGAAAAAAACCTAATTCATAAGTAAAACTTTCTGTTGGCTTAGAAACAATTACCTGTTACAGGGGCTCTGAACTGTCAAGTATATCACGCAGCTGAAAAGGCCGTGTATCCCCAAAGAGCACATAAAGTCTGGATAAGCAACAAGACAAATCTTTAACAACAACAGCAGCAAAGTAAAATCTTACAAAAAGGAAAGAAACCATTATATTTTATTTGGACGAGACTTCTTCAAAAACTTAGATACATAGATTATTAATAGCAATTATTTGTTTACCTGTGTCTAGTGATGGAAAGAAAAATCAAAATACCAGAAACATGATCTGATATAATAAACATGACTTGGATAGATGGATGGATAGATAGGAGATGGACCTATAGATGTAGCTCTGAGAGAAAGACAGAGGTGCATTACTTATACCTTCTACATGCAATGGTTATGGATTTCATCTCCTTGAGATATACTACCATCATTACTTGTGACTTCAAACAAATTTCAAATGTTTATATGTCTTTTTGTTTGAACATCTCTCAATAAAGCCTTATTCCCATGGGTTACTGGTCAAGAACAACAGTCAAGCATGTAGTCCAATATCCTAAAAAGAAAGGCAAACAACAAAAGAACAAACTGGTAACAGCCAGTCTTTTGGGTCTCCTTTCTGCAAACTTTGATGGGTTTTTCTACTTCATTAACTGAATCTGACTAAGTGAGGCCTACTTCCCTGTAGCGTTTGCTGCTTTTCTCTTCAGTGACAAGTGGGGACTGGCGAGCCAACGAAGAACCCTGGAAGAATGGCATAATGTTAGTACTTTAACCTTCCTTGCCCTTGGGCTAGACTGAGATGGGAGTCAAGGCTGTGTATTGAAAACGCAAAGTACATACACTTATAGTAAGTGACATAATATTTCTATGTAATGATGTTTCATAGAAGAAAGTTTACGAGGGAACACAAAACAATACAATGAGCAATTGTAAAGTACTCCTGTTTATATCAACCATCATAAGCTTAAGAAGTCTGTTCTACCTTGTTGCTGTTAGGATATACAGCTCCAACAGACAGAACTTCATAGAGTATTTTGGCAGTAACAGCCTGATGTTCAATATACACTCCGACAGAAATCAACATGCATACGTTGCTCATACAGACTCCTAAACACATACTTACAAATTACCCAGTTAATAGAACTATGACTATTCTAAAAGTGATAGAACATTAAATAGTCAAGTATTTGAAGATTTCATTGCTCAAACGTCATTTGTGGTAACCACATTTGTCAGATTCTCTTTGGTGTTGTACAGGTTGTACCTCATTCATGTGAAGGATCAATGTTTTTATGATTGGGGAATGTCTTTTATGTGAGGTTGCAGTTGGTAATATAGAGGTCACAGATAAAAGTCTCCAAAAGGAAGCACAAACCAGAGCCCACTGCTAGAACAGCCCCTCAAAAATGTCAACAGCCTGCATGATCTCAGACCACAACAACTGGAAGACCAGTTCATTGATTTCATGGGTAAAGTATTGAATCAAAGCAGAAAAAAACCAACCTAGTATGATCCATTTTGTTCAAGAATGCTATGGGAAGAGTTTTAAGACTCTTTACAAAAACACTGAAGGGAAAAGTTTCTTCTGAAGCTCCGTTTCAGCTAAGTAGAACTGAGTAGAAACAACATGTGTGATTGTACACAGGATAGGATTTAGGGAGTTTATATGGATAAAATAATTTTCCAACATGTATTAATAGTATTATACATAGAGAAATATATTCAGAATATTTTGCTAGATAGTCTTTCGTAGGTACATGCATCTTAAGTAATAGAAAGAGATCCAGACTGTCATTGATAAACGTTTTAAGAAAGTAAAATAGAATAAGCATGCATAATTTATAACACATACAAATTATATATTATAACCAGTAAGAATTCAAAGGAAAATGCTAAGGAAAGTTAGTAAGGGAGCAGTGAAAGGAGTAGAAATAGCCAGTGAAGGCAAGCAAGGAGGGAAGCAAAAAATAGATTTGTAGAATACACAAAACTTGGCTTATATTAGTCACTGTTCAGTGGGCCACAAATGTATTCTGGACTGCAGCTGTAAACCCAGTAAATTTTAGCTTGAAACCACCCAAACAAATTTATTTCAAGAAAAAACATTTTGTTGGTTTTCAAAGTTCCTTTTACCTTCTTTATTCTACCTTTTTAAAATATGTTTCATCTTAAAAATGCAAATTGAGTTTTGGTGAAAAGGCCATTGTGTTTCTAAAATAAGAAAAAAGCCTTTGACTTTCCAGAAATGAGTAAATAAATAAATAAATAAGCACTATGTTTTTAGACAAAACATCTTTGCCAGTTCAACCCTAATTTGGGGACAAGTTTACTTCCTTAAAGCTGCATTTTTTTTTTAATTTTTATTTTCCATATGTGCCTTATGTAATGGAGCTTGGGCAGAAATTTTCATCTGTATTAATCTTTAACCCTGTTCTATATTACCTGCCTGGAGTCAGTCCAAAGATTATTACAGCTGACTTCAATGTGCTTTTTGATCAGACCCTGAGCTGGGAAAGATTCCTGAATCAGGGTCTCTAAGAGCAATATTTCTCAAGGTAGAGAACAAATTGTGAAGGTCAAAAATAAAAGGGCAACTGAGAAAAAGGGCTGGTAGACTGGGGAAAAAATCAAATAAAGAGATCTAAGAAGCTCCAACATGAGAGAAACTAGATTGGAGGTGGGAGACTTGCATCTAATAGAAAGAGGAATAATTTACTTATTTTGTTTATTTCATGTTTATACAACATAAGCATGGATTTAGTGATTCTTTTGTGCAAGATTTTTTTTTTAAACAATTAACAATGCCTATTTTTTTCATATTATGAAACAGATTGGTCTACATTAATAATATTGTGAGTCTGAGGCAGGGAGTGGTGTTTCCTCTTCTGTATATACTCTGCTACTCAGATTCAGAAAAATACCAATATATGATCTGAACCATGAAGTATCTCTGAAAACAATGACAAGTCTGTGAGCCATTAATACCTGAAATAGTAGGATTATTCTAGGATAGATCCAAAAGATATTAAAGCCTCTTCTGTCGAACAGACCAGAATTTGGCTTGAGCTCCAGTAACAGCAAATAGAATGAAAGAAGAGGAGATGATTAATTGCAAAGGTACCTCTGCAGCTGTTAGAGAATTCTATGTAGAAGAGGAGAGACTTTGTTTAAAGCGGTGCAATTAAGATGCAAGAAAAGAAAAATAGCACCTGAGCTACCGTTAGTTTATCACTAGACACAAAGCATGCACGTAAAGAAGCTACAAGTTGTGAATTGTGAAGTGCATGAGAAAGTTAAGTGAATACAGCCTTGTTTCACAAAAAGGATGGTTTTTCAGTGAAGCCTGTGCTTTTACAAGAACATCACATTATGGCAGTGTTACGCTACTGTACTATGAGAACATAGAGAACATATGAATAGGAGTACAAAAAGCTAAGATGTTGGGAATAGTTTATCATGACTATGAAGTGTATAGAGGAAAAGGGTTGCTAACGGAACCTCTTGATATTTGGTACAGCATAAGGCACATTTGGATCAAGTTCTTTCTCTTCTGTCTATTTAACTAGTTTTCTTATCAACCACCTAAAAGTTATACAGGTTAGAAGGCAATATTTGACTCACTTTAAAGATGGACTGTAAAGAAAAAAGCCTTTGTTTTGATGAAATTTCATTATCTACAAAGTTACCTGTTATTTCTAGCTATCAGAAAAGAAAATCCTAAGGTTCTTCCCCACTGTTAGTTTCCAGCACTGAATGGTGCAATCTTCAGAAGTAAATCAAAGCCTATAGGTCTTGAAATAATTATTTATTTGTTTATTTATTTATTTTCATTTTCTCTTATCTCAACCAACCACGATCAAACAAGTTGGGATGGCAGTAGATTTTCCATTGTCAATTTACTCTTAACTGTAGTAAATAAAAAGCAATATATACCTGGAACCCCATTTCTGTCAAAGTGTATTACATTCTTTTGCTTTTATATTTACTTTCTTTCCCGCTTTCTTTATATGCAGTTCGTGTGTTTCAGGCTGGTCTGGATATTGCAGATTGATATATTTGGCTCTGATTCCAGATAACATCTAATCTTGACTCAAATCCCAAACCTATTTAGGAAGGACTGAGGTACTTCCTTAAGGTTAAGTGCATGCTTGTGTCCCCTCCATGAATAGATATGAATTTAAAAGCATTCCTGAATCAAGGCCAAGGATGTTGAGTTTTTTTCTTTGGCCTCACTCTGAAAGATTTCAGTGCAATAATTCTCAAAATATAAAATATATGTATGAGTGTACACATAAGCAAATGCACGCACTTGCTGCTGACCTTGAGGACCTTCAAATCAGGATCTTAGATGAAATACTTTGAGATATCTTTCTACACTTATAAATCGTTTTATTCAACAGATTCACCAGATAATGAAAGGACTATTTACAATGTTCCAGATTTTTTTCCCAGAGTTGCTCCATAGAAAGGCAAGAGAGGAAACACTGATGCTGTTACTTTCACAGTGCAGAAAGCTGGATATACTACTGCATTCATTGAATTTGGTCTCTGCTTCAGGTAGCTAGGGCATTTCCAAATCAATATGCAAAACTGCTTTCATAAACACATCTCACATAATAAGAAAGCATGAGCACATATTTGGTATTCCAGCTAGGTGAGCTTTAGAAACCAGTGAAGAGAATAGACAAAGGATTCTGCTGAAAATTGTTGTCTTGTGTATTCATCCAATTCTCTATTTTTATGATAAATACATTCAGAAAATATCCTTTGTCACAATGCAAATACATTTTTTCTCTGAAGTACTTATCACCTCAATATCACAAGTTTAGCCTTTAGACAGATTTATGGAAACTCTAGAGTTTTTATTTTTTTTATGCCAGAAATGTGATTCAGGTGGGATATATTTTGTTATATTTGGGGAGGGGGTGGGGCGGAGATTGAGAATAAATGGAATATGAACATTATGTAATGTTAGAAAAAGTTTCTTAAAGAAGAGAAATGCAATTTTATTTATTTGCCTAATCTCTGGATTTGCCAGATTTGTTCAGAATTTGTTTGTTTGTTTGTTTGTTTTTATTTGAGGCTTTTTTTTTTTTTTTTGAGGGAGAAATGTCTCAAAGAAGATTTCCGCTTCTTTATTTTTACTCTGAAACTTGATTTTTTTTTTCCCCAGCATACTTTTGTCATTGCAACAATTCACATGATTTGATGTAATTATTATTTACTTGGAAAATTGGAACCAGAGACTTAAAATATAACAGAAATTCATCTGAACCCAGCAAAAAGAGCTGAGCTGTGGAGGACACAGACAGTAGCACTCTATACCATAGGGATCCTGGGCATTCAGCTTTACATATAGTTACAATAATCCAAGCTAGTGCGAATATAATATAGGCAGTGCCTCTTTTCCTTTGTATGAAGCTTCTAGGCAAACCGAAATTGAAATAAGATCATTTTGCACAACAGTGCTATCTAGACCTATGAACCTAGCGAGGAATGCAAACACAACATTATGGTACCATCACTGCGAGGAAAGAAAACCTGGGCTGGGAGGCAGAGATAGGAATTGGCCAGCACTGTAAAAATATTCCCTTTTCTAATTGGCATTCAATCAGCCCTGATTCAACACCATGCAGAGGCATTTGTTCTATCTGGAACACCAAATTTCATGCATTTTTAAAGTGATTGCTGTTTTATTAGCTGAAACAAATTCATAGTTGAATGTTGTTCGGCATGTTCTTAACATAGCAGTCCAGTATTCATGATCTTGATAAAATTAATATAAATTTTGTATATTACATTCTGTCATGTGAGACTAAATTATGTAAGGTTAATACAGCCATGCCAGAAATTTAGGGTTTTGAACAAAAGCAGTATTATTTGACAAAAATATCTTACCTGCACAAGTTTATGTTGCACTATAAATCTCTGTCAACTGGCATGGGGAAGAAAAAACAGCAAAACCAAACAAAAGCAGCCAAGAGGATGAGGATAATCTGTGTCTTTCTGAAGACAAATGAGGAATGATTTGAAATTCCACCTTTACAGAGTATTTTGATAATGAAAGCAATCAGTTAGTTTTGGTCCCCTGAAAATAAACATCATTTGTTTAATCCAAGTTTAACAAACACAAAGCATGTGCAAACTCTAAGATAGGCTGTTTCTTTTTGGAATGAAGTCACAGATCATGTAAAGATTTTTGATTAATCTAGTGAGTCTTATCCATTAAATAATAATTAAAGAAGAAAAAATATCTCCTTTTGTTGCTAACAGAGAGCAAAAGGAATTGGTCTTGATGCTGTAGACAAAGGAATAAATAGAACTTGTCATGACCTTTAATATATCTCTACTGTATTAGAGCCTAAGGTTCAGCAGAAAAATATGCTTTTTAACACCCAGCATAGATTTATTAGGTACTATGAGATGTGCTCCACCATTCCAAATCCAAAAATAGCACATTCATAATGTCACATACTCAAGTGCTTCTGTAGTCTCAGAGGATCTTTCTTATTGTATCTTGGTGAGTGAAAGATTTACAAGCACAACAGAAATGGCCTTTAAAAATCCCAGGTATTAATGACAGTTTTCTGATAATAGCTTTATTGCCTTCTATTAAGAACTGTATTACAGCAGTCTAATACAATACTAGTAAATTACTGCTATAATACAATATGATGAATGAGTGCTACCTCTCCCATATTGCATTAACACCATATTAAGTTAATCGAATGCAGTCATAGCTTAGTATGATGGATGAGATGCACAGTATTGTCAGCAATTATGTATGAAAAAGAAAAGTCCGTAATTCCCATACTTTCTCACATTTGTTCTGTTGAAGATAGCTATATGTAGTTCCGACAAAAAATCTAACACAGGTTGTTTTTTACAGTGCTTTGCATTTATCAAAGCACTGTACAAAAGATAAATGTCAAAGTCTTCATTTAGAAATAAGCAAGAGAGCTGATGGGATTTGCTTCATGTTGTTGGGCAGGTTAATTGCAGTGTTGTGAACAGAGCTTATACTTCTGAACTTGCTGGCTACTGACCTAGGTATTAGTGTTATTGGCTGAAAGAGGAATCTCACTGAAGCTACTGAGATAAAAAATGTGAGATCTCTTTTTTTAGCATCATTCTTCTTCATGGTTTTTTTCCACCGCATGAGCAGGCAGCATCATACAGACGTACTTTAGCTAAATCAGGATGACCAATTCATATCCAGTGAGATCAGCAATGTGCTTTTCCCAGGTTTTAATGGCGTTATGTCATACACTATAATGTAGTATTGTGCTTTGTAGGTTTAATTTTTTTCTCCAATATCTGAACATAATGAATGTTTGTAAAGCTTAGCATTTGCATAAAGGACACAGAGGCCATTTGTGCAGTATGGTAGTGATAAATACGTGACAGTGATAAACTTTAAGGGCTAAGATATTACTGGGGAAAAAATGTATTTTCAAGTGGATGGAGAGGTTACCTTTCACAGCTCTCAGTAACACTACAGTGAATTAGCTTCTGCCTATTATGGTGATTAAAAAGCAATTTCAGAAACAGTCCTGGACTTTGTGAAGCTGTATTAGAACAGGCAGCTAATATTAAAGTGTATGCTTAATTTCAAATGCACATCTCCAATAGGACCATTCATAGACTTCAAGGTAGTATCCCATTCACATAGTCAACTGAAATTAGGGCCACAGTGAAAAAAGTTTGATAAAATATACACAATTATTTACATTAAGATACAAGTCTTTAGTTATATTTGATATATATTGTTCTTTTTTACACTGGAATTAAGATTTGCTCAAAAAGCAGATTTCAGAATTATGCATGTAACATTTGTAGAATCTAGAGCTGAACATGTTTATGTCCTTAAGAATGTACATTTATTTCATTCTGTAACAGTTATCTGACTAAGAAATCATCTTATCAATCAGCTGATCAAAAGTAGCAGACACCAAATATTGAGAAATAATGATAGAAATAAATATTTGCATGTAGAAAAGACAACAAGAATTTCAAACACATTGACTTCATTCAACTAAGAATTTGGCAATTGCTCAGTGTTCAGCATCAACATTAAAACCTTTCAAAATTGTAGAGATTTAAGACCATACTTATTTGCTTTGCTGAATCAATCCATGTTTTCAGTTATTTGGTATTAAGCATTTCAGTATTCAGTTTGGAGCCATTAAAAAAAGTAAAAATGATTGGCTGGTTATGTATAATGCATAAATTCACAGAAGTTATGTATATTCTAAACAAGGAAAAACTTCCAAGTATACCAACTAAATGACTTCTTATAGAGTATGCTTTCTACGGTTATGTGAAGGAAGAAAATTTGCCACATGAGATTTTGGTATTTCCAAGAATGGAAAAAGGAACTTTTTTAAAATACAAAGTATATTGGCTTTGCCATTAAAATAAACTTTAACCGTTAGGTTTTTATACTTTTGACAATTACCTTAAACAGGACATAGCAAGGTCTAGATTTTATGCAAACCAGCAACTGTTAAGCATTCAAAATGAGATGCTTTAGAGAATAGTTTTCATTTATTTTACAAAATGTTACTTTGTTGGCATTATATGTTCCTCCATTAAGTATTGTCCCACTGATTTTGTGCAGCTAGTATTTAACCTCATACGACTATGAGCTGATAATTATTACAAATGATACAGAAAGTGTTTTAACCATGATTGTTTATTTAGTGGGAAGAACTACTGGGGAGCAAATACCAAAAGGTAGAAATGAATTTGTGTAAAGTAGACCTTTCCTGGGAGGCAGTATGAGTTGGAGACACAGCCCTGAACACAGAACTGCATTCCATTTCAGGGTTATTTTTCTGAAAAGTACATTGAAAGGCAGGCAAAGAAACCAAAACCACAGCAAAGAAATTCCTACCAGAACAAAAAACTTTGTGTAATGCACTGTTCTCCCTTTGGAGAGGGATTCAGAGTAAGAATGCATTGAAAATTTGAAAAATGTCAGCTATTTTCGTAAATGCACTACTGACAGGCACTTAGAAGTAAGATTTAAGAATATGTATGGTGAACAGGGTAGTAATGCAGCAAATGACATTATATTTCAGGCCATACCAGTTCACTGAAACCGGTAGACCTTCATCTCCAACTATATTTATCTTCATAAGAAATCTTGTGCTCTTTTTAATCTCAGGTTGTCAATTTTCTGTTAGTGACAAGATAAACATAGGCAAGCAAGCAGTGAAGGAAATGAATGTTCTCTGAATTTATGATGTTAAAACTTAAGGACTAGTATCAGTACCACAAAAACTTCCAGAAACAACCTATGTCCACGTCTCCTACTGACAAGCTTACCCTTGGAGTAGCCTATCGTATTTCTAGGCACTCTTTTATTTTGACATTTGGTAAAAAGGGAATAAAAGTATGCTAGTTCACTTTAAAAACTGTTAAGATTTTTTAATTCATTATTGTATGCAGAAATAATAATAATAAAAAAAGCAGACTAGAAGTATGAGAAACGGAAGAACAATTTCACTCACATAGATGTAGTCACTAGCTTTTTTGAAACCATAGTAAAATAGTTTCATGCCTGGGTCTCCTGATCTGTGTATAATTATTAACCTAATTCTGTTCAGTGTAGATTTTCAGTGCATGCTTTGGGAGTTGACACCTTGAATGTTAGTAATTGAAGTGAGAATACTTCTTTCACCTTGCACACATTTTCAGATTAGCAGGAATGGTATTGCAGGGAGATATTAGCAACTAGACCATAGCATAATTTATTGTTATTTTTAAACCTAGTTCTAGTGTTAGTAGTTTTAATAGACTTTCTGTTTTAAATCAGAAAATGTTTCAAGTCAGAACATGATTTAGATAATTCCCAATATTCCACCAAGAATCTTATTTCCCAGTTTGAAATGGTTTAACAAAATTATCTGAGCAATGGCTCTAACTGACTGACCAGGACATGTCAAAGACAAGACCAAAGTCATTTTACCTTATAATGTATTTTTTATATCAAGGTACTTATAAGTAACTAGCATGTTCTTTATTTTTTTTGAAAGCCTGATTTATGATGCTGTAGACATGTAACAAATTTGGAAAGAGGGGAGTCAACATTCTCTGGGAATCAGCCCTCTGAAAATGTTAGGAAGGGTTTCAACAGCAACTTATTTTTTAAAAAATCTCTGTTCTTCTCTATAAGCAATCTCAGAAAGATGCCCACATTGGAGAATGTTGGTATGTGCAGAGACAAAAAAAACTTTTACAAATTTGGTTTACATGTTCATTAACTATATTCATATTAGTGATATACAGTACTACATGAATCTTTCAGAGCTCTGATGTGTGTAACAAGTAATAACAGTGAAAAAAACTATTAAAATTTCAGGATAAAAGTCATTGGGGATTCAAGTGAGTGTGGGTTTGACCTTCAACTTATTGACCTCCTTCTTTTGGCAGTTGTATTGTAGGAGGGTGGAATCTGTCCCTCAGGTGATCATGTCAGAACAGGACAGGCTTTTTGCAAAATACCTCTAAGAATCCTTCCTTTTTCTTCCAGAAAATCTAGGGAAAGTGACTTCTGTCCCTGCAGGTGACTTCCATCACTGCAGGAGATGTTTCTTCCCCATGTTTGATGTCTTCACTTCATGGCAGTGCTGGTGTTCCAATTTCTGACATGCATGGCAGCTCAGCATGGGCAGTCCTTGCCTACTAGTGTAGGAGACAAGCAGCAGGGCAGGAAAGGAAAGGACAGAGTCCAGTCCCTTTCCACCTGCTTCTCCTATTCTTGGATCACAAAAGCTCTGGAGGAAGCTCTGGGGAAGGAATGGAGGCAGTCCTGGAGTCAAAGCAGGGTTAGACAATATAGAGTTGCACACTTGACTAACGCCATGGTTAGTCAAGCCATGAAACCTATGGTAAAGGCTTAGTATCACATATATTTAGAATCATAGTAGCACTGTGGTAGGGTGATGTTATGCATCACAAATCTACACAGGGAAAGTTAATAGATATATTATGGGAATTTGCTCACTGCTGAATCAGAAGCGTTCAATGTCCCAAGAATGCAGAAAACTAGTAGGTCAGAAGAGAGCTGGTGCCAGTTTGCTCATCTACATTAGTCTCCAGTTTCAGAGGGACTTCTACTTACATAGTTAGCCTTATAAGAAAAGGTTGGACCTGTCGGCCATTGTGTGACCTTCCAGTGAGATAATGAAGTGTAATATTCACTTAGAGGTAAATTGATATGTGTGGTAACCATCCTGTCCCTTCCATTAGTACACAGACATATGCTTCATAAACATGTAGCTTGCACACTTCAGCTGTGTTAAAATTCAGAGGGTATTTCACTTGTTATAATGCAGATTTCATTGGTATCTTTCAGAAATGGAGATGGAAGGGTCTTACAATATTTTTCAAATGCAATGTGATTCTGTAGTGCATTCATGTGGTAAGGCTTTGTCATAAACACACTCTTAAGGTCCAACACTATTGCTCAACATTTTGAGGAAGGTACTGAATAGAAAATAAGCTTTTCTTAGTTTCTTTACTTCTATTTATGAAAAAAAACTTAAGCAATTTTGTTTGAACCCTCCAAAGACTTTTTTAATGTGGAACTGCACCGAAGGTTCCATATCATTCTTTCCAAAGCTGAGTTAATTTTCCCTAAAAGCACTTGCATTTATAAGTTTTTAAATTTTCCTTTATTTGGAATAAAGAACACGAAGGCTAAGATCTACTTTAACATTCTGTGCAGATACTTAGGAGTGCAGGAAAATATTAAAAGCAAGTCCCTCAACCACATAGCTTTCATAAGAACGGTATTCTAAAAAGTTATATTACAGTGTCTGAGCTGGTTATATCATCCTGATTAAAAATTGTACAAGATTCATTTGTTCTCACTGAAAAATATGCTGATTGTCCTTTTGGCAGAGTATGCCAAACGGAATGAAGCTAGTTTAAAGATGAATACATTTTACCCCTTGCACCAGCTTTGCATCTTGCACCCTTAAGGGCTGTTCACCCTGAAGATGGGCAAGGGGCTTTGCTGCTGTCTATTCTCTTTAGAGGATTTTGCTGTGATGAGGCAGCTGTAAAATTTGCTAAGTGTTTTCCAAAAGCTGTACCTGTAGAGAGTGTGAAGGGATGCTTTAGATCTCCTGAATGTCACTTTAAGAGCTCTTCTCTTGAGAGCACCTCCCTCTTTGAGGGTTGTGTGAGTTACACTCTGAAAGGCAGTGCAGTTTCCCTCCACTTGGGATATAGCTGGGACTGAATTTAGATAAAGATTTTGCTGTATGCAGCTTTCACTGAATTACCTAGTATAATTCGATTCCTGATCGAGCCGTGACAATTTGGCCTTGGCAATGCAGGAGAAATGTCTTTTTAAGCTCTTTAGTTGAATGCATGTCTCTTCGGAATATTGCCAGTTTTAACATGTGCTTGTAATTATTCTTTGGCATTTAAATGCGTTTGGCTCACTCTCTTTTATTCTTCTTGTGAAATTCTTTTCAATCTGAAACATAGTCTAAGAGGTCTTCTTTTCAGTGAAATCCTGTGTACAGAGTTAATTGTCAGTAACAGGTATTTTAAAGACCCACCAATGACACATGAAAAACTTCAAAAATCATTCTATTTAAAGTTACTTTATAGCATATACATTACATTTTGTGCAATTCTTTTCCCTTGGTTATTATGTAGAACATTTGCATGTAAACAAATTCTATGCTCATCTGCTTCTGTTGCTTATTTCTCACCTTATGTTATAATCTCCAGTTGGAAGCCTTATGATTATAGTAGCTTCCTTGGACATGTTTATTATGTCACAATGGTAAGTTTATATCTTCAAGCTGAGAATAAGGAAAAAAGAACAGATGAACCCTTAAACATCACAAATCCTGTTGATAAGCTTATATGCCTAGCGGTGGAAAAGGACAAGAGAGAAGACACACAGGAACTGACATAAAAAGAAAATAATTTCAAACGATACCTGTTTTCCAATATTTTCTAGGGAAAGTCAACAAGTTATCAAAATACAGGGATACAATATATATGATCGGTGGGATGGTCAATGAATAATACTATACATTGATTTTACAATTAATTTCAAATGATCCTGAAAATGTATTTGAAATCTGTGCAGAAAATCTTTTTTACCTAACACTTAAAGGTATTGTTTTAGGGGTGCAATGCAGCAGGTAACTGAGCCTCCAAAACTACCCCCTGGAACCCCCAAGAAAAACAAGACAAACCAAACCAAGCAAACAAACAAAAGACCCTACAACAAAGCTACCCAACAGCTTTTCAGAAGGAAAGATAAGTAACATGATTATTCAAACTGGTATTTCATCAAGGAATCTTGACTGATGCTGTTGAATAAAAAGGACTAAAACATGATGCATGGGCTTATAAAAATAATCATATTGCTTAATTATAAAAGACACCCACACAATAGTATTTAAAACATATTATACATGTGTTTGATTATATGCTTTCTTCTGGTTTTGGAGAACAGTTTTGACTTTCAGGTTTCACACTAAAGTATTCCCCCTGGAAAATGGTGTTTATAAGGACTGTAATATTATATAGAAGTTTTCTTTCCCACCATAGCCTTATTTGTTTCATTCTGATTGTTATATTGATTTTTCCTCTGTTTCAAAGGCAGTCTAAATTAGCCAATGTTACTAGATAAAGGCAATTCTGTCATCCATCTGGAACCCTTACGTTCTACATTTTTACTGTAAAAAGTTTCTTGTAGGAAAATAACCAGAAGCATGTTCTTAATACTGTATGCATTTGACATCTCTAGGAAAGAAAAGGTCCATTGTTTTTTCTTTTATCCTTGTAAGAAAGTGGATACAGAGACTTAGATGGTTTGGGATATCCAGATGCCATTCACAGTGCTGAGAAAAAGGGACGAGAGACCTAGTATTATTCTTATGTCCTGTACACAAGTTGCTGGGACACTCTTTTACTTAGTGGTAGCTTTTTTTTTTTTTTTTTTTTTTTTTTTTTTTTTGTACAGGGCTAGAAAATGAGTTTTCTGAGCTTTCAGAAAACTTATTACTAGATTATATGGTATAAAGCAATAGCTTTTCTTTTGTTGGAGTCATTCTAAGACTACTTACATTTTCATTCATTCAAAGGAAGTAAATAAGAATGTCTCCATAATCTAGTACTTATAACCTTATCCTTCTGACATTAAATATCTAGTCATCTTTTTAAAAGTGATGTATGTTTATCAGGAAACATTAGAAGTAAGAGACCTGCTGCCACACCAGATTTGATAATCCCCTGGATATTTTACCCTGTTTCTCAGATAGCTCATGAGAAACACTCTTTTAATTCCTTTAAGTCACAACATTTGTTTTGATATTTCTAACAATTTTCTTTATTTTTTTTTTTTAGAAAAAATAATAATATTGTTGTTATTGAAACCAAGTGATGATAATAATAGTAATTATCGAGTGTTACTAAAACAATAATTTGATTTAATGGGACTGAACTCAAATATCTTTATATCAAAGGGAGTGAAAGGTTTATGATCTAATCCTTAATGAGTCTTTTGAAGTATATTTATTGTAAAATGATTTAATTTCACAGTCTTGCACTTTAGAGAATCTAATGGAACAACTTACCAAGAACACTACAAAAGTTGTAGTCTTATCCATGAGCTGATCTGCACTGTTGAATTTTAACAGTGAGAAAGAGAATTATGTCTTATTATGTATATTAAACATGTAAAAAGAAAATGAAATGTTCCTTTGGAACATTATTCCATGTAATATATTTTTATGAAAACTAGTTGCAATTCTAATTAGTTCCTATCCCCTTGAGATGTGAAAGATCTAAAGAACAAAGAGTCAAATTCAGGAAAAGATGTTTTGGTTTTCATTAAAATATAATGAAACCCTTAATGCTTCTTGATTCTTTTCACAGTCAAAGACTAACAATAACAGATTAGGTAACTACTTTTTGTTGTTGTTGTTGTTGTTCTGGGATGTCATATTAGAAGCAGAAAACAGTTATTTCGTATAAAAGGTAAGTAACATGCTTCATTGATAATGCAAACTTTTAGACCATTCTGTTGAAAGATAATTAAACACTCTATCCATCAAAAAAAAAAAAAGAAAATCCAACCACCTTCTCAGAAAAGAGGAAAATTTCAAAAGGTAAGGTAGTGGATGTGATTCTTAAAGATAGATGCATGATTATATACCTTTTCAAAACTAGGGAAAGAACAATTTTACTGTTTTGTAGGGATGGAGGGCAAAGCCCAGGGGACCCAAGTTGATACGCTGGAGTTTGTAGGCACTGCTGCAGTTAAACAAACAAAGAAATAAAGCCCCAGTAAATAAACATATTGGGTATTTTTCCTCTGTGTTTCTAAGGATGACATTTCAATTTCTGGCACTAACAGAATTCATATTCTGTAGAACTATCTACAGACTGGTATGGAAATTCTTTAGCTTGTCTCCAGCTATGTTACAGGTAGTGGCATGTCAATTTTCATTAAAAGTTGAGTAACTGCCCTGTATATCTCTCTCTTTGGGTGAGAGAGAGTGTTTCCCAGGTTGGTTTAGTCTCTGTTCTGAGATAAACAACCAGCTAACACCAACTAAGTAAATACAATGGCTGATTCCTATGTTAAAATGATACAGTTATTATGCAATTCTAAACTCTGTGACAAGCCAAAGACTGTTACATATTTATTTATAGTTTATTATGAACTGTATATTATGTTCACTTTAAAGCAATGTCACTGGATATCAGAAAGTAATAAGCAAAACCTGTATGTTGGCCTTCTCCTTGTTGCTGGTCTCTGGGTCCCCCTTTTATTTCCATTCTATAGTTTCTGGTTACTTTGAGTTTGCTGTATTTCCAAATATCTTTGTTCCATTTTTTTCTCAAATCAAAACTAGCTTTGAGGTTTAAAAGCCCTGTTGGTTTATGTTCTCTAAAAGGAAAAGTTTTATATCTAGTCCCCTTACAAAGCCCTAAAAATTTTGGGGCACTGACACTGTATGTTGAGACACAATTTCCCGATCTGTGTAAGCTTGCAGCTTGGTACAGGGGTTGCTGATTAATTTATTCATAATAACCTGGATAAAGTGATAGATAGAACATTTAAGATTTGCTTAGTAAGGTACCAAAAGAAAAGGAACACAGCAAATAACAAACAAAAAGAAAAGGAAAAAGAAAATAGAACAAGAAGAAAAGCATTGCCATATACAATATATGAAACATTCTTCATTCTAAGGAAATAAATAATAAGAATTATAGCACTCCACCATCCAGGGAAAAGTATAGTGAAAATGAAGATTGTAGAAAATGTGGAACATGTGGGAAAAATAACAATACTTCAAGGTGACAAATTTTTGTCTTGTGTAAAAAGTACAACTGATTAGGTTTAATCTAATAGCGTACAGTTTTCTCACCATTTTCAAAACAATTTGTTTTGTATAGATGTATTGGGTTTATAACATATTTAAGAAGGAAAAAAGTTGCGAGACACACAGAAATGGCAGCCAGAGAGAGGAGTGAGAACATGTAAGAGAACCAGCCCTGCAGACCCCCAGGTCAGTGCAGAAGGAGGGGGAGGAGATGCTCCAGGCGCCGGAGCAGAGATTCCCCTGCAGCCCGTGGGGAAGCCCCTGGTGAGGCAGGCTGTCCCCCTGCAGCCCAGGGAGCTCCACGGGGGAGCAGATCTCCACCTGCAGCCCAGGGAGGTCCACGGGGGAGCAGGTGGGTGCCCGAAGGAGGCTGTGACCCCGTGGGAACCCTGTGCTGGAGCAGGCTCCTGGCAGGACCTGTGGATCTGTGGAGAGAGGAGCCCACGGAGCAGGTTTTCTGGCAGGACTTGTGACCCCATGGGGGACCCACGCTGGAGCAGTCTGTGCCTGAAGGACTGCAGCCCATGGAAGGGACCCACGCTGGAGAAGTTCGTGAAGAACTGCAGCCCGTGGGAAGGACCCACATTGGAGAAGTTGGTGGAGGACTGTCTCCTGTGGGAGGGACCCCACAGTGGAGCAGGGGAAGAGTGTGAGAAGTCCTGACCCTGAGAAGGACGAAGCCGCAGAAAATAACGTGTGATGAACTGACCATAAACCCCATCCCCATCCCCCTGTGCCGCTGGAGGGGGTAGGTAGAGAATCCAGGAGTGAAGCTGTGCCCAGGAAGAAGGGAGGGGTGGAGGGAAGGTGTTTTCAGATTTGGGTTTATTTCTCGTTACCCTACTCCGGTTGATTGGTAATAAATTGAGTTAATTTTCCCCAAGTCGAGTCTGTTTTGCCCATGATGGTAATTGGTGAGTGATCTCTCCCATCCTTATCTCAACCCATGAGCCCTTTGTTATATCTTCTCTCCCCTGTCCAGCTGAGGAGGGGAGTGATAGAACGGCTTTGGTGGGCATCTAGTGTCCAGCCAGGGTCAACCCACCACAATAGACTATAGTACAGGATAGATGCTTTTATATAGCTGAGCTATCTATTCTAGCATTCTACCTTGCAACTGATTTTTAAGATAATGAAAATATGCCTCAAAATTGTGCAGGCACTCATCTCACAGGTTGCTATGTTCTTGCTAACTATAGCCACTGGCTTTGTGGACCTTACTGAGAAAACCTGCATTTTTACCACTTTTTTTTATTATCTTGATTGTCTCACTTGTTTGGAACCAACTTCCAACAGAAGAATATTCTTTACTGTACACTCTAATCTGGGAGATTTGCAACTGTAAGATTATAGGATGAAGAACAGAGCTAGACTTCTGTCTATATTGAAAAATATCAGGGAAAAAATGACAATGACAGAGATTTATACTCTTAAAAATAACAACACTATGCCATTATTTCAAAATTTTAACCAGTAATTTATTATTTTTCTGTTTTCACACAATTGTATGATTTTTTGGTCATTTTTCATACAATTGTATGAATGTTTTTTTCAGTTTTCCTACAATTGTATGTCTTTTTCAATTAAGGAAAGCACCCCAACTCTTGCCTGTTTTCCAGTCTTCATCGTATCTGTGTGTACCATGTATGAGTATGTATGTGCATATGCACTCTTCTATGTCTCTCACTTTAACGTTCAGCTGCATTGAATAAGAAAACTGGTGAAAGATCAGCCTGGGCTGATCTCTCATTTATATTAGGAAGTATGGAGTTTGATATGGACTTACAGAATAGTCTGCCACATTGCAAAAAAGAGGAAATCTCTGCTTACAGAAGCAGGCACTGGCTGTTTTGGCACACTATGAGAAACTAAAATAACATAAGTGTCATTCCCAGGCAGAGTATGAAAAGTCCACTTAAACAACCAACCAAACAAAAGAAACAATTATTGAATTGAGGGGGTTTTTTTCCTTAGTGTCACTAGAAGTTCTGGCATTTTGTGAAGGAGTCTCACAGGGCCAATGATATGCTAAAGAGGGCACCCTCCTGGAGGGAGGGTGAATGCATGGGTGAGTTATCCTATTCCATAGGAGTGTGTCCCTACATTAATTTATGGTTATAATCTATATGCATCATCTGTGACTTTGTTTCAAATTAATATTACCCTTTTTTTTTCCTCCTGTTCTATTAAATAAAGCATAATATGACAGAAGAACATTTGCCATGTGGATATGAAAGGTTATCTTTTCACGTCCATCTCAGTTTAAGATTTAGGTTCTACATTGTAACATGCTATGAGGTCTTGAACGTTTAAGAAAAAACTATTTTCCATGAGTAACACCACAGCAAACCCTATACTCCCACCCAATGATCCATGTAAGCCTGAGAGAGAGAGACATCAACACCAATCGTTTTCAGCCACGGGCTTGTAAATACAGAACATATTTCTCATAACTGAACTGAGCCTGAGCCACAGTCCAATATCTTCCAGGTATTCGGTAATTCCTTTCCAAATAATGTTTCACTTTTTTTTTTTCTTTTCGTATTCACACTGAACAAAAGGTCTGCTAAGTCTTGTGATTTTGTTTAGTACAGAGAAATCCCTCATACATGACTAGGGAACCTAGCTGTTACAATATTTAATTAATCACAGTAATTTTTACTTATTCCCAACTGACAGAAATTTCAGAGAAAACAAAGTCTAGAATCTGGGTTTTGGCTGGGGCGTGACACCTCCTGTGAGTCATCCCAACAGGTAATATGACTTGGCCTTTTCTCAGAGGCACTGTAGCAGGACATCCCGCCCCCCATCCTGCCAGCAGGAAACGAAACTTCTCCAGGAAGGGAGAAGGGGAAGGAAACCCTGGAGGCTGCAGGTTGAAATTTGAACTGGCCGATGGAGATGCGCCAGGTACACTGAGGTGACCCTCCTGGTCAATACAATTAAATGACCACAGGTCAGGTTCGACAGGGGTATAAATGGGGTCCCGCCGGAGGACATGTGGGAATCAGTCCTCCTCGGAGCAGCGGGTCTGCAGTCGGGGACTCCCCCTCCGGTCGGGGAACTGCCCCAGGTGACTCCTCGAGGGACAGAGCCCTCAGATTTAGGTGAGCGAGACGCGCGTTTTGAGCCATCACTTTAAATCTTGGGGATTCTTAAGTCGGCCGTGTAGTATTAATTCTCTTTACATCATTAAGCCTGTGGTTTTATAAAACGTTACCGGACTTCTAACTTTTGCTGAAGAATAAATCTGAGTTTTAACACCTGTTGGATTTGGTTAGTTGTGCATTCATAACAAACACATTTTGTGTTATATATACATCATGAAATTCTGTAGTTTTCTTTCCAAAAGTCTTCCTCTCTTAATTGGCCTACTTCATACACTTTATTGAAATCTTTATATAAAATTAAAAATAATTACTACTCAGTTAAACTGAACAATGCTTTGACTTGCAAAGAACAGTGCTATCAAAAATTCTATATTTTACAAAAATATTATTGATAAACTTCTGAACTTTGCAGGGACATTTGTATGTGTATTTTGTCGCATTATTCCTTATGAATGTGCATGAATGAAAACTATATTTGTAGACCTGTGGTCCAGTAATGGAGCATTACAGATCCCCACAACATTCCCTGAATACTGGAGTATGTGTGATCTCAATTAAAAAAAAAAAATCAAATGAACAAACAAGCAAACAAAAAACCCCACAAATAAAATACTACTGGCAAACAGTTATATATTGATTGCTTATATATATAAGAACAACATAGTTATATTTTTCTTTGAAAATATGAAATAGAAAATATTCAATGGGAAAGTGATATTATTTATTTGATGTTTAAATATACCAGAATTTTTAATAAGATATTTGGTAGGATATTTGGGCATAATGGTTTCGTATTAGAGCCATTTGAAAGTACCAATTAAACCTTGGATGTTAAAAAATGTCTTATTAAATGCTCATATATGTACTGCATGAACACATACTTATTTTCAGTAGAAAAGAGAAATTTTAATCAGGTAAAATTAAATCATCCATTGAGGCATTTTGAAAAAGAAATATAAATTTAAAACTAGATATGTATCATGAATAAATAAATACTGCTAAGAGCTCGGAAAGTGGAAACTCAAAACCAAGTACTGTTCTATAATATTATTTTATATCTATTTTAAGAATAGACAAGCCAGCTTGAAGGAGCAATAGTTTAATCATAAATTCCTAATGGTAAGTAATATGTTCCTTATTCAGAGCTGAAAACATTTTAAAGATTCTTGATACTATATGGATTCCAGCCATAAATGAAATTCAAGTTTTCTTGTTACTGTATATAATAATAATAAAAAAAATAATTCAAAAGGCTTGTTTTCCAAGTAGTTTAACTTGAAGCAGGGGATTGTATTATATTCAGCATTATCTTCCACTTTGGTTAATATGGAACTATTAAACAGTTCATTTCATTCAGTCTCTTAATTCATATAAAATGTCATGCTTCAGTCTCTGTGCCAGCGCCTGTCTTTTATAGAGCTGGCGAAGGGAGTGGAGTTTTGAGTAACAGAGAAGAGCCGGGGGCTGCTGATGTATTAGGAAGCAACAAGGAAACACCTCTGAAACACCACAAAGGAATTAGGGCATGTTCTTCTTGTAAGGTGTCATGGTTGATAACCCAACTGAAGTGCCTCTATGCTAATGCACGCTGCATGGGTAACAAACAGGAGGAGCTGGAAGCCACTGTGCAGCTAGAAAGCTACAATATAATCACCATCGCTGAAAAGTAGCGGGACAAATCTGTGGTGGGTTGACCCTGGTTGCCCACCAGGTGCCCTCCAAGCCACTCTATCACTCCCCCTGCATCAACAGGACGGGAGGAGAAAAGCTCATGGGCTGAAATAAGGACAAGGAGATCACTCAATAATTACCATCACAGGCAAAACAGACTTGACTTTGGGAAGTTAATTTAATTTATTGCCAATTAAACACAGCAGGATAATAAGAATGAAGAACTAATCTAAAAACACCTTCTCCCCAACCCTCCCTTCTCCCTAGGCTCAACTTTACTTCCAACTCCTCTACCTTCTACCCCCAAAGTGGCATAGGGGGATGGGGAATGAGGACTGTGGTCAGTTCATAACACTTCAACTCTGCTGCTCCTTCTTCCTCACATTCTTCCTCTGCTCCAGAGTTGTGTCCTTCCCATGGGATACAGTCCTTCACAAACTTCTCCAATTTCTCTCACAGGCTGCAGTTCTTCAAAAACTGCTCCACCATGGGTCATCTCCATGGGGTATAGTCCTTCAGGCACAGACTGCTCCAGCGTAGGTCCCCTGCAGGGACACAGCTCCTGCCAGAAAACCTGCTCCTGCATAGGCTCTCCATGGGCTGCGGTTTCCTTCAGGACATATCTACCTGCTCCAGTGTGGGGTTCTCCACAGACTGCAGGTGGATATCTGCTCCACTGTGGACTTCCGTGGGCTGCAGAGGACAACCTACTTCACCATGGTCTTCCCCACAGGCTGCAGGGGAATCTCTGCTTCAACACCTGGAGCATCTCCTCCCCCTCCTTATTCACTGACCTGGGGGTCTGCAGGGTTGTTTCTGTTACATGTTCTCACTCCTCACATGTCCCAGATGGCGTCGTGAAGTGTCTTTTACCCCTTCTGAAATACCTTAAATCCTAATGTTGCTGATAAGCTGAGTTTTGGCCAGAAGAAGGACTGTCACAGAGCCAGCTGGAACTGGCTCTGTCAGACATGGGAGCAGCTTCTGGTGTCTTCTCATAGAGGCCACCGCTGCAGCCCCCGCCACCAAAACCTTGCCACGTAAATCCAGTACAGAATCACATGACTGGAGCATTGTAATTGATGGCTATAAAACATTTAAAAGGAACAGGCAAGGAAGAAGGGGGGGGGGGGGGGGCGGTCCTCTATGTGAAAGAAAGGATTGACTGCACAGAGGTGTCTTCGAAAAACAGATGAACAGGTTGAGAGTTTATGGTAAAAATTAGGGGGCAAGCCAACAGAAGAAACCTCATGGCTTGTGTTTACTACCGGCTACCCAAGCAAGGGGAGCTTGTTGACGAACTGTTCTTACTTCAACTACAGAAAGCACCACGCTCACAGGCTCTGAACCTGCTGGGGGACTTCAATCCCACTGATACCTGCTTTTCCAGTACAGCAAGCTGTAACCAGTTCAGGAGACCCTTGGAGTGCATCAAGGATAATTTCTTAATCCAGGTGATAGATAGCTTGACCAGAGGAGCTAGACCTATTGCTTACCAACACGGATTAGCTAATTACATGTATCGAGATTGGTGGCAGCCTGGTCTGCAATGATAATACCCTGGTGGAATTCACGCTCTTGAGGGATAGGGCCCAGATGAAGACTAAAGGCAAAACCTTGAATTTTAGGAGGGTGAACTTTCAGTTGTTTAAGGAATTAGTGGATGGTACCCCCTGGGAAACTACCCTTAGGGAAAAAGGAGCTGAACAGAGCTGGCAGCTCTTCAAGATTAAGAGCTCTCAATTCTCATGTATAATAAATCTGGCGACGAAGGCAGGAGACCAGCATGGCTGACTAAGGACCTCCTGGTCCTTACTAACTAAAGTGTAAGAAAGAAACACACAGGTAGTGGAAACAGGGGCATGCATCCTGGGAAGAACATAGGGACACTGCCCAGATGTCTAGTGATGGGATCTGGAGCTTAAATTTGGCAAGGGATTTGAAGAAGAATAAGAAGGGATTCTACAGGTACATTGATCAGAAAAGGAAGATGAAAGAAAATGTACCCCTCTCCCCCCCCCCCCCGATAAACAAGAGAGGAAAAATGGTGTCAATCAACATGGAGAAGGCTGAGGTACTCAACAATGTTTTTGTCTCTGTTTTCATTGGTAATCTCTCCTCCCTCATTTCTCAAGTCCCTGAACCTCAAGGTAGGGACTGGGGGAACAAAGTCACTCCCATCATAAGAGATCAGGTTTGAGAACACCTGAGGAACCTGAACATACACAAGTCCATGGGACGCAACAAGATGCATCCCAGGGTCCTGAGGGAACTGGTTGATGTAGTTATTAAGTCACCGTCTATCATATTTGAAAAGTCATGGCAGTCAGATGACATCCTCAGTGACTCTAGGATTATTAAAAAGGATATTAAGGAGCACCCTGGGAACTACCAACCAGTCAGACTCACTTCAGTGCCCGGTAAGATCATGGAACAGATCCTTTTGTCTATATCAAAACATATGGAAGACAGGGAGGTGATTAGAGGCAACCAACATGGCTTCACCAGGGGCAAACTGTGCTTGACTAATCTTAGTGGCCTTCTACAATGGAGTGACTGCATCAGTGGACAAGGGAAGAGCTATGGATGTCATCTACCTGGATTTCTGTAAGGCCTTTGATACGGTCCCCCACAACATTCTTGCCACTAAATTGGAGAGAGATGGCTTTCATGGACAGACTGTTAGATGGATAAAGAATTGGCTGGATGGCCACAACCAAAGGGTTATAGTCAACAGATCAATGTCCAAATGAAAACTAGAGACAAGTGGTATCCCTCAAGGGTCTCGTTTGTGACCATTACTATTTAATATCTTCATCAGTGACATCGAGTGCACCCTCAGCAGGTTTGTGGATGACACCAAGCTGAGTGGGGCAGTTGATAATGCTAGAGGGAAGGGGTGCCATCCAGAGGGACCTTGACAGGCTTGAGGAGTGGGCCCATGTGAACCTTACGAGGTTAAACAAGGCCAAGTGCAAGGTCCTGCACCAGGGTCAGGGCAACCCCTGATATCAATACAGGCTGGGGGTTGAATGGCTTGAGAATGGCCCTGTGGAGAAGAACTTGGGGATACTGATGGATGAAAAACTGGATATGAGCCAGCAATGTGTGCTTGCAGCCCAGAAAGCCAGTTGTATCCTGGGATACATACAAAAAATCATGACCAGCAGGTCGAGGTAGGTGGTTCTGCCCCTTTACTTCACTCTGGTAAGACCCCACCAGGAGTACTGCATCCAGCTCTGGGGTCCCCAGTACAAGAAAGACATGGACCTTTTGGAACAGGTCCAAAGGAGGGCCACAAAAATGATCAGAGGGCTGGAGCACCTCTCCTATGAGGAAAGGCTGAGAGAGTTGGGGTTGTTCAGCCTGGAGAAGAGAAGGCTCCAGGGAAACCATATTGCAGCCTTTCACTATATAAAGGGGGCTTATAAGAAAGATGAAGAAAGACTTTTTACCAAGGTCTGTAGTGACAGGACAAGGGGTAATGGTCTTAAACTAAAAGAGGGTAAATTTAGATTAGAGCTAAGGAAGAAGTTGCTTATGATGAGAGTAGTAAGACACTGGCACAAATTGCCCAGAGAAGCCGTGGATGCCCCATCATTGGAAGCGTTCAAAGTCAGGTTGGATGGGGTTTTGAGCAATCTGAGCTGGTGAAAGGTGTCCCTGCCCATGGCAGGGGGGTTGGACTAAATGATCCTTAAAGGTCCTTTCCAATCCAAACCATTCTATGGTTCTATGATACAGCCATTCTGTGTCATTTGGAAAAAAAACAACAATAAAGCAAGTGACTCTTCATTTTCACTAAGAACAATGACATACTCCCTGTCTGACAGGAATATTATGAAGAAAATCATTATCCCTATGTAATAAACAAAAAGTACTGTAACTACATCTCACACTTTGACAGCTAAAATTATTGTCCGTACAGCACAGGTATTTTTACTGTATAATGTCTGTTAAGTTTAAAAAAAAAATCCATCTGACGATAGCTTTTCCAAGTAGTTTTAATCCGCTAATAATGAGATTAAGAACAATCTGTGGATTCTTTACTGCTTGTCTACTCGAGTTTAATTGTGTTCATATTTGTGCATTTATTTATGACATTTTGTCAATGAGTGAGAAGTAATTGATAATTTCCAAGTTAGAGTGTTTTGAGCTGTAAAGTGATAAATCAACCTTAAACAGGAGTAAAGGAGTAAGTTACTTTGAGAATTGTATATTTCTGATCAGATAGATAAGGCTGCATTAAAAATGCAAACTTCCTTTTGAAACTTACTCTCTGAAAATCCACATGAACAAAAGATTTTCTTCCTTTCCATTCTTTACTTGTGAATAGCAAACACTGCAACTGATTACTAGTACAGTTGACTGCTTTCAAGTTGTTTGCTAACATTCAGTTACTTCCCTCATGTAGGTTTGGATAGGACTGCTGGGAGATGAGTGAAAAATGCTCACATGGGAGCAGAAGGATTTTCCTTTAGGGCATTGTCAGAGTCCAATACATTCTGACCAAGTTCTTTTAGATATTCTACATGTGGAGGGTTTAAGGCTTATTACCAAATTTTCTTATCTGAATGCATTTGATGTTATACTGAATTTTGATTTAGTGAGGGATACAACTGTATACTTAAATCACAATACAGGTACAATTTACACTTACCGGAATTTGGCAGTTGTAATTTACAGTAGAATCACAATACAAATAGGATACTCATTAACAGTCTTTATAATATGCCCATGACGGTAGGCATCCCCAGCCACCATGAAGGAATATATGAGTAGAAACCAGCCCAATTCTGTTTCTCTTTTCAGTGTTCTTTTGCGTTTTGTTCAGTTTTTGTGCTCTGCTGGGCTGAGCCATTTATGCACACACGCTCACACCCTGCTATTCTCCTTAAGTCAAGGAGACATTTGCAGCCCTTCAGTTAACTCAGTGATTAACAGTTACAGTCAGCTAATACAACAGGTTAATTCAGTGAACAGATAAAGTCAGTTGATCAGTTCAACTGATATAGCTAGTTGGCTAAAACACTGGGCTGATGTGGCTGGCTGGTCCACTCAGTTTGTGTAGCTGTTTATCCAGACTAAGGGCCACCCTTCAGTCCCCATTGTGTTGAGATAAATTCAGCTTCCTTTGTTACAGCCGTGGTCAGTCACTGCATACATTCTTCCCTGAACCTCATGAATACCCCTTCTGTGTCCATCTCCTCAGAGCCTTTTCCATTTTAGGGGTTTAATGATTGAGGCATGGCTATTATGGGATTATCTTCTTACCCCACAAGATGTTACAAAATCTTGGAACAAGATACTCAGACTTCATATGTAAAATGGGATCAAAGGCTTGAGCCTAGTTCTGCATCATGTCATTAACACAGGAAAAGATTTAAAATGAGATGATATGATACTGCCAACAAGAAAAAAAGGTACTAGTGAAGTGAAAAATTTAATGCTCGAGAAAATGACAAAGCTAAATCTCAACAGATTCGAGTAATCTCAGCAAGTTACGGACTTGAGACACGTACGTAGACAGATTTGCAACAGTTGGTTGCAAACGGAGTTCATATAACATAGTGTGAAATCCTTCAAAATAATGTAAATTTCAAAAGAGGAGCTAAATTAGGGATTACAGTTAGATTTAAACCAGCCTGTGAAACACATTCATATCTAAACTTATTCTACAACAAACTATTAAACACATACTACTAAAGCCAATGCAAAATCATTGTTACAACACTTCAGTTCCAGGATATGGATGAGAACATTATCAAAAGGATTAATTCTGAAAATATATTACATGAGACCACAGGAAGATGTTTACGCCTAGTCAAAAAAGGCTAGGTATTTTAGGCAGTGTTCTCATTTATAAATTGGAGGATAAGAACGTTCAATTATCTGCAGGAAATTGTAAGACTGAGAGCAGATTGCTGGCTGAGAAAATTTGGATACCATTGATCTACATGATTATCATTCATTTGGGTCCATTTAATAAAACATATAGAGTAACAAGCATTACAAATAAAATGAATGTTTAAAATGTCCAGAAAACATCTATCTGAAAAACTCATGTAGAAGAAATTAGGAGAAATAATTTGAAATGGAATGCTGTTTTTATCACTTTTCTGTTTAAAACATCTATTTAAAACCACATTTGAATACCTATTTAACAAAGATACTCAAGACTACCTAGAAGTGTTTCTCCAGAGATGTGACAATTATGTCAGTAGAGAAGTTAATGTTCTCACCTTATTTTAGGTAGGAAAGATGTTTGAATTCAATGAAAAGAATGAACAATGAAAAATTTATTTGACATTTCAAATGGTTAGCTTGAATTTATATTTTGAGAACTATTTTGAATCTCAAAAAAAAAATACTGTCACACAATAATTACATGAATGGTGTATGATGTACTGTGTTAGATGACAAAAAAATGCAAATCTAAAAAATGAATAATTTTAATGCTATTTATTTTCATAAGGACAAAGCCCATGTAAAAGAGAAAGAAAAATTATTTCTGAGAAAATTTTTGCACTAAGTTGCATAAAGTAGCAGTGAGCTTGTATTGTCAACGTTACTCACTGAGCATAGAAAATAATAAATTTCACACACAAAATACAGTACCTGTCCAAAATTGCAGAGAAGTAGTTGTACCTAATGAAATCCATTTTGGAAAAAAAAAAAAAAAAACAGGAAAAAAAAAAAGTGAGGCTGTGGAAAAAGTCATGCCTCAGCAGATTTAAGATCTTGCAGCCAAACGTCTTATCAAACAAGGTTATTAAACAAAATTAATAGGAAATTTGTCATTAACATTACAGGGACTATATGACACAACTTGCAGAGAAAGTCATAAGAAAATCCAGTTTCTGGAAGCTACATCTAGACAAAATGAAATTTAAAATTCTGAAACTATTTTAGGAAGGGCTTGATAGAGCAGCCCAAAACTGACTTGTTTTATTCAAGCAAAAAAACTTTGCAGAAATGTAGTACCAGATGTGCTAAAACTTCATTTAAAAGAACTGAGTATAGTGGGTCATCTTCTGGCTAGGCAACTGCTCTAGCCACAAATTTAAACACAGTAAAGCCAGAAGAAATGTTGGGCTTCTCAAATTAAACTACTTTCTTTTTGGAAGATATGTTAAAATTAAATATAAGTTATTAGCTCCAACATGTTTCTGTGTGATTGAAATTATGCATTTGGAGTCATACTGAGAGAATAAAGGTAGTCAAAAAAAGTGATTATGATTTCAAGTTGTCTTTACAAAATGCATTCTTTTAACAATAAAGCTGACAGAGTGGGTCAAATCAAAGGTCATTCTAGTCTTGCACCCTGTTTAAGACAGCAGGCCATAATGGATATTCAGGAATGTGAATGTGGAAAACGATTCATAACTCTTCCCCTGAATAATCTCCTAAATTTCAGAAATTTGTTGCTCTGGCACTTCTGTATTTAGTAGCCCTGAACAGATTTTTTTTCTTCAGGTTATTTGTGCAGTTAGCCATATTTTGTAGTAGAAAACCAGCTGCATAATATAAAAACATGGTAGCAGCTCATAGTGTCTAGAGGAATATCAGCATTGCATAAGCTACATCTTGGGCATGAATCTTTCAATAATTTGCTTTAAATGGAAATTATCATGTTATCTTGCCTATTAACTTCTAAGCTTCCATTTGTTTCAGGTTCAAATGCTTGTATCACCAATAAACAGAAATATCATTAATATTGCTGCATATAGGTATTAGAATCACTCCTTCAAAAAATCTTGTACACAACATTGACAAAAAAGTCCCTACAGGACTTCTGACTTTTGGCACTTCCCTCTTTGCAGGACTCCACATAAAAGATAACAGTGTTTTGCATTGCCCCTATATTTTGTAATATAAAATTAAGGGTTTCTTATTCCTCCGCCCCCCCCCCCCCCCCCGCACCCCACAAGAAACAGGTTCAGAATTGGCTATTGTCATAGTTTAGTGATCCCATTACTGCATCATGGATTTCTAACACCCACTCTGCCCCTGCATTATTACTCTTGCTACCACAGATGGCAACAGGCAGCCAAGGGAGATCTGTTCTAGGTTTTGCAGAAAGGTTGAGGTAGTAAAGAGAACAAAACCACTGAATTATCACTCATATACTCAAATAACTTTCCAGCTGTAGGAAAATCCTACCACTCTTCAATGTCTTTTTGCAAGATTACAGAAGTTTTACTCAGGATCTCATTCAGACCTTTGAAGAATATATGTCTGTGAGACAACGCTTCCCAAAAGCAATCATAAATTTGTTGCCTTAATACTAAAGTACAATAAGAGTTGATTAAGCAAAAAAAAAAAGGGGGGGGGGGGGGGGGGGGGGGAGGAATGTAAAGTACCAGATATGTGAATTTGATACCTCAGCTCTACATGAAAGATGTCCTACCATATTTCTTTGAAAATCAATAATCTATTAAATATGTACAGTACTCTGAACTACCCTTGTGGCTAGATTCCTCAAAAGAAGCTAAAATTGGATTTAATGCATAGTTTCTTATTTGCAGCTATAGATTGCTTTTAAAATCTATATAGCTCACCTTCTTTTCTTCTGTGTTTTCAATTTTACTTGCCATTTGTTCTGTTTTATTCTGCTTTGTTCTACCAAGATGAACACTTTTCAATATTCCATGCATAAGTCATTATCCCTTATTGTTGCTCAGTGGGTCCTTTGGCATCTCTAGCTTAAACTCAGTAATTAAAAGAGCTCAGAAAATCCTTAGCCTAAGCTTTCCACAAAGCAGAAAAGTGAATTGTTCCCCCAGTGACTGCTGCTGAAAGGAAAGAAGGAAATTGAGGAAACAGGATGATTAAACTTTACACCACTACCTCATATTTTATTCAGTGTGATCAGAGAATACTTGGGTAGTTCACTGCCATGGGGAAATTTTTCATGTTGATTTATAACAGTAGTTTCTACTTTTAACATGAAGAGTTAAGATTTAAAAATATATAATGATTTTAAAGTACATCAATGTAAAAAACAGTTCAAGTAACCAGCACTCATCCCAATACAATCTATGATATTATTTAAATTCAGGTGGTGAAGTAGAAAGTGACTGTCCATTATTTGAATGAGTAGCGACCCCCAAAAGCTAAATACTAAGTACTTCAACAGACACTGCTATTCTAAGCTGTAGCATGATTCTTTAAGCCCTTTCACATACAAGTGAAGCATCCTATTTTCTTGTCAATCATTCCATTTAATTAAAAAAATATTTCAAAACAACCTAAACCAGACACCTAGGGAAGAAGACACTGTGTTCATCTGCCTTTTTTTTTCATTGTAAGAACTAAGTAATGATAATTTGGCAAATAATATTTCATATTATTTTATGCTTGAATGGCACAGACAGCATAGAGATTTTCAGATCCCTTGGATATGATATTTATCTGTTTAGATAGTAAATTTAAAAAACAGTTTCCTTCTGGACTCAGGTCAGTGGGACTGCAGATCTGCACTGAGTTAAGCAATGACTGTAAGTGTTCCATGAATGTGCAACAAATTTCACACTATGGCATACTTCATCGTATAAAATGCCATAAATCAGATCACTAACTAATCCACTGAGTTTTATGCAGGATTAATCAATATCTTCTCTATATGACTTTTCATTTTGGCACACTAAATTCCTGGTATACTGTGAATTTGATTTTATACAGTGCTTTACTACGCAACTTGAACTATTGTGTAGTCCAGTTTTGCATTACAAGATGGCTTTATACTGTGGTATTAATACATGCCCTTTCTCAGCAGTCTTAAGGGGTTATATCTGTAGGGAAATCTTTTACTAAGCTTAATAAAATGTCAAGATGTATTAATTAATTGAACCTGAAAGACTTTTTTATTATATAACAATTTGTTAACTCCACAGGGTAGGATGTTGTGTCCATCTTGTAATGCACTGAAACAAACATTTTTGTCCTGATACCTATCAGTGACAAATTATGAAATTCAATTAATATTTCATAGTCAATGAAATTTCTAAATGAGATTAAATACTTTCATTTTGTGCACACAGTTTAACAGAGGAGTTTTGTGAGAACACTGCTCGAAATGACTCTAAAACTCTACTGAAGAATGAACATCTCCAGTTATTTGTAATGCTTATAATAGATCATATAGCTTCTGGACTCTATTGAGTTACGTTAACTATTTATCGCAAGGTAATTTCTATCTCTAGGCTTTATACTGTGGCATTAATACAGGTGTTGTATTATTTTCATTCTAGGATAGATTCTACTTAACTTGGGAAGAATTGGTAAAAAATGAGTTCAGAAGGAATGCAATTTTCAAAGAATCCTAAAAGGCTTAATAGTCAGATCTGCTGAACTCCAGCAAGAGTTGGAAATCGACTTCCCTCTATTTTACCTGGTTCCATTTGTGCTACTTCCCAGAGCTCAGTCCCAGGGTACCACATCTGGATATGGGCCAAACCTCAGATGTCTCAGGCCCACACCGCAACAAGACCCAAAGTTGGACCAGTCCTCTTCCTCCCCTTACCCATCAGCACCCATGCCTGTGTTTGCAAGAAAATAGTCACTGTCATATGTTTTGAACGGGTACCAGTTTGGCTAATTGGTAGGAGGCATGTGAGAGGTACATTATGTACCAACAGACATATCTAGATGCAGACTGTGAAAATACCAGCCTCGAAGTTTATAACAGTTTTCCCCTTTTTCCACGAGAGGTAAACTGAAGCTGGGACATTTTGCGTGTCCCAGTTAGGAAGAACAATTGACATTGTGCCTAGAATAATTTATAAAATTCTGTTTATTTACAAATATGTACATAGATTTTAATTTCTGAATGCAGACTGCCTACCTTAATTAAATACAACAACTTGTTTCAAAACCCCTCATCTCTCATGTCCTTGTAGGAAGGTTGATCAGGCTCTATGTTTTGTCTCCTTCTGTTCACTAACACATACCTCCTCTCCAGTAATAACTAGCTGAATGTACTCTGGCCAGACAGTTCAAGTTTCTGAGCAGTCTTACATCTGCTTTCATTCTGGATGGAAATATGAGCACTACATGTATCTTAAACAAGAAAAAAAAAGAAGTTTAAAAAAACTTCAATGGAGTGTTCATGGTAGAGTTACTTATTTATTGCTGTCACAGAGTCAAAACCACAATGATGTCTATTGGAATTGAGAAAAGTTGATATAAATATTGGTATTTGAACACAGTCTCAAATAAACTTCTATTAATGAGAAAATTTTTCATACATTGTTTCAATTTCCTTTTTTTTTCCTCCTTCCCTAAGTACACTAATAATCTATAATAAATTAATAATAAAATAGTGTATGCCAGAATATATAATCCCATGACGATGTCTATTTACATGTGCCAATCCATTGTCTGAGGTGCATAACATGCATTACTAACCCCTGAACAAATATGTATTAAATTAATATCTGAGATTAGCTGCATCTGTTAAGTTAATGTTTTATTATATTTCACTGTCTGTGTAATTTATTGTACACATAGTATAAACTCTGGGGTGAGAAACAATAAAAACAGGAAGTGTGTTAAATATATATTTCATTGCACATGAAACTAAACTATTTTAATTTAATGCAACATTCCTAAATACTTTAATGCTATATGCTTCAAAACTTGGAAAGTCAAACTGCTTCTCTTCATAAACGCTCTATTAAAATAAAAACAGAAGAGAATATTTGAAAAGGTAATTACATTGTATTTTAAACTGTTCGATACAGAACATGATGGGCAGAACATAATTATTGTGTAACCTGTGAATTTGACAGTCTCATTCTGAACCAAATTTTGATTTTGATTTTGCAAATCGGATTCTGTGTCAGTTTTCCTTTCACTAGTTCAGGCACAGTTAATAAAGGTCCCTATATTCAATGGAACTGACCATTTTTCTGCTTAAAATTAAGTCACAATTTAGCTGTTCAGTATCTCACTAATCATGGTGGCAGAATTTTTACATTAGATGGAGTAGCAGTATCAGGCCAAAACTGCAATACCTTCAGGCAATGAGAGTTTTAAGTAGCTAGAGCAAATTCCTCTTCCCAAGTGAGAACTACAGAGTGACTTTTCATGTAGTGCTGTCAGTATAGTTCTCTGTAATTTCAAGGCGGGGGGGAAGGCAGAAATAATTTTCAAAACTATTTCCATTACATTTTGTTTATATTTACAGGCCAGAATAAACAACAGTAAAAAAAATACTAATGAAAATAAAAATCCTGATTCAGAGAGTCCTCTCTGAAATTATACTTGTATGGGTAAATTTAAATTCCTGACTGCTCGGTTCTTTATATTTCCTGAAGTGTTACTGCGAAGGATGTCACCAGGACAACAAACATCTTGGAAGCTGTCAGAGCTCAAGCACACTGATTCAGCAAGAACAGCCTGACACATTGGGATATAGTAATTTCAGAAACTAAAACCTGCTTATTTAAAATAAAATTCATCCTATTGAATTATTCAACAATAATTGATTACATTGGGTAGAGAAACGCTCACTGGCACTCACTCACATTAATGAATTAGAAATAGAAAATACTGTCAGAATAAAGGTATAAGTGCAGCCAAATTTGCAATCTAAAGTACTTTGCACTAAACAGCAAAGACTCTGTAATTGGATAGTGCAATCTGACAGCATGTGATAGGTAGCGAACATGGAAGATCCATCTAGTGTTAATTGTGTCTAGGAAAGTAATTCTTATGAATAGCCCTTCAAGTCCAGGTATTTTTATAAGGAAAATTGATCATGGCATTTACATTCTCATCTATTGGCATTGTGTCATAAAGAAGCAAGTTTATTTGAAAGATGAATCATATGCAGTTTTTCTGTCATGATTATTGATTATCTTTCAACCTATAAAGACTGTGTAAGGTTATGAAGCACTTAAAGATTTATTACCTTTATAGATCTATCTTTTCTGTGGTGATGAAAGTAAACATAAATCTCTGTTTTACCAAATGATACAGTAAACTTGATTGCTTGAAAGAATTAAAAACATATTAAACAAAACAAACTAACACTCACTGCAATCTTTGCTAAGTTAAGCAAAGAATTGAATAAATATTTTTAATATGTTGCTCTGCTTTGAGGAGCTTTAAAAATATTTTTATTTTGCACTTTGTCAGAATGTATAGAAATACTACTTAAAAATCAATTGCATGTAGAGGCCTAAGCAAAATATTGGGTTTTCTTCTGCATTGCAAGTGCGCTTGGGGAAGATATGTTGGAAGGAAGGGGAACAACAATAACAAAAAAGTAATGACAAAAAAGCAAACAGAAATCAGCATTGCCTGAGTTGTGTTTGCTAAGCATCTACTAATGATGCTCAGAATTTATAGATGCTGGCAAAACAGTACGCCTAGAGGCATATATGAACCCTGCAATTGCACCAAAGAACAATGACCTATTTTGGGTTGACAGAAATTGCCCATTTACAGAAGGCCATCCCTTCCCTCTATAACTCTGTATGCTTTCAAAACTGCTGCTGTGACCACTCTATAACCATCTGCGGTTAAGGGAGAAATGTCAGCAAAACTTTTAATTTGTTAAACTGTTTAAGATAATCAAGATCATTTTGACTAAAATTAACTAGGTCCTGATGGCGGCTGTTCATAGGCTGTTGGGAATGACAGATAGTGGTAAACAGATCGGTTTCAATTGGTGGCTCCAACCTTCTCAGACATATCCAGAAAGCTAGGTCTGCCCGCACACTCAAAAGGGATTCTTAAGAAGCAAACCTAATCCTAGCCTTTTTGCTCAGCAATCTTTTTTTATACTCCATGAAGTACAATCAGCGTAATGACATCGCTCCATTCCTAATCCTAATTTAATCCTCAGGGTACAACTAGAAAGGGATCCAATACGTACTCTATTGTATAGCCTATTAGTATATGTACAGGTGTTCTTCGCAGAGGATTAAGAGCTGTTGTTGCATGACGTTGTTTGTAGGTACAAAGGAGATAACTGAAATGCTGCAAAAATGTTCATTGTTGATCTAGACAGACAGCAAATTCTATTCCTCAAGACACCATTTATTCTGAAAGCATCAGAGAGTTTTATAATCGTATGAGTCTTTTGCCTCTTGATCATGCACAAGAATCTGCTTTTATTCAGTAGAGAATGAATACACCTTAGATCCAATGGATAATTGTGACTCCTAACTTAGACAGGTTTTATGCACTACAATTCCAGTTCTCGTAAGAGCTCAGCATCACCCTTTGTACCGATTGCCAGATTGAGCCAGAGTGCCAAGAACTGCAAGGGCCATGGACACTGAAATGACATTAGATTGAGCTTGTAATATGCAGAAAATAGGGAAATACCTTGTTTAGTAGCAGTCTGCATAATGATATGTGAACATTGTTCCGTTAGAAGTTAGTATGGATATCAGTTACATACATCAAGGTCTTTCATCTGCTGGAAAATCCTTTTTTTGTGGAAAGTCCCAGATCAGCACTGGGGTGTGAAGTGAGCGTGAAAGCTGTGAGTGAAACTTTTTGCTAGCAATTGCAAAGAAAGTAAAATGTATTTTTCTTCTGAAGAGAAATATTGTAAGCAGGCAGCTGTTAGTTTGCCTAAGATCAATTTGTCTATCCATTTATCTATCTATCTACATTTGTATATAGGTGTATTTATTGCAGAAAATAATAAGTACTTCTTTAGTGGAATCATTTAGAAATAGAGCAGGTTAATGAAAATATATGGCATACCTTTTATTACTGTTATTATTACTAGTATTTTAGAGATTAAATAGATTACTTGAATGAGACCATAAAACTATGTTTATAACATTTGTTAAGCATGTCAGAGATGCTTAATATTTCTGTTCATCCTTTTTAATTAGAAATTTAGTTAGAATTGACGTTTCCTCTCCATTTGTTTCCAAGTTACATTCCTCAGGTCTCTAAAACATGCCAACGAATTTACTGCTACCTTCTTATAAAACCTCGTCTTAAACCTGATACCCATACTGTTTTGACCTTTTCCATAACCTTTCAATTGCACATACAAGTATTTGAGAAAGTAACTGTAGACATTCGTCTGATCACCCCGTGGGACTCGGCACAGGGTCCACCATACCCTGGGCCACAGAGCACTGACACCAATATGAGGATGCTGCAAATGGCGTTTATTCAACTGCGTCACGCCCTTACATACTGTCTGTCGGTCATCCCGCCTCCTTTAACCCTTCTCTTTCCGTACATCGCGAGATCTTCCGAGCGCCAATCCCTACAGTAACTTTGCTCTAGCCTTCAACCACCTCCCACACACCATTATCATTCATATTTTTCAATCTGGATTTGGTCTCAGCACAGCATGAAAACAACCCTTCTTCATGTAAGTAACTATTATCCAGTGACTGCTATATAGTAGCCAATGATTGTATTGTCTTCTCCCCATATATTACCTGTCTATCTATCCATCAGCAGCTGCTAGTAAACTCGTCCTCTTTTTTACCATTGTCTAATACATACACAGAGACTGGCTTTACAAGTAATCCCAGCTGTTTAGAAGACAAGCAGTAAAGACGTTGGACGACTTTGTAATATTCCTAATTTATGTTCCAAGATGTCATGGCTTAAGCCTGGTAGGCAGCTCAGCCCCACACAGCCGCTTGCTCATTCTCCCTACAGAGGGATGGGAAGAGAATCAGAAGCGTAAAAGTGAGAAAACTTGTGCACTGAGATAAAGACAGTTTAATAGGTGAAATAAAAGCTGCATGCACAAGCAAAGCAGAATAAGGAATTCATTCTCTACTTCCCATTGGCAGGCACGTTCAGCCACCTCCAGGAAAGCGGGGCTCCATGCCTTGTAATGGTGACTTGGGAAGACAAATGCCATAACTCTGAACATTCCCGCCCCACTCCTTCTTCCCCCAGTTTTTATTGCTGCGCATGACATCCTATGGCATGGGACGTCCCTTTGCTCAGTTGGGGTCAGCTGTCCTGGCTCTGTCCTCTCCCAAACTCTTGTGCACCCCTGGCCTACTCGCTGGTGGGGTGGGGTGAGAAATAGAAAAGTACTTGATGCTGTTGTAAGCACTGTTCAGGAATAAGGAAAATATCCCTGTGCTGTCGACACTGTTTTGGTCACAAATCCAAACTACTATGAAGAAAAGTAACTCTATCTCAACCAAAACCAGTACACGAGAAATGTCTTCTCCATCTCACTGGTACGAATCTCTTCAATTTTATGCAAAACAGGCAAAACAGTCAAGAACTTCAACAGTAACTATGAATTCATTAAAGTGAATGCCTAACATAAGCAAACGATTCTGGTGTCCCCTGAAGTGACTGGAGAGACAGAGGCACTGCAAGGGTTGAGTCACCCTGTCCTAAACAGATGGCAAGAATTCCTTTGGAGATGTCTGTCCCTTTCCTTTGATGGTGGAAGGGGTCCAAGTAATCAGCCTAGACGATTAGGCAGATGAAGTTAATCTTACCCTTCTTACTGCACAGCTATTGATATTTCTATTAATCTTATCATTAAAGTATGAATGCAACACACAATAACCCCTTAGTACCTTAAGAAGGATCAGCCCATCCAGTTTCTTTCAGACCTCATCTCTATGAGTTTTCCTTTTTAATTTTCATCTTTCTATTTTTAAATCATGTTATTGGCTTTCTGTGTGGAAGAGTGAAACCACTATTTCCGAAAGAGTTTTGCTTTGACTTATCTTTGTAACATTTGGCAGCTCTGGCATCAGGTTACTTCAACAGGTATCAGAGAGCAACAAGTGTTGCTAAAAAAGTAAATAATTATTAATTTTAAATATGCAGAGTGCAATAAACAGGGAATTACATATTGGGACTGATCTGCTTGGTGGCTTTCATTTTCTGAAATGTAGTTGTTCTATGACTGTCCTCATTGTCTCTTTATTTTATAGACCTCATCTTAGATCCTATGAATTGAACAAGTTCATTTCAGTGACAAACTTCCACTGAAATTAAACTGTCTTTGTCACACTAACTTTCAGATTATTTGACTTAATATTAGAAAACCCCTTTAGAATACAGTTTTTATGATGGAATCAATAAAAAAATTATACATGTGTATATCCTTGACATGCCCAATGCATGCAGTGGGAGAGAGATTAGACATTTCAGGTGTTTCTCTTTCTCTCTGAAATGAGAAAAACACATTTCAGGTGTTTTCCTCTTCAGATAAAGAAATACAGGACCTTCCCCTGCCTCACAGGACATTGGAGTCAGTTCAGCTTAAGCAATTAGGCTTAATTACATTATTCATAATGGCTGTGTGATGGTGTGTCATTTATAAAAATTTACAGTCTCAGTCCCATTGCTTCTAGATGCAGTTTTAGCATAAAAGCCAAGGAAGTAATATGTATTAAGACTGTGTTAATCTTTCAGCAATAGGAAGGGTTCCTAAATGCCAGAGTGGAAGAGCGCTGATTGTGCGATGCTGAAAAACTTGCCTTGTGCCTATTTCTGTGTGGTTTCTCCTACAGAGAGTTTCATTTGGGGAATTCTGTTTTCAAAAGTTGCCTAGCTGGCACCTTTCACTTTACACATGGAATGTCATTACACTCCCTGGGATATGTTTGTTTAATCTTCAGCAGTCCATTATTTTTGCAGTAAGCAACATAAGCTATATAAAAAGGTTAAGTGTAATAGAAGAAAAAGGATTTATATCTAATAAAGCTGTCAAATATTTATATTTGGCTGAAAGATCACTTTAATAAAATTTCTTAGACTCATTGAATTTGTATGGAATAACTTTGCTAAAATACGGATTAGTGCATAAGTGTGCTGGTTTCAGCTGGGATAGAGTTGATTGTCTTCCTAGTAACTGGTGCAGTGCTGTGTTTTGGGTTCAGTATGAGAAGAATGTTGATAACACACTGATGTTTTCAGTTGGTGCTAAGTAGCGTTTAGTCTAAAGTCAAGGGTTTTTCAGCTTCTCAAGCTGGAGGGGCACAAGAAGTTGGCACAGGACACAACCAGGGCAGCTGACCCAAACTGGCCAATGGGGTATTCCATACCATGTGATGTCATGCCCAGTATATAAACTGGGGGGTGGGGTGGGGGCGGGGGATCACCACTCAGGGATTAACTGGGCGTTGATCGGCGGATGGTGAGCAATCACACTGTGCATCATTTGTATATTCCAATCCTTTTAGTATTATTGTTGTCATTTTATTAGTGTAATCATTATCATTATTAGTTTCTTCTTTTCTGTTCTTAATTTCTGTTCTTATCTCAACCCACGAGTTTTACTTCTTTTACTGATTTTCTCCCCCATCCCACTGGGTGGCGGGGGAGTGAGTGAGCGGCTGTGTGGTGCTTACTTGCTGGCTGGGGTTAAACCATGACAATAAGAAAAAAATAATCAATATATGTATATACAAATTTTTTATCTACCCACTTCATCAACTACCTATCAGTATTCAAATGTCTGATCTGCTAAGCAATGTGAAGAGAAAAAAAAAAAAAAAAGCCAGTTTTCTCAAGACTTTTAAGTCAGTGACATTCACAAATTGACTTTGTTGTTATTGTAAGAACAGAAGCTTCTGCTGGAGCGTGTCCAAAGAAAGGCAACAGAGCTGGTGAAGGGTCTAGAGCCCAAGTCTTATGAGGAGCGACTGAGGGAACTGGGGCTGTTTAGCCTGGAGAAAAGGAGGCTGAGGGGAGACCTTATCGCTCTCTACAACTGCCTGAAGGGGGGTTGTAGTGAGGTGGGGGTTGGTCTCTTCTGTCAGGTGGCTGGAGAGACGATGAGAGGAAATGGCCTCAAGTTGTGCCAGGGTGGGGGTTTGATTGGATATTAGGAAAATTTTCTTCACTGAAAGGGTTATCAAGCACTGGAACAGGCTGCTCAGGGAAGTGGTCAAGTCACCATCCCTGGAGGTATTTAAAGGCCGTGTAGATGTGGTGCTTAGGGACGTGGTTTAGTGGTGGACTTGGCAGTGCTAGGTTAAAGGTTGAACTCAATGATCTTAAAGGTCTTTTCCAACCTAAATGATTGATTCTATTCTAAAAAAAAAAAAAAAGTACTTTAATTATGTCTTCTGTGTTGCTAAGTTCTTTAAAAATCCTGTACTCATTGAATTGCATCATCCTGTGGACAGCAATATTTATCTGTTTATTTGCCACAATACTGATGGGGCAGTTTAACAGTTAATCTTCTGAAGTTACATAAAAACCTGTCCTAGTCAGAAAAATCTTTGACTTGGCACTATGTATTCAGGTGATCTTGCCTATAAGCAAACACAACACACAGCCATGACAATCCGTATGTTTACAAAATGACTACCAGGATTTATATTAACACATGCTGGATACCTTGGCTTTTCCTTACCCATCACACCTTACAGAACATGGTATATAGAAAAATGTTTCAGCTCAATGCTGACTCATATATTGAATATAATGGACAAAAATAGTGAAAGATGAAGTACCATTTCATCTTAAGTGGATTTAATATAAAGAAACAGGGTAGTTATGCTGTTATAGATTGTTATGCCCAGGTTAAACAGTTGGGTTTATATGAATGCATCTGTTTAAATATTACAGTCAATAAAGCACTGAGCTGAGCTTCCGTCCTACTTCATTAGGAGGTATATTTTCCTCATAATAAGTATACGCAGAGAAACCACTAAGAATTTTAAATCTTGAAAACAAATAAACAAACGAACAAAAACCCCTACCAGGTATCAGTAAACACACAGGTTTGTACTATCAATGAAGTACAGTTTTACTGAGGAAAAAGGCTCACTATGCATATTATTACTTCTTTTTAATTGTATGTAATTGGAAGTGACAAAAAAGCTGACTAAGATATTTTAAAATTTCCTTGTCAGATATCCTCCAATTCAAAGTACAGTATTTCCAGTCTTAAATTACTTTCCTATACAGTCACACAGTGACCATTCTTTATCTTCGTACTCCTAATTTTTTCAATTTCATTTAATGACAATTAAAGTGAAAATTTCTAGATTGTTTTTGTTTCTTCTAAATCCTTATCTTCTTGGAAGAGCAGATAGAAATTGTTATCATGGAATAAACTGTTGTTTTCCTACTAATTCCAGATTCTTCTGCTTAGTAAAAATTAGTTGTGCATGCAAGGAGAGATTTTTAAGAAAGCCTCTTATGGTACATCCAGACTTTTTAAACTTAAAAAAACCCACAAAAAAACCTCCAAACCGAAACTAATAAACTCTGAGGTTTACTGCATAAAAAAAACACCTTTAGCTACCCCAGAGAAACTTTTATCAATGGGTGAAAGAATTTTATTCCTCCTCAACTACCCAGATCTCTCTCTGACAGCTGATACAGGAGCCTGGCACAGAGTTTTGTTTTACCAACCTTAAACAGACTGAGTGCTCAGACCCTGTAGTACTTTCATAGTACTAAGACAGATATCCAGCCATATCCTTTCTGGCCTCTCATCTTTCCTTTCTGAGATCCAAAATGTCTTTTCCAGAGCTATTTTCTTCTCTCATACTTCTGACTATGTCAGCCTTCTTCATATTTTGTTATATCTACATCTCTCCCAGAAAAGAAAGTCAGTCTTGTTCTGGTAATAGGAAGTCATATTTAATAAATTTAGCAGAGTTCTTTGTCAGTGAATGAGTATGTGGTGAAGCACAATGCAGTTAACCTATTTTGCCTTTTCAATTCATATTATGAAATTTGAGTTGTCATGGAGAAAATAGAAAATATTTTAATTGATTAATAACCAAATAGGAGTTAGGAAATGAAGGAGTGAAGTCAGTGTTGATGACCTGACTTTGATCATATACTGTTCAACACATTTATAAATATGTAAAAAACATTGATTATTAGTAAACTGACTTCTTAAATGAACCAATATTATTTACAGGAACCCAAATTGAAGCTAATGAAGGAGTTTGAGAAAGTTGTCATTATATTAATTGATCTGGAGATACAGAGACAGATGTTTTAGATAAATTATCTGTTCCTGTTCTCTTCTCTGTGCAACTGATATTTTTTTCTTCCCAAATTAACTTCTCACGATGCAGTTTGGAAAGTCTAATTCTTTTCGCTTCCAAGGTTGACACTTTTTTGCCTTCAAATGGGCTTCACTGAAATAAAGTTCTATCCTTTTGCACCTTTCCTTTCTTCATTATCTCCTCACTTCTTTCATTGCTGAAATAATATCCCATGTCTTGTGTTGCCATTTACAATCTCATCACAGAATGGGGGGGCAGAGGGGCAATGTATTTTATTATCTATTTGTAAAGCATGACATAAATTCACAGTGCTACATGCTCAATATTTAATAAACATGTGATTCCATAAAATTAACAACTCATACCCTTGCCAAGGTGCTCATTTGGCAGAAAACCTAGATTCAGGTCCAGATGGGGTCTGCATTATGAAATCACTCTGTTATGCAAATTTTGATAGAAATGCCCAGGCTCTGTATTTTGATACCCTCTACAGGAACTTTTTTTGGCTTGTGCTTCTGTTCCCAGTACAATAGTTGATGAAGAAATGGCAGGTTAAGTTCTCTCTCTCCATGTGCTTCTGTATCAGCAAGTCAGAAATTCTTTATCAGATGCAAGTGATAAAAAAAAATTGGGATGGGGAATAAAAATCTTAACATGCCATGTACTTTGTTTTTACATACATACACACTGGACTTTAACATAGCCCAAAGGTAATTAAAGTAGGAGTGCTATCACTTGAGGTTCCCTATATACTTATTTTCTATAATTAAGGCAGAGAGGTACCCTAAGAAGGATGGTTCAAATCTTAAGCAGGTTGGACTGTCTCCATTACCTATGGAAGAAACCTAGGCACAACATTCCTAGCTCAGGTGATTGCCTAAATTTGAGTGGGTTGCAAGTACTTGTGCCTATCCGGATGACTCCCTGCTAGTATAACACTATAAACATAGCATTTCACTAAAGAGAGAACTTGGGGTTTAGTCATTTTATATATCTATATTAACGCAGTTTTTGCAAAATGCAAAACAAATCAACAGTATTGGTGTTTCAATATAGAAGTCTTTTTTTCCCTGACGTCAATAAAATACATTCAAATCTTGCATACTAACTGCATTCCACTAGAAAATATAATTCTTGTATGAATAAAAACAAGAACAACTTGCAGAGCTTCAGTAGAAATGAGTTTAGATGATTTACAGAACCAGAATTATTTACTCAGTTCTTTTGTAATTCCATCTGCACAACTCAATGAAAGACATTATGACAACACAAAGATGAGATAAGGAATAAAAAACAGAATTGCTAAAAATGGCATGTAGTAAATTTCACGAAATAATTGAATATGTAATGTAAACACTAGATTATACTGGGGAGATCCAGAGTTCAAAGAAATTTGCTTTCTTGTTCAACACATTCTGCATGACATCTTTATACCATACATGTACAGTGATAAATTGAACAACTTGGTTAAATTTTAACTTATGTACATGCACAACTGACTATCTCTTCCTTGAGTCTCTCTATCGGCATGGGAATACGAGGAGCTAAAGTACCTCTACAGTGCTCTGCAGAAGTACAGCTTCATAGGAAAAAGGACATATCTATAATTGCAGCCAAAGGCATGGCTTTAAGATGGGTCAGCTTTAATCTCTCTACTGCCAGTGACAATAGCAGCGAGAGTGGGACTGAGAAAAGCCGATGTGAGGCAGCAGCATAGCATCAGCTGGGGTTATACTATGAATCTTAAGTACTCACCTGCAGTAAAAAGTTGTCTGCCACCACATATTCATGCCTGCTGTTAACCATGACAGCTACAAAATGCTATGGTATTGGAGGTATCTACTTACAGTCATACTAATGGCAGTGGGAACACATGCAAGTGATATATCTGGTAGGAAATAATATAAAAAAATTTACATAGTTATTGCATATCCATTATCAGTAAATAGATATCTTGATACAATTCTTGTAGACTTTACTTCTAAATTATTTTAAAATAACATTAAAAGCTACCAATGAATTAGGAAAAAGCAGTTTTCACAAAAGAAAACCAAATAACAAAGGCAAGTGGAAGAAATTCTCAATGTTACCAACTTAAAATTTAACTTTTAACTGCTAAAAATATAAAAGATGATAAAACCAATAAATAATTTAGAGGGCAACAGAAATTTAAAGAACACATTTTAGAAAACGCTATAAACTAAAAATTTTTCTAATCAGGCTTGATTGCCAGAGAAAGAGAGTGTAATGCCAATATATCTATATAAAAAATATAAAATTGTCGAAATTAATTTAGCAGATGAAATGTAATTGCCTTTTCATTTAGAATTTTATACTGTTTCATGGGCACATTAATCTACATAAGTAGGATCAGAACTCTTTTTTGCACAATGCAAATGGCCTTAAAACTATAGACAGAGGTAAATAAAACCAGAAGTTTGTCCTGAAAAAGGAGAGAACAGCAGTGTTTTGTACACAGTGTGTTCTTATTCATATTTTCATTTGCTTAGGTAGAAAAAAAGAAAAAAAAAAGTACAACCCCTTCCCTGCTTTTGTAAATAATGATAATTCTGAATGTCATTAAGTACTAACAAAGTTCCAAGTATCTATGATTACAGTTGTAAATAAAATGTTGTTGCCAAAAGACTTAAGATTTTAAATACAGATAAAGAGAAACAGTTGGGAGAGAGCAGAAGAGCCAAAGATAGTGATATGAAACTTTTCTACTAGCTGGGAGTGAAGATAGCCTTTATTGACATATGTTGTTAGTTAAGTCTGCCATTAATAGTGAAGTGAAAAGGGAAATGATAGAAAGCAAGATCATAAGTGTAGAAAGAAACATAATTGAGGAAATATTTAGAAAAAAAATAATCTTAAATGTGACTAGCTAGGATTCTGTCAAAGAAATTATACAATGTAATGCAGGTGAAAAAACAGCAAATGCATAGAAGGGAAATGTAAAGCAGAGACAAGAAAGAGCGCAGAGATAATTCAGGGAGGTCTTCAAATCATAATCAAAGTTTAACTAAAAAGAGAAAATAAATAAAAAAATATATAAGATTATAGAAAAGTTAAAGAAATAAAAATGAAATGCAGTGGATACAATCTTAGCGCATGACAATGTTTTATTTCATTTCATGTCTTTCAAGCTATTTTGATGATGGACACTTACTTAGGAAAGATACTGGGTACTCACTAGGATACTGTAATTAATAGGATTTTCCTGTAAGAAATAATTGAGCACTACGACAAGACCAAAGTTTACAAGTTAAAGATAAGAAAGTGCAGCATTTCAGAGTCTTTCTAATTTGAAGATAAACAGGAAGTCTGATGAACAGAAAACCAAGGCTGGAAGCCTTTTATTATACCCAGATTATCTCCGACATCCCGGAGTTTGGAGACATTCTCTGCAAACAAAGCTAATCCTAAGAAAAAAAAAATCTTGTTTGTTACATTAACCACCTCTCTTGGTTTTTTTTCCATGTGAAGTTTTTCTTCTGTTTTGTTTTTTGGGTTGGGGTACTGATGGTAATAAATTGTATACATGAACAGTGAGTAGCCTCGGGATACGTGGTGTCTGACCAACATCCAACCACGTTTTGGGCTGCATTTTGAAATGGAGCCAACATTCCTTATAACACTTCGCTGCATGTATCAGTCAGATAAAAGGACTCTTTAGAATTTACATAACTAAGGGTGGCTGCTGCTCTCAGGTCTCTTTCAAAGTGCCATCAAGAGACATGACATTCATCTGTCCCTTAAAAACTGAGAGATTTCTTTTGTTTCTGAATGCTTCATTCATTCTGTAGGATGGGAACACTGATGTGATGGAAGGTGGGCTTTGGGACATACTATTACATCATTAGTGCACTGTTTCAGAAAGACAGGATATTTAGGATGTTAAAGACAACTTTGACATAAATAATGTCTTTTTTCTTTGGAACTTACTGTTCCATTAGGGAGAAGGATGTAACCTCACAAAGGAGATGATGACATACTTATTTGTATGTTAAGTGAGCTGCTTTGGAAATTCCAATTTCATATTTTAATACTTTAGAACTAAACATTCATAACCTGTACTAATTGCCACATTAATCAACCTATATCAATATCTTGTGTTAACTGCTTTCAAGTTACTTATCTGATGCCATAATATTTCATAACTTTTAAAAATAGAAATATTTAAATATGTAGACTCAAAAAAACCCCTGCATATTTAGTGTGGTATTTAGTGTCATGGAAAAAAACGTGAAATATTTTACTTCCATATATAGATGTACATATACGTACATGCATGCATGTATATGTATATGGATGGAGAAAAATAGCAGAATTCAACTTAACATTGGCATCGCAAGCTTGGGAGATTTTTTTTCTGCCACAATTGTTTCACCAGAATTAAGAAGGCAAAGAGGAAATGAAGAGAAGAAGGTCCAATTCTGACATAAATCAAGAAAGCCCCTGTTAAGGGGGGGGGCACAGGCCTCTATTAATTTTCTGTCTCTAAGTACTTACTAGTAGGACTGATTATAAGCCATACAATATATATGCTATATATGTCTTCATAATATTTCTCTGAGAGAGACAAAAGGGTTCACAAGAAACTATCACTTTCAACAACAACACAAAGATATGTGTGAAACACAGAAATAATAATAACAATAATAATAATAATAATAATAATAATAATAAATTCTATGTAGTTATCCCCAAAAGAAATATTAACCTTGTGTAGCAACTGCAGAAAATATAAGTCTTGTAGAGTTATGACTGGTCCATAAAACTACATTTCCACAGTTTCATTCGTGATTCTTCAAAATGAATTAGCTATTTTGTTAGTTTGGGTTTTTTTTATTCTTAAGTTTATACTTCTTCTTCCTTGTCTAGTTCTAAAGAGCAGTTGGAAAGTATAGTCTGTGCTAATTTTTTATACAACTTCCACTGATTACACGGTCATTTTACTGCTCTGAAAAATAAATCCAGTGATGTAACACTTTTACAGTGAAACACACTTTGATTGAAGGGGTATAATTCAGATCCTAAGTGTATTTTGTTACATATTTTCATGAAAGGTAGCCAGAACATTAGTGAATAAGTATGAATGAATGATACTGATTTTATGAAAGGAGAGGAGCTGATAGGAACGCTACGGTCTGTGCAGTACAAGCCAACACTGCGACAACAGTAGGGCTTTCAGGTCCAGCCAAACAACTTGGGAACACAGGTTGCATTGAGTAAGTAGACTTGTGAGTCCAAATGCCCTAGCATTTTCTGGAACTGTTCTCCAAATGCATCTCTGAAAAAAAGTTCTGGTCCTTGGGCAATCTGTGGCAATGGACATGCGCTGTAAGAATATGGAGCACCATGAGTTCTAATAATACACCGAGCCAGGCAGATACAATCAAAAATTATCTTGGTACAATTTTAGTGGAAAGAAGAGTCCTCTGGACTCGATTATTGCTCCATCTTTGGTGATCATAAAGAGCTGCAGCCTGTGGGAAGGACCCAGGTTGGAGAAGTTTGTGGAGGACTGTCTCCCATGGGAGGGACCCCACGCTGGAGCAGGGGAAGAGTGTGAGCAGTCTTGAACCTGAGGAGGATGAAGCAGCAGAGATAATGTGTGATGAAGTGACCGTAAACCCCATCCCTGTCCCCCTGCACCACAGGGAGGGGGGGTAGAGAATCCGGGAGTGAAGTTGTGCCCAGGAAGAAGGGATGGGTGGAGGGAAGGTGTTCTGAGATTTGGGTTTATTTCTCATTACCCTACTCTGGTTGATTTGTAATAAACTGAGTTAATTTTCCCAAGCTGAGTCTGTTTTGCCCATGACGGTAATTGGTGAGTTGATCTCTCCTGTCCTTATCTCGACCCATAAGCTCTTTGTTATATTTTTTCTCCCCTGTACAGCTGAGGAGGGGAGTAATAGAATGGCTTTGGTAGGCACCTAGCGTCCAGCTGGGGTCAACCCACCACAAATAGTATGGGAAGTCAGCCTGACATGACATGACTTAGCAAATAATAACTTTTATAGTATATTTTATATGAAGAACCGGAATAAGTTCTACCATATATACCACACCTTATAAGGAAACCTGGACAAAAATGTCCAGGAATTTGGGTTCCTTCCTTTAAATAGATCTACTTCAAATCAGCTGTTTTCATTCCTCCTCTGGTTATGTGGATGATTTGGGAATTCAAATGCAATTACTCCACGATCTGGAAAATTCTTTTTGAAGTGGAGTTCCCAGATCAGATGGCAGCCTCTGCATTCATAAGAATATGTGGTAAAAGAATGAGAAGTCATTTTGGCTCAGGTCTTTCAAGGAATGTAAGTTTTATGTATCCTAGCTCTTAAATCAGTACAGGATGTAAGACCTCACCCAATATGGGTAGGCAAGCAGTTGGTGTAAGTGGATTGCCAGTCTACTGAAAGATTTTATAGTATCATCTGGAGACCACTTCTGCATATGGTCTGGCTTTGTTACAAAGAATCCAACAATGACTATTTATTATATTCCTACTATGAATACATCAAATGTCACCTCAATTATTATCATAATTTTTAGTATTATAACTATGAATATCTATCTTCCTCTTTCAGTTAGTTAACACTTTCAATTCATAGTGCATTAAAGAATGCAAAATTATGTATTTTGTCATAAGATTTTCCCTAATATTGTCTTTTCTCCTTTTTCTTGTCTTTGTCCTCCCTAGTGAAACAGTGAATTCTAAATGGCCATCTGTCTAAACTGTTCTCCTCAGATAGGTAGAGCTGATTTATTTACAAGACACATCTTGGCAAGATGTGTTCTTAGATTTCACCTAGGGTTTCAGGAACACTGGGAGCTGTTTCATAATTCACAACCATCAAGTGAAAGTACTTTACATTGCTTTGTGTTGCCTGCACAGGGTATATAAAATATTTAGATACTACAGAGGGGTTTGGAGAGGCAGTTTTGGCACATCAGGTTTGGCACTTTCTGTTACACATGGTCACAGCAGACAGTCAACACTTAATTCTCAAATCTATATTTTGAGAAAACAGACCTGGAGGCAGAAAAAAAAAAAAAGAAAAAAAAAAACAAAAAAAAAAACAAAAAAAGGAAGAAAGGAGTAAAGCAAAATATTATAATTAAAAAGAACAGTGAAATTAATAATGCCTGATTTTTACAAATATCAAACCAACCAAGGAAAATACACATTTTTTTTTCTTTTAACATTATGTCTACTACTTTCTGTAGTAGTAGAGACAGAATACTACAACATGTAAGCCTGGAGATGTGCATGAAATCCAGAATATTTGATGTGACGTTAAACTCAGAGCGAAGACTAAGTTTGCAGTGCCTGATAGAAAAAGGAGCTCCACTATTTTAAGAGACAGAAAATAGTATTAATAATTGTCCAGAGATATGGAGGGTTAGTTTGCACAGATTGTTATGACATGATCTATTAGCCATAGCCCAGGGACAGCCACGCAGAGCCCAGGGCTTACAGGACATCAATGCAAAATGGAGTTTGGAGAGTCACTGAGTACGAAGGTGTGAGTCCCAGACCCAGGCTGTTGCTCCTATGGGAAAGGACATAAATTCAAAGGAAGGATATTACCCTGGGGAGCAGGAGGTAAACAGAGAGCTCAAAAAAGACATCTTGGTCCTTTGGGCAAGATGGTAATAACTGATGTCTCTGGGACGGACTACTGCTGCTGTCACTGGATGATGCTTCAAACCATTCATTCTTGCCTGGCAGCATCAGTCAGTCTAGTATATACCCAGGGAAAGCAGCTGCCCCTGGTAGTTTGCTGCCCTGGGTATTGCTTTGCCTAGTCAACCTAACCAAGATACATGGCGTGGCCCCGGGAATCACCATTATATTGTACATTAAAGTTTAATATTTTCTGAGATATCGGGAGATTAAGAATATGACACTAGGGACGGGGAAGTTGCAAAGCTGAACATAAGTGGAACTTAAATGACCTCTGGAAGCTGTGATGAAGCAAGGAATCTTCCTGCCATAAGGCAGGAAGAAATTTAATCAGAGCATACAAATAGGCAAAGGGTTGTCTAATAGTGCTAAGATAGATAACAACAGAAACATCCTTTAATTTAGGATATAACTGGTAGACAGAAAGTAAAATACATTTTTTTTGTGTGTTTTAGTAACATGTGCTAGACCTAGTGGTCCAGAATAATTTAGGTAATAACTGTGATGAATAGATCTTTTATCGTGATATTTAGTAATATATAAAACTATGTCTGAAGCAGACTTGAAATGAATATCAGTTCCTTTAAGCAATAATCAACCCTTCAGAAATAGGGGGATGTGGTCTCAAATTTTATCTGTAGTGACGGGAATAGCAAATAATTAAGGAGTTCAATTTGTAGGTACAGTTAGTAGTGAAGGCTGAAAGGATAAACATTTTTTAATTAAATTTCCCAGCAGAGAAAAATAAGGGGTTTAAGCTAAAATAGATTGAAGTCCAGACAACAACTTCTAGCTAGGAAAAAAAAAAAAATAATTCAAATTGGTACATTAAGATAAAGTAAACTAAATAATGAAAGAATCCTGAACTTTGATTGCATTCATTGAATGCATCTGAAGTATCTCCACAGAGGAAAATGTATGTTGGTTTCTGGTTCTTGCTCCAATCTAGTATTTCACTCTGGTATTAAAAGCCCTTAGCACAATTATACTTAGAACCACCATTTCTATTTAACCTCTGGAATAATAGTTTATTCAGGATAATAGGTACAACAAGAAACAAAGGAAAATATTTAGGGGTTTTTTCTCCCTTTGAGAAGGAAAAGCGCATTGAAATGGAAAAAAAAAAAAGATGACCATGGACAGTACCCTTCACAATAGGATTGATAATTGGCTGCCTTCAAATTTATTAGCAGCAAAAAACTAAGTTACTGAGATATATATATAAACATATATAATATTTATATATAATTTTTGGTTTCCAAAAGAGAGTTAGTAATGCAGGCATACATTGATTTGAGTTATGTAATTGTATAAAATGTAAATAATATGTTTATATAGAAAGAAATTTCACTCTGGGATTTAAATACTGTCTCAGTGTACAGCACCTCAGTATAGGTTATCAGTTTGTTTCGCATTCTGATAAAGACCCAAGAATTCTTCTTGTTTAGCATCAAGGCAGGTGGCAATATTAAAGCTAAAGAGAAAAGGAAGAAATAAAAAGACAGAAAAAAACCCCAACAATTTCAATAATGCCCCAGCTGAGTTTGGGTACTAAAGGGAAAAGGCACTCCAAATTCTGATCTCTCCATGCATGCAGCTGTAAGATAGACTGTAATGTCACTTGTGAACTGGATCCTGAGCCCTGAATCTTTAATGCTGTCAGAACCACTCTGAACAGAAAAAGAAAAACTTGGAACTCACCAAAATAGAATACAGAAAGAGGCATAATTTTATTTTTTTTTTTTTTTTGTAGGGTCATGTTTTACAAACCTTTTAGTATGAGTCCAGGGAGATTTCAAGGCAAGTGGCCAGTATTCATGGGTGACTATAAAGTAAGGGTTTTTAAGTAAGTACATAGTCGTCCATCATTCAGAAACAGCTATTTCAGAGAAGTCGCTTCAAACGCCTGCATGTACGCTGATGATCGAGAACCCACTTGTTTATCTGAAACAGTAATGTTCTTAGCATTATCTTTTTCTAAAGAAATACCTCAGTACCACAAAATTAGCACACATTATGTAGACCTTATAAACAAAGTAATTCTTAAACGATAGTACAGCTTTTTTTGTGTGTGAGAATTAGTGAAAAGTACTTATAATACACTCATTGATTTATTACACTACAGATTTTAAATGGCTTTGCATCTTCCTAACTCTAAAACAGAGTAAAATTCTAGCACTTTGTGCAATCATCTTGTGTTTTTTGCACACATGTTTATTCAAACTCAACCTGATACTCAGCTGTAGCAAACTGATGTAAATCCACAAACATTCTAGTAGTGATAGTGGAGCTATGTCACACCTGATAAAGATCTTTGCAATATATTAATTAAATTCTCTGTTGGCTGATGGAGGACAAGTACTCATACTTGATACTTTTTTTTTTTTTTCTTTTGAGTTTGCATGCCATTTAAGGAGGAAAAAAAAATGGCTTAAATCCAGATTCTCATTAGTCTATTTTAACAGGAAGAAGGATTCCAGCATAATATGTAGATACTTTCAAACTGCTGGTACCAGGGGTCAAAGCATTCAGGAGACAGTAGTGACTGAAAATTATATTCCTAATCATATATTCCATTTTCATTTTTCCTTTTCCTTTGTGTCATGAATTGTAAAATATCAGCACTTATTTTGAGGTCGCACAAGTCAAGGCTAGCAGAGGAGTAGAGGCTTCCAGCAGAGATGATGGGTCAATCAGACACCTCTAGTCTCAGCATGAAGCTTCTGCTGCAGCAAAGGTAAAGCAGCCTTGGCCTGGAATTCTCCCAACAAACTAATGCTTTTTATTGGAGTGACAAGCTATTATTTTTTTCTCTGATCTTTTACAAGAAAAAGCATAAGTAATTTTGTCTAATAGGGAACTGTTTAAGGTTCCACACGGGTAAAATGTCAGTACCATCTAAGCAAAACTACATATTACCTTTTTGTAATGAATGACGTTTTTTATTAAGATTCATTTTTTCTGTTTCTTGGGCACTGTGCTAATATATTACATTTGCCCTTGAAAAGTCTGTTTAGGTGCCTGTAATTTATTTTCTGTTATATACAATTTAACGAGGTGAATCAGAAGATGAAAATACATACTGGTTTCTGCATTTGGCATAGCATTAATAACAAAATAGAGCAGGTTAATCACAATCTATGAGAAAAGAATCTTTTAGGTCTAGGCATTTTTCCAGAGGCATACAGATTTTTGAGCCCTCTGTAAAAATGCTACTACAACACTATTCCCCCTCAAAACTTACCTTTGGTGTAAAGCAGCATCACAGAATCATAGAATGGTTGAGGTGGAAAGAGACTTCTGGAGGTCCAACCCCACTGCTCAAGCAGGGCCACTTAAAGCCCCTTGCTCAAGACCATGTCCAGACAATTCCTGAATATCTCCAGTGATGGAGACTCCACAACCTGTCTGGGAAACCTGTGCCAGTGCTCAGTCACCCTCCTAGTTTTCAGATGTTCAGAGGGAACCTCCTATGTTTCTGTTTGTGTCCATTACCTTGTATCCCATCACTGGGGACTACTGCAAAGATCCTCTTTGCACGCACCCTTTACATGTTTGTGCACATTGATAAGATCTTCCCCCTGGAGCCTTCTCTTCTCTAGGCTAAACAGTCCCAGCTCTCTCAGCCTTTCTTCACAGTGGAAGTGTTCTAGTCCTGTAAGCATCTTTGTGGCCCTTCACTGGACTCTCTCCGGTGTGTCCATGTCTCTCTTGTATTGAGGATCCACACAGTACTCCAGTTATGATCTCATCAGTGCTGAGTAGAGGGGAAGGACCATCTCCCTCCACCTGCAGGCAATAGTTCATCTAATGGAGCCCATGACACCATTTGCTTTTTTACAGCAATGGCACATTGCTGGCTAGTGTTCAAGTTGGTGTCCACCACTACTCACATGTATTTTTCTGGCAAGCTGCTTTCCAGCTTGTCAGCCCCCAGTATATATTTGTACACGGGGTTGTTCCTCCCCATGTACAGCACTTCACACTTCCCTTTGTTGAACTGCATGAGGTTCCTGTCAGCCCATTTCACCAGCCTGTTGAGGTCTCCCTGGATGGCAGCACGAGCCTCTGGCTTATCAGCAGCTCCTCTCAGTTTTGTGTCACTTGCTGACAGTACACTCTGCCCCATTGTCCTGATCATGAATGAAAAGGTTGAACAGGATTGGACCCAGAAGTGACCCCTGGGGTACACCACTAGTTAATGGCCTCTGATAAGACTTTGTGCCACTGATCACCACCCTCTGGGCTCAGCTGTTCGGTCGGTTTTCAGCCCACATCACTGTCTGCACATCCAGCCCAAACATCAACAGCTTCTCTATGAGGATCTTATGAGACAAAGTGTTAAAGGCCTTCCTGAAGTTCAGGCAGAAAATATTCACTGCTTTCCCTTCATCTACCAGTCCAGTAGAAAATTACCAAGTTTATCATAGTAGGAGTTTACCGAGTTCTCCTTGGAGAAGCCTTGCTGACTACTCCTGATGACTTTCTTGTCTTTCATGTGCCTGGAAATGGTTTCCAGGATTAGCTGCTCTGTCACCTTCCCAGGGATTGAAATCAGGTTGACTGGCCTGTAGTTCCATGGGTCCTCCTTCTTGCCCTTCTTGAAGGTAGGAGCGACATTTGCTTTCTTCCAATGCCCAGGAACCTCTCCCAGTCATCATGACTGTTCAAAGAGAGCTGAGAGTGACCCCACAATGGCAACAGCCAGCTCCTTAGCACTTGTGGGTGTATCCCTTTGGGACCCATGCCCAGTTTTTAAAGTGTTCTTTAACCTGATCCTCTCCCACCAAGGATTAACTTTTCCTTGCTCCAGACTTTCCCCTGGTCTCCACGGCCTGGGATAACTGAAGGCAGATCTTGCTAGTAAAGTCTGAGGCAAGAAGGCATTCAGGACCTCAGCCTTTTCCATGTCGTGTGTCATCAGGGCTCCTGCTCCATTCAGCCACAGGCCACATTTTTCCCTTGTCCTCCTCTTGTCACCTTTGTTTCTATAGAAGTCCTACACATTTTTGCTTTTGACATGCATTGTAAACTCAATTCCATTTGGGCTTTAGCTTTTCCTAGCTTTGCACCTGGGTGCTCACAAAATGATTCTGTATTAGCCACCATTGCTTCTACCCTGTGTATGCTTCCTTTTTGTCACCAAGTTTGTCTAGCAGCACCTTGTTCGTTCATGCAGGACTCCCAGAATTTTTGCTTCACTTTGTATTTGATGGGATGGAACTCTCCTGAGCTTGGTGAAGTGATCTTTTAACATCAACCAGCTTTCTTAGGCCTCTTTTTCCTCCAACACCTTATTCCATTGGCCTCTTCCAAGCAGATCTTTGAAAAGGCCGAAGTCTGCTCTCGTGAAGTCCAGGGTTGTGAGTTTGCTTTTCACTCTCATCTCAGGATCCTGAACTCTACCTTCTCATGGTCACTGCAGCCAAGGCTGCCTTTGATCTTCACATCCCCAATGATCACCACCCTGTTGGTGAGCATGATGTATTTGTCTGCTTGAGGAGACAAAGGGAGGGGCCCTGATGATGTGCCACCCTTTTTGCAGACGCCATGTGTGAACATGCCAGTTCTTTGTCTTTTCTCCAAGGTGCAGAATACACTATTATGCTGCTGAGAACAGTTCTTACACCAACACTACCAAGTCCTAATTAAATCAGAACAGGATTTAACTATCAATCAGAGGTGTTATGTGTTTACAAGGATATTTTAAAACAGTATAGGAAAGCATTTCTCTGGGTTTACCTTCACCCATTTACAGCTCTTGTAGTGTTCCAGTTTATAGTCTCCTTCCGACAGCATTACTGACTTTTGCACAGGACAGGTCTGTGACTAGCTTACTATACGAGTTGGTCAGTAATAATGATTCATATTACATATTTTAGGCTCTCTTGCTAATGATCTTTTTTTAAAGAAGAAAAAAGAAAGCCTACATTTCTTTCTTCCTTGTTAAAAAAAAAAAAGAAGTCGGAGGGGTGTTAAGAGGTAGATTATATAGAAAAGGGAGCACTGTATTTTTTTTTTCTCATTTCACTGATATATTTTACCACTTCTAGTAGTCACCCGAGGACCGTGTTGTACACATGTACCTCATTCTTGACTTAGAACACTCTCGCTGTTTCACATCTCTCTTTCATCTGCAGAGAAAACAGGTTTTGAAGAACACATGCAATTTTCTCCATGCCAGAAGTTAGTGCACCATCCTTGCTAGATCAAAATGCTCATTCCAGAAAATATACTCCAGGAGTTTATGCAGAAAGGTGCTTTCATTCTTCAAACAAAACCCAGTCTTTTTATATTACTCTTTATATTCAGAAAGAGCGTGTGATCCTGTAGAGACAGTTATATACATACATGGCTAGAAATACTGTTTAATTTTCTATTTTAAAAGTAGTACCTTAAAAAGTACTTTCAAAAGCATTTTAAAAGTATTTGGTCTTTGTGTATGATGCTCCCTATGACACTGGTGATCTCAAGGCAAGTATCAGAAAACTTTTTCCATGTATCATAACGACAGCCCTAGAATAGATTCTCTCTCTCCCTCTCTCTCTCTCTCACACACACATACACAACCCCCCCACCCAACCACCCAACTAACCAAAAGAAAAAAATCAAGAAATATAGCTGCTCTTCCCTTAAGTCAGGAAATGGCTAGGGGAAAAGCATGCAACATTTATTGTGTTCCTGGATAATGGATGAAATGAGACATTCACTAATTTCAAGTGGAGACCTTTAAAATCTATCCTTTGAAAACCTTTTCCCCTCAGGACCCCCAGACCCTCTCCACATGTAAACTATGAAGAAAATATGTAACTAATTATCAAACTATAATTTTTATTTTGTGACTATCAGGCTTAATTCAGATGCCTAAACATAAGTTTCCAGCACCATTTACAATGCTCAGGAATGTCCAAGAATATTTTAGAGTTACCTATCTGCCACCAGGCAGCTGACAAAATGCAAAAGACCTCTGGGAAGTCCATCTCTTTACATCGGTATGTGGCAAGAGGGATGCAGGGGGACATCTGGTATGGCATGAGACACCTCTCTCCAGGCGATCAACTGCCTTGTTCTCATGTGGTTAAGAAATAGTAGATGATATGATAAACTTTTCATGAACATTTAGTTTACTTTACATATGATTTTTTCCAATGCCATTTTTCTTAAGTATATCTAAGATGAAATTAGACAAAATAAGGGCACTAACAATGATATGAGTGATCAGACGTACTCATTCAATAAATAAATTTATCCCAAATCAACATCTACTGAAAACTTTCTACAACTACTGACAATTCAGGGACATGAACAGATATATGGATTGAAACACCTTTTTGTCTTTTGGGAACAACTTGTCTTATAGGGCTTATTATGTGTTCCTTTAGATGCTGGTAAAGACCTACCTAAAATCTTTCACAAATACTAAATGAATATCTGCAGACATTTGAAGCATATGTACAAAAGAACCATACGACAGTGTGACTATCTGCCTTTTTACAAATTTATATTGCTTGTATGAATGTTATAAATGTATGCTGTGTAACTCGTCTATTTTAAATATACTTTTTCACATGATTAACATAAAGAGGCTAAAGAACTACAGTAGCTTAAGTTTCATACAGCAATGTATTTTTGCAGGAATACTATCTAAAAGCAACTTTAAAAACAGATTTAAGAAGAAATCTTTCTTAAAATATGGCAATATCACATTAATTACTAGTTATTAAATACATGTCTTTTTGTACCATTTATTTGAAACAGATTGAAAATTTTATTTTAAAACATTTTTCTTTTCCATCTGCAAGCTACAATTTTACTGCATTTTAGTGTCAGAAAATCTGGCTTCATTCTTAAGAGAAACTGAACCTTACGACAACCTAAATGCTTCTTTTATTGAAGTTTATAACTATGCCATAGTTCTAAGACCATTCAATCAACTATTAGTTACAACGACAGCTGAATTCCTAGCTGGACTTTAAAAGCAAACAAACCACAAACAACAACAGAAAAGCTTCAGAGGGAAACAAAGAAAGGATTAAAAATAGTTATTTGAAAGTCTATAGATGCACTAGAAAATGATTTTTCTTCCTTTACTTAAAAAAGATAGCTCCTGACTTGAGATCTCAGCGCTTGGGTATATCTTGGCTTTATCTAAACATGTAGACATTATAAACCTATTATCCTTACCTTCATGATCCCTAGTGTAATTTTATATAGTGTTTTCAGGACCTGATCATGATGAGCATAAAATACTACCTCTCAAAGGTCTTACTCATGTTTCCCTCTTAGGAAAAAAAAAAAAAAAAGAACCCTGGTAGATCAGAGCTTTCTCTTTGTCTGTGAAAGAAGACAGAGAATAAGACTTTCTCCCCAAATACATAGCCCATATGTAGCTTATATTGCTGTATGATTCATCTACATACTGACAGTGTAGGTTGCCTGAAGAACTCAAGAAGGTAAACGATGATGTTTCAAATGGAAGAGGATGGCTTTGAGATAAAGTCCTTCCTTCTTCATATTCTATCCTTTCTTTCCTCCTAAAAGAATATCCATTCTTGAGTAGAGCACAGGCCTGAATCTTCATTTAGTACTTCTTTAAATAGCTTGACATATTCATCATTAATATTTTTAGAGCAGCTGGATGATGCATGGAGGCAAATGCATACTTAACCCTGTCTTAATGAAATACTATGAAGAGCTTGTGACTGTGAGAGGTGGCACTAGTATAGGAAATGCAAGGATGGTGGTGCATAGTAGATCATCTGTCTTGTTTGCCTGATAGAGCATATGCTGACAGCCAAAACACTGAAGCAGTTAGTGATGCTCCTGCAATTTATTTACCGGACAGCTTGCTTGAGACATCATAAAAGCACCCATAAAATAATTATTGCTGGAAATATTTGTTAAACTTGATAAATAGGGAAACAAAGTGGCCTTTTAGTTACCGTAGTTAAAGAAAGTCTACACACCATCCTACCCCCTATTTATTTTCCTCAATCATTTAGCTGTCATTTGTATGACTGAAGTTTCCCTGTCATGTGAGGGTTTTGGGCAAGGGGCAGGGTGGAGACTTGGAGGGAAGAAAGAGTTTACAAAATGCCTACATTAATTTTGTGGATAATAGTTCAAACCCTCATTAAAATAATAAAAAATAAAATAAAAATCAACTAACCTAATCAAATATATTGGCTAGAAGGTTCAATGCTTTCCTTCAAGCGGCAGAACAATAGTCTGGGGAAAGAGACAAGTTGTGTAAAGTGATTTGTCAAGTGAACAATGCACAGAGCACTGATATTCTTTATTATGTTTTATAGGGAATAGCTGGAGAAAGCTGGGGAAATACAGTGGTTGTGTGGGCTGTGAGAGAGAAAGTTCTTTCTTCTCCAGACCATGGCAAACAGTCTCTCCACAAGGCCTACTTATTAAAGTAATGAAAAAAAGTACTCTAAAATGTAATCCTGAATTTTTAAATAGCACTTATACATATTTATCTAAATGTGTAAACAGACACACGTGGATCTTTCCCACTGGAAGATCCCGTGCTTTAGTTTTTGCTTAATGATATACACTCGTGACGATAGTTGTGTCCCATTTATACCTCCTTGTTAGGAAGATTAACTCTGAAAATTGAACATTATGATGATGGAGTAATACAGATGTCCAAATACAAGAAAATACTTTTTCAGCCTACATTTTTAATTTCTTAATTTTGTTCATTCAACTTCTAATTAAAAATCCTTGTCTCAATCTCCACCATTTACATAGTCTTTATGTTTTTCCTATGCTTCTTTTCCCATCACTTAACTAAATAATGTTATGTTAAAAGCCCTATAATTTCTCCATGGAATTTTATACTCCTACATGTTCTCTCCAACACTTTTCTGTGGCAATATAAGTACTTTCCCTTAAAGGAAATGTAAGCACATTTCCTTAAAGGGCTCATTACTATCTGCATTTATGTTTGGTTATATAACAAAATGGCTTTGATTAATTATTCAGGGCAAGTAGTATTTGTTTCAGACGACAATCCATTTCATGGTTGTTTAGTACAACCCAGGCTTTTAACTTTTTTCCATATCCTCAGGAAGACCTTCTGAGTCTTGTGCATGTTTTTGTGTTTATTCACACATCAGAAAGCCTTTGTTCATGAGTGTGTGGGATATTTAAGATTAGGCTCGTAGGGTTGCTTTTTATATTTTCTGCAGTGTAGAAAGAGAAGCTCTGGGGCAGGTTTTCCCTAAATGGCTGAGATATGATAATGGGTATTGTGATAGTTATTGTGCTTTTGGCTCTTCAAATGTTTTTGGTGCAATGCTTTCTTTTCTTCTATAACTCTATCTTCTCACAATATCTACTTGCATCCTAGTGGAAATTATATTCCTTCTGAATAACTGCCTCTTGTACATTTATTATGATTTTCATTTTCTCTCCCAATCATGTGTTCACCAGCTTCATATTATTTCATCTGCTTGCAGATTAAGATAGAGTTTTATGACACGCAAATTAAAATACTGCTGGTTTTAGACATGCTGATTTCTTATATGTCAAATTGAATTTTGTGTTTCCTCAAAAGGAGAAAAATGAGAGGTAAATGTAGGGAACATAAAGACTGAATTTTAGTGATACTTGAAATAATGATTCTGAATAGGGAAAGAGAAGGATTTGTCACACTGTTCTGCTATCTGCTTTTCAGAGAGGCCACTGAATCAGGACAACCTGAAATATCCTATCCAGCATATTTCCTGCATAATCCACCTAAATCAGTTGCCCATATTTTTCAAACATCTAACTTTTTTATATATCTACCAAAAGTATTCTAATTATTAAACGTAATATATTAAAAAAAAACCAAGCAACAAAACAAGAATAGCAGCAAAAAGTCCAAGCAGCTAGAAAGCATATGTAAGAAAGAAAATAATTAAAATAAACTGTTTTTTCTGGAATTCATGTCTCATAGATGTGCTGAATACTCTTTTTGGGAGCCGTAGCTTCAGTCTTTTCTGAATACAAAGTTGCATTACCTCATGGCTTTGTGAGGACAGTTTTACAAGTCTGCAAACTGTATGACAACCATGAAAACACAAGACAAGATTAACCAGAATTTGTGAGCTTGCTGATATTAACAGAAGTCGCTTATATTGTTTTACTATAATGTAACATGCTTTTGGTCCTTGGTGAAAAAAATGTTGTGTTGGTGCCAATATACCAAGCCAAGTTCAGGGACACAAAATCTAGCTGCAGTGAGGATGATTTCATTGTAACTGCAAGGTTCATGTGGTCTAGTTCCAAACCTCCTACCAACTACTATGAGCATTTCTGTGTTCATCACTGCTTTATAAGTGTAACTTCACATTACTGGTGAAAAATAGCTATCATTTACCACATTCACAGCTTTTGTAATTGGGAGCTTGCCCACAGTCACACTCACTTCAGGCTTATAGACAGCTTTGGTTCTGAAGGTTAAAGAACCTGTGTATACCAGTTTTCCAAGCACACTTTCAAAGCAGACACATTAAATATTTGTCCTGGTTTCAGCTGGGATAGAGTTAATTTTCTTCCTAGCAGATGGTACAGTGCTGTGTTTTGGGTTCAGTATGAGAAGAATGTTGATAACACACTGATGTTTTCAGCTGTTGCTAAGTTGTGTTTAGGCTAAATCGAGGATTTCTCAGCTTCTCATGCCCAGCCAGCAAGAAGGCTGGAGGGGCACAAGAAATTGGGAGAGGACACAGCCAGGGCAGCTGACCCAAACTGGCTGAAGGGGTATTCCATACCATGTGACGTCATGCCCAGTATATAAACTTGGGGGAGTCGGCCTGGGGGGATCGCTGCTCAGGAAGTAACTGGGCATTGGTTAGCAAGCGGTGAGCAATTGCATTGTACATCACTTGTTTTGTATATTCCAATCCTTTTATTATAATTATTGTCATTTTATTATTGTTATTAATATCACTATTAGTGTGTTCCTTTCTGTTCGATTAAACTGTTCTTACTTAAACCCACAAGTTTTACTTTTTTTCCATTCTCTCCCCTCCACTGGGTGGGGGGAGTGAGTAAGTAGCTGTGTGATATTTAGTTACCAGCTGGGGTTAAACCATGACAATAGTCCAAGTCAACACAGAGTCTTCTTATTACTATTAAAGTGAAGAAAGTCATCAAGAAGTTGCTCTCACTATTGCTGCTTTCATATTTATATAAGGTCTTTGACCAGTCAAAAATAGAGAATATGCTTTACACATTCAGTTTCTACAGATGATCAAACCATGAACTTTGAGACATTCCAGCTGGGTGTTTATAACCATTAAAATGAATGTCCAAGAGATGGGATTTCTCTGCTTCTGAGAGGGCAGGTCTTAAGAAGAGTGTGAAAGGATGACTATGCACTTGAAAATTTTGAGGGAGGTGCAAGAGGCAGGAATCAGAGAAGACAATTTCTGCTCTGCATATGGGGGCAAGTTCTTATAGATTAGGAATTTTCTGCTCAGTTTTGGAGTGCTATATTGATGACCCCTCTCTGCATTAAAACAGCTTAAACAATTAAATTTCCAACATCAGAAGACTGAGAGGAATGGACACTGGTCGCAGGATAACTTTTAGAGACTAATCAGATACCACTCCTAATTCTACTGCATGGAATATTCAAAATCTTAAAATGGCATTACTGGTGAGAGTAATGTCATTTCAACTACCTCTGTTTGCTGCTTCTTTTTTTAAAACCATCAGATGCAAACTAGAAGGTAATATATATGTAATCCCAAAAGGAAATACCTACACAAAAAAGTGTAGTCTGTTCTCAAAATGTTGTTTTCTGTGTGTTCTCAACTGCAAATGAAATATACTGAGAATATGTTCAAACAATGACGTAAACTGCAGTGACGTTTATGAAAAGTGAGTAGTCTGCTCATTAACTGATTACTTGTTTCTCTCTCAAGTGATGAATGCTGGTGAAAGAAATGGTTCAATCTAGCCAGGGCTGCAGATTGTTTAATAGTGAATATAATCACTACCTCAGAGGAGCTCTAGATTTAGCTCTATCACAAGACACTCAGCACCCAAAGCAAAATTCTGTGTAAGTATATTACATGATTCTCCAAATGCCTAAAAGAATAAGGTATCAACTTCTCTTTAAATCCAGTGGCGGAGTGGGTGGGAAGGGAAGGCTGACAGTTTTACAAAAAGTTAATCCCCTAAATTTATGTCTAAGGCTTGATCCTTTAAAGGACTCATTCTTCTTCAGCCACAGCAGTTAGTCCCAATTTTTGTTTATTTATTTTATCATTGTGTCTCTTTTTTTTTTTTTTTTGTTGTTCCTTTTTTTTTTCCTTTTTATGTTTTATAGATTTTAATTCACTCTGTGTTCACTGTGTACATCCAAAATGATATGTGGGTTTCTATTAGCATAGCTCAGAAAATGAAGAAAAACATGGCAAAAGCAACCAGAAGGTGCTTAAACATACTGACAAAGAATGCTGTAGCTTAACTCTTCTTTCTCTTTATAATACATATTTTAAAGTCCAAGATCATAAACAATATAAATTTAAGTACTACTCAGGAATATGAATTCACTCTATGACTACAAAAATATCTTAGATTCAGTAATGCTTCTGGTAAAGCTCAGCAATAAAGGTATTGCAAAGAGATTTGCTCTAAATGCAAAAAAAAAAACACCAAAAAACAAAAACAACAAAAAACCCCCACCACCCCCAAAGCTATATAGGAAAAGAGTGGAAATTGCCTTCAGAATTTCCTATGAAATATCAGAATTTTTCAGTAAAAATATTTTGAAGGTCCTGTGCCTCTCCTGTAAGTTTCCCTCCCGACACCATATCTCCCACAACTGTATGCCACACAGAAAAAAATAATCAGTTTCCTGGATAAGTGACTGCACACAATGATATACTTGAAAGATTTTACTTCAATTGTTTCTAACAGCACTGTATATAGCTTGGAAAAAAACCAATTTTATGACCCTTGTCTAATTTGCACCAGGAGGCTGATGTCCTCATTTGAAGACTGGGGAAACTCTTCTGTTTGACTGTCTATTAACTTATTCTGGCAGCCAGAGATCGCCAAGAGTTTAAGGTCAAAAAGAAGGGTGATATAGCTGTGGAAAACCAGGCAACAAATGCAGCAGTAAAGCTGTTTGACACAGTGAGAGGGGTTTTTGAAGTAATCGCTAAAGCTACTTTTGGCTACTACAAAAATACACTAGCAGATATCTTCGGCCACAGGAACTGTTGCCTTCCTAGGAAACTTGTCTCCCCTTTCTCTACAATGCCTTTCTGTAAAATACATTATAAAGTCATGGGCCTCAATCCCTACTCGTCGAGCTGGTCATTGGCCTGATGCATCTCATCTGGATTCTCATATGGGATTCTGGCCTGGGCATGGTGACGGATACAGTTGCACTGAACTCCTACAGTTGCGAAGACCATGGCAAATTCATATGTCTACTCTCTACCTCTCTACATTAATATTTTAGGTCTTAGGCTTTTCTTTTCTGTTGCAGAATTTTTATTGCATAAATTTCTTTAAGAAATGAAAATTAATAGTGCGACATATTATTAATTAATTGCAGATACATACAGTGGAACCACATGCTTTGTCTATATTCACAAATAGGATGGATAAAAGCTTTCTGTTCTGGCCCTGAGGTGAAATATTCTGGAAGAAATAAGCTTTCTTGTGCTTCAAAATGGGATGGCCACATCCACACTGAACATCAAGAATGATTCCTTACCCAAAGCTAAAGCCCAGAAGGTACTGGGACAGGGCAAGTTCGTGTGGCCAAAACTGCACCAGGAACTTTGCTAATACTTTAACACTGTGGATGATTGGAGAATAACACGCAAGCTGATGTCTAAAACCTGGCACTGTTCATTTTGTATTGCTCTAGAGGTACAAGGCATAATTTAGGTCTCCTTGGCTAGGAGTACACCAGTAAGTATCCTTTTGGCAAAAAGAGCATGCAGGTTTATGCACGTGGGAAATAGGACAATGGATAGAATCACGTTCAATACAGTCAACCTTATGAAACTTTATGGGAACTTAAGCTTTTAAAAGAAATTTGTGTACCTTTTTGATTCCATGGGATATCATAACTGTATTTGTGAGAATCTGCACTTGTGTGCATTTATACACATTTAATCCACCAAATGACACTATTCACTCACAGACATCAATTCCATTGCATAAAAGTAGAGATACATTTTAGACCATATTTTTTAAAAACCTTATCTGTTGTTTGGCAATGTTCAAGAAGTTCACTGATTCGCAGCCCTAGTTCAGAAAAAAATAATATTTAGATGAAGCAGGTACAGATTTGCAGTTTTCCAGCCCTCTTAGGTTGTAGGATCTTCTGTAAGTTTATTCTGCATAGCTTACTTGTCCTGAAGCTTCCTAAGGAGTAGAGTGGAGAAATTGTAAGGCACAGATTACAAAGGTTGTCTTTGTCAATGTCCAGCTCTCACCTACGAAGCTGCTCACTGTATTTCAAACAGATCCTTATTTAACACAGATAAAAAAAGTCTTATGAGGAAGAGAGAAAAAGTCAAATGAATCTGCACAAAGCTGTCAGATGAGAGATGAACCTGATCTGCATGCTTCAAGAGTAGTCTAATTCATGGTTTTGTTTTCAATTGCTAAATTTGTGTAATGATACTTACTCAGTAAAGCAGGTTCACATAAAATCAATCAGCAGGGATAATCATAATTCTCAATAATTTCAGAACTTTTTCTTTAACTGATATCTTTGATATCAACTTAACTTTACAAGCCAAAATTGAACAACCCCATTTCAGACACTTCTCAGCTGCTATAGCTATACAACATTCTCCCTTGCATTTCAGTAGATCAAATTGGTATCTAACCTCTCATCTATGGGTTTTAGCTTATGTTCATAAAAGACAAATTATGATTGCCTCCTCTGGTGTATCTTGTAAAGTCTACTTTGCTGGTTTAAAAGCCCAGTAACAAAGACAGAGGCCAACTAATAGATAATTTTGAAGATGAGATTGTTAGGAAATTCTTTGATACACAAGTCATCTGCTTTGAAATCAGGAGAGTTTTGTGTCAGCGAAGGGACACCCGCTAAAGTGGTAGCTCTGTTTTCAACCAGCAAGCTTGTGTTTAATTTATTTAATAGCCTTGCCCCCCCCACACACACCTTGTAAGGACAGTCATGTAATTACTTCTATATAGAGAGTCAGGAGTTCTAAGCGATATTTGGAGTAACAAAGGTCTAGATAGGAAAAAACATGCATGTGAGAGAGCTCCACATATGCATAGTCAAGCCTATGAGGACTACAGTTCAGGATAAAAGAATCCCAAGCCCACTTTAAGCAATTACTGAGGCAGTTTTAGGTTTTGTTGATATATCAGCTTGTTTAAGTCAAATCCTTTGGTAATGTAAAGTGCAGATTTTTTTTTTAGGAAGAAACAAACTCTTGCTCTGCCTCATTTAAAAAAAAAAAAAAGAAAAAAAGTTTTCAATAGCCTTTATTCTAGATTTTTGGTGCATTTTAAAACACATAAATAAATTCAGAGAGGAGGTGTGCTGGTACTGAGACCTAATCTGTAAAGAAATACACTTTTTTTTCAGATGACAAAAGCAGCTCTAACTGACTATGAAGTGGCTGTTTAAGTTGTAATAATGTTCATCAGTGACTCAACATCTGCTGAAGGAGGCTGAAAGTCTCCAATGCACTGCAGTGAGTTTTCGTTCAAATAAGAGTACTTCAAAGAACTGACTTGTGGTTAAATATTCCGTTAAGACCTGCACTTCTTTCTTGCTGCTGAAAAAACTTTCAGAAAAGTTCTGTGTCTTTAGATGAACTTTGGTTTATCCTCAGAAGCTGCTGATTGTTCAGACATGATGAATAAGATTTATACCGTTCAGTCATATTAACTTTGTGGCTACAACTGCCCTGAGCGCAGTCAGTGTTGGTAAGAAAATCTGGCCAAAAAGTGTAGGTAGTAGGTAGTGCCTGGTAGGCGGGTAGTAGCTGTTTATCTTGTTCTGCTGCAGCTCTAGCCGAACAGCCATACTGCATGAGACCAACAATGTATGTCAAATTCTTACATCCGACAGAGGCCTGATGAGTCCTCTGGTGTGGGCCTCCAGAAGGGTAAGGAGGCATGTTTTACATCAACGATGACATGGCACTTGCTGCTCTGCTTCCTCTACCCAAGTGTTTCCAGGCAGGCATGTCCAGAAAAACTTACTCATTCAGGAAGAAGTGATTACTTCTTTCCCCTCTCCTTGACAGATGTCAGTAGCAAATGCCTTGGAAAAGTGGAGTATGTGAACAGGGCAAATACAGAATGATGGCTTCTGGCACTGCAGTGTGGAAGTATTTTCTGACTCATACAGAGAATCATCTTTTTTCTGGTTTTTTTTTTTGGTCTTTGATGGACCTCCCTTCATACTTCTAATCACTTTTTGAATCCGTTTATAACTTTGGCCTCTACAACATCCTGTGACAATGAGTTCTAAAATTTAATAAAACACTGTGTGAAAAAGCACTTCCCTTTGTTTGTTGAAAATTTTCTGGATGATAATTTCATTTAGTGCCCCTTGTTCTTGTTTTACAAAAATAGTGCCTAATTGCTCCCTAGCCTCCTTATTCATGGCTTTTATAATTTTATACATCAAGAACGTATCCCTTTGGGTACTTTTTCTCTGAGCTAAAGATTCCTAATCTAATATTCCCTTCTACAGAAGTACTTCTAACTTTGATAATTCCCCTGCCTTTCTGTCTCATTTTAGTTTTACTATACTCTTTAGTGGATGGGGACACCAGAGTTGCAAGTAATGGTAGGCACATGGTCAGCTTTCAGTACACTGAGCACCAAAAATAACTTAAACAGCTAACTTGTAAATATGAATGTATTAAAATGTTTTGCTATGGCTTTGGAGCTATTCTGCAAGTTTTCTATTTCAGATCCTTTGAAGCTCACTTCAAGATGAATACAAGGCTTCTCAACCTAGAAATCTCTACTGTCTGTCTGAGTCCTTGCTCTGAAGAATTTTCATGATATTAGCTGCTATGAAGGAAGGAAGGAAAACTGTGAGATAAATATAAATGTATTTTACTCTGATATCCGCATTGGTTTAGGGTAGGTCCCCAGGCAATTCACTGGTAAAATCTTATATTCATTGGTAGGAAAAAAACCAGAGAAATATTACAGTAGTGAGTCAGTTTTATGGAAGATGATGATTTCAGAGTTTGCAGTTGCTATGGCAGTCATTGGTTTATTTTTTTTAGCTTAAATTTGGTCTTTGAACATCAACATTTAGGTGGGTTTTAAAGAAAAGATCTGGACTTTTCTCCTTGAAGAGTTTTCTGTTTATCTGAACTCCTGTTATGCATTCCAGTCTGTGCCCTCTGCTTCATGTATTTGATCCATCATCCCCTTATGATGGCTGAAAAAAATATTTTTCCCCAAAGTTAAAAGGAAACCCACATGAATGCCATAAAGACAAATGGCAATAAGATAATTGAGGATCTCTGTACTCTGTGAGTTCACATATGTTTGCCAGCATTTGTCTTTTCTGAGTGACATTTGAGTGACTCCAGGTGGAACATACTGAAGTGCCCAAATTCTTTCCTAAAGACATTTCTGTTGGATAACTGTGCTACCCAGGATTCAAGACAGGTACTTGAAAGAAACAGAACAAGAAAACTCTTCAGTGAAATTTTAGAGAATAGGAAACGTAAATTCACCTGATGATTATCTGAAGGAATATTAATAGGTAGTCCTTAACCTAGTTGCTGCCTTTGGTAATATACCTCTAAAACCAAGAAACACTTGGATCTGATGAAGCCAGGTTATAGAACTGCATTATCTCCTAAACTAAAACCCAAAGTTATCTCACTATTTGTGTGAGAATCTTTGCATGTTTATACAGGAATGCTGGAAAAACTGCAACTTTGTGAAATGGTTGAGATCCTTTGGAACAAATAGACAGTATTCCTAGATCTTCTCTGATTCTTTTCTAAAGGCATTCCACTAAAAACTGTGAAATAGATTAAGTAATATCTCACAACTAGTGAGGCTGCCAACCATTACAGGAACTTTGAGTAATTTTTTTGAAACTTTTAGATTGATTAAAAAAGTCTGTTATTTAAGCTAGGAGATCCAAAGCCTCTTTCAGATTTTTTAAGATGTTTCTTGTAAATACCATTAGAGCAGTCAGGCACAATGGGGCAAAGCACTATAAGCATAATATTTACCAGAAGACCCTTGTAATTTAATTATAGGAAATGACATCATATATCTGTATATAGTCTATGGACTTCTGCTATGAATTATAATGCCAATTGCACTGTATTTAACTACTATCCTGGTATCACAGTCTTGTTTTTAATGACTCCCTTTGTGGGAGTTCAAGTCCTTTCTTTTAATAAAACTATTTCACATTTTGTCCTTGCCAATGTCAGTTTAAAAGAAATGAATACTTCCTATCTGTCTTGTTAAGGGAGATGACCTGTCCAACCTCTCAATAGAAGGTTTGGATTCCTATTAAAAGTTTTCAGTTCTCTCCTTTCCTTTCAGCTACTGTGTGTGCTGTATCTTTTGTAGATACTTTTTCAAAAAATAAATGACCCAGTCAGAAGTAAGAAGATTTTGCCCCAAAACTTTAAATTTGTTACTGAGTGATAGTGCTAGATCAATATTTGCATTAGATAAGGTGAAGTGGTTGGACAAAAGGAGAAGATCAAAATGAAGGATGGTTACTACCCCTTGAACAAAAGTTAACCTTTAGCTCCCAGAACTGTTCGCTAATGTGTAGAAACAGGTAGAAAAATGGTGTGTTTGGTGGTAATTAATCTTTCAGGATGAGTGCTGATATCAGTTTTTGCTGATTAAAAAGAAAGCTAAAGGCATGATATTTTTATTAAAGCAGAATGTTTGAACTCTTTGATAGAACTGATCTTGGTTAGCAGTGCAGTTCTAGGTTAAGTGGCAATAATAAAAAAATTGTGATAATGTAATAAATATTATTTAAATTTGTCAGAAGTGATTTGTCTGGTCGGTGAGAATTACACTGTAATGTAATAGCCAATATCACTAACAAATGTTAGGTAAATATAGATTAGAAGAAATAGACTAAAAGGCACATTGAAGACGGCTCTTCCCCTGTAATATATTCCTTCTAGTCTTTACCTTTACTAAGGCAGGTAAGATGAGAAATTCATGTGATATTAGCAATAGTGAATGTTAATTCTGCCCCCTGCTTTCTGTTTAAGAGAGCAATTTATTTTTTTTTTTTGCAATAACTTCAGATAACTGATCAAAAATTAAAAAAAAAATAAATCAAAGTAATAACTATTAAGTAATACATGCTAAGTGTGTCTAGTTTAATCTGGTGGATAAAGACAGTTGACACCTTCTTTTATGAAAATAGCAGCTCTGGCCAGAGACAGATTACAGAGTACCATCAAATCTGTGGCATCCGAGTACAGGGAGCCGATGACAAACTGATGTCAAAAGAATAGAAAATTATCATTATGAAAATAATTTAATAAAAATAATTTTAATGTAGATTAAAAACATAATAATACTGATGTCAGAAGAATAGAAAATTATTATTGGGCAACAGCAGAAATTAACAAGTAACATCTAACCTTCCATGACATTTATTGTAGCAGGAGAATAAACTCATATTTTTCAAGAAGGAATCACATGGGGCCGTACCACAGTCTCACAAGTAGATCTGAAAAAGATACTTTTAGACAAATGTAACATTTTTAGCTTCCTAAAAGAATCAACAGTCTTCAGTATATCATTTTGGATGGATATTCTGAGGTCTAGAGGAGTGAGAAGATTGCTGGATTTTCATAAGGTGTAATGTCAGCAGCAGTAGTCAATTTTATTCAGTGTGTTGTGGGATACCTGCATTACTTTTGCATAAGATATCCATATTTTTTATGTCTATATTTATTATTTCCCAAACAACTCAGTTTCATATCACTCTGCCTGAAGTTTAAGCCAAAGAAGCCTTCTTCCAAGAAGAGTCAGATTTTCTGAAGTGAGCCTCCATCAAACCTTCCTGTGAAAGTTCAGCTTTGTGTAAAACACAAAACTGCTCACTGAGACATAGATTAACAGAAAATCTTTTCTTGCTTTAGTAGCTATGGCATTTTCACAGAATTTGCAAATTGTGCATGCTAATCCCTCCTGCAGCCTTAGTCTGCTGTATCATGTGTGAAAGGTCTAACTGCAGAGGTACTTGATAAAACAGTATTTCCACCTGCCGTCCTTGTCTTTCATTTTCCTTCAGGTCTCTTAATTTTGTTTTTATTTTATTTTATTTTTCTCTTTACAAAAAGGTGATTGTCAGATTATGCAAATTCTAAGCAACAGAGTAACGTTATTAAACAGGGTCAATCCTAGAAAAGCAGCTTACTTGCATTCAAAGAATGGTAACAGATTATTGAAGCATGATTTTCCTCTTGTGAAGGAGAGAACAGCAGATATCAGTATAATGACTTTCCACATTTTCTTATAGTATGGCTTTTGACAATGATAATTTCAAACAGTTTCACCAGGTGTATAAGTAGGGTTTAATGATCTGTAGCTGCCTGGATCATCTTTAACATTTTAAAACAGAGTTACAGCACTTACTTCACTCCTTTAGGATATTAGACGATTTTAATATGAAATTGAATATTTTTAGCAGCTGAACAACCTCTTCCCCCAGCTTATGCAGAACCTAAATGAAAAAATAAAATAAAATAAAAAAAAATGTTACCAAGGTTTGATGATACATTTATCAACTTGTATCAACAACTTTTATTTTAATTCTTTGATATACTTTCTTCTTTATTATTAGAAAAGAAGTCCAGGGTAACTAACTCCTTAAAACCAGTATGTGGTAAAGACTAACAAACAAATTAACTTCATATTGATGTTGTGTTCTTCCTTAATTGCTCCCTTTCTCCCACTGGTTCTTTGGCAGACCTGCTAGCTTTCTCCCAGTACTCTCCCTTCTGATACAGATTAAGAATTTCTTATTTGATGCCTGTGTTATCTGTTTGATCTTTGGTTTCATTTTACCCTTCTCATCTTCCTTCCTGCACATCAAGTGCCAAAGGCATGGCTTGACTGTTCTGTACTTTAGCGTAATGGACCCTGGAGGCATTTACAAACCATCAGATTTTAGAGCATCCTTGAGGCTGTGTTAAACTTCGCCAGAGGCTGTAATGGCCCTAAAATTATCAAGAGATCATGAAGGTTTCTGAAAGCCATCTTTGTCTTCACCTCTTCTTTGCTATACTATGCAGATTTCTATTACAGATGATGAACTAGCAGCTAGTACTTTACATCATGCTGAAATGATATAATACAGATATTTCTCCCATAAAATTAAAAATACTAAGCCTGAATGAATAGAAGTATTTAGGCAATAGTTTAATAATTCCACCAGGACCATTGGATCTCTTCAGAGGTTCTTGTCTTTGTATTTTTTATTTTCTTGTAGACCGTAAGTTATCAAGGCATGGGCTGTCTTCAGCAGCATGAAGGACTTAATTGGTACTTTACAGACCATGAATATGTTTTAATAGCAATATGTTCTGAAGAGAAAAGTTATGAACAGATACTACAGGTGTGCTCTACAAAGTGTCTGGACACTCTGAGGTGTCACAAAATAGTTGAGGATGGAAGGGATCTCTGGAGGTCATCTGGTCCACCCCTGTGACTCAAGCAGGGCCACCTAGAGCCTCTTGTGCAAGACAGTGTGCAGACAGCTTTTGAATATCTCGAGGGAGGGACATTCCACAAACTCTTCAGGAACCTATGGCAGTGCTCTGTCATCCTTCACAATGAAAAAGTGTTTCCTGATATTCAGAGGGAACCTCCTGTGTTTCAGTTTGTGTCCATTTCCTCTTGTCCAATCACTGGGCACCACTAAAAAAATTTGGCTTTGCAATCGTTATACTCTCCTGTCAGATATTTGTACACATTGATGAGATTCCCACCCCAAGCCTTCTCTTCTCTAGAGTCCCAGCTGTCCCAGCTTTTCCTCATATGAAAGATGCTTCAGTCCCTTAACTTTCTAAGTGACCCGTCTCTGGATCTCATCAACTTTTCTGGGAGGATCTTATGGGAGACAGTATTGAAAGCATTACTGAAGTCCGGGTAGACAATATTCACTGCTCTTCCCTCATCTAGCAGGCCAGTCATTTCATTGCAGAAGGCTCTCAGGTTAGTCAAGCATGACTTGTCCTTGGAGAAGCCTTGCTGACTACTCCTGATGACTTTCTTGTCTTTCATGTGCCTGGAAATGGTTTCCAGGATTAGCTGCTCTGTCACCTTCCCAGGGATTGAAATCAGGTTGACTGGCCTGTAGTTCCATGGGTCCTCCTTCTTGCCCTTCTTGAAGGTAGGAGCGACATTTGCTTTCTTCCAATGCCCAGGAACCTCTCCCAGTCATCATGACTGTTCAAAGAGAGCTGAGAGTGACCCCACAATGGCAACAGCCAGCTCCTTAGCACTTGTGGGTGTATCCCTTTGGGACCCATGCCCAGTTTTTAAAGTGTTCTTTAACCTGATCCTCTCCCACCAAGGATTAACTTTTCCTTGCTCCAGACTTTCCCCTGGTCTCCACGGCCTGGGATAACTGAAGGCAGATCTTGCTAGTAAAGTCTGAGGCAAGAAGGCATTCAGGACCTCAGCCTTTTCCATGTCGTGTGTCATCAGGGCTCCTGCTCCATTCAGCCACAGGCCACATTTTTCCCTTGTCCTCCTCTTGTCACCTTTGTTTCTATAGAAGCCCATCTTTTTGCCTTTGACATCCCTTGCCAAATCCAATTCAAGTTGGGCTTTAACTTTTCTGACATCGTCTCTGGATGCTCAGACAGTATCTCTGTATTGCTCCCAAGTTACCTTCCCCTTCTGTTAACTGTTCCACCTTCTGCAGGTGTCCTTTTTGTCACTGAGTTTGTCTAGCAGCTGCTTGTTCAGCCACGCAGGCCTCCTGGCACTTTTGGCTGACTTTCTGCACGTTGGGATACTCCAGTCTTGAACCTGAAGAAAGTAATATTTGAATCTTGATCAGCTCTTAAACATCCTGTTCCTGGTATCAACTCAGATTGGAGGTGAGATTTTTTTCCTCCTTTATCACCTTTACTCCCACAGAATAAATATAGCAAAAATAAAAATACCTGGTTTCCTATACTATTTTTTTTGGTACCATGTGCAGTATCTTTTGACTAGAAATCAGAACATAATGGTCACAGAAACACACAGAAAGTCCCAAACCCCAATTTCTTTAATGCACAATATTGTGACAGAATACTTACATCGGTAAATATTAGAAGGATTGGCCTCAGTCAGGATTCAGTTCCCAGACAGAAGTTTTTGGAATAAAAAAAGTCCATTTTCTTGTAGGTTAAGGTTTAATCCGGAAATCACTGAGACTCATACATGTAGATCCACAATATTACATTCAGAATCACTACATTTCTTCTCAGAATTATTTTCAAACATGGTTTTCACTTTAAATAAATTGTGAGTCCCTTCTAATGTTTTCTGTGTGTCACCTTGGACATGAAAACATTTTTGCCATGTAATAATAGAAACACATACATTACAAAGGATTATAGCTATAGAAGTTGATAGATATTGAAGGTAAAATTGATATTCTGAAATATTTTAACTTCTAGTTCTTCCTTTAAGGCAGTGAGAAAAAACCCTTTGTATAGAGAAGAAAAGATCTTTTATTGTTTAGATCTCAGGTGTGAGAAGCACTCTGAATATATAAAAGCTTATCATGAAAAACAGTGACAGGAAATTTCTGCTGAATTCCAGTGACTGCTGTTTTCAACTTTGTACTTTATAAATATTTATCCAACTCTTTATGTTCTTGCAGTTTATGAAATTCTTGAGAATTTTCCTGTCATGATATTTCACTATTCAGCCTTTGTTAGCATGTCCTCTGAATCTTTCAGACTTTAGATAAACAATGTGAGTTTACTGCTTCAATAATAACTACATTCACATGCTTAAGAAAGCAAAAATAGCAACTTGGTCACATATCTCTCCTTCTTATTAACATTCAAGAAAATCAACATTTGAATAATGTTAAGGCTGTGGCACAAAGTAGCTAAAGTAGGAATCCCTAACAATTTCTATAGCATCTACTGCAGATACACATTATCTCAGGAGAATATTTGCATCTTGTGAAGTTATCCTAAAAAGTTAAAAAGAAATGCTACTTTTAAGTTTTCACTCTTTTTAAAACATAACTTTATAAAATAAATTGATGCTATTTTCTCTTGACAATATTTTTTGCTCTGTTCAAAAAAGTGAAAAAATGGTAAAAAGTTCTTATCAGTGGAATAAGCACTCCTCAAAATCATTGATACAACTAAGCAATTAAGCCATGCTACTCTGGAGAGGTGCAAGTCTTCCATGAATGCTCTTATCTCAATTTCACTAAATATTTTTCTTGACAACACAATTTTTAAACTCTGGGAACATAAAACAAATCCATATTTCCATTTCTGTGTTTATTATTATGTATTGTCTGTATCTAATTCAGAATATTTCACATTTTAAGCAAGTGGAGTAGTAAAAGAAAGACTGCTTTGTACTAAGGGAGGACTTTAGTTTTCCTACCAATTTAGAATAAAATTAGCACAGCATATATGCCTTGAATTAGAAGGCTTGATGCAAGCTTAACTGTATGCTTAGGTTTCTACCTTTCTTCTCACCATTAGATGTCAAATGGGCTATGGTAGTTATGAATTAAAATTATGGTATATTTGAGTTAAAGTTTTCACTTTGTGAAAAGCAGTGAAGTTTGCTAGACTATTGGTTACTACCTAATTTCATCACACTAATGCTCACCTTAAAATCACTTGATGAATATGCAGGATGAGGTGTTTGCTATAAGTTATTGTAGTTTCACTGTGGTCTCATCCTTGTTTTAGTATGGCTGAGATTTTATACACAGTGCCTGAGCCACAAAATGAGACATGCAGAAGTGCAGTGTAGCAATAAAAGACCACTAAGAAGAATGGACTGGCAACTAGCAAATTACACAACAAATATTAAAAGGTTAGACATTCTTTCGTTTCCACTAGAAAAAAAGAGCTTCAGAATATTCCAGATAACACTTTGACTGTCATTAAAGTATTCTTAGGACTATTAAGCAAATAATATTTTTAATAGATAACATCAGAGATCTATGACACAGTTTGGCTCTAAAAAAAAGTAACTTTGAAGCACATATTTATAAAACTTTGTGTTAAATCACAGATATACAAATACACAATATACAATCTTCAAATATAAAAACACTTCTCAAATCTTAGGTTTTCTTAGGGGATGCCTTGGGAACAACTTGAATGAGTTGTTCTTCTAACACAGCTGAGCAAATACAGCGCAAGATTTTCAACCAACATTTGATTGAATTTGCTTTGACAATACGTGCAACCCTTTGGTGATCTTTCCGCAGGAATGTTTGAAGGATTGAGTTTTACTGGCAAGAGCATTAGCAGAAAGTAAATTTCAAAGATGCAAGTGAATATTTGCAAAGCCAAGGTTTTAGACAAATAGTTGCAAAAGCTTTACAAGTCCTAGAAAATTCTTTCTGCATTCATCTAAGGAAAAAAACAAGTGATACAGCTGACACTTTAGAAACAAATAACTACTAAGTTAGTGGTTTAGATGCTCATAACAAATGGTCCATGAACATGCAGGCTGCAGAGAACCATGCAAACTAAACAAAATAAAAAGCAAAGCCTGAAAACAGATCTTTTGAATGTTTCTAAATATATTCAGGGATTTTCTGGTTTGCTTGTTTATTTCTTTGTTGGAAGCTCTTCCACATGCAGACAATAGGCTAAATTTGTTGAATAAATCCATTGTTGCAAATTATTCACTAAGCCCTAATCAATAATACATTTTGTGGTTTATTCACTTTGACAGATGTCACTATTACTAAAAGTAATGTCTTGCAATAATGTAGTACAACATGAAACTTCATAAATAGTTGGCTGAACAAAGGTTTGCACTGGGAACATAGTTAATATTTGACACCGTTAACTCCAAATCACATCTATCATATATGAGAAAGAATATGATCCAATTGATTCAACAAGTCTCTAAACACACTTGAAGTGCAGAATGGGAAGGAAAAAGATTAATAATGGCAAAAATACATTGAAAAATTAATAGTCATATACTGAAACACATTAGTGCACTTTTGTGGAGATCTAGCAGTATTCTCAGCTACAACTGCATATTAAAATACCTCAGATAACTGAAATATCCAGAAAAAAAATAAATATCTGAATATATTCTTTATTGCCAGTTGTCCTTATAGTTGAGAAATACATCTTCTAAGCAATATAATTTTGATGATATATTGTGTTAATACATCTTAAAAGCCATGTTGGTTTGATGATGTACACACACTAATGACAGGCCAGCTGGTGGCAAGAAAAATTCATTTCATAGCTGTTGTTCTGTTGCTTTGACAGATTATGTAAAGGGAATTATTTATAAAAATAAAACAAATTTGAACTTTCATTTTCAAAATTATATTTTTTGCATGTATGTTGAGAAAAAGAGAGAGAGATTTCTGAGAGGTTATGAAACAACTAAGAAATGTGCTGTATATTTTGAAAAATCTTCTTTCAAGCTTTTCCGACTACCTGTTTAGGGCTAGTTTCTATTCCATAATACCTGCTTTTTATGTCCTTTTGCCTTTCAGGGCATTTGGACAACAGATACATTAAACAGACACAGTTAAATTTTCAAAACTACACTTATACCCCTAAAACTGATCATAGCAGTGATGGAGAGAGGGAGTTAAGAAAGCTAGTTCTGGGGAAAGGTCCATGGAATGGGTCTAATGCCTGTGCTGTGTTATCAGTTTATCCAAATATTTCATGGGTGGGCTTCAGAACAAAGCTGGTAATTCACTGAAAATGCGTTTCAGGAAATATGGGTGTAACGTGATATAGGTCAGCGTAAAGCTTAGGAGCTTTAGATTTTAAGAACGTGTACTTACTGCTTGAGCAAGACAGGGATCCAGATGCAGCTAAAACCTGCAAAGGTTTCTGCAGGGAGAGTGTAATGAAAGAGGAATGGCTATAACAGGAGCAGCGGCACATCCCAGACAGGCTGTCTGCACTGCTCTTAAATGGATCAAAGCAGGAATCACCGTCAAAAGGGTACAAGGAAGGGGAATACAAAAGAATGGCCCAGCGATCAGGTAGACATCTAGAAGGAAGGCTGGCCCTGGGAACTCTGGAGCCCAAGCTTTTGCAGCTGGGACCTGCTGGAGAAAGTCTAGGTGACAGGTAGTGCAGGAGGTAGGGCTTCTTCCTAGATATAGACATGGTGCTCTCGCGTACCTCACAGTGTTAGTCTTGATGTCTTTCTGAAGTGGCCTTGATTGGTTGGTTGGTTGCGTGGGTGGGTGGCTTTTTTGATTTGTTGGGGTTTTTTGTCTTGGGGTTTTGTGTTGTTTTTTTTTTCTTTTACTACAAAGTCCTATAGTTATGGGCAAGATGAGCTCAAGGAAGCTTTTATTTGGTCATTTCTTTACAGAGACATCCAGAGGCACCTCAGATGTTTGTGAAGGGTACGTTAGTTCCCCTTTTTCCTTTTAACTGTTGCCTTCACCTTTACCTTCACAGTGATTCCACATGTATAATGTATTACAAAATTAGCAAACCCCTCCAAATTATATATTAACAGACCCTCTTCTTTTCTGCAAAAGGAGAAAGAATATCCCTTCATTTCTTTCCTACGCATCTCGTGCCAGAGATACAAGAGAGCATCTCCAGCTTATTTTAATATCTTTCAAGGCACCGTTGCTGTGACAATGATGCACCTTTGTCATTTTCACTGTGTCATGCAAGGGAATTGACTGTCTTCTTTGTGGTAACATCTAAGATTAGATTGGTTTGTCTGTACTTTTTGGGTTCTCTTTCACTTTGATGTCTTTCACAGATCTTTTGTTTTCAATTTTATCTTCAGTCAAGATTCACTTTGTGGTAGCAATAGTAGAACTTTCTGACATTTTTCCATATATTTCTACTTCTGTCACACACACACATAAGCAGCCAAGGTACAGGCAAAATTTCTATTTTTGCTCACTCTTATCTCATAAATTGCCACCATAGTCTTACAGAAACCTAAAAAATGAAATATATGAGCAGGTTCCCCAAAATATGACACAAAATATCAACCCCCAAAGTCTGCAGCGGAGCTTGTTACTTAATGCTAAAACATAAGACAGGACCTTATTTACAACAGGGCATGGTTTTCTGTCAGTGCTTTCATGTGATCGATCTAATGAAAAGTTGCTATTTGCCATAGACAAATTTATGTCACAATATCTATACTTATGTAAAAAGCAATCTCTTCATTATTAGGCCCTTTAATGCAACTGCATGCAGGGAAATACAAATGCAAAAAACTTAAAATATTTAACATGACAATATGGGAATGTTTTTATAACACTGTTCGTGTGACTGTATTGGGTAGATATTCTTCAGCTTCCCAGTCACAATGAGATTTGTTTCAGTCACCTGTTGTGCTCCTTTATCCAGGCTTTCTCTCCAGTCTTGTGCTTTACTAATCTTGGGTTGGAATTCTGCAGTTTTCCTAACTTTAGTCCATACTAAATAATAATATAATATAATTGTATTATTTATAAAATAATAAAAGATAGAAAAATAGAGCCATATATAATATAATAGTAATGTTACACTATCATAATTAACATAATAACAGTGGTGTATTATATGAAAATATAATATTTAATGCATTCAATAGTACTACTACTAATAATAGTAACTTATGTCATAATTATCCTGATGCTGCAGATCACTGAACTTAGTTTGATTTTTGCCTTCAGCAGTCTGTTACAAGTGGTCTACAGTGACAAGAATATAGATATTCTATATTTTAACATTTTAAAAATTAGGAAAAAAAGGACATTGAAAAGAATGATGCATGACTATCTAACCAACTTATTATTTTATCCAATAATGATCTATAGAGATTTTTCACCTCTCCATATAATTTTTTTAAAGATAATTTTAGAAAACTGCTCAAACCACTTTGCTTATCTGAATCCTTTAGGTATTTCTTGCAGTTAACCTTCTGAGGCATTTGCTAGGAAAAGACATAGAGTCATTGCTTCTCTTTCACTTTTGTTTATTGACTAACTTCTTACTAATCATAGGTAAATACATGGATATGTGGAAATATATATACATATATATATCAATGATCTCAATAACCATGTAAAGCAGAGTTTACAAAATAATTGCCAATAAATCCAGAACAAAATTATCTGTTAATTTTTTTCTGGATGCATTTTCTGCTGGATTAGTTCACTGCAACAGCTCACAGGAAGGTTTGATGGGTGGGAATGATAGCACAAGCTGAATGAAAACAATGAACAAACTGGATGAGGGTGCCCCAGACACCCCTCTTTTAGTGTCTTGGTGATATTAGATTGTCTTATCCTGTCTCAAGGACACGTAGACCTGAAGGGATGGAGGGAATGACTCCATGGTGAGACCTACATTCTACTCTCTCCAAAGAGAGCCTAGAGCTAGCTTTAGCTAGGAACGCCACTTTCAGATGTCTATACCTAGGTAAACTGAAACTTACTTTAAGTGTCTCCAAATAACAGAGAGTTAAAAATAAAAATCTTTCAGACTTCCCAACAAATACAATGGATTTATATAATAAACATTCTGTAAGATGTCAGTTACTAAGTCTTCTAATTATGTCTTTTGAATTTTCCTTAAGATTTGTTTTTCTAAGTTGCATTTTATTTTAATATATAACATCATACTATATTACATAACTTAAACCCCTAAAGTTAAAATGAGGAAAGTCAGCCTATCTTTGAGATGATAAATAATAAGTGACAGATAACTGTGGGAAAAAAGGGAAACATGATTTTTTGGATAAAGTTTAAAACTGTTGGGAAAAGAGCAACATTTATTTGCCAGGTAAGCCGCTGAGGTTTTGAAGATTTTTGGGTAACATTTCTATAAAAAACTACTGATTTTTAATACCTGAGTTCAAACCTCAAGGGCTCTGTTGCTAAGAATAGGTCCCTCGTGAAATCTGAAGTGCTTCTGGGAAAAGAACAATCTACCTGGTGGCATCCAGTATCCAATAAAATATAGACCTGTATATTCATTTCAGGGTCTTATTTCTGCCTCTTTTTTTTTTCCTTCTTTTTTTTTTTTTTTTTTTTTTTTTTTTTTTTTTTTTTCCCCCCCAATAAAACCCAGTTGTTACTGTACAAACTGCACTTATAAATTACTGGAAACACAATTCATGAAGAAAGTGCAAAATCTAAGCTGAGGCTTTACTTCTAGAGCTGTATGGTTGTAGTCTAGATCTAGGATATTTTTCAAAAGCTGTGCCTGTCAGATAATATTAATCAGGTTAAATTATACTTCATGAATATGTAATTTGTTCATTATCATGGGTTACACTTCCATTTATAAATAATGATCTGGTTTTATTGCTACCATAGATAAATATGAGAGATATAATTTAAATAGTTTTATTAGCAACATTCTACCTAAAGTCTCCACAGAAATACATACATTTTTGTACCACCATTTTCTCATGCATTTATTTTCATTTTGTGCTTGTATTGGGATATGCCTCAACCGTATTAGATACACATGGTAAACAGTTAATGTCGATATCAGAGAAAATTAACCATGCATTTTGAAAGATGTATTGTTTTTAAACACAGTATTTCTTTTTATTCTAGTACTTTCACATCTGAAGACAAATGCTATAGTCCACGAATGCTCTGAATATGACAGTTTCTGCCGCTACCATTACAGAAGACTTACTGTTTAGCTCTTCAGACAAAAACATTGTTTTAGTTCTTTTAATTCGTTGTCTGTAGTTTAATGAGTTGGCCTTTATTTTCAGGTTATTCATGTGAAGGGGTTAAAGTGATAGCACTCAATAATTAACCTCAAATGATGTGTTAAAAAACTTTTCAGATTAAGATTCCTGAAATGTAAGAAATAAGAGATTAAACATATCTTTAGCATTTTGAAGGCAGGAATCAAGGTTATGTGTAGTATATACTTTACCAGTAATTAAAGATTCAACAACTACAGCTAAAGAGCCAAAAAATTAAGCTTGTCTATGCTACGTTTCATTTCAAAATTAGATAGAGTGACAGTCGATGCTTCATTGACTGATAATGCTGACAAAGAAAAATCACTTTCCTAGTTATATTTGACAATCACGCACGGATGACTTGTGCTTGGGAAACCTACAGACCCACAGGATGTGTAGGTCTGCAGTCCTTCTCAAATGTGCTTCAAAGCTTCATGGAAACCACCTGAGAGCTACTGCTGGCGTAGGAGGAAGAGTGGAGTCCAGAAACATTATGTCCTACTGCAGACTGGCCTGCAAGATTGGAGAGGTGGCAAGCAGGAGAACAGGAACATCACGCTCTTGTTACAGAGCTCCCAGCTGCTGGAGATCAGGCATATGGCATTGCTTTGTAATTATTTGTATTTCTTTAGTGCCTAAAGACTCCAGCTGGGATCAATGCACCACTGTGTAATCTCTTACTGTGTAAAAGATGGGCCTTATTCCAAAAAGTTTAGGATCTAAAGAGACAAGGCAGAGAGATGAAAAGAATTGTTTTCAAGAAGAGAAAGAGAAGACATGGTTGGTATGAATTGTGCCAATCTTAGGTTTTAAAAGAAATATTTTTGGAGACTTTTTAAAAAATAATTAATATGGGAGATGAAAGACAGGGAGAGAGATGCAGGCAGAAACATCTAAATGGGTAGAACAAAAAAGGAAAAAGACATTGAAACAGGATACAAAGGAAGGGAAGAGAGAGGATAAAAGGAAACAGAAGACAGGAATATGGATAAGAGTTCATTCACAGACCTTTAATAAGTAGTGAAATATGATAGTACCTACTTTTGGCTAATCTTTAATGAAGTAGCTGATCTTCATTGCTGGATGTAGTAAATGCATCTAGACATACCTAAAACAAGTTTTTGGTTCCATGGGGTTTATCTTTTCTGATTACATTACTAGATAGCTTAGTCCAGCATAATTGTCTAAAACAGTAATGATGATAGTGAAAAATTATTGGAAAAAGTCGTGTTTTCCTGTTTTTATACCAAGATCTACTGGGTATGTGAAGTCACAGCCAACTAGCAAATGAGCTGAGTAGCTCAGGGTATTACTTGCATTTTTAGGAGATTACTCACTACAGAAAAAAAGAAAAGAAAAAAAAGATTATTCTGTCATGAGAACAAAATATATAAACAGCTGTAACAACAGAGGGTTATTTAGGTGACGTAGACAGGAATACAGTCCAGTGAATTTCAACAAAATGCAACAAATGATTTTGCAAACAGCCTGAAAAAATGTTGGCAAAATTAAAAGTTTCTAAAGGTTCCAATATGTTGTTTGCAACCCTGGTTGACATTACAATATTACCTAATTGCATTGCTATAGGTGTTCAAGAGTTACATATATAAAACCTGTTGGCTAGGCTCCAGCGCTACATTTCCCGTTTTTGTGGGGTTTTTCCTTTTCTTTTTATCTCAAGCTGTATCTGCAAAAAATGAAAACTATGACATGCTTACAATGACTTGAAGTCTATAAAACAGAAACAATCCATGAAATAAAATTAGATTGCTGTTTTCAAGTAACTTTCTTTTGTCTCTTAGTGTGTAGTCATTAAATTAGATAACTTAGCAGCTTTTCCATCTTTTTTCTTCTATGTAAATGAATTATTTTGAATAAAAATTGTTATTATTTACCCTTTCATGAATAAAAAGAGCCCTGAATAAATGTTTCATGCTCAAACAATTTTATTATCCTTTCTTTATCAATAAAGTTTCTCTAATTCTGTTGGAAAACAGAATACAGTCTTGCTTTGTTCCTTTTAAATGAAACTCCCGTGTGATGGAAGGTAAACTTAGTGTCGTTAAGTATGACTGAAAAAACCTTAGTGACTTAAGTGAAGTTGCATTAAGTTCAGAACTGATTATCAGGCAGGATCTAAATAACAGGAGTAATCATGCTCAGTTACACCCATAAAGGGGGTACTTAAATCCTCAGTGTTTAAGGAGTAGTTTTTTATTCCCAGAAGCTTAGACTCACACATACACACATAATTAATACATCAACTGTGATTTAACAGTACTACTATAAATTGTCCAAGATACCTCATTCCCCATTCTCACTCAATCCCAAGTAATACTAATAGGAGGACCAAGGAAGAAATATGTTATGAAAAGAAATTTCTTTTTGAATGAGCACATACAAGCCAAAATTTGGAGTGAGCAGCAATTATTTTCTGAAGGGCAACAACTAAACACAAATAATAAATACAATTTTGAGTTCCAAAAATGAGTTTCTTTCTGCCAGGCATGTAAGGATCCCTCCCGTACCAGGATTGCCAATCCTTTAAGCCACTTACACCCCTACAGAAGATGACTGAACCTGGCAAGGTTCTGAATGCACATTAGAGAATCAATGGGACAGTCAGTGTCACACAAGAAATTCAAATGGCAGAAAGTTTCACCATTACTTCATGGTAAAAATTCAGAGTAAACCCATCATACAACTGGATTGAACATCTGGGAAATGGAAGCAAACACTAACCTAGGAAATGGGACAGTAGGAGGGAGACGGTATTGAAAAAAAGACCCTTCTTATAATGGGTAAATCATTTGCGTATTAGATAAAATATTATCAACAATTTGACCATTTAAAGGATATATTTCTACGACTTCTTCAGAGAAGTTCTAATGTATTAGTTACAATACTAAGTTTTTCTTAAAAAACTGATTACTTCATGTTATAAAAAAGGCCAAAGTCCACAATGGTCTTCTGGGTGCATTATTTATATACATTGTAAAAACTGACTAAGAGAAGTTTACCTAGGAAATCAGGAAACTATACCATTCCAGTTCTCTAGAGTAAATAGTATATATTTTACCACTCTGCAATTCAGGCTTTGTTTGAGTTTCTTGCTCCAATATGAATAAAAGAAAATGTAACCACTGATCTGCAAGACCATTATACATGAGACTGCCCAAAGCCCCAAGGAATTAGACTTGATCCAGGAGTTAACTACATAGATTCTTCTCTGACCCATCATTCAGGCTTACCACATACACTGTGGGTGTGTGCACTTTCCTGCAGCCTGGTCATCAGTTAGTCTACAGAAAAACAAGTTTTTCTCAGCAATCCTATAGAAAACAGTGGTACCACTTTGTTGACCTAGCATTCTTTGTACACTGCAGTGTTTACACAGAGGGTAGTATTTTGTTGTTTCAGATTGGTCTTACATATTTAATTAATTTTTACGTGTTTACCAGGAGATGGGGTTGCACAGGAGGTAATTAAGGAGAAATCCTGGAATTTGAATGTTGGATGTTTCTTGAAGGTTGAATATCTCATGTAATATCAGGTCAGCATCAAACGATAAATTATAAATAGGAATAGAAGCCCTCTCAGGATGGAGCAGTGCTTCAAATAAAGTTTGAAATCAGTGTGTTTCCATTTAGGATTATTTTTTCACAGAGGTCATAGGTGGAGGAAGTGGTTGTTTAACTAGCATGTTATGTTCTCTTCAACACCATAGAAACAAAAAATAGAAAAAAATGAGTAACAGACAGTATTTTATTTAGGAGGTGATTACATGAAAAAGACAGGCTAAATTCCTTACAAAATAGAAGAAAAATTTCCTCTCCTCTCAACACCTATTTTGAGTTAAAGAATATTTTTCTGGGGTCTCTACATCCATAGTTTTCTACCCTAATAACAGAGGGTTTAATTCCCTTTGCTATAAAGCAGAGAGAGGTTCAAAGGACTGGAATTTCAGCTGTATATTCCCCAAAAGAGCAAGAGGAAAAAAGCTGTACTGATCCACTGTTTTAGTAATGTCTTTCTCATTTCAAAAGTCCCTCTTTGCATACAGAGTGGGAATAGCAACCACATTCTGTGTTACCCTCTAGAAAATTGACTTATCTGCTCCACTTCAGGCCAAAAGTCTGAGTTATAATATACACATATGACAATTTCCTAATAAATTCAAATAAACTTTAACTATAAATTCTTCCAAAACAGGGACTCACATTTGTTGTTTTTTTTTTTTTTCTTTAGAGGCCATGAATTCTGGGTATGCAGTGGGTTTACTTTCTGGGCAGTGGAGGAAGTGAGGTGGTAGTCACTATCAGAAATTTAGCCTGTAAGTCAGTATATAGAGAACACTGTGTCACAAGCTGACACTTTAAGCAGACAGCTCCCACTGTAAGCATAAACTCCATTGTATCTCCTGTCACAGTTAACCAGCTTACAACATAGTAGTGACCTGTTTAAAACAAGCCTAAACAGTCGGCCAAAATTGGTTTGGCCTTTTCTTCACTGCCAAGGTTGTATTTCCAGAAGTCCCCCTCGAGCTGTTCAGCTGGCATTGTCTGCTTCATTTTCAATCAGTGCTAGTGCCACCACTTTCCACCTTTATTACTGCTCTCTAGTACGATAGACATGCTGAGCTATCCCAGTAGTTCAGAGATGCAGTGAACAGCCCAAGAGGCCTTGGGCTGCTAGAATAAAACAACAAAGAGTCTTTATTGTTCCATAATGAAATATGATTTGTTGCCAACTTTAGCTTAAACCTGGTGAAGTATTTTAATTACTATTGTTCCTATAACAAAGCTAAAATACCAAGATGTGTGTATGTATAACAGTGTAACTAATATCATCCTTGTTAAAATGCCATCAAGTACAAAGGATTGTATTTTTTTCAGACATAGCTTGCAGAACAGAGAATAATAATTTCTCAGAAATTCAGATTGTTCTTTTCCCAAGTTCCATGGAAAGATATTTGAAAAATATTATTCGTATTTTAGTTCTCCATAGAAGATCATAGTGTAAATTTTCACCATCATTAGTGATGTCTTAGCAAAAGGCTTCCATACACTATCAACAAAACACAGCAGTTAACACCTGAATTTGTTGTAGGACTATGTCCTGTATTCTTAAACTACATTGGAAAGTGACAATACCTACTTTTGCAGATACATGTGAACTTAATTTTGGATACAGCTTAATTTTAGTACTGACTTGTTCCTTGTTTAAAAACAAACCATAGAGAGCAGTAAGAAAGGTAGAAGCTGAAAGTAAGCCTCTTTTTTTATTTTTTTTTTCCTGTTTTTCTGTTTGGTTGGTTGGTTGGTTGGTTTTGTGTTTTTTTTTTTTTTCCCCTGGGTGGACAAAACAGCTTGAGAAAACCTACTGTGTGCTTGTTTTTTTATTATGTGACTACTTAAAATAATTACTTGATTTTTTTTTCCTTTAATGTAATGTCCTTACATTTTACCATACGTGAAGGAGACACACAGTCTTTACTGCTGGCAAAGTAATTCAGAGTCTAAATGAGATGTGAATATCTGCAATGCTCCTGTTCCGTTAGTATTTACTTCCTAACAATTGAGATTCATTTTTTCCCCTTACAGGACAGTTGACAGAGAAGAAAAGAAACAAATGAGACAGGTTTTTGTAGTTATAAGGAGTCCATTTTTACTCACTGCAATTCTGTAAGACTTCTGTTTGCATGTGAAAACATATTGGTTCGATGATCACATGGCTTTAGGAAGACCTTCTGCTTTGCTTTATTGTCTTTGATCCTTTATTGTCTCTGATCTTTTATTGACTCTGATCTTTACTGCTCCAGCTGCTGAGTCTTGATAAATACATCCCTCCTACAAAAACATGTGTGTGTGAAATAAATAAGATTGCCCTCCCCGTTAATATATTTATTGTTTGCTGACCATTAAATGGTTTGGGGACTATGTTATTTAGAAAGGAGACTTTATGACATACTTCTGTTCATGGTAACAAAAGAATTTCTATCTTTCATAGATGTGTTATGCTCACATATTTTGATTTTCTGTTTTTTTTGTTGGTTTGTTTTTTTGTTTTTTTTTCAAAATGAATCAATCCTTCTATAGAGTCTAAGCAAACCTTTCTAGAGGGAAATATAAACTCATATCATTTTTTCTCTGAGTTTCCAATTTTCTTCTATTGTTCTCACAATCCACATTATTTTACCTGTTCAAGTTTCCCTTATATTAAGCTTCTAGGGCATTTATAAAGTTAGATATGAGAATATTTTTCAAATCATACCTGTTCTTGAAGAACCACAGACTATTCAGTGGAAAGATTCCCCTTGTTAGAGGACTAGCCATAACTGAACTATTCTTGCATACCATGAAGAAAGTTCATATTTAAAGAAAATTGTATGAACAACCAAGAACTCAGTATGTCAAGATGGTTATATATGTATATTTAGACAATTATATATATAATTTATGTATATTACATATATTTATGTACTTTATGATTTAAAAAATATAAACATACATAAATTATCAAGAGGTGTTATAAATATGTGTGTATATATATAGTTGTTAACAATTTAAGCATACAGGTTTCAAAATTGTTACCTCCTTTAAATAACCAAATTAAGCTGAAGCATATAAAGCAAACTTCATAAAATTACACTCAAGGTTAGTGAAGGTCCACTTTCAGTCCATCTTATTTTACTGGACCATCTTCTACTGCTGAATGATTTCTTCTCACCCCTTCCTTCACACTACCCTACTGTTTGTGCCTGAACAAGTCATTGTTGTTATGTCCTATTGATCTAACAGCAATGCAGAGCTAAGACCTCAAACCTGACAACAGTAAAAGATGATGCTTTTAGTGATTAATTGTGACGAGGCAGTGGGTATTATCTGTGTGTTAGTTTTCTGTATATTATACTAGAGGTTACAAGTCACCCAAGAAGTGTTTCTTTGCACTGAATTTTCTGTGGGACACCTAAAGTAACAGATATTAAACAGGTGAAGTAGCATAAGGAATATTAGATTTGGGGCATTATTTCATGAAATTGATAACACCTAGTGGCATCTTGAACAGCAACTGAATTACTTTACAGATCTACATTACAGATGTGCATTAAAGATGCATGTAAGGATTTCCTGTAATTTCTTAAGGTTGTCCTGGTTCAGCTCAAATTCTCATTTCTACATATTTTATTGACAATATTCTAAGATGCTGAAAACACAAAGTCTTTTTGTTCGCTATTATTCCTTCTGTTCCTACTGTTTATTCCCACCTGAAGTCAGAATTACAGATTGTGGCATCAATCATAGCACAACAATGAAGAGTGATGTCACAAAGGAAGGATTATTATTTCAGGTGAGAGAAAGCAGCTAGAGCATATTAATTTTTCAGAAACAAAGGAATCAGGTTTTCATACAAATGTCCTTTGTAATATGGAATAATGGAAATGAAATGCAGTCAATATTTAGTGTGACTACAAGTAGATTTTTTTCTTAAAGAGATGCTCTTCAAAGCTGTACCATAAGAAGACAGGGATCTTAAGGGTAGCTCAAACAGAAACAAATGAAGGGTGGAATTGCATCTCAATGGCATGAAAAACAAAGAAGCTTGAAAGTTCTATTCCTTTGCTTGTTTCCACTTTAATTCTTTTATTGGTTTGTTTTCCTTCTTTATTTTTTTTTTCTTTTTAAATAATACACGGTTTGTATCAATGGGCAACTGAAAAAGTAACTGAATCGTGACATTAACAATTGACAAGAAAATGAAAACACATGAATTTAAAATGTTTTTTAGTATGTTGACATTCTTTGTTAGTATCTGGTTAATTTAATTGCCAGAATGCACAACAATGAGTAGACATCTGAAACTTACAAGTATACCAGTGAAATCAGTAAGGGTGAAATATAGCATTATGCATTTGTAGTAGAAGAAAAAATAAATAAAACCACCTGCTTAAAAAAAAACCCAAACTGAAACAAAACCAAAAACAGGGTAACATTTTCCAAGTGTCACCTATGTATCAACAGAAATTATTATATCAAAATGGTCATAAATCTTGTTTTCATATTTCCTTTGAGGTATCACCTTTAAAATCAGACACACATTTATGCCTGTCTTAGTTTTGCTAATGTTTTAAATTTGATATCTCAAATGCTTTGTAATGTGTTTCAAATAATCAGTAGTCAGATGTATATTCATATATTGTTACAAATAATATAACTATAGATATTAATTTCCTGAAATTAAAAGATATCCTTCAAGAAAAGCACCCAAATTTATTTTTCTCTGACAAAAATCTATATTTTTTATTTTTATGCTTACAGATTTGAATGCAAAAAAAAATTATAAAAGTGAAATCCTGGACCTATTAAAATTACTGACAAATTTTCACCGATTTTGCTGGGGCAATTATTCCCTGATTGATAGTACCCTATGTTTCAGCTGAATTGCTCAAAGAGGTATTTAGTCATGTTCCTTTCACAAGGAGGGCTCTTATAAAAGTAGTTTAGAAGTAGTAATCCTTTACTGAAAAAAAACCTGCCTTGGATGAAAAAATATTTTCAAAACAAAACAAAACAAAACAAATTACTGAATATTTTAAAGGGCATGCAATTAATTCCAATTGAATGAATTAATTATAGGCATATCTAATTTCCCTCCTTTACTGTCAGAACTGACTAGAATGATGAGATTGACTCACAGGATATTGCTTACAACAAAGGAAACATTTTATGTATAAGTCTAGTCTCTCATAGAAATCTAACTGTGCGTTTGGATCTGATTCTTTTCCTACCTAAATTAATAGACTACTACATAAGATTTCAAATTAATGGAAGACTCATGGAGATTTCAGATGAGGCCCTATTATATATGCTTATGGATCATTGAGCCTGGTGGTTTTCTTTTGCAAGGGAATTTCCTAATAATTAAGAGAATGCTCATCTTCTGTAGCTTGCTTAACAATAACCCACCCAAAAAGTTTTCCAGGAAAGCCTTTTCCAATTAGGTTTTAAATAAACTCTATTTACTTATAGCAATACTCAGAACACTGAAAACATCTATGTAAGTACATTATTTTACCAAAGTTCTTGTAAATGCCATAAAATCTGTGTAAATTCAAAGTCTTACTGGAATCCCTTAGCACACAGGAGTGTCCAGGTGACCCTGCACAAGACAGAAGAATGGTTTCATGTGAATCAAAGCCATGAGGAATTCTGGAAAAATATACCAAAAGTTTGTTTGAGATATACACTAAAAGTACTGCTTTTTAACAGCACACACTTTCACAGGAATTAAGCTTTAACCTAGAGCTGATATAAAACCGCATTCCAACTAAATTATAATAAAAAAATGTCAGTTTAAAACTTCACTCTAACATTCCCTGTCTAGAGTCTCTCTTTTAATTTGTTATAAAATTCTGCATTTTACAAGACCTTTATTTTTTTTTCCTCTCAAAATTGCCAGAACAGACAGCTCAGTCCGGCATCAGTATTTAACAGCAGGGCCTTAAATAACATAATTAATTTGCAATCAATAATAGCTCACTTCAAGTTAAGGTCTCAATGAATTGGTTGCACAAGCTGTATGGGTCCCACGTACAGTAGCAGTAACTGTATATTAAATGTAACAGTAATAAAGTAGTGGACCTGTTAGAATGCTAATTCCTCCTGAGAGTCTCATTCAGCATAAAACTCAGTTATCAACAGTATTTTGGACTAACCCGTGTCCTTGTTGCACAGGCTGGGGAAGGAATAAGAGAAGATGACGTGGCCTTTTAATGTCATGCAAACTAGAAGGATAATGGACTTGCAAAGCAAGCTCTGTTTTCTTAGTGTAATATAGATGAGAAGACTGTGAGAAATGAAAATATGAAGAAATCAGAATTTCCTCATGTTCCTGCTCACAGGTTAGTGTTACGCCACTGATAAAGTTTCAAGCAAGACAGGCCCTCTCAGAACTCCAAGAAATCAACTCATTAAAAAATCAAATGAAAGCACAGTAGCAGCACATTTTCTTTTTTTTTTTCTTTTTTACTTCTGTAGACTGTTTGGGACCCAGAAATTGCGTGCAATGTGGAGTAGGATTTGTGTGAGGACCAGAAATCATTCTTAATTTCTGAAGAGGTTCTAGGTAAAGGACTAGAACACAGGACATAAAGCAGGATAAGACACCTTTCAGGCTTTTTTTGCTATATTATGAAAGACTTACCTAGAAAGTAATCTATCCAGAAAGAAATTTATTTGGAAAAAAATCCCTACATGTGCAATATCATTCATTGCTAAACACAAAATCTCTGCTTTATGTTTATTGAGACATAAATAATATGTGACTTTGCCCTCTTATATGCAACTAGCAAAGATGGTGATAGCAGTTTCAATAAATCAAGCGAAATGAGATTCCAAGAAATGTGAGAAAAATAAAAAAATAAGTGTCAAAAATTCTCTTAATCATTATCAGAAAGCCAGCAGGGAGAGGAAGGAAGAAATCTTGAAACACCAGGAAGAAGAGGAGAGTGTGACCTTATCAAGAAAGGATGCATCTTAATGAAAAATCAATACCATTATTGTCTCTACAACAATGATGATTTCACATTTTCCTTTTGCTTTCACAAATCTTCAAACTAGCATAAAAGTGGCAAGCTGAGAGACTTTTTCCACTCTTCTTATATTTATTATCTAAATTTTAGTTTAGGTATTATGCATCTGTTTAGTCAGGTTGGTTTGTTCAGTCAAGCTACTTTGTTTGGAAACCTGCATGTTTTATTTCCTGTATTTTTTGTTGTATCATGTCTTTTTTCAAAGTGTATTTGCTTTGGATAATAGAAAGCCATGGCCTCTGCTGGTTTACTTAAGAGATGGTTGTTTGTTTTCTTTGAAAAGATTATCTTGGGCCTCTTGAATACAGTAAATAAAATAAGTAGTAGATGATATATAGGTTAATGCTGATGAATACGGAAATAGATTGCAGCACCTGTCCTTAAAGATGGCATAACGGTGGACGGACACCCCAGCCTGCAGAAATTGCCTGGTAAAGCTGTTTAGGACTCTGTGAAAGGTACCGAACGTAAAGGTAAAGCCATGGGAATGCCCTTTGGCTCTACACGGAGCCACAAAAATGACTGGGCTATTCAGAGCCTGTTTCAGTGCAAGACTGGGGTTAAGTGGTGCAGCTTAGCCGATACAGCTTTATGTGAGCTGCATACTTAACTTCCATTTTTAACTCTGAAAGTCTCCCCATGTGTATCTCAGCACAACATCAACAGTCCATTGCAGGGCAGCTTTAGTGGTGGTTTCTTTTTCTTGCAAAGGATGGCTTCACCATCTTTCACCAGGGAAAAAGAGACGGGTGGCAGGGACCAGCAAGAGCAGGGTGGCTCCCTGGGGGGCCTGGGAAACCAGAAGCAGTGGAACCTCCCCAGGGCTCCCTCAGGGCAGGGCCTGGCAGCCAGGGCCCGTCCCACTGCCCCAGCCAGGAGCAGGGCGGCCGGGGGGGACACCGGGGCACCAGGGCAGGCCCAGCCCCGGGCAGCGGGCACCTCCCTGGGTTCAGGGATGGGCCGAGGCCGGGAAAGGAGGTGGTGGGCCCGTGGGTAGGCCCGACTCGGCAGGGCCCGTGGCCGGGCAGGGCAGGGCTGTGGGGAGCTGGAGACCGGGCCGGCCGGGGCGTCGCTGGGGCAGGGGCTGCAGTGGGGTGCTGGGCTGTGGGCAGGGTGGGGGGAGCCCTGGGGGTGGGCAGGAAGAGGCAGGGCTGGCCGCACCTCAGGCCCACAACAGTATTGAACACATACATTTTGTTTATATGACATGGTAAAATCATGAGAAATAAACAATGCATTAGAGATACTAAAAGACCACCCAAAAAGGCAGTGCTAGAGGACAGGATAGACGCAATTTGATAGTCATTTGAGATGAACCTTCATCAAGCTCTTTGGTGGAAGGCGTAGGACATCATTTTTGTTTTGTTTACAGCAGTCTCCCTCGTCCATCCCTGATGTTTTATTTTACACAGTCTTGCTCCCCAGGCTTTATTTTCAGATTTCAACTAGGAGGAATCCAAGGTTTAAAAAAAAAAGCGCCTTATTAAAACCTACAAATCTTCTGGTACAGAGTTGTAGAAACTGACATTGGATAGATTTTCTGTCTGAGGCCATAAGTATCTTTTAAGCCTTACCTTCTGGTTTCTCAGGGATTTCTTCCTCGAACCAGACAAATCACAAAAGATCCTTTTTACTGTCCAATTACTGTAGAGCACCTCAAGTGAATTGTAGAGACCCCAACTAACATAGTAAGTCATATGAACTGAGATATAGTCCCAGAGAAAGGAGGTTGCTTCAAAGTTGTGTTGAAAAGAGCTGAGCCAGTTGGAAAGCAGATGTACAGCCCACTTTGCCATTAATGCTCAAAACTATTTATACATATTGTAAACACATAAACCGCACACAGACAGTCTACCAAACACACAGTCAAGGATATTAGGAGCACGAAAACATTTTCATTTCTACTTCCATGCCTACAGAATTGCACAGGCATAAACAATGTAAAGAAAATGTCCCGGCACAATCAATGATGGAGGTCTTAGCACTTACAGACAAAACTACATGCTGTACAACTACTATCACCTTCCGTTCAGAAAACAGAAGTTGTCTGAAGTTGACTGCAAGCACAAAATCTGAGATGAGTTTAGAGTTATTATAAATATATGGCATATGATGCATGGTTTTATTCTGTCATAGTACGGCTTTTAAATTCCCAGAAGTCATTTCTACAATTTCATTCTCAATAATTAGAGTCTTAGTTTTCAGTGATAGCAGGAAACTATAACCAGTATTTGACTGTTCTTCCTGTCTTGGTTTATTTACCTGAAAGAAAAGACTTATAAATATTCTTTAAAAAGCCCCTGTCTTGGTTTATTTACCTGAAAGAAAAGACTTATAAATATTCTTTAAAAAGCCCAGACTAACTTGCTAAAGATTGCAGAAATTAAAGTGCTTAGAATCTTCAAATCCTGTTCCCTAAAGATTTGTCTCTGTTTCAGATTAATGAAAATGCATAACTAACAGATTAATGTAGTAATCTTTGCTGTAATTCTGGAAATGTCACTAAATGAGATTGCATTTGGGTTTGTGCATTTTAGATAGAACATTAACATTTTAATCTGGGCTATTCATTTTTTGCTTAGGCTATCTCTGACCTTCACATTGAAACAGGCTTATTTATAAATGGTCCTGTGTTTTAATCAACAATATGATATGAGTTCCTGCCTCTAGAAATAAACACTATATTATCCTTCCTAGCTTTTTTTCTCCCTCCAAATAGCTGATATTCTATTTGTAAAGAGGGAAAAAAAAAAAAAAGTCCACTTCAGTTCTGAGTTCAGTCATAGTTTTTTATGTGTATAGAATCTACTAGATAAAAATAAATAGAAATCAGTTGCAGCTTGGCAAAACAGTTTCTTCAGATTCAGTCTCCCTGAAAGATCTCTTTTCAGTTTTTTAAAGAGAACTTTCTCAACTTTTCCCTTCTACAAGCAAAATACTTCATCACAATATGGAGAGGTTGGACTGACAGAGAAACACAGAGTTGACTTATTTGTTGAGAATTTCTTGTTAAAGGTAAATATATTTTACTTCCTGTGTGGACAGATAAACTGAATCTGGAAGAAGTGATGGCTCTAGCTGTGTAAGATTTTCAGGTGGAATTATTCCCAGTAGAGAAGAGCTCTTTGGAGAAATTAAGTTTTCCAGCTGGAAAGTTGAAACAATCATTTCATGTTTGCTTTCTTGAGGTCAATTTCCATATAAGACATATGAAGGCAAGGGCTAGAGGTCAAGTCACGAATGAGCCCCTTGGATCCTTCAGTACCTACCTCCACCCTGACCCTAAACCCTAAGAAATACATGGAACTGAGGCATTCATCTCTTTCATCTACTACTCAGCACAAGGGCTAGTGGAAGAGGTGGTAAATGGCTGAACACTACAGCATTCGTCTCCCTGATGCCTTCTTGTTTTTGCATGGTAAAACAAAACTGAAAGTAACCTTCCAGATAATCAACTAAGAGCCCAAAGAATTCTATTTCAGATTTTGAGGGGTTTTATAGATTATTTTTTTTCCATGGAAGATTTCATAGTATTTCAGACAGTCTTTAGTGGGAAGAAATTTCCATTATGAAGAAAGCTCTAACTTTGGCTCTATAGAAAGCAGGCAAAATTGGAGAAGTCAACCTACCTTGAAACTAAAGTCACTCACAGTAGCTACAGGAACTAGTTCTTCACCTACTGCTTGCTTGTCGTGTTTCTACATCTCTGCATGAAGAAGGACTAACTGAGAAATTTTTATAACACCTTATTATGACACATTCTTCCAGCCCTATATAATTTCTTTTAATCTTGGAAATTTATTTTATTGATTTTGAATTAAAAAGGGTTTTTTTTCACAACTCAATAGACTCAGTTTTAAAGTGTTCTCAGTTGCTGCAATTTCTTGATTAAACAGCTCTGCCTTCAGTTGTTGTGTTGCCATCTATATCCTGTTCACATCTAGAAATACAATATTTCCATTAATTTTAACAGGAGTTCTGAATGAGGGAAAACCAGATATCTGAAATTTCCACTTTAATCTATAAATATCTTTTTAAACTTTTCCCAGGCAACTAGGACACCACCAGCCATTATGTTTACCTCACTATTGAGGCTTTCAGTACAATTCTACACTTTTATTTTTTTCCTCCAACCCTATGAGGAAGATCTTATACCTGAAAAAAAAAAAAAAAAAAAAAAAAAAATATCCAAACACTTCTTTCTCATTGTATTTTGAGTTTCTTTTCCCCATTTAAAACCATTACTAAGACATGAAACCCAAACTACTTATAAATTTAAAACCAGGTCTTTTGTTTACTATAGTATGTTTATCGGCACACCAGTGTGGTTTACCCCATAGTATTTTTGCCTTAATGAAATTCAGTTTTCAGAAAGAAAAAGAAAAATCTCCTAAAGGCAAAAGTGGACACTCATGAGTCAGATAAAATCAGAATGACAAAGTAACCATAATACTACTTGGATAAAGTTAACATTCATTCAAGCATGGCAGTGCTTGACAGATAAAAATGTTGGGCAGAAAGCCACTTTGTGGTGCCTCAGAGAAAAGCATAAATACCATAAATGTGGTATGTATACTCATACTGCTTTATAGAGCTATAGAAGAATCTTGCAGTTTTCTAGGAATGCAGTATGAATATCTGGATGTTTTTATTTTGATATTGAGGAGTCTGGAATGTTTTTGGTCTTTTTTTTTTTTTTTTTTTAGATCTCTTAATCTTCATCTTAATTTCAACAGTACTTCAGAAGTTCTTTTATAGGAATTAACATTCAGAAAAATTAGAATGCATTAGAAAGTGTACAAAATTGTTTTCAAAGGTGTTGTACAATAATGTCTTATCTAATAGCTAGAACTTCTTTATGATGCTACAGAGAATAGCACAACTAAGCCACTAGTTTAATTCAGGATTATCAGCTCTTTTGAAGTAAGAATAACTATTCCATACTCTGAGGTAATTCTCTGTTCTGATTTTATCTTTTCAGTACATAAAGAAATGTCTCTAGTTCATGAGAATTCATTTTTTACCCATGGTATGTAGAATCAAATTGAACATCAAGTCTTGTCTTGTCTTTGCATATAAATTAAAATGTAGTTTGGTGACAGCCTATTGCAAAACAGTCTTAGCTAGGATGAGTGCTGGCTCAAAACTAAAGGATCATTAAAAAAAAAGAAAATAGCATGAGAAATATTCCTGAATTTTTCCTAAGTCAGCAGAAGTTTTGGTTCCTCTGTTCATGGAAAAAGTCACCTTTTCTTTTTTTTTGTTACTAGAAACCAAAAGAAATAGCTTGAGGACCATCTTTTCTTTCCTCAGCTTTGCTTGACAGCAAACACCTTGCCAAGCTTTCCTGTATTACTACACTGAGGCACTAAATAGTGCACAGAGCAAGGTTATACATAGTGATGCTTCAAATATTTAAAAAATCACATTCTCAAGGTTATTAAATGACTGAAATAACTGGTGATTTAACAATGATGGGAAAAAATGTTGAAGCAGAGTCACACTCAGAAACAAATGGTCATTTAACTAAGGCTTCTAATCTTGCATAGCTCAGAAGGATGCCGAAGTGAGCCATTTGCCTGGGAGCTCTTCCTGTAATAGATGAAAATATTGGATGTTTCAACAAAACAAATCAAATCAGATACATACCAAAATTCAACTGTCATTAGTCCCAGGAACACAGGTATTATCCAGTCCTATTAAAGTTTCCAGTGACAACGATAAAATACCAACAGCCAGCAAGGGTTTACAATAGTACTTCTACCATTTTAGGTGTGCTTACTGCTATTTTGTATTCACTGTTATTGGACAATGAACTGTGAGGTTTAGATCTCAAACAAAGGAAAAGATCAGTTCAAAATCATAAGAAAATGTACAAGGGAAGCACTAAATATGATAGTCCTGGGGACAGTGTAGTGGCTTCCAGTTTCAAGAATACAGCTGGGAAAAATTAAAGAACACAGCGCTATATACAGTTGATAGTGATGTATCAATAAAGGAAACCTAGAATAATTCTGCCTCAGGGTAATATATTTCACAGAAGATGACAGTGCATGGAAAGCATTTCTTTGCTTTTCATTTGAGGATGGAAGTACAGTTGCAATTTTTTCAAAGTTGCACAGACTTCCTTGCTAGAAGTTTCAAAAAAAGGATTACATAAACTGTCAAACAGAGATTGGATGAGTCTATAATTTCATTGTATTATTGAAATAATTACAGTAAAGGAGCTTGCCATTTCTTTCTTTACAATATCTTTCATGAATTAGAGACCAAAGTCATCAAATGCTTTTATCGATAAAAATATTTTTTACAACTTACTCCCTTGTCATAGTTTTGGTCATGGTAGGATTATCACACCCATAACCTAGAGGCTTTAGGACATCCTTGCAGAATTCAGAGTGGGCTTCAATCCTCCTTCAGCAGAAGTTATTTAAACCTCCATTTCCCTAAGGATATTCAGAAAGGCAATACTATAGTCCTAATATTGTTCTACTCAATAATTAAGGAACTTCAGCACTAAAAAACAATGTCAGGATTACATGGCTATCTAGAGATGATGTTTCATAACTTTGTCTAACATTGCCCTTGGTGTGGTAGCAGGACAGCTAGTAAAACCTGGCTAGCAGGCAGAGCTCAGATCTGTGATATTGCCTCTGAGAGGCTTCAAATCTCATGTCTTAGTCCCTTGTTCAGCGCCTGCTCCGAAAAAAAAAAGGGTGATTCTTTTCCAATACACATGTAGGGGAGGCAAAAAGAAAGCAAGCGTTCTGTGCTTTCTGAATACAGCAAAGTCTCCCCTGGTTTGCAGTGCTGGGGGGTGGGGGGGTGATTGAAAGAAGCAGAAATACACACCATCTGAATCATCAAACCCGAAACATGAAATCACTGGGGGACTGCAGAATTACTATATAATTTCCACTGTTTGCCTTTATACTGGTTAAGGCAGTAGTAATAGGTTATCAACATGTCATTTTCACATTTCTTTTAACATTTCATAACATTAAACAGCATCCATCCTAAGCCATAAGGAATCACTCATAAAAATGTAAAGTAACAAACATTTTGAAACCAAAACAGTATTCAGTGGGTTGGTAATAGCACATATTACAATTCAAAATCTGGCAAAATGGGTGCAGGTAGAAATCAAAGCTATATTCTTGATTTGAAGTGTGGAAAGGGAGGACAGGAGATGCAGTTATTGATGATGCAGAGAGATTTCAACTGCTAGAAACTCAATAATTGTCTTTAATTTGAAAACAGCTTGGCTCATTTTCTTCAAATATCAGATTCTTTGCTTTCTTAGGAAATTTTCAGATGGAATATGTTTCATAAAAAAAAGGCTAGGGAAATGTTGAAGCATGACTTCAGCATAAAGTTAGTAGCAACTGTCACTACTCTCACACTCAATGTAGCTTTGAATGATTATTTTAAAGCACAAAAAGTTACATGTAACAGTTGAAACACTATTCTTTTTTGTTTCTAAAGTAGGCTGTCTTAAAGCACTAAGCTATTTAGCATGATGAAAATTAAATAGCCAAACAATGTGAATATGTCATTAACAGCTGTGGCATCACTTATATTTCATACTAACTTATTAAAATGTACTGCCATATTTGATACATGCAATCCAGTTGTAGCCAGATGGAGAAGCTGTTTTAAAGTAGGTAAAGTTGCAAAAATAATCTCTTTATGCTTTTGAAATAATTGTGTTAAGTATTCTGACAGACAGAAACTGCAGTTCTCTCTGGTATGTATCAGTCAGTTTGTCTGGTATCATAGTAATTTGAAACTGCACTTCTAGGCCATCTCCTACAAATGGCAATAAAGGGTAGGGTTTATGTTTGCAGCATGCACTAATGTCTTAATGAAAGATTGTAGTTTGGGATTCTGTTGTAAAAGCTGCATAAAACAAATTTTGCTTCTTTTGAGTAGGTATAGGAAAGCTTACAAATAACCTTTTCATTTTTAAAGAATCTGAAAAGGTTACTGGAAAGTGCAAGATGAGAAACACATAGACCATTCTACAAAGTGAAATGATGCAATAGCTGAAAGCTTTCCTGAAATTAAAAAAAAATATATTTTAATATAAGCAAAGTATAAATAATAAGTATAAATAATCCAGGAATACACTATTAGTGGCAGTTTACATCATATATTTTAAGTTTGGAGCTTTACTGCCTTTAATTTTCATATGTATCACTAATACACGTATACTTAGGCACCTGAATTTCCATTGCATATTTTTAAAGACTGTATTGGCAAATATTTGCTAGTGTAATGAGGAAGTAAAGGGATATAATAATAAAGATTCAAGAACTGCTATGAAGACTCCATAGTAACATTGTAGTTAGAGTAGACATAATCTTTAGTATGAACCTGTAACCAAATGTTGCAAAGGAGAACACAGGAAAGTATGTTTCTAGACCATTAATTTACCATCTTTGGAAACCATGGGCAAAAGAAGCTAAAGGTTTCCCCTGCTGTATATAGAATTCTTATGAGATGACAAGTGCTCTCATACCACTTTTATCCATGCAGTTTCTGAGCACTTTTCAAGAGGTCATTCAGAAAACACAACTAAAACTAGACTGCAAACAGCAAGCAAGACACAGAAGTCACAACAAGAACAGATCCTATAAAGATATTAGAAGAGAAACACAAACAAAAATGTAGTTTCATTATCCAATGGAAAAAGAGATTTTCCAAAATAAATATAGTCTCTGATCTTCAGATTCTGGGAATCTTTCTTTCTTTCTTTCTTTCGTTCTTTGCATCATGACAAAATGAACTTGTCTTCAGCACAAAAGAGATTCATCTTTTTCATGATTTCCATCTCATTACCAGGCTCAGGACAGTAAACACTGTACACACTGAGATCTATCAAGAGAGTGTTATACTTTGCTGACCACTGTTTTCCTTTCCTTCTTCTAGTGCAGATTAGTCATGAAAGACTATGATCTCTATGGGATGAACAAACACAAACATTTAAAGTTGATAGTTTGATGGATGTATCAATCTACACATAATAGGAAAAGGCTGTATTACAAATGGAATATTTTTTTTTTCCCCCCTGTGACTTCATTGTAGACATTTGCTGAAAAGAGGTAAATGCATTATAATACAGATGGGTGTAATCAAAGCTTATGAGACCCACCAGCTTATCAGCCATGGAGAAAAAAAACTTGTGATGAAAAGAACTGAACTCCATTGTCCTGATTATAGCCATAATGTGAGAAATGCAATTTAATTTATGTCAGAAAAGTGTACATAATTTACTGCTGGAGACAAGTTACTGAAGAACTTCCACTGCAGACATTAATACCTATGTGTGTGGAATAAAAGGCTACTACACACCATTTCCTGCATTTATCCCCCCTGGACAACAGCAAATGACTACCAGATGAAATTGAAACTAGCAGCTTGAGATTGATAGTGTGAATCTCGACTAGGTTTAAAATAACCTCCCAGCCAAACACCAAGTGAATATCTAAGCCCATACTGGTAAGAAAATTAGACCAGTGGTTTTGGTTTAAAATCAACTCCTCCCTTTGTAGTTACTTACAATAAAAGTTGAATTTAATAATGAAGAGTAATTTTTTTCTTCCTTTAGTGGAAATTTGAATATGGTGTTTATTATTTAAATTTCACTCATAAATCAGAGAAACTAAAAGTTACTGTTTCTAAGTATTTCATTTCTACATACCACAACTACATTGGAAAAGAAACCTGAGTGAAATTTTGCTTATATGGGAAAGCCACTAATACATAGTCTTGCTACTTAAATGTTGTGTCCTTCAGAATGTAGAATAATGACACACTGCCTTTGCAAATGCTGGGACTCAGTTGAATGAAAATATCTCCGTATAGCACACATACACACAAACATTAATCATGTGGTTGAGTGAAATGTAGACTACCAACAAAAAGAATATGGATAAGATGAACTAACTATTCAAAACAAGTAAAAGAAAGGAAAGAACAAAAAAGCATCTGGTGATACTGGGTGGCTCATAAGACAACTAAAGGCTTTGAATTTTTCAGTTCTTAACTAGTGCAATTTTAAACTAGAACCTGATTACTATTAATAAAAAATTTATTACAATTTCATTACTTCCTCAAAGAGACTAAATGGGTTCACTTCCAGTAAACTTACTTGACTGCCAATAAACAAATAGTCTTCAGATTTACCATTCTTCCTGGCAGGCTTAATAGATTTATGAATGCATAAATCTAGGTTTTGCTGTTAATTCCTCAATTAGTTCTTCTTGAATCACAGTCAGGAATATTGGTAAGGCAAAGTGAAAAAAAACTTTAATGAGAGATATTTGTAGAACACAGTTTTCTTGGATTATCAGTCTGAAACATTTCATTATGAGTAGATCATCCAACAAATCCCATAAAAGAAAATAATTTCAAAACTCAAAACTTCACTAAAACTTAGGGTATAGATAAAAATAAGGCATTCTATTTCAACAAACAGAAATAGAAAAACAAAAGAAAATCAATCTTGTGAACAGTTTGTGGCCCACAGAGCAGGAAATATTAATGAAATCATTTAACCCAGCTTCATATTTTGTATGTCCCTTGCCATGCTAAGACAACTGTCATGTAAGCTACAATAAGATGCACATCAGTTACCCTCCTGAAAAGTGGCCTGGATGTCTTTGTCGCTGACTTTGATGTTCCTTTTCATTCTGGGTACCTTTATTTTCTTACTACAGAACAGAGGGTGGGTGAAAGAGAAAAAGTTATTAGACACCAACATAAGCTAGCAGTGCACCAGAATATTCATGACATCCAGACTTAGAATCTAGGAAGCACTTCTAAATCACAGCACTATCTCAGGAAAGAGCCTCAGAAATATTTAAGAATGAAAGAACAGCTGAGTTTATAAATTGAAACAGAAAAATTCTGGGGTTCAGACTCGGAATTCTGGAAAATCCATGATACATAGCATGAACAGTAGCTCCCATCAGTAAGGCCATGCTAGAGAGACAGAAAGGTCAAAGAATGTGTAGATTAAGATATCACAGGAAAACGTTCATAGAACTAGTCCCCCAATAAATATGTCTCAATTATAATAGTTATTAGGGGCTGAGAAGGTAATTTTAGGAATTTTAACTGACTAGGGTTCATTTGAATGCAGAAAGAAGAACATCTCTAAAAATACGTGTATGAGGTTTTCAGCTATGAAGATGTTAATCTCAAAGAGGCAGTTGATATTCACAGCAGAACATTCATTAGTAAATTCTTAGAAGTTCCAGTGATGTATTGGAAAACCCAGACAGAGTGGTGACAAGGTCTAGACTGGTTCTGCATACTTTTACCTTTCTCATCACGCCGAATTTGGAAAAAACCAACAACCTCAAACATATTTGCAACCCACTTTCTCAGGATGGCTCTCTTTAAAATGACAATGAATAAACAAACAGACCTTGCTGCTGTGGAACCCTTTGCACTGCTAGGCAGCAGGAATTAAAAATCTTCCTCCCTTACCTGAATTGCATGGTATCTATAGCACTGTACTTCCAAATTTGGTCACTTATTTCCTGGTCTGTCCTTGATTTAGTTGAACTGGAAAGTCATAAGTGTTCCCAAAGCTTTTATTAATCTTAACATAATTGCTCAAGAGTATTTATTTATTGGGCTGTATCTGATTCTGACCTTGAAATAATGCTGTCTGAAGGAAATACCATAAAATACATGCAGCACTTCAGGTTTTATGTACTCTTTTAACATAGTATTCTCCTAATGTCTGGATTTAAACCCACACAGCACATTCTCTCAAGCTATTTGAAAAAGTTTTTGTGGTTTTTGCCAGCCATATCATTCCTATTCCAGTCATGTCATTGAAATGCATGTTGGTTTAAGTTCACATCTTCATTGTAAATTAGCTTAAGAGTATGATTAACAAATCACTTTCTGTAGCTATAGATTTGCTAGTTACAAAAGAGAAAGATCAAGTTAAAACTTTGTTTTATTACTACTGTAACAAAATCATCTGTATCCCCATTGGATTTATATCTATCATGTTGACTTTTTGATAAGCTTGTTCAGATTTAAGAAACCTTGTTTCTTTTTCTCTAGTCTCCTGAAGAACAGAACAAAACATTTTTCGTTTGAAGAACTAGGTGAATTAAGTATCTTAAATGTTAGGAAACTAAGGCATAGAAACTTTGATAGAGCTACTCCTCTGTGCGTAGTACATACGTTGTGAAAGCAAGTAGCCACTTCAGAACATGTTAATAGAATCCTTTATCTTTTCTTTATTTTAGGTTACTGTTCATTAAACGAGTTAAAAGAGAGCAATCCCACATGTAATCTAACAATCTAACATTAAAAGCCTTTTTTTTTATCATAAGGAGGAGAGTTTTGGTGAGAGGATGCATATAGCATGAAAGGTCATTTTTCTGCATCTCTGTAGTGCAAAACCATGTTTTGCCTGCATACTACAAAGACTGGTGTAGAAATCTTTGTTTCTTCTAACCAAAGATTGACTTTGTAAACTCTGACTCTGAATCAGTTCTAGAATCTAGGCCACCCTTTTCCTTTTTTAATGTCACTATCTGAAATTCAGCATTTTAGAAAGATTTGTGGGGAGAAAAAAAAAAAAAAAAAAAAAAAAAAAAAGCTTTGTTTCTGAGAAAGCAGATTTGTGCAAGTCAACTGTCTTCTTATTGTCTTCAACATTATTAACTTTTGGGGCTGTAGGCAGGAATGTGTCGTGGTTTAACCCCAGCCCGCAACTAAGCACCACTCAGTCACTCACCCACTTCCCCCCTCACCCAGTGGGATGGGGGAGGGAATCAGAAGGAAAAAGGTAAAACTCATGGTTTGACATATGAACAGTTTAATAGAATAGAAAGGAAGAAAGGACGAAACCAATAATGATAGTAATAACAATAATAAAAAAAGAAAAGGTTTGGAATATACAGAACAAGTGATGCACAATGCAATTGCTCACCACTCGTCCACCAATGCCCAGTTAGTTCCTGAGCAGTGATTCCCCCCAGGTCAACTCCCCCCAGTTTATATACTGGCCATGACGTCCCATGATATGGAATATCCCTTTGGCCAGTTTGGGTCAGCTGCCCTGGCTGTGTCCCCTCCCATTTTCTTGTGTCCCTCCAGCCTTCTTGCTGGTCAGGCATGAGAAGCTGAAAAATCCTTGATTTAACCTAAACACAACTTAGCAACACCTGAAAACATCAGTGTTATCAACATTCTTCTCATACTGAACCCAAAATGTAACATTATGCTAGCTTCTAGAAAGAAAATTAACTCCATCCCAGCCGAAACCAGGACAGAACGTTATCTAATGAATTCTCCCTGAATGTACAGCACATATATATTAACAGAAGTCAACATATGCAACATTCTCTATGGAAAGGTTCAAAATACATTAACTTAAAGGAATGAAATTGAAGTATCAATAGTAAGACCTTGCACTTTTTTAGTAACACTACCACTGTTCTGCAGACTGGCAAAATGAAACGCAGGGGCAATGATCTGGCCACAGTTACGTAGGAGCTATGGCAGTGCTAGTAATAAAACACAGTGTGGAAGTCCCTAGACAGCTAATCCATAGAGAACTGCAGAGGAGAAGAGGTAAAAATGTCAATGATATCGTGATTATATCCATTTCGGTGAAGCAGCATAATTAGTAATAGTTCACAGCTTTTTTTTCTGTGACACCACTAAATACACAAAATCATTATTTCTTTTTCTTCTCTCTCTCTCTTTTTTTTTTTTTTTTTTTTTTTTTTTGTTTTGTTTTTTTTAACCTGTTTTGTTTTTCAGTCTTCTCAGTAAGGGCACATTACAAATTTGTAAAAATCCTTTCTACACCATATTCACATTTTTAGATTCAGATTTTTATTTGAATCCTTTCTTTATGTATATTAATTTCTAGCAATAACTCCCCAGAAAGATGCACAGGCAATAAACAAGGCTTTACGTGTTATTTATTTATCTGAAACAAGAGTAAGAGCTGTATGAGCTAAAATGTAGAAGAAGATATGAAAATTCCATTCTAATTCAGGAATAAAAATCACAAATATAATTACAACGGAAATCTTCATTGCCTTGAAATAGAGCTCTTCTAAAGTGCAAATTCAGTGACCACTCAGAAAGTGAAGTGCTGACTTCTACTGAAATCAACAGTAATTTTCTTGTACGTAGGTCAATGTGTGCATGACAAACTGAATATCAAACTATTTCAGGCTTGTGACCAAATTCTGCAATACTCATGCTTTAAAATGCTATCAAAACTAATGGAGAAGCTTCATTAAAGTAATAGCTGGAGAATACAGTACCGAACCTTTGAGAAAAGACAGTGAACCATTCCAGCTATGTGCATTAAAGATTTATCTTCAACTGTATTTATTATTGTAAACTTTGTAAAGAAATGCTGTTGGTAATTTCTTATTTTTTTCTCCATAAAACGTTGAGAAACAAGAAGTCCGGGTGTTCCTTCATATTCTTTTTCTGACCATTTTTCCTACTTTTACTGCTTCTTAATTACCTACTAAGAAATAAAGAAAATAAGGCATACCCTTTTGCATTCTCAGAATAACCTTTTCTGCTTGAAAGTCTCCTGAAAGACACAACCTCCTCTGCAGCAGGTGGAGTTTTAATGATGCTTTGATGCCATATGTCAAATTTCATCACTTGCTGTGAAGAGTGACATTTCTTTTGACAGCTCCTAGCAACAGCAATACTAGTTGTTGGTGGCCACCTCGCACTAGACAAATAATTCCTGCAGCAAGAACATTTAATTTCAGTTTCATGCCAGGCTGCACACAATCTCTGCTGCTCTCCTCTGTCTGTAATTCTTTTTAAAGTAAAATAAATCTATATTATTAATTCAATGCACACTATATTTGGTTTCACATGCGTGCTCACGAGAGTACCACTACATTCTGCATAGGGGTGCTTCAAAGCTGCCTTCAGAACTGGATATCCTGTCAGTATAGACAGTGAATATGTAAGCATGGTGCAAGGTGCAGCTGGGGATGACTCGCAAGAACCTGTTTGCCCACAGGTGCCAGGCAGTGGAAGTGCATCATTGCTGTAGCATTAAACGTACTGGTACATCAGCAGACATCCAGGTATGGGTTATATGCTTATTTTCTGAGAGGCCTCTACATGCACAGGGTGTTGGGGAACGTGACATTCCCCTTTGCTACTGTCATAATCATTCTCTAAAGAGTCATGTAGGTATTCTGATACCATTGGCACCTACAGATAAAGCAGTCATTTGACAAGTGAACTTGATTTTCAAACGACACTTTACATTTCTTTTTCCTCTAACATTACTTTTATATCAGAAGCGTACAATGAATTGCACTGCAGCTTTGCAAATCCAACACTATTGGTTACTGCTAATCAGTGACAGCTTTAACATTTGCAAATATATAAATAAAGCAATAATTCCAACCCTTGTTAAAAGAGGAAGACAAAGAAACAAAATATCTCACTGCTGGGCAGAGGAGAAAGGGAAGCATAAAGTATCAACCAATGACTTTGGGAAGGGAAGCAATTTGATACCTTTTCCAATTCAGTCTTCATTAAAAAAGTCACTGACATCTTAAATAGAGGAATAGGAATGCAGGATACAACAGGAAATGGAAACATTAGACATCATATTTACATATGTTACTTCCCCTTTAAATTAGGGGGAGCTGATGAAGGATTTGTACTCAGATACATTGTTAATGAAATCTCAAAACTGTCTGCAAGTATCTTTAGGTACCAAAGAAATTCTGGAGAACTGGAAAAGCACAAAGACCATTTTTCTCTAAAATAAAACAGACAAGGAATCAGAAAAGTATAGGCCTATCAGGCTAACTTCAGCCCTGGAGAAATAGTAGAACACACAGTCTAAAATAAATTTGCAAATTTATCTACCTGGTAGCTAAAAAGAAGAGTAACAGCTAACATGAATTTGACAAGAATAGATCATATCAAACCAAACTAATTTCCTTCTATGACAGGGTAATAGACTTTGTGAATAGAAGGGAAGTGTTAAATATCACATATGTTCATTGCAGCAAGCTTTTGCCACTCTTACATGGGATTCTCATAAGAAAGCTAGGAAAATGAGGCTGTTATCTGGTGATAACCTAAGTGGGAAGAGTCTTTTCCAGAGAGTAGCACTCTCTTGAACTAGAATATATCAAATAAGGTTCTGTAAGCCTGGTACCACTGGATAATTGGAGTGAAAGAATAAGGACCCTGATATTTAAAATCACAAATGTAACTAAACTCTGGCAAATTGCAAAAATATTGGAGGTCAGAAGTGTATATCTAATAATGTTGGCGAATATGAGAAATTGTGTGGAAAACCAGGATGTAATCTAGAAAGGAAAAATAAAGAGTTTCACACACAATTAGATATAAGTGGCTGCACAGCCACAGGGTGTGGAAAAACTGTCTAGGCAGCAGCATTGTAAAAATTGCTAAAAGGGTGGTGAACAGAGTTACAGTCACAGCGCACATTAATCAACAATATTACACTAATGATGAAAACGCATTTAACTTAATGAGATAAGAACTGGACTATTACCTGCAAAAAAACCCTGAAGTCACAATTTTCTTTTCTAAGTGCTAGTAATGTCTTAGCTGGAATACTATCTCCAGCTTTAAGCATCTTAGTTTGACTCAATTGGTGATAGCCCATGAAATAGTAACAAGTGTGAAAATAGGTCCTGGAAACGCAACTGTGGTTAAGGTTGAAGAAAATAGCTTTATTAGGTTTAGATACATGATGATGGTCTTTTGAGTACATAAAAGGTATTGGGAAGGAGAAGGAAAAATGACATTAAAGAGCAGCAAGGGATAGTTGGATTAACTTCAGGGAAAAAAAGTCTAACAGTGAGAAAGGTTAAGTAGGTCACTGGAACTGATGTCATTTGAAACATTTTGAAATCTGGATAGCCTCATGAATGTCATTTTTGGGAGTGACATAGATATAATTGATCCAGTTTCCAGTATCTATATATATTTGTTTATGAGACAATTGCTACTACACCCTGTTCTTTAGCCCTGGAGACTGACTGCAGAGAGATATAACTTAGTGTAATTCCTGTTGGAATTATCATGGGTTTGTGGGTAATCTGTTATCTACTTAACTGTGTGAATTTCTCACATACTAAAGTTTAAGATTACAAATCAAACGAAACCAGTCTGCCTCTGTTGAACTATCAGATTTTGCATTTCCCTGTAGGATTCTGCACGTAGTTTATTCCTAGGATGATCTCAGCTTGTGCAGATATCAGAAACCCTATTCTCTTCCCGAAGCATGTTACAGTTTTTGTTTCTGTTTTATATGCATATAATAGCTGCTTGTCAGAGGATGTAGGGCAATACTTACTGATTTATGGAATATGTAAAATACTGACTTCCAGACTGTGTTACATAGCTGTATGTCATCATGGACTGAATTTAATGACCAAAATGACCCCTTGTATATCTGAACGTCTCTGCATTTCCAACTTCTTTCAAACCTTTCAACATGCGTTATCCAATTCAGCACACAATACTACTGCATTACACCTAGTATTGGAATAATTTAGTATTGGTCAATTACTATTTCTTTTATCTTTTATTCAAGGAAGCTGAAATATGGACAAGGCTCCATGAAACTCAGTGGCAAATTCAGGGATAAAAAGTCAGTTGCTTCTTCTGGTGTTCCTTTGTCTTGATTTTTCTGTCTCTCTGTCTCTTATTGTTCTTGTAAAGCTGATATGGTCAGTCCATATTCATTCTGCAGGTTGATACCTCGATTAGCTGCATTGTTGTTTAGCCTTCAGGCACCATGTACTGTGACTAAAGAAAGAACACTAAAAACACATGTAAGAGAGAACCTGTCTTGTGACAAAAACAATGTAATGTGGAAGAATCCCTTCTGTATTGCAGGTACTTTGCTTTCCATGTTAAAGCAAAAATGCCCCTATAAATGTATTGTTGTACTTCAAAAATTATACTCACTAGTATAATATCTATGCCTTAGAAAATATTTGGAACACTGTATTTCATTATTAAGAAAAGGAGAATTCTTCAAGAAACTTTAATAACCAACAAGCATGATATATTTAAATTTCAAAATTATTAATTATTTCATTTTAATTTCTTAACATATCCAGTATTCAGAAAGAAAAAAGGCCAAATAATAAAATAATAGAAAAGAATCCTTATAATTTAAGGTTAAGTAATCATTACATGTTATGAGGTATTCTGAGATCCAAAGAGCATATAGTCTAAATAGATAAGAGAAGAAAGAAGGTGGGATTCCAATACACAGAAAGAACCATATCAAATTTTCAATTTGAAAAATGGGTCCAGCTTTTCAAAAGCTGCAAGTATGCAGATCTTGGCTGGGATTTCTGCATTCTAAAATTTATCCAAAAACCTCTCAGGAAGACTGTATTAGACCAAATGAAAATAACCCTAATCCAATCAGATGCAGCAACTTCTTTGGATTTGAAAAAAAGTAAAGCCATTATTAGTAAATATTCAGTACTATGTGCACCAGGGGCCTGTTAGGCCCCATTATACTGCAATGGCAATCAGGATTTAAGTATTAAATTTTGTTTTTACATTTTAAAATAATCTATTTTACTTATGAAAGGACTATAAATAAAAATATTTGTTCTTTGTACTGCAAAGGCAGCCTTGTCTTTCAACTATAACTAACTATAAAAGTTCTCTCTTTTTTTTTTTTTTTTTTTTTTTTTTGTTTTAATGGGTCTTTTGTTCTTTCCTTTAGATGTTACCAGTACAACATCTCTCTCTGTCCACCAAAGAAAGTATTTTAAATGGCCTGCAATGCTTAGTTTTGTCAGGTTACATTCTACTGTTCCATTATTTTTGAACAATTTACAGCAAACAGAGCAAAAATGTATCTGGGCTTTCTGTAGGGACTTAGAAAAATCAGCAGGAATTGTGCCTCAGGCATTCATGGGAGAAAAATGGGAGGGGTAACTACAGTCATCTCCAGTGAACTCTTTTGAGCCAGTACATATCCATAATTCATACTTTATTTCTTCTTTAGTAAAACCTTTAGCAGAACATGTATTATTTGTTTATTTACTTAAATGTTTGTGGTATTTGGTGGAGGAAGTGGGAGTAATCTAAATGAATCTAGCTTGAACAAGTCTTCTGAAAAGTTGGGATGACTTTTAAGTCCTCAAAAAACAAACAAACACCTCCCCTCCCCCTCAAGCCCCCTAGAAAATCACAGGTTTCCATCTTTAAGCTATATTTAATGATAAGACAAATAAAAAGAATTTTTACAGAGACTGTAGAAGCATGGATTTGGCTGAAAGACCAACTGTAAAATCAGGACTGCCTGAATTGGTTTCAATTTTGTTGTAATTTAATACTTCATAATTCAGTTTTGAAGAACTTGAAAAGTAAAAATTTATAAAAGTAGTGAGTATTGTGTACTGTTTGATTAGAAAAAGGATGAACCAAATGGTTTCTCAAATATTTGTATGAAATTACATTTTAGATTTGTATGTTGGCTGTCATCCATTTTTCTCTCTTAAAGGGAGATTTTAAATAAATCTAAATTACCAATCACCAGAGAGATTAAAGAAGAAACATGATGCACTTTTAAAATGAAAATATTATAGAGAGAAACAAGAGAAAAATTCAGCATATACTACTGAGAAATGTAAGTTATTAGTAGTGTACTCCTCTGCAAATTAAGTGATTGCTTTAGGAAGTGTTGAGGGTGCGAGTACAGTGACTTCAATTTATGATGCAATATTGGTAGAGCTGCCTTCTCCTGGAACATGCCAGATCAGCCTAAAGAATCAGCCCTGGTTTGGGGTCTGATTTTGAGAGGTGGTGAATAACTCAGGGAGGTGCTGATTGCCCTTAACTCCCACAGATTTCAGTTCTTCAGTACCTAACAGTTTTAATCTCTTCAATCCTAATGCTTACAATTTAACTGCAAAATATTTCCCCCCTGAGCCCCGTTGTCTTCTTCCACTTGGCATTCATCGATTTCCCACCCTGCTACTATCTCCGTGATTTCCAACTGAATTAAAACACAGGGAGAATCATGTTATATTTATTTCCTTGTTGGTGTTTTGTGCTAGCATCACTGACAATGTCAGTGCAGCTCTGGGAATAGTTAACAGCTTTTGCCAAAGACAGCAGGGAACACTGAACAAACTGAACAAAAATTAAGAGACAGATATTTATAAACCAAATGACATTTCCTACAGTCCTTAAACATATTAAAGACAAGTTCACATGTAAAAACAAACTATGCTTGTTTATAAAAAAAATCTAAAAAAGAAACTTCAGATCACTAATAGGCAGCAGAAAGGTAGCCTGATCACTAGCAGTACTGATGCTGAAATTAACATTATAGAGCAAAAAGTTTGGTCAAAAGAAGTGAGTATTTCTGAATAGAAATGTTTCTGATTCTGATGTTAAGAAAGCAATAATATAAAGTCCATGAGATGAAATCAGTAAGTTTGTAGTCATTAATAAAAGTAACATGTTCAGGCCTGTTCATAAACTAGCTCCTTCTAAAAATCTTATTTAGCAAGTGTGGCGTGTGGAATGCCACAACATCGCACCATCTCACACTTGGTCTGATAACAGTAAAATAAATATTTATTTTCATAGAACAGAAGGCACTACTCAGGAGCTTGGAAATTAGAGGGGATATTCACCCGAAGCCTGTCACATACAGGAACCAGCAACAGGTGCAGTACCCATGCACAAGTAGAGAGAGCACACTTTACTGATCCATTGCCAGTAATTAGCCAGAGCTTATTTGGTAAACTTCATGCAAGCATACTTAGCTGGATGATTTTGACAGTTACAACTCCTAAATGCTCTTTCTGCCTATGGTTAAAGTGCATATGTAAAGCAATAACCTTTACTCAGAAACAAAACATTGAACCATGCACAAGAGTATTTTTGACCCCAACCAAGTGCTTTTGGCAGCATCCACTGCTGCTGGCAAAATATACAGCTTCCTCAATACAAGAAAGATCCATGCTTTTACATGTTTTGCAAGAGGACAGCCACGAATCATAGAATCATAGAGTCATCGAGTCCAATCATCAACCATGCCCACTAAACCAATGTTCTGAAGTGCCTTGTCTATGCGTTTTTTTAATACCTCCAGGGATGGTGATTCAACCACTTCCCTGGGCAGCCTGTTCCAATGCCTGACAAGACTTTCAGTAAAGAAATTTTTCCTAATATCCAATCTAAACCTCCCTTGCCGCAACTTGAGGCCATTTCCTCTCATCCTATCTCCAGCCACCTGACAGAAGAGACCAGCACCCACCTCACTACAACCTCCTTTCAGGTAGTTGTAGAGAGCGATAAGGTCTCCCCTCAGCCTCCTCTTCTCAAGACTAAACAACCCCAGTTCCTTCAGCCGCTCGTCCTAAGACTTGTGCTCCAGGCCCCTCACCAGCTTCGTTGCCCTTCTCTGGATGTGCTCCAGCACCTCAATATCTTTCCTGTAGTGAGGGGCCCAAAACTGAACACAGGACTCGAGGTGCGGCCTCACCAGTGCCAAATGCGGGGGAATGATCACTTCCCTAGTCCTGCTGGCCACACTATTTCTGATGCATGCCAGGATGCCGTTGGCCTTCTTGGCCACCAGGGCACACTGCCATCTTTTATATTCAGCCGGCTGTCGACCAACACCCCCAGGTCTTTTTTCTGCCAGGCCGCTTTCCAGCCCCTCTTCCCCAAGCCTGTAGCGCTGCATGGGGTTGTTGTGACCCAAGTGCAGGACCCGGCACTTGGCCTTGTTGAACCTCATACAGTTAGCCCCGGCCCATGGATCCAGCCTGTCCAGATCCTGCCATAGAGCCTTTCTACCTTCCAGCAGATAAACTGCCCCTCCCAACTTGGTGTCATCCACACACTTGCTGAAGGTGCACTCAATTCCCTCGTCCAGATCTTTGATAAAGATATTAAAGAGAACTGGCCTCAATACTGAGCCCTGGGGAACACCATTTGTGACCTGCCACCAACTGGATTTAACTCCATTCGCCACAACCCTTTGGGCTCGTCCATCCAGTCAGTTTTTCAATCAGCAAAGAGTACACTTCTCTAAGCCATGAGCCGTCGACTTCTCAAGGAGTATGCCATGAGAGACAGTGTCAAAGGCCTTACTGAAGTCCAGGTAGACAACATCCACAGCCTTCCCCTCATCCATTAGGTGGGTCACCTTTTCATAGGAGGAGATCAGGTTAGTCAAGCAGGACCTGTCTTTCATGAACCCATGCTGGCTGAGCCTGATCCCCTGGTTGTCCAGCACATGCCATGTGAGTGCACTCAAGATGAATTGCTCCATAATATTCCCCAGTACCGAGGTCAGGCTGACAGGCCTGCAGTTCCCCAGATCCTCTCTCCAACACTTCTTGTAAATGGGCGACACACTGGCAAACCTCTAGTCATCTGGGACCTCCCCTGTTGACCAGGATTGCTGATAAATGATGGAGAGTGGCTTGGCAAGCTCCTCTGCCAGCTTCCTCAGTACTCTTGGATGGATCCCATCTGGTCCCATAGACTTGTGAGTGTCCACACAACATAGCAGGTAACTATTTCCTCCTGGATTATGGGGGGTATATACTCTTCTCTGTCCCTGTCTTCCAGCTCAGGGGGCTGAGTACCCTGAGGATTTAAAGACTGAGGCAAAGAAGGCATTAAGTACCTTAGCTTTTTCTTCATTTTTGGTGGCAATGTTCCCCTCTGCATCCAATAAAGGGTAGATATTCTCCTTGGCTCTCTTTTTATTGTTAACATATTTGTAAAAACATTTTTAGTTTCTCTTACAACCGTGGCCAGATTGAGTTCTAGCTGAGCTTTTGCTTTTCTAATTTCCTCTCTTCATGACCTAACAAGATGCCTGCACTCTTCCTGAGTTACCTGCCTTTTCTTCCAAAGATGTCAAACTCTCCTTTTTAACCTGAGTCCCAGAAAAAGCTCCCTGTTCAGCCAGGCCAGTCGTCTTCCCCAGTGGTTCATCTTGCGGTGCATGGGAATAGCCTGGTCCTGAGCCTTTAAGATTTCCTTCTTAAAGAATGCCCATCCCTCCTGGAACCCTTTGCCCTTCAGGACAGTCACCCAAGGGACTCTCTCAACCAGTGTCCTGAACAGTCCAAAGTTTGCCCTCCAGAAGTCCATAGTGATGGTTTTGCTGATCCCCTTCCTTACCTTACCAAGAATCAAGAATTATATCATTTCATGGTCGCTAAGCCCGAGACGGCCTCCGACCACCACATCTCCCACCAGTCCTTCTCTGTTTGTTAACAGTAGGTCTAGCAAGACTCCTCCCCTGGTAGGCTCACCTACCAGCTGTATCAGGAATTTATCTTCCACACACTCCAGGAACCTCCTAGACTGCTTGCTCTCTGCCATGTTGTATTTCCAGCAGATGTCCAGAAAGTTGAAGTCCCCCACTAGAACAAGGACACATGATTCTGAGACTACTGCCAGCTGCTTGTAGAATGTTTCATCTGCCTCTTCAACCTGGTCAGGTAGTCTATAACAGACTCCCAGCGTGACATCTGCCTTGTTGGCCTTCCATCTCATCCTTACCCATAAGCACTCAATCTTATCATCACAATCGTGGAGCTCTGTACAATCATAACATTGCCTAACATAGAGGGCCACCCCACCACCTCTCCTTCCTTGCCTATCCCTTCTGAAGAGCTTATAGGCATCCACTGCAGCACTCCAGTCAGGGGAGTCATCCGACCATGTTTCTGTGATGGCAACTAAGTCATATCTGTCCTGCTGCGCAATGGCTTCCAGCTCCTGTTTATTGCCCATGCTGCGTGCAATGGCATAGATGCACTTGAACTGGGCTATCAATTCTACCCCCAACATTGGCATGCCACACCCAGGGTCATCTCTGGTGAGCCTAGGTTTATCCCCTTCCCCCTTCAAACCTCATTTAAAGCCTTCTCTATGAGCCCTGCCATCTCATGAGCGAGGATCCTTTTACCCCTTTGAGATAGCTGGATTCCACCTGTCACCAGCAAGCCCAGTGCCGTGTAAATCTCCCCATGATCAAAAAACCAAAAATTCCACCAGCGGCACCAGCCCCTGAGCCACGTATTAACCAGGTGTGTTTTCCTGTTCCTTTCAGTGTATTTCCCTGCCACTGAAGGGATTGAGGAAAACACTGCCTGTGCTCCTGATCCTTCCACTAAGTGCCCCAGTGCCCTGAAGTCCCTTTTGATTGCCTTTGGATTTTTCTCTGCAATCTCATCACTGCCAACCTGCACAACCAGCAATGGGTAATAATCAGAGGTACGAACCAGACCAGGGAGTTTCCTGGTAATGTCTTTTACCTGGGCCCCAGGGAGGCAGCAGACTTCCCTGTGGGATGGGTCAGGTCTGCATATTGGGCCCTCTGTCCCCATCAGAAGGGAGTTGCCTACAACAATTACCCTCCTTTTTCTTTTTTCAGAGGCTGTGAGAATGTGTGGGGCTGACTGACTGAGCCTAGGCACCCCCTGGATAGGCCTTCATCTACACCCTGATCTTCACTGACCTGGACCTCAAGTTCCAGAGCCCCATACCTGTTGTGTAGGGGCAACTGGGAAGGTGAGGGAGACAGGGAGGGGATTCTCCTGCCTCCCCGAGCAGGGACCTGTATCCATTGCCGTCCATCTCTTACGTCCCTTCCTGCCTGGTGGCAAGAGGGCAGGGGAACCTCTGTTTCTTGAGGAGCCTCCATCTGCTGCCTCTGCCTCAGGGATGGTAGGGTGTGGGTCCACCAATCTACTTTCCTCTCACACTCCCTGATACTCCTCAATCTTTCCAGTTCCTCCTTCAGCTCTGCCACCAGGCTGAGCAGATCATCTACCTGGTCACACAGCACAGGGGAGATGTCCCTGCTGCCCTCCGGCACCAGTGACAGGCTCAGGCACTCCCCGCAGCCAGAGACCTGCACAGCTGCACGTTTGCACGGGAGCTCCGTCTGCGTCGCCACATTTTTCCTCGCAATGGCTTTCACCAGAGTGGCAACCAGAGCTGGGTCTCCTTCTGAGGCAGATGCCCACTGCTTGAGTAGCCTTCTTGAGCTGGAAAGAGGGGAGGCTGCGCCCTACCTGCAGGAACCCCCTGTGCGAACTGCCATGCAAACTGCCTGCGAACTGCCACGCCACGCCCTTTCTGAAGCACCCCGCCCTGTTTGCCCACCACAGCCATTTAAATCTCCTGCGGTTGCCCCTGTTATTGCCCACACTGTGTTAACCTCTCTTGCGAGAGCTGCCGGCACTGGATGGGTCCCTCTGCTCTTCCCCGGGGCTCCTGAGCCTTGGGAACTTCTTGGGAACCTCCTTGTCTGCCTCAATCTAGCGCTTAGCTGCTGAATTTACCATTGCCACTGCTGGTCTCGTCGCCAACTAAAGATTAGCTAGTTAGTAGTTGCACACTGAACTCAGGTAACAGAGCACTGCTTTGTCTAAACTTCCATCACAAGTAGCTTGCAGGCTTCACTAACACTTTCTGCTGAGCCTAAAAGCATTACCACTGCTGTGTGCCAGTCTGGGAGGGAATGTTTCTTTCTCCTAATATGGTTTTCTTTCTTATTCTTCTGCTGTCAATACCTCCTCTTTGTTCTGTCACTGGAAAATATTCCAATTTTTTTTTTTTTTTTTTTTTTTTTTGTAAGGTAGTGCAGGGAAAGTGTATGCATGGTGTTTATATAGAAATACTATACCTCCTGTATTCTATTTTTTCCCCTGTTTTGGCTTTGAGGGGTTTCAGTCCTTTCCAGTTCGGTTGCTCCAGTCAGTCTCACATTCACAATTCTCACTTCTTCTTTAAATTCTCCTTCAAATATTTAACTGAAAAGGTGCTCATTATTTTTTATTTCAGGGTCTAGTCAAGTGTCAGAAATAAAGGGGAGATATCTACCACCTCTGCAGCAGCAGATGCCAATTTATTCCTACGAATATTATTCTCAATCTCTATTTTCTCTTTTCAAGGTATTGAGACACCTATGCCACATAAATCCATCTTACTTTCGCCAAGATTTTCTTATCAGGGCAATGTTGCTGACTGTATGAATAAAATAAGTGAGGGAAATATGCAGTCCACAATGCATGAAGTAACTTGATAACAAACATCTAGGTTTTTAAGACTTCAAAATTAGCAAAGGAGTCTGGTAGAGAATAAACCAGATAGGTAGGTACAAGTTTAAGTTATTAAATTATTTTGAAAGTGGTATCAAGTAATGCAAATGTAAAAATTGTTTGCTTTCATAGGCACTTCTCCCAAAACCCCTTCCAGTTTGTTTATTTGTTTGTTTGGTATTATGTAAAGAAGGTAGGTGGATGTGTTCAAAGAACTTGACTGCAAGGAGATGGCAAATGAAAAATATTCTCCTGAGGTCAATGATAAGCCTCAAAATGGGCACTCTGAAGCACATTTTTCATGAACATTACTTCTCTTCCCCTTTCTGGAAACTGTATGACCTTGACCTCATATAAAGGCTGTGTGGTCTCATGACCTCAAGAACAGTGACAACTATTTTTCTGCTCTCCTGTCTTTCAAGGAGGGTTTCTTAAAATTTAAGTATTAAAGCAGACTTCAGCCGATAAGGGAAAATAGCACGTAAAGGAAATCTAGTGAGGAACCAAAGAGAGAGAAACCAAGTACCTCTTGGCAGATAATTTCCACTATTCCTTTCACTGGTTCAGGAAAAGATGGAATAAGCACTGTAAAAGACTTATCTATCAGCTTGTACTATGAAAGATCAGCAAAGGGAAAATACATTTTGACAGAATTCAGATATAAAAGACAAAGACTATTATTGTCATCAGTTTCTGAAATTCCACTTCAGATTCAGTTCAGTGTTTTCTTAGTTTAGTGATTAAAGTCCTCAAATCACAATATTCCCCATGCTATTCACATTTTTAACTGGTTTAATACTTTGTTTAGCCATTGTCTCAGAAATACTTAAACTTTACTCCTCTATACTGCCTCTTCATTACTTTGGTTATCTAGCAATCTTCCTGCTTCATTTCACTATTTCAGCCTCCACAAATATGAAAATGAAATAAAACCCTGAACTTAAGAGTAATTAATGATAATAATGATTGATGGTGATGATGATAATAATAATAATAGAGTGAGGATTATAACATCTTTAAACGTGTGTTGAATTATATTTCTTTCTATTCAATCTGCCTTCTGTGGGAGTATTGTTTGGCTGTTTGCCCTAGTGGACAGGTAAGGGGGACAGATGATAAGTCAAAAATTTGTTTCTTTTAGGCTATACAACAAAAGCCTTCTGAATGACTTTAAGATTCAGTCCAGCTCGGCCAATATCCCATGGCTGGTGAGTGCTGATGGTGCTGACAGCCATTTTATTCTGTTTCTGAAAGCAATCTTCCCACACAGAAGCTGCAGATGAAGCTGCCACTAACCTAGTTGAAGTCCACTGTGGTCAGGTGCCATTTTTCTGTTGAGTCCAAGAGACTAAATAACCTCTGTTTACTCCCTGCAGTTACTAATTTCCTGATAAATGTCATTATCACTGCCCTTTTTGTACTATGCATCAGAACTCAGGCAGTCACAAACGTGTCTTTTATTTAGGTTTCTCAGTTACTTTGTATTAAGGCTTGACAAACCAGTAACTATGATTAATGTACCAGAATTAGCATGTATGGTTGATAACTCTCCTTTATATCTTTATTTCCCAACTTTTTTGAAAGCTACCTTTGGATTGTTTCTTTTTTCCCTATCTGCTTTCTAAATATCCTTCTTTAATACTAGAATTTCTGTCACTAAGCTTCCTTGGGGACACTCATTGTTCCTAGAAAGCAATGAGATTCATTTCACACAAATCAGCCTAACTGACTAAAAGTATAACAACATTCATATAATTAACTACCAACCTTTTGTTATGAAGTATCTCTGGCTTTTTCTTTTCTTTTCTTTTCTTTTCTTTTCTTTTCTTTTCTTTTCTTTTCTTTTCTTTTCTTTTCTTTTCTTTTCAAGTCTGTTCTGATAAAACAGTCTTTTAAAAAGAGTTTGCAGTTCTGTAAAGATAAAATGTACGTGGAGAGAACAGTCATTAAAACATACAGATTGTTTTGAAGCTATAAATATATATAGTAATATATAATACTTACAAATGATTTGGTATAGTATTTAATATATTTTCTGCTTTCATTTTTTGTCCAAGATACACCTGTCAGAAGGTAACCTTTCTGTAGCATGGACCACATATTTGTGTTTTTCAGCTCTGAAGTCACTCAAGGTTTTAACAAAATCCAATCTACAAGAAATTATATTATGTAAATAAATTATTATAAATAATACAAAATGATATTTTTTTCGTAAACATACACATATATCTTAATAAGTGCTGAAATGAGTGTTATTCAGGCTAAATCCTTTTTTTTTTTTTTTTCCACTTTAAATGTCTTCCCTACTAAGTCCTTACATTACACTTCAGTTTAGTAAATTTTTGGACAAATTCTTCTACACACATACACAGACATACTCACACATTGCGTCAACTCACCCTATGTAAAAAAATGTCAGTAACATGGCAAATATGAACATAAGCTTTAACTTTATTGACAATTTTGACAATATTGACAATAGATATACAATTCATATACTTGTCCATTTCTCCTCTTCAGTTTGTCTAATAGTTAAAACATCATGAAATTTTTTTTTGTACAGAAGACATACATTTATCTTCATAAGTGAAAAGCGTGAAGGTTCTTTCTGTGTCTGCTTTTAGATTCAGTGCTTCATACAGAACTAAATTGAAATTCTCTAAGTAGCAGCTAGCATTATAACTTTTCCCTTAGATTTGTGGTTCAGAGTTGGGTCAGCAGTGCTGCCATCCGTGAATGTTCTGCTACCTTTCAGCAGCAATTTGTTCTCCATGTTCTGCCACCTAAACAGTGCAAGGGAAAAATGAGAGCTGTTTCTCTATCGTGAATCAAATTAGTAACTTCTGCTGCAAACGGACTGTACTTACAGTCAGTCTTTCACCACTTCCTGTGAGGAAATAAAGCACAGCAGGAAATACATGCAGATAATGTAAAAAAGTGTTCCATTATACTTAATGTGTGGGATATTCATTCGGATAGCATTTTCAGAGTACCCAATGAGCTTCAGTCTGCCCTTTAAAAAATACCGTAATTGTTGCCCATTTTACCTTTTTTTGTGTATACATACTCAGTCTAACTTTCTCATGAGGAAAGCTGTAGAACTGTTAAGGTACTGAGTTTAGCAGTCTTTCCACTTTTTGCTCTAACTTGAAGAAAACCAGCATTGCTAGAGAAGACAGTTTGGTCACTTATTCCATTTCACAACAATTTTATGTGCTGAAGAACTGTCTACATACAATCGCCCTTATCCTCCTAAAACCTCTCACAGAGAGTGTGTTGGGTCTTGATTTTCTTCACATTTTCCAGCTACATACACAGCATATATCTGACAACAACCTTTATTCTTTAAATATAAATGTTGTATTAATGCAAATAGCTGATTTTTTTTAATGCATAACATGAATAACTGAAATGTTGAGGAAGTTGGAACATGCAGGTCAGTAGAATGGAGTTATCTTACTTCCTACGTTCCACCCTTGTTCAGGTAATGTGCTATTACAGGAAAACTTTTAATAAATCAGTAATGTTCTTGGAGGAATGAGTGACTCCCACAGGTATTATCACCATTATAAAATGAAACTTAAAGTCAGCTGTACAATCACGCACACATCAAGATGTCAGTTTTATTATTCTTCATAAAATAAGTCTTCAGTCAGCCTGCTTGTGAATACATGCATGGATGTTTCCCACCATATACATACTTAAAAAAATATTTATTCATTTCCAGAATTCAGATACTAGAAATAGTGATGTCTTTTTGAAAACTTTACTCTTAAGGCTGTTTTGCTTACTTCTCGCTTGATGACACCTCTGACTGTCACATCGTAAACACTCTGCATATTCACCATAGTCCACATTCTGTTAATAATGTGATTCAAATGAACAGTTTGGTACATATCAGTGAAAAATCTTTTCACCATGTGTTTAAAAACGAGGTACATTTACTAGGTTTTAACCCAGAATTGACAAACAAAACAATACTTTTTCTTTTTTTTCCTTTGCATGGTATGGATGGCAAAAAAATGAAGCAAGCCTTTGTGTAAATAAAAAAATCTTTTTTTCTTAAATTATTTTTTGAAACAGAAAAACTACCCTGTCTTCAATGGGTTTCCAGATGTTGAATTTCATGCCAAGTCTTCATGCCTGAAGTATAGCTTCTGTGTTCTTAAAAGGAGGAAGATCTTGGTTGTCATAAGGCATTTGTCATTCTTTTGCTTATTTGCTGAAGTTGAAGTTCTGTTAGTGTTTTTCCTGATCTTTTTATTTTCTTCAGGGCTGAGAATGACAGGAATGCAACAAAGGGGAAAAAAGTCATGTCTGTAGCCAAGATGCTCAGATGAATGCCCAAGGATGGGTCAGCTGTGAGCAGTACAGAAAACAAAACAAAACAAAACAAAACAAAACAAAACAAACTCTCTTTTTAAAGAGATGGTTCTCATGACATGGAGCATTTCAGCTTCTCCCACAAAATGACAGTTACTCTTGAATACCTGTTAAAGCTAAAGAAAAGAACACCATGGAGCAGAAGGCAGCAGTGATTTATTACTAAATCTTATAATGAAATAGGGATGAGGAAAAGATGCTTTTACTCCAAATTCCTAATTCATGTTATTGTCACCATCTAAAAGAAAATAAAAGAATGACAGAGGCCGTGCTTTCTATAGGCTCCTCCTTGCTGCCCAGACCTGTAAATTGTTTCAACTTCTCCTTCACTTTCCTCTTATCTTCTTGGTGCCATATGACATGAACTTAATTCAATTTTGTCTGTATCTTGCTGAGAAAAGTTGTCATTCCTAATAACCAGAAGATGAGTTCTTACCAGTATGAACACTCATCTAGCCACCTGCGCTGAAACCTAGGTTGCGTGCAAACTACAGTAGCTGACACGTACAGCACCAGGAAGAGAGTACTTCATCAGTATAATTCACTTTGCTGAAATCTCTAGCTCGATTGACAACAGTTTGGCTGCATACGGGCTCATGTTTTGAATGGGAAGCTCTGAAAGAAATACACAAAGGGGTGTTTTAGAGCTTTCAGGATATAAGCTACTGTGCTTATGAAAAGCCTAACCTCTAGAGCACTAGTAACTGGCCTTTTAAATAGTCATCAAGCATCATAAGCCACTCTTATTGGATTCTAGGAATCAATTCACAATAGAAAAATGTTGCCACTTTTTTCTGTCATGGATGATTTGTGAAACAGACTGCAGCTTCTCTGCATCTACTTTGTCAATACTTCTTGGTGATGCTTTTTCCATGGCTCAAATTTGTGCAAATATTTAGTCCTTTAAATTCCAGATGTTTTGAGTGAACATACATACATGACAAGTTTAGGTATTCTGAATTAATGAGTCTGACTCGTGCAATCAGGTTTTCAGTAAAAATACCGGTGAATTCAAATTAAAAAATATTTTCCCTGAGTCTTGTACATGATTTCTGTCAGAATTGGTATTCGCAGTGGTGGTCTTGATCAGACCACCTAATATTTAGGTAGTTATTTATTTCCTGGCTTGCTTTCAAGCCAGTGTCCCAGAAATAGTGAGTTTCCTTCTCCTGTCTCATGGTCCACTCACGCAGACAAAAAGAAACAGGCAGCACTGGGTTTTGCCTCCTCTAGGATTTAAAATATCTCCCCTCATTCATGTAGTCCAAATCTACCTTCTTCAGACTTAGTTAGTCACGTACTGTAACCATATTTAGGTCTACAGAGATTCTCCATTTACTTGTCCCTCTTAGTGTTTGGAGCAGTCCCCACTTAGTTGCTCTCCTAAGTCTGAAAGGATTACTTTCTTAGCTACATGCATGTGTCAATTCCTGGGGGACAAAAAGACAAATTGAAGAGGTTTTTTAATATTACGGATACAGTGGGTTGAATGGAGATGGTTGAGCAGGCCAGTTTGCACAGGAAAACTTACTGCTGGTTTTGATCCCTTTCACACCCCCACAGTAAGACAGCAAACGTGTATGAAAAGGAAAATCTACAAATATGTCTTATGAAGACATCAGAGGTGAAAGCAGAGAAAGGGAAAAAATTAATTGTCTGATGAAGACCTGAAAATCTCGAGACAGTATAGGGCAGAAAGAGAAAGGGTAGAGGGGTAGAGAAGAGAAGAGAGGGAGGCAAGTTTTAGCTACATGGGAAGAAAAGATTACCACAGAATTTTAACAGAGAAGGGGGAAACAGAGAAAGAACCTGGGGAACAAGAATGCATACTATGATACTACAGAATACCTAATTCTGTAAGGGTATGTAATCCCAAAGAGCATTACTAATCATGTTGATGAGATGTATGTGGGGCCAGCAATGCCCTGCTTCATTACGTTCATCTGGCACCTGTCAGTAGAATTGTATGTGTGCGACTACCGACAAAATAAGAGTACCGTTTGGCCATATGGCTTGCATTTCATCACAGTGTTGCCTTCAATCAGCCTGCATGGCAGACAATTTGTGATTGCATCCTCTTGTCCATCCACCTGACAGCACTAGTCCCCTGCCATTCAAATCTGTCTTGTCCCCGGCCCGACCTCCCAGCTGCTGCTGACACGCTGCTCGTCTTTCTTATGCTGCTGCTCTTCCTGGTGATGACTGGTCTCGTCCGGCCTTCCTTAGACTTTGTGCTATATTCCATAGGATAGCTATATTCCATTCATGCTGTTTGCCCCTCTACGAATCGTTACATCGGTGAGCACAGGATTCATGCGAAAGTGATTTAGTCTTCTCTAGGCTGGCTCCAAAAAAATCTGCTTAAGAGATAATGCATCTCCCCCAGTTCAATCATTTCCTAACCTCAGCAATTTCATTGTTTGGTCACAGACACAGGAAAGATGAGGGCTGCGGGCTTTTCTACTGCATTGTTCAGGACTGCTTGGCACAGAATCAGTTTTACTGTATTTTGGTGAAACTGCCAGTCATCTTTCAACCCGTCTTTAATTAAAGGAAGAACTTCAGTTGAAGACAAGCAAGTCTGGCAGAGTCTTTTTTTAAAAAAAAAAGAAAAATAAAGAAAAAAAAAAAAGATTTTTCTTAGTCTTCCAACAGTGTTTTGTTGTTTTTTTTTTAAATGCTCTGGCTGTGTCCTTAAAAACCAGCATCACATGGATTATGTACAAACATGAAAAGAAGAGCCAATTTTAAACATCATCACAAAGTGGTATTTCTCACATTGTGACCTGACAAACCACAAGCACCTCCTAGCTCACATCAAAGATAACTTTAAAAATTGCTCAGATAAGGCAAATCTTTTTGCTGCATTCCCTAGGACTAAACAAACCTACTTCCATCAGGATTAATCAGTATTAAAAAGACTGCTTTGTTTAATCTATCTTGTGCGCTGCTGGCAAAGATAACCATATCCATAATCAGCCTACAGGTCAAACCATGGAAAAGGCAGTATTCATTTACCTTTGGGGCCCTGACAACATCACTCATTGCATTTTTTCTACCTTCAGTAGTGGTTTTGTTTTGTCAGTCACTAAATGAGAGCTGTTACCAACAGTAGAAAACTGTGATTCATTTACAGAAACCAGAAGACACATGCATAATGACAGACGGTGGTGTAGGTTAAGTTCAAAGACATTTAATAACTAAATTTCAATAGTATATTTACTTCAGATAGTTGCCAGGAAATCTGAGAACTCACCTCACTACAAAACTAGAGCATGCCATAGAGCAACAGAGAACATTTTCTCAAAACATGTTGACTCACACTCTCCTCAAAAGATCTGATTTTCTTTTAAAACAGTATTTCTGAAATTCTGAGCTAATAAATATCAATGGAATAGCCTGGCTGAGGAACACACCTGTGTCCTCTGTTTGGAGTCTGATAATAAGATAGCCTTCTTTTTATTTATATATAAATGTCTATTTATATTTATTTATCTATGTCTGTTTGTCTATAGATAGTTAGGGTATATAGAGTATCTATAGGTAAAAATAGATGTAGAAGTATTTAAGCAGATCCAGATCATAAATAGATCTAGATATAAATAACTAGATGGATAAATAACTGGAAATTTTTTTATAAATCTATATAGTTAATCATTTCAAATGATGTAAGTCTGTGGTGAGTCCTTTCATTGTCTACCATTTGGATGTAATTTAAAATTTAAGGAGACAGACAATACTGGCCATAATAACACACTGGTATCATCAGTCTTTTGTGACCCTGATTTTTCTAAGGTAATTGAGTTAAATTTAGTTAGATCATTTGTTTTTCTCATGTGAAAAGTTAATTAATCAGATAAGCCATATCTTCTTCCCACTTAGATACATCAAGTTCTGTAAACATTTCTGACCAAAATTTCACATTAAAAAAATAGCATGTTTTGAGAAATGTGTATTACTCATTACTTATTGCAAGAAGTGTCTCTACCTTCAAATAATTATTGATAGAGAAAGAATGAATACATATATAAGTAACAGTTCAGGGTTTATTGTTTTCCTTCACTGGAGTTCTAGTGTGCAAATTTTCAAGGTATTTTTCTGCAACTATGAACAAAAGAAACCACCCTTTTTATAAGCAAATGTGTATGTTTTCTCTTGAGCCTACATCTCCAGAAGCAGTAATCATGCTACACCACGAAAAGTAATAATATGATTCACACTGCACTTATGAATATAAATCATTTAGCCTAACTTTTGAGTGAAACTAAGGTTAAAAAAATGAGTTTAAATGGCATATAACCAAGCAAGGATGTTTCTTATTTCTGAAAGAAAATAGGAAGAGTAGTGGAGGTAGTTAAAACACTTTCAAATTTTCTTCAAAGTCTGGAGCTATTGAGGTACTTGAATTGATAAAGTCCTGTATATTTTGGCAGATTCACAGCCACCAGACATCTGTATTATATATCAGTGGGAACACAAAATTATATAATAAATTGCTATATCATCTTTCAAAAATGTCAGGAATATTTCAATGCACGGAAGAAAGCCATTAGCGATAAAATTTCCTCTTTAAAGGAACCTGACTGGCTGGCTGGATCAGTTTATTAATATTGTAAAACTAAGTGTCATGAATTTGAGCAGTTAACAGGTGGACTAATTAAAGATCAAATGGCTTGTGTGGCATAACTGATAACTATGTTAATAAGAAAATAAACATAACTTTGCAAAGGGAAGTGTTGGTGAACTGCACTTCCCAAATGAAAGTGATAACCAGCAGGAAAGAAATGAAGTGCATGTAATTAAAAATGCCTGCAGAGAAAATGCAAGTGTAAACAAACTGCAGAAACGACATTGTTGGTGCAAAGCATAGGAGTGATTCCTATACATTAAGAAAGTGTCCAGCAAAAAGAAACACCGAGGGGATCAAATTAATTTCTGTTTCAATTACCAGAGGTTGTCAGGGTCACATAAGGTTGATGATGCTCGTGTGATGTTACACAGGTCAGCATTCTCTGTATCCTCTTATACACTGAATTTACGCCATTTTCCAGCAGTCACTTGTCCAAGCCAAGTGGAAAGCAGCCTGCTAAAGTCCGTCTGTTTGCTATGACGATGACACAATTTTTAGTACTTGGAAGCCTTTCACATTTTGTGTAGTGGGGTAAAGGTAACAGCAGAATCCAAATGAGACAGAAAAGTAATAAAATATAAAGCTTATCAAATAGGTTTTCTTTTTTCTCTCTCTCTTCCCCTGCCCCCTCCCCCAGGCCCGAAGCTTAGTGGACTTTGAGGAAGGGTGAAAATGTAGTAGGGATGTGGGAGGGAAGGACTGGCCAGAGTGCTGGTGTTGCTGGTCCTGCTGCTGTCAGGGGGCTGGGAATGGGGGACTCGGGGTGGATGATGCAGGGAAGGAGCCACCACCCTCCCCCCAGTGCCACCATCATCACAGCCTGATTTCCACCCTCAAAACTGGCTATATAAGTGTCTTGTCCCGCTTTTCTGGGATCTGATGAAGGTCACACAGACAAAGGTGCTGCCTCCCAGCTGTGCCTGTTTAATTAATATTGCATGTGTTTTCACGTGACTGGCAAGTAGCTGACCTGAGAAAACAGTTACCCAGCAGATGTGACCACTGTGGTGCAGCGGTGAGAAAATTACAGCGATATGTGAGAACCACTGAAAGTTTTACCCCAGCGGGTACAGAAAAATCACTGCTGCTGTCGTGTACTACAGACTAAGCACTAGTATGGCCATGTACCCTTCCAGAACGAGTAAATCTGATACTTTAAAGTGATCTTTGTATCCTGTAAAAGGGCTTCAGAACTGACTTAAGGTACTGAATTTGGAGGGCCAGACCCTGAGCTGGTGCCCAGCTGCAGTAGAATATGACCTATAGCAGTACAACACCAGTCGAAGATGCAGCTTAGAGCTCCTGACAGAGAAAGAAGGTCTTGGCTTTATTCATGACTACTTAATAAAATCCCAGAAGGCTGGTTCTGCAAATTGTAATTTCACTGCTGTTTAATATTCATTAATGCTTAAAGCAATGACAAGAACTATGTACATATTATAAATATATAGATTAAGATGGAGAATCTTTTATGTCCATTAATTTCCTTCCCCAAGGACATACAACCCAATTCTGTAATGCCTAATGTTCCTGAATACTTGGAAATCACATTAACAATTTTCAGAAGGGCTTCGATGTTAAACAAGTTTAAAGAAGTTTTACTTTTCCTGTATTGCCATAAGACCTTGTTAAGGAAAAAAAAAAAAAAAAAAAAAAAAAAAAGAAAAGTAAGCTCATTTCATTTTGTTTTCCTGACTAATGTTTATTTTCTCATGTAAGAATATGTTTGTTCTTTCATCATGCTGTATCTGTTGCACTGATTAAAGTGCAGAGTAACAATCATATGGTAATTTTTTATTTCGGTAAATACATTGGTAGATAAATCGAATTTCACTATCTATATATGCACACTATATAATCTACAATATTTACCAGAATATAGCAGACAACAGTGACAGATATGTACAAAAACACTAGACTATGCTGCATTAATATATGTAAAGAACTTCTGCTTCACCCTTTTGGCTGAACATGGATTCCTCACCTGACTTCTAGTTGCTATTGCTACTAATCATTGGGTTGCACCACCTTTGTCTGACCCTTTGCTAAGAGCATAACCTGGTAGTCTATGAAACTAGCTTAAATCATAGGTAAGTCTCTGAATAATCTGCTCGTTGTATGTGTTGCGTGCATCCTGTTCCCCTTCTGTTTACTTCTGCGGAGTATGCTTTTACTAGAAAAAAAATATTAAACAAACAAACAAAAAAACCCCAAAGAACTGGATGCAGTGGGTCTGCCTGGGATGGAGTTAGTTTTCTTCATAGCAGCCCATATGGTGCTGTGTTCTGGATTTGTAACTGAAACAGTACTGATAAACCAATCTTTCGGCTGCTGCTGAGCAGTGCTTACTCAGTGCTTACTCTCTTTTTCCCACTCTACCCACTGGCAAGGAGGCTGGGAGGGCACAAAAAGTTGGGAGGGGACCCAGCTGGGACAGCTGCTATGAACTGGCCAAAGGGGTGTTCCGTACCGTGTGATGCTGGGCTCAGCAATAAAACCTCAGGGAAAGGATGAGGAAGGAGAGACATTCGTGCTTATGGTGTTTGTCTTCCCAAGTAACCTTTAAGCATGCTGAGGATCTGCTTCCCTGGAAGTATCAGTTTTTCAGAAATTCATCAACAACAGTGTATATATTGATTCTTGACAATATGTTTCAAAGCTTGCATCTGGACCTGGCTCAAAAGTTTCTAAAGTCTGTGAGTATGGGGACAGAATTGCCTGCTGCTGGCAAGTAGTGAATAAATTCCTTGTTTTTCTTTGCTTGTTTGTGCAGCTTTATTTCACTTATTAAACTCTCTTTATCAAGATCCACAAGTTTTCAGCTTTTACTCTTCCAATTCTCTCCACCATCCTGCTGAGACAGGAATGAGCGAGCAGTTGGGTGGGGGTTCAGCTGCCAGCCAGGGTCAACCCACCACACTAGAGAGCATTAATAGTGCTAACAGGCATTTAATGTTTGGCATTTTAAGATTCAGTATACATGTCAAAGTCAGGCCAAAACTGGTAGTCTAATTTGCACTGAAAATTATTACATGTGATTATGCTATTATGATAACTGCACTGCTATAAATTACGCCACTGAAACTTTATATAAAAAACATGTTGCACTCCATGTTTTAAGAATAGGGATAACAACCTGGCAAACAGTTAAACCTATCTATCTGGCTTATGCATTACTACATTTTGTTATATCGGTCTTCCTGATCAACCCTAAATCCTTGTTAAAACATGCTCAGTGAAGAAACAGACAGTCCTAATGAAGTGGGGAGTTTTATTTGCTTGAGCTTTTAGTGAAAGAGATGGCTCAAGAATGCTACCTGGAAATCAGAAGCAAACTTCTGTTAGATGAGGGATGCTATGTATATCAGCACCACCAGACTAGGGGGGCCCAAACACGGGTTACCTGTATAATATGGAAGTATTATATAACTTTCACTCTCTCAACACAAATTCAGGAATCTTTCAGTCTTTCCTACCTAGCAGAGCTCACAGTATGTAATAGTTCCTAAAATATTCATTTGCAAAGCTAGGACAGCCACACTATGTTGTGTGTTTAAAGGAAATAAGTGGGATAAGAAGCTTGACAAAGGAATTGTAAATTTCTGTCTTTAATTTTTATGGCTGTTACTTTCCACAAAAAGTGCTGAAATAATAGTGCTCTGCTATTATAAGGTCCATTTCAATGATCAGGACAGTCTGTTAATTATTTAATAAATTATGTAATAATAGTCTTAACTTGGTAGGGATGTCACTTTGTTAATTAGCCAGTGATTAACTGAGATTTATTCGACATTGTGAGCAACCATTGGTAGTATTTTCATTTCTCATGTGCTGCATCAAGAGTAGCCAATAACTCAAAGCCCTGCATAACTGTCTAATCATTTCAAACACACATTCCTCAGATGCTTCTCTAAATGAAGAGACCACTGATTACAGAGTACAGCTGGTTAAACTGTGCAAACATGTCAAAGCAGAAGAAAGAAAGAATGAAGGTTGCTTATCACGCAGTGCTCAATTTGTGCTGAGGTTGTCTATCCTCTTTTGAAGTGGTCAAATGATATACTTGAGGGTGAACAGTACATCTCTGACCACAGACGTTCCAGGAGAAGTAAGTAGCACCTTCTATCTCTGGCTAACGAGATTATCTCACCTTTTCTGAATATCAACATGGTTATAACAGCTCAGTTTTGTCCTGTCTAGGGTGGTAAGGTAAACTACTCTTTATCTGCATTAACTGAAAAACATTTCAACAGACTATGTAACTTCTGGTACAGTAGGAAATCTTGAAGAGAAGCAGAGCATGGCTGGAAAGAGCATGTTGGTACCTGTAGTCCTCAGTCCGTAGACATTCCTTCCAGGTTTTGACCCACTGAGCCAATAACATAGACTGTATTACAGTGGTTGGCTTGTTGACTGGTTTGTTTGTTAGAATGTTAATTAATAGAACTCAAGTACCAACTTGGTAGAGGTAGAAAACCAGATTAGAAACCTGAGCTCACACCCTAAAGGTGCTCTTCAAGGGCATCATTGGTCCCAAGGGGGAAATTCCTCCTCTTAGATCAGTAATGAAACAATAGGCATACTGCTTCTTCGGAATTCATCAGCAGTGTATGTATTGATTTTTAGTGATGTGTTTCAAAACTTGCATCTGGACCTTGGCTCAAACTTTTCCAAAGTCTGTGGATATAGGGACAAGGTAGAACCAAACTTTAGAAAACTGACAATTAAGTGGTGAAGAATGTTTAAAAATTAGAGGTAGGATTACCACCAATACTAAATTATAGCTCTTTATATAAATATTATATTATAAACAGTGGTAATATTATCTATTTGGCCATTGCAACACACTAAATTGATTTTTCTGCCTTGGCCAACAAAAAAAATGTATTGTCATTAAGAAAAAGTGTATTTATGTTCTGTTCTCATTCTATGTCTCGTGGTTACCAAAACCTTGCCACACAAACCCAATACTCTGTGCTTGCAGGAATCATCGTCACACAGAATAAGTTCACAAATTTTGAGGTAGACTTTTACAAACAGACTTCTTTCACAGAGAAAAACGAATTGTTATACAGATTGTTTCATGCCTAAATAAATCACCATTCTAATGCAATAAAGATTTTGACAAAATACTGTAGTTTATTTTCCTTTCAATTGCTACATATGGTCACCATTTTTTACCTTGTGTGACCTACAGCATCACAAGCAGTTCCAGATGAACTGATAACTGAATAAGATCATGAACGTAGCATTTTACTAATGTATATTTTCTTTCCTTCAAATGGATATGTATTAATTGCACTCTAAAAGAAAAACTAGATAACCGCAAATAGTAGATGTATCCTTCTGTAGTAGGTGTGAGTGCTTTACATATTACCGTACCTAAGATGAAGAAAGAAAATACAAATATTCCAATAAATATTTCCCAGAATAATGGCACTGTGCTAATATTAAAAGGTGGTTTTAAGGCATTATAATATTGTCAGGAGCTCTGAAAAATGGGAGGAAAACAAAGTATGTATTGATTCAGAAAGTAATTTCGGATACTCTGGAACAAAACAATAGTATGCTATGGCAAGCCCAAGCATTTTCCACAATAGAAGTGTCTATTAAAAGTGTTTAAATTTACCATTGTTTGTAGACAACAGAAGAAAAGAAACTGCAATGTAAGGTATTGATTGCATAGGATATAGAATGACTTCAATATTTTAAGCACATTGTGTTAACTGTTGGAGTTAACAGCCAACATTATTTTGTTACTAATTATAATCTAGGACTAGTTCTAGAACTAACTTTGTAACAAAAGCAGTTTTGGGGCTAACAGCATCAAGAAGGTATCAAGTCAGAAACATTCTGCGTGGACCACACTGTTCTCCATCACCTGCCATTTATCACAGTTACGCATTTTATCAAACCTTAAAAACATCCAAACAGCACTGAATCTTTTCAAATAAACAGTCTGTCAGGAATTACTTGTAGAAAAAGACAGATGAAATGGTGTTTTAGTCTCCCCTTTCTTTCAAACAGAGATCATGTTTTCATAATCTTATCCCAAGATTAAAACCAGAATAGTCTATCTATACGCCTTCCAATACAATGCAAAATTCCCAATTGTCATTGTGAACATAAGAATCTCTCCCTCTAATTTAAAAAGACTAAAATAATTACTGCTAAAAAAGATAAACTTAGTAATACAGAAGTCTAAACAGCTGTCAAACACTTCCTCCCAACAAAGGGGCTGCAATAACAAAATAAGAAAAAATTCTCGCAAAAGTTCTAATTCATCTTTTTAAAATTTAGTTTTACTGAATAAGTAAGTGACAATCAAACTGGGTTGCCCTTTACCTGAGGCATGGAATTTCACAGAGTTCTTCTCTAAATAACCATCTGCCAATATAACTGCTAGATTAAAAATAATTTTTAACCAACATTCCTGTGAAGCAATATTTTTAATTAAGGAATATATCAGAGGCATTTGGGACATATCAATACGCTATACTGAAAGTAAAAATGTTTTCTATACATTACCTTTGTAAGTTCTCTAAAGAGACAACAGCATTTTAGTGCTATATACTGTCATTAACTTCAGTTGTCTTTGTCCTTTATTACAGTGTTAGAAGATCAAACAATAAAAGTCCTTTTTCTATGAAGATCACTTTCCCTCTAGGATGGTTGGGAACCAATGTTCACCATGCTTTAAATAGGTGAAATAATAAAAGTTCTGTGAACACCTTGGGAACTGTTCCTAGTTTGGGAATCCTCACTGCTGTTGTCTAGCATATTTTTTCTTTGATAATCAGTCCATACTACCATCTGCACAGGGAAAAAAAATATTTTTCCATACAGCTAACTGTCAAGCAATGAATATATTTTTTAATGACAGGATGGATGTTCATGCACATACTGCATCCTGGCATTAATAATGTAACGTGTTTAATTGATATTAAGAATGCAAATTTTAAAAAAGAAAAAAAACACAGAAAAGTTACATGAAAAAAATCACCTGTTGATAGCCAGCCGTCAAAAGCAGAAATCACACTAGAATTCTATGGTCTGCTTTATGGGGATCCACATCACTGATCCTTATAGATGTTAAAAGCCTTAAATCAGATAGCCCTGTCTATCTCAAAGTTGAATCTCTTCTTCAAACTTCCCAAGATCCATAAATTGCCTACTCACAGATCTTGGGTACCCACTCTGGTGAGCTTGGGTGAGATCTACAGCAGTCCAAAGTCTATCAATAAGAAAGTAAAAGATTGGAAGTAAAATCACCAAGAGCTCAACTGAGTTCTTCTCTTTCCTTTCCATTCACAACCTCCCTATATTTATATTCTTCCTTCAGATTCATGGTAGCCTTCTAAGCCTGTACACAAGAGACAAAGGCTATCTCCAGAAAAAAATCTGATGGCACAGTAAGGTGAGGAAGAGGCCAGAAGGATGCCAGAGGAAGAAGACATACTTCCCCTCCAGCTGTGTGAATGTACTTATCTTTCTCTGGTTGTTCTCTAATTACTGTAAGAATAGCCTCTTTATACTAACAATATTATTTTCAGTGCTTTTTAACAAATTTCCTTTAGCAAACCTTCAGCATGGCATCAGCCTGCTCATGTGATGCTTCTAAGCTTTTGCTGACCACCTGAAGTTAATCACTTGGACTTCATTTTATGCACCTGCTTTCTTATCACAAATGTATTATTTCCTCAAATATTATAACACAGCTGTGCTGCAAAAGTTTTGCTCCCATCCTTTTCTAAGCCACTTGCCTTCCTGTTGATTTAATCCCTGATTTCTGCAAATATCACTTTTCCATTCAGCGAAAACCAAATTGTTTTCCTAAACCAGATACATTTATCATAGTTTAGTATAATGGTTGACACAAGCAAAGGAGAAAAATAAACTAAGAATACAAATTACTAAGACTTAGTTTGTTACAAAATAGTTCCTCAGTTGGAAAGATGCAGTACAATACAGATCCATAAGTACTGTCAGGACAACTGCCAACATACCAAGTACACTTTGGTTGCAGGGTATTTTTAGGAGAGAGAGCTCATTGTCTGCGTATGTAACCCAAAGGAGAAACATTCTTCAAAAAGTAAAATGTTTTCTCTTCCTTATTATCAGGAAAGTAGAGTGGGGAGAAAGGTCCTCTAGCATTTTCTACCTACCAGTGGGAGATGGTTTTTATAAAATATCAAAGACAATACGAGAGTCTTCAGTAATTTTACAGTCTCTCAGTCTTTTCTCTGGACCAACAAAACCAAAAAAACCCACAAAACAAAACACACCCCACCCCCCCCACCCCACCCCCCCAATAAAAAAGAAAAAGAAAAAGAAAAGAGAGAGGGAAAAAAAAACCCAAACCAACCATAACTCTGGTTTTGCATAAAACTCACTAAATTATATTCCAAAAGCTTCTTCATATTTTAAGTTTTTAGAACTGTCCTCTTGGGATACTATTATTTTCAACTCGAAACATGATTTTCACCTATTGTGGCTGTTAACCAGTGTTCTCTCAGTAATCTATTCCCTCCCTCTTCTACCTGTCATAATATATGCCTCTAACCCTGTTCCACTGTCCAGGCTGTCAAGCTTTCCTTTTCTCCAGCATGATTTCAATCCATGCTTTTGCAGCAGATTTCCACAGTAGCTATAGCCGCCGCCTTCTGATCTGATTTTTATTTTTATTTCTTATGTATTCTACAGAGTTTTGTATTTTACTTCAAGATTTTTTAAAGTTTATAAAAAGTACCAGTTACTGAACTCTGAAGAAAAGTGGATATCATATACAAACACTTAGAGAATTTCATTGTTAAGCAGTGATCAGATGGTTCATAGCTATTTTTATATTATTCCATGCTATGCAGTAGGAGAAAAAAAAAAAAAAGAAAGAAAGAAAAGGAAAAAAAAGAGCAATATTTCTGTTATCCTAGCCTGCAAAAATTAGGTCCATTATTTACAGAAAATGCCATCTTCAGATCTAATACTAAACTGTAAATAACATCAGCACAAGATAGCACCTCTTTACAGCAACACTAGCACCCTGAATAAGAAAGAGAACAACTAAAAGACCAACAGAAAATCAAGTTAACAAGCAGCTGACAGCATGATGGTTCCAGTCTACATACATTCAGTAATTGGTGCTTATATATCTATATGCCATATTGGTTTTAGTCTTAAAAGAGGTATGAGGACATCTGCTAAAGCTGTTAAGTCTACCTGTAACATGCAATTCTAAATGGTCATCAGAATAATACAGAGAGATACGAAATTACTAAATGAAATTTTATGGCCCATATGATGCAGGAAGTCAGACTAGACGATCATGATGGTTGTTTTGAGAGCAAAATTTACAAATCTAAGAAAAAGAAAATTATTGGTTTGAACATGGAAGGGAAATCAACTGATAAAAATCTAGAACTGACAAAGGAATTTCAAAAGAAATGGGCTCCTAAGTCTTTTAAACTCATTTGGAAATCTCGACTAATGCTCCATGTCAAATCAAATCACCGTAATTGATCTTGTTATCTTACTCTAGAGAAAACAGCTACTTTTAAAGACAGGTTCAGAGACTTTTTGGAGGAAGTATTTTTCTGTAATCTTCCACCTCTAAAACTGTCCACTGCATGAGGATAAAAAGGAAAAATACATGAGAACTAAAGCATGTGAACAAAAATTTGTAGCCTATGGAGGATACAGAAATATAAATGCTCTGACTTCCAACATTTCACTGCTAGAGGTGAATAATGCACATTCTCTTGAAAATAAGCCTTTTCTGTTTGCTGGTTTTGATATCTCATATTCCTGCATTTGTTTAGAAGTGTACCCTGAAACATAGATAAGTTTCTTTCAGTTATTAACAATTCCTTACTTGGAAGATAAGGGCTGCCTGAAATGCGAAGAAAAACAAATAAAATAGATTGATGGTTGCTCAAAGCTGCTCAGAGCTTTGTAATGCTAAAATAAGATCTAATTTTTATGATTTGAAGTATATTTCAATGTAACTACATTCAGACCCCAAAGCTATAAACCTTGGAGTATTTTCTACACTCTTTTCCAAAACATACCTCCCTGCCCTGTAGTCACGTATGAGCATTAGCACAAGTTTCTGTTACGGAGCCACCTATGTGCCAACAGCTTTGGAGCTCTAATATCTGTTTACAAATCTGCATTACAGCTAAGTAATTCATTAAAGTTTGATTTTTATTTTTTTTTAATAGAAGGCAAAGGGGCCCCGTTACAGATGTTGAGATACTATCAAAAGAAGTAGCCATATGTGACGGTTCCTATTTTTAAAAACAGCAGTTGTTTTATGAATTCATTTATGCTGAAGTTTAATCTGGGAGTGATATGGAATCCCTGATCTTTTTTTCCTCAAAATGCGTTAGTGTGTTAAATGACCAACTAAATTCTGATTGCCAAATGCGGGGAAAAATTATAGCACTTTAGCTCAAAAGCTGCTATTCATAGAAGTCTGTGACACATCTGAGAGAAAAAGATGGCACATGCTTAAATTAAAACATTTACACAAGTCTTTAATAAAATACATTTTTGAAGTGCTGAATGAATTTGCTTTTGCTGTGGGAAGATATGGATATACTCTTCGTGTTTTAATTCGTTAGCCACAGCCCTCAGCCTTCTTTAACCCAAAGAGATTTAGCTCCTTGAGATCACATTTACCCATTCTTTAAATTCAAAAACCTTCTTTTTTTTTTTTTTTTTTTTTTTTTTTTTTTTTTGTAGTGTTCACTCTCTTTTCTCCATGGCAACAGGCATGCCTGTGCAAAAAAACAAGAAAATATCCTAATATTCAAAATACTCTTTCATCGAGGCTGGTTTTTTTCATCCTTTGGCATTCTACATTTTACAGTCTTTATGGATCTCATCAAAGGAATTTCCATAGATTTCTAAAGCTGGCAAAGGATGTATCTACTAGAACACTGGTGATTCTCCCCATGCCATTAGGTCAAGTTAGAGGGGTAACTCCAGTGCCCTATTTCTCACTTTTTAATAGAATAAGGTTATCTGAAGTATTAGTAAAGTGTTAATGAAATATACATCTCACCATAACAAAGCCTGTACCACAATAGTGCATACATGAGTATGAAGGATTGGGATAGATACGAGATGGAAGGTGAAGAACATTTTAGCTCTTTGTTCTTCTCTTCATTGCTTCTTTAGATATACAATTAATTTGATGAGATGGAAAAAGTGACTTAGAAAATGATGTAAATATTCACCACTTTCTTTCTTGTAAAAGAAATGGTATTTGGCAAGGAGAATCAATTTATGATTAATCAAATTTCTAATGTACAATTTATCACAGCTCAACAAAAGATTCTACAAAAGATCAGAGTTTTGACATTCATGAAGAAGAACTTGGAAATATAGTAGAAAAGAAAAGAAAATATTTAATTATTTGTCATGTATGCACTTCACCTCAATGCACTAATTTTGTTTTCTACTGTGCTCCTTGTGTTCGATATTAAAAATATGGTCTTTAGCAGGGTTAGTGAAAAAATGCTTCAAGGGAGAGATTTTAAATTTAGAAAACAGGCTTTTGGCTGCATTTTTCCCCTGGAAAAAAAAAATAAAATAATGATTTCATTAGGACTACATTACAGCAGAAGTTATCTAAAAATCTAAAGGAAAGCAAAAAAAAAAAAAAAAAAAAAATTCTCATGGGGGACAACAATGTAACAGAGAAATTGCTACCTAGAATAAGGTTATTGTTCTTGGGGTTATAGTTGATGTAGTACTGAAGACAAGTGCTGAGTTCCATCTCACGTCCTTGAAGGGTGACAAGGAACAGTTGTTAGCCTTAAAGGGTAGCAACTGTTAGAGGTCTGTAGTTAGACCCTTGTCCTCTAGTTGGCCCCAAACAGACCACCTCTCAGTTAGTGTGTTATAAGGAAAATGCAGAAGAAATGGTTTCAGCAAAGAATAAGTAAGGAAGCATGAGATCTGTGAACCATTATCGGACACTGGCAGAAATAAAGAAGAAGGAATGGAAAATAAATTCTAAAGTATCTGAAATTTCTATTCCAGAATTATTTTTTCCTTAGTATGACAAAAAGATAATAAGACTGAAAAAAAAAGCTAGTGATATAAGTTTAAGTCCAAAATAAATACAGGAATTAAGCCCAGTCATGACATTCAAGTAGAAACCAGATGTACTGAGAATAAAGAAGCAGAAGCGTACAGACCTTTTAGTGGATTTCTTACCACAAAACTTATATTGGAGCAAAACAAATTCATAAATGTTCCACAATATGTAAAGAATGCATACACTCAAGTGAGTTTGCACAGCCACTTCATGAATATAGACAAATAATGAAGCAATATGGAAACTCAGATTAAGAATGGTTTTACAAATTGAATATATTTTCAGAATTTTTACACAAGTCTTTATATTCAAACTTTTCCCTTTTGCCTGGACTGCACAGAATGCTGACAGAGCTGCAAATACATACCAGACTATGGCCTAAAAGCCGTCATCTCAAAGGTGACAGGGCTTTTTCTCCAGAGCCGTGCTAAATCAGAAGCTAGATTTGTAACTGCAGTAAAAAAAAAGTCAGTAGACTATTAATATGTCTTTTCTGGAGACCAATACTTATATGAGCTCAAACAAACCTCTGTAGCCATGTAGCTTTAATAAAATGGAAGAAAACAATTGCAGCTCTGACACCCACTGTCTTTACCAGAGGATGCTTCATTAATCTCACTTGCCCTGCTTTAGCAACTGACCTACTGGAAATAAAAAATCCCAGCTACCACTTCAGCTTTGGGAAAATGTAATTGATCATGCTTAACATATTAAAAAATTTATTCTTTTTTATGAATTAGTGAATTCATTTTTTCTTTCCTAAAAATGCAAGATTGCAAAGTTTTGCTATAGAAACTTCAATACTTTATTTTAAAACCTCTCAAAGGCATCTTAAGTAATTCAGAAACTTATTCTACACAGTCTAGACTTTACCTGAGTATGAGCAAAAGGCTTTTCAATGCAAATGGAGCTTCTGGTGGGAAATAATTTGGGGGAAAAATGTTTTGATTCTAAAAAGTTTATTTGAATTCCTTTGGGAAACTCTTTCCTTGCATATAATGAGCTCATTTCAAAAAAACTGAATTTTAAGATAGGTAGTATGACTTTTCTATTTTTTATGGTTCTGTTGAAAAATTTACTCCCATTTTCACTCTGGAGTGAAATAAGACATTTCTTTTTAAATGTGGGGTGCACTGCATTACTGTAATGGCATTCTTTTTTTAAAGAACACCTCACATTGTTTCCCCTTTTTTCTTCCTACTGAAGATTAATTTATTTGGTTGTAAATATACTATAGATTTACCTATCAATACTTCTGGAACTGTTGCGGATGTAGTGCAAAATATTCTGTGAGATATTAAAAGTCTACTTTTAAACGAATTACAGTAATGGATAGACTTATGGGTGTGTAAATCCCTATCAAGTGTGAGGAATAAGACTTGAGGTAAATCACCACAAGTTCAAAGTAGTGATACTGATCCTGTGTATTCAGTTTGGACTCCTTTTTGTTCAGCCCTCGTTCAATTTCATTTTCATTTCTGTTAGCGTTTTATGTTGTGTCACTATCAAGTAAGCATCAGAAGAAGAACAGAATACAAAACAAGCAAAAAAGATAGGAGGGTAAAAGAATCTCTAGTAATAGTGGAAATACACTGATTACATTCTGATGGCTAAGTGAAATTATGAGATTCCATTTATTGTTGATTCACCTACATGAAAAAATCTGAAGTAAATCAGCTGTCCTGAGGAAGAATTCCCCATTACCTCTGAAGTAAGAGACACAGGAAATGTAACAACTTTAACTCCTTCAGGAGAGAAGTTATAATTTGATGGACTCATGATACGATTACAGAGGTAATGCTTCAGCCAAAATAGGGATATCATGTAAAATGTCTATTAAATCTACTGTAATTAGTACAAGCAGCATAAGTATACTCCATAGGGAACAGGCATGTTTAGATTTTGTGAGCAGAAACATTTGAGCTGCTGCTTCGTCCTCTGAGAACTCTAAAACAGGCAATGAGGGAGAGGGACAGTATTAGCTAGGATATGAAGACATCAAACTTGTCTACAGATTATCCACAAGCAAGGTACAACAAAACCAGAACATAAACACGGGTGTTTTTGTACGCAAGCTACGTTACATGAAGAAGTTGTCCCAAGAGTTTCCATACAAGGAAACAGTCCTTGTATTCTGTCAACATGTTCAAAGAATGACCGTGCTGTATCGCAGTTCAAGACTTGCAAACCAGCATGTCAGATTCAGCTTGCCATCCTGTGTTCACAAAACTGAATGCCTTTGGAACCTGACTTTTTTTACCCTGACCCTCTTGCTCAGATTTTGAAGGCTAGCACTTCCCTCAACACTCAGGTCTTTTTGGAAAGACTAAGGAGAAATCGTGTGGGATTCACAGAAGTGCTTCTATTGTCAGCATTCAATAGGAATCAACACCATCTCACAATTACCTTGTTATTAGGCCTTACTGCTAGTCTAATTCAAATATTTTATTCATTTGCCCTAAAAATCTGAAGGTTATTTTCAAGTAAAATCTTTATTTACTGTGGAAATTTTTAATGGTAAAACAGACTTTCACACAGTTCTAAAAATTCAGAACAAGTTTCTCAGCCAAGACATTTAACTAGTGAGTTCTTTGAGATCTATGATCAATTTTTCTTGGTTTTCATTTTGGGGATTTGATCACCTTCATTTATTCTTTTCCTGGCAGTGATTTAAAAGTATGCACGTTTTAATAAGAAGTTAATATTTACTACTGTCACTTGCTGTTTAGGATCCACTTTAAAGTAATGTTCCTATTAGCTGAATAGGCTTTGCTACCTTTCAGAATAAGGCAATATCCACTCTTTATTGTCTATAAAAAGAATTTCTGCAGGGGTTTCTCACTTTTCATGTGGTAAAGGAAAACCAGACAGTCTAATTCTCCATTACCTTGTACTTTCTTCTCTCATTAGAAGAAAATGAAACATACTATCCAGTCATGAGAAAAGTAACCACATTAGTACTTCAGAAAAAAGACCCATCTTGGCAAAAGTTCTTGATAACTCAAGAACAGTAGAGAAAGAGATGAAATAAGGACTGAATTAATCTTTTTAAGAATAAATATGGAATAATGTACCTCAACTGTTGATGTTCAAATATACCCTAAAACCTGCCATAATATTTTAAGACTTAATGTTTGAGGAGGCATTACTAATCCTCATGAAATGTGGAAATACTTGCATACCTGTGATTCTTCTGTATTGTGATGTACTTTATTCATCTGATAGTGATGTCAAAACACTTGCAATAGGCATAAACAATGCAACGGTTCCCTACCTGGATGCTCTCAAAATCCCTTGGGATTTGGTTAACTTTCTTCAGCTTTAGCAATGGTACTTGAAACAGATGTTAATTCTTCCAGAGAGTTATGCAGGTTGCTAGACAGCCTCAGGGCCCTACCATCTGACACGTATGGTTTTGTCTGAATATATTTTTGTATCCCACTCATAGGGCACCCACTTTCTTCAGCATGAAAATAAATGGTAAACTTTGCCTTAGGAAACATTACTTGAATACTTTCAGCTTTACAAACTGAATCATTAGAACAGTTTCAAGGAGTTGACTCTTTTTCGGTCACTATTATTAAACCAGGTTATGTTCATTATTTCTTGAGAATGAAGCTTTGTGCGTTCACACTGTGATTAGCAAGTGCCAATAAACAGAGAACAAAGTTGTAGCACATAGTTCCCAATGATTTAGCACTTTGAGGATTAAAGGGATGAGAAACTGTTAATTATGCAGTGTAAGTTTCCACGAAAAACAGCTGCAAATGACAAATTGTGCTTCAGGTCAGAAAGCAAATAAATATCTTAGGCAATGCCATGCACAGCACTAAAGAAGCTATCCTCTACTACACGCTGAATAAAAGAGAAAGATGGAAAAACAACTATGGTTTTAATAGTTTGTTCCCCTCTGTCAAGAGAAATGTAAGAATTCTTCTTTTAATACATAACAAAGTTGGTCAAGAGGTGAAAAGAAAAATAAGAACAGCTGATGTCAGCACCTAGGAGATGAAACAAAATATAACATTTTATATACAATTTAAAGACAAATATTTAAATTATCTGTTCTCCACATTCACTAAAGATATCCAATCTTGTTTTGTTGAGATTCTGGAAAAAAAGAGCTTATTCTCAATATAATTGTGCCTGGGCTTATGTTCAACTCATTTTTACCAGAAGCGTACATAAACAAGCAAGCAAAGAACATCCGTGGAAACTAAGCATGAAACGAAATAGATGCTTTAGAAATTTTACACTGCTGATGAAGAAGTGAACTTTTTTTACCCTTCAGACGTACAGGCAGTTAAGTATTAAAAATATCACAATTTTTGATGAGTGTACCTGAAATTTTCTTCAAAATCCTTTTCAGAGCCATTTGATCTATTTCACTTTAAACAAGGGAAACCTTTGAAACCATTGCCTCAATATTCCTAAAACAGCCAATCACCCTGAAAATTCATGAGTCTAAATAAAGGTTAATGCTCAGTTCTTGGAGAAATCAAGTGGCTGAATTATATAGTGAAGTCTAATTCTCTAAAACTTCTGGCACACTTTTAGACTTATTTCCACAATATAAGTCTTGTTTCTTTCACATTTTTTTTTTAATTCCTGTCTTCCCACATTAATTTAAAGCGGCAACACCATCTTCATTTGTGTCTGTAAGAGACGACAGAATATTTTAAGAGTTTCTAACAATGTTTCAAAGTGTGTATGTCTGGGCACTTAGAACTGACACAGCCAGTTCCTTCTCTTGCAAAATGGAAGCATCCATCTCTACACTGAAACAGCATCATTTACAAGCAGCCACAAAACCAGACCTCCATTTTGTGCTGTAGCATTTTGCTCTTTTGCTTTAGTATTTATGGTATATTTCAGTATATTTAGGTAATGATACTAATCTCTTAACTGAACAGAATCTTCTCAATAGAACTGTTCAATCTGCCATCTACTTTTTGATATCTTTTATATGCAACATAAAATCAATATTTTGTCAATATGTCTGAGAAAATGACAAGGTTTTCACATTCATGTAGTAAAGCACAGAGTTTTCGATACACTAGTCTGTATGAGAAAGGGATCAGTGAATTTACAGAAATCTTGAAAAGGAATTGAGAAGGGGAATGAAAGTAAAACTAGTAATGTTATAAATGAGGGAGAGAAGAAAATATAAAAGCTGAAGAAAAGGAAGAGAAATGCAAGCAGTGGCACTATGAAGGTCTTCTATCAGTTTAGCTACTGTAACATCCTTTGACTTCCACTTCATAAAATGTTATCGTCAACATACGTCTCCTTTTATCTCAATAATACTCAATCACTCAATCAAAACCAAGAATCATTATGCTTGAATGCTTTGCTAAGAACACCTTGGGGCTTTTGTTGTTGATGTTGCTTAGGGGATTTTTGAGGGTTGTGTTTGTTTGTTTGTTTGTTTGTTTTAAAGCAGCCACTATAAAAATATGGAAATCTCTGTTCTATTACAATTAAAATGCAAAGTAATCGTGATACCAATACTAAAAGCTTTAGGTAACAGATCATAAGAGCACTGTCAATAAAAGGTTAAATAAGTGTTATAAATACCTAAACATAGCAAAGCAGGGGACTACCTGCATAGATAAGCTTGTATACCGCTTTAGCATCACTGAAAAGTAGATCAGTTGCCATATGCAATCTGTTGTCTAGGAGAAAAATCCTGAAAAATTTGCTGTCAAGAGCATATAACCAATTTACTTTATGTGATCCTTGGCTTTATGCCATGTTAATGGAAACTGAAACCAGTCCAATAAATACACATTTCTAAGTGCTGAATTTGTTAGCATGGACACAGGTCTGTTGTGTGATCCGAAGCCTTTGCTGATATTTGAAATGCCCTACAATGTGCTACCCATCTTTCCATAGCTACTAAGTGAGACACAGGCTCTAAGGAAGACCCACTCTCAGCTAGTGACTGGAGACTAGATAGGATTTCCTACAATCTGAGAAATAACACCAGATGTTCTTGTGTTGGCTGGCAATGAAGCCTGGTGCTGACAGCAAAACCTCTGCTTATTGAAACTTTGTTCTCTTTTCTGAAAGTAACATTTCAAGTCCAATCTGCAGTCCGAGCTATCACTTTCTGGCATGATATATGGGTGCACAGAATTCTTTTTCATATACATAAATGTCATTGGCCATCCTTTCCTCCCCTGACAATTATGAGCATGCCAAATATATGGATGCAACAAGAAATAGGCCACCAATTCTTCTTGAAATTTTGAAGTAACTGGCTGATTTTTAATAAACCACTGAAAGTGGCATGTGGATTTGTTCTTTGGCTCTGCTCTTAACTTCAAGTTGTTCTAACTTAAAAAATAGATAATAATTCTGTAGCCTATCGGCTCTTCCCGTTCACAGCAAGATGCCCTCTTCACCAGAGACTACAGAAAGATGATGAAAGAATAACTTTTCTGGCTGGGGGAATTCAGAGGTTGACATATAGCTCCAGAGTTCACCTAAAGACAAATGTTTGTCTTACTCAAATGTCATTCATTATTTTGTTAGCCTGAAGGAGAAGAACATCCTTTCTTGCACTGGAAGTTTGAGAAGCATACATAAAATAAGTAAACCCATTTCCAGTCAGCATTCGTGGGATGAAGAATGAATGAAATTCTTGAAAATAAGCAGAATATCAGTAATGCTAAATAAGCAGTGCAAAATGATACATTTGATTTTTACAATGAAAGACTTCAATACAAGACTCGGATAGTGAAAAAGGCATCCTTGTGTTTTGGTGTCTTTTTTAAAAAATTCTAGTTAAAATTCTTAAGTCTCTAAAGAACACTACATAGTAGAATATATTAGTTGCAATTAAATCTACTTGTGAGGAAAATGCTTAGTAGCAGATTACTCATCTTGCAACTCAGCCAAGCAGCTGTTCATTTTGCCAACAGATGTTCATTTTTCCAGTCCTGCTAATCTTGCAAGTCATTTTTCCCCAAAGTCCAATGACAAAATCTGTGAGATCCACAGTTAATTCCCAAAGGCATATAAGGGTTGAAGGACTTGCTGGTGTTTGATTAGAAAGGAAGAGTAAGAAACAGGAAATCTACTGTTGTAGTTTGAAATGTTTTCCTATCACATATTTTGATTTGGAAAATTCCTCCAAGAGAGTTACCTATGTTTATATTTTCTTAAAAAGTAGCTGACAGTAAAAAAAAAAAAAAAAAGAAGTCAAAGAAAACATGCATCTCATGCAGGCTTAAAAAAGAAAAAGGGTGCATTCAACAATAATTTGTTCTAAAATGTTTATAAATTGTTTTTAAACTGTCAGATTTTTTTTTTTATTTTACCTACTAAATGAACACAGGAGGTAATCAGTTGTGCTGTGTTCAAATATTTAATAAATAGGATGGCAATCACACGATTACAGAAACAGCTTTACTCCAGAAGGCTTTTGATCATATCTTTAGTTAGCAGACAAATCAAAGTACCTCTGCATAGCCTGATGATGCCTCAGTCACACAGGACTGATACAAATAGTTCAGCATGGGTCATTATCCAAATCACGCAAAACTACATATATTGCCAACAGAGATACTGTTGTGTAAAAAGTCTTCCTTGAGCTGAACCTTTAATAAAAGCTTAGTTGTAAAGACTATTTATATTTCACTTTAAAAATAAATTATAATCATACCGATAATGATTTTGACACTAATTATTATTTTAACGATAATAATGATGATAAAAATAATAATGATGATAAAAATTATAATTATTATAATTATTATAATAATAAACAACATCATTGATTTTTTTTTTCCCTATTCTGCTTTCTTTTCTTCTGCTTTTCTTTTCCCCAATAAATCTTTTTAAAGCTGTACAGATATTTTCTTTGGGAAATGTGCTGACTCTTTCTGTCCTAAATTTGCCATTATGCAGCTTCTATGAATTTATCAAATCCCCAGGCTGAGCTGCAATTTTCTAATTCCTTCTAACTTCTAAAATCTCTGCTTTCCATATGGTGTGTAGTCCTGAAATTAACGGAGTCAAGTAAATGGCAATTCACATTGCAGTGGCAATTGTTTTTTTAAATATTCGGGTAGGGTCTAAATCAGTAGAAAGGAACTGCATCAGCTATTATAGCACGATTTGTTTACAGATCATATCCTTCCTTTATATTAGCAGCTCTTCCCCTCTAAAAAACCCCAGATCATTCCACTTCCCAGGAATTTAAGAGAACATGCCATATGGATAGTCTCTGACTGTTAGACACTGACAGTCTCACCATTGTCCGTGTTGACATGAACTGATTTAATATGAGATACCTTAAGCTACCATAGCAGCTAGCAGTATCAAGTGTGAGCACTAGGATGCTTGAACAGATTCAGCCCAAACTGGTTTGGGTCTGGGAGCAGTCTGGTGAGTTCCTACAGTGACAGTCTACTCAAATCTGGTTTAGTTCCAGATCTGTAGGGCCTGTTGTGTAATTTTTAACTGCTTTTGGAAGCAAAGCCTCATGGTTTCATTTCTTATTGCATGATACTAACCAGAATCAGCTGGCACAAATCAGGAATTTTTCAATCAGAATTTTTCCTCAAAACAGATTTATTCACTGGAACTTTTTTACAGAAATATTCCAATGTCAGCAAAGCTTTAATTAGTGTGCAATGGTTCTGTATATAATTCCTCATAATAAGAGTGGACGTCTCTAAAAAAACTAATAGGCACTTTATGCCTCTGGTTAATTAAGCTGCTGGTTTGGGGGGGGGACACGGGGGGGGCAACTAAAAACCCCAAAGAAACAAAAAAAAAAAAACCCAACAACAAAAAAATTGGTCAGGGACTTAAATTCATGGTGTGGTCCTATCACTAGATTCTTCACAGTTTTATGTATGGATTGATTTCCTTCTTTTATTTCCGTCAAGTGGGTAATGTCACTCTTTCTTTTCTGTTTAATCTTGAAATGACATGGATTTCGAAAAATCCTTTTCCATTCAGTTATAATTAGAAAATTCTTGAGTTTATTTGGAGAAGGATAACATCTCTTTTATTTGTCTGGCCATAGCCTGGGAAAAGATTTTTACAGTAGCACATATTTATATAATACCATGCATCTTTCACTTCAAAGTTTTTAATAAAATTTCCTATATAAAAATATCTATTACAAATTAAAATTTTATACACTATTAATTATGATTTGTAAAAATAAGATTAAATGTTTAGGCTCATTTAGGAAAGATACACACATTTAGATATTACCTCTGCTTTTCAAATTGCAGCATACATTCACTAATAATTCTTTGGACATAAATTGAATTTTCCTATTTTGAATCACTGGCTGCAGCCAAAATTGGGAGAAAAAGTCTTAATTTCTTTCTTGCTCATTAATTAATTTAATTTCTTGCTCATTCTGCTATGTCCAAACAACTTATTGTGACAATTGTATGATCTGGAATAGTGTGTACAAATCCCAGTAACAACAAGATTCTTAGGTGAAACGTACTGCACATACATGGAAAGTTCTGAGATGATAACCTTACAATCCACGTAATCATTCTGTATCTTAAAACCCAATGATAATGAAAAAGAAATCCAGCTCCAAAAGACTTGTGACATAACAATGCACTCCATTTTCCAGTATGTCCAATCACCAAAAAATTCTTTATTCAGAGACACAGTCAGCCCTCATGGCCTTTGCTCATTTGGCTCGAGTAGGAATGATTCATCTGCACACTGGGGAAGAATTGACAAGAAAAACAAATTCAATTCTTGTCCAGATATAACTATTCAGGTTTCCTATTTTACTGTATTAAAGTCTTATATCCAGAGCCATGGAGCCAGGCCCCAAAATACCTGCTTTTAAACTCGACTGATGAAGAGCTGTTGGGAGAATGGAAAGGAAATTAATCATTTCTACATCATATAGTTTTCTCTACATATTGTCAATATAGTCAAGCTTAGCCTCTGATGTTCAGTTAGAAGGGTTTGGCTTTCCGAAACCAACCAACCCAACAAAACCCCAAACAATGAAACTGAACACATGGTGATTGTTGGTTTTAACTTCGTATTCAACTAATATTGATGCATCATTAAAAGAAATTCGATTTTCTCATACAGCTGGCCAAGTCACAAATGGTTTTACAGCCAAGATTTATCTGAACTACTGTGATTTTTACTCCAAGTCATTCATCTGTCCCACTCCTCCATTTTTCTTATTATTTTTTCTCACCGGTAATAACAATATAGCTGTAATCCTTGATATGTTTATGATGATGATAATTTCATGTGCTTTTTTTGTCACATTTGAAATTTCAGTTTCCCTACCCCTGAAACCACAGTAACTATAACCTGGACATTTTAAACTAGGAAGCCTAGTAATGCTGCTTTTAATGAAAGCCAAGTATATTGGCCCCTAGGTCTAGAGCTTTTAAGTAAGTGCTTAACATAGCAATATCCATTTATCACATGTAAGAGCTGGCAGCTGTGGAATGTGTTTCAAAGGCAGTAGCTGTAAATATTTGCTAAAAGACCTTCAGAAAACGTTATCAAAAGGTTTAAGAATAACAGATCTAGGTGTCAGCTCTGAAGTAGGCAGGATCATGTGAAAATATGATGAAAATATATTATTGTAATTCAACCCAGATGAGAAATGTAGGAGAAAAATAACTGAAGAACTTTGACATGAGATTTTTAATATACCATTAAAACCTATTGGACATACACCAAAGCTGTCCAGTAGAGCTTATTGGATCCATTTATGAGTTTAAAGTTTTATAACGGACATAAAATATAAGCACCATTATGCAGTACTTTATGTTTGCAACTCTTAAGCACAAGCTCTGCAGTAGCTCCATGAATTAGGTGAATAGTATCAATGGAAGAAAGCCCACTGACAGCAATGCAAATAAATGAGAATAAAGGGGAGAGTAAATAGCACAGCTGTAAACTGTTTCACAAAGAAATCTCCTGTTCTGAAAACTGGTTTATTTTATGTAACTAAATAAATCCTGTGCCTTTCTGTAAGTGTTTGGGGTTGCATTTTCAATCACATCAATGCTACATGTTTGCACACAAAAAAGTTAACAGTGTGATTTAGTTCTACAAAGGGTTTACCACTACAAATAGTGAATCTACTCACCTGTCCTCAGAAAGTTAATAATGAGAGCTGAGCAAGATGTGAATCATGGAAGTGACATGTTCATAGTTTATATATTAGATCTTTATTTAACAATTAAAATAGCATAAATAAGACATTTGAAATAAAATTTGTCTAACAACATGACCTGCAGCAAGCCCTGCCTTTCCACTGTCCTTACCTTTCTGTTTCACAAATTATTTTTCCCCAGAGAAAATAAGTATGTACAATAAATGTCTAGATTTGTATCTCTATTAAGGCTTTTATAAATTATAAGGTTTCCTTTGAAACTCACTGTACAGTGAAGCATAATTATGGCACAATGATCACACTACTATGTCTGTATAAACTGAAAATTTAAAGAAACAGGTTTTAGTTTATACTTCTTTTGTATATTTTGGAATTGCTATGCTTAAAAATAATTCAGAATAAATAAAGCCAGTGAAACCTCATGGAAAAAAAAAATCAACCATTCTGGCAGGTACTGATTTAGAGAGGGGGAAGTAGTATGATAATAACAGAGTAGTGAGGGAATGGGAAACAATTCAGCATCATCTTGCAAATGTTATTAAGAATAGGTTACACTCTCATCTACTTTTCTTTGGGATAGTGTTTTCCTTGGATTCCTTTCAGGACCCATTTACACTGCCTGGATTACTTGTTTCTATTCTATCCTGTGCTTTTTATCATTGCTTTTCATCTCTCTCCTTCATACCCAAACAAATTATCTTACCACTCCCCAAACCAATACATCCTGAAGTCTTCAGGACACTACACTGTACATGTTCACAGTCAGAGTTTTTTTCTTTGAATTTAAATTTTTGTACCGTATTTAAACACAAGTTACATTTTTCAAGAAAAAAGGTAATTATTGCTCTGAATAGATTGTTTGGAAGATAATTTTTTTCAGTATTACCTTAAATGTCCTTCAGAGTATATGTTCACACACACACTCAAAATCCCCAAACCTCCAGAAACCAAATAAAACAAACAAACAAACAGTAGGAAAAAAGATAAGAAAATTCTGCTTCTCAATGGCAACGTAAGGAAGTCAAGACCATCACTGAAAATCAGACTCCCTGTTGATTGCTGATTATAAAACTTTCTGATTAAAACTGAGAAGGGGATTTCCCCTCCTAGTTTCCCCTACAAATGCAAAACATGCTTCCTAATTTAAATTAACCTTCTAGAGTAATAGTTAATGAATTATAAATATAATGTAATATCAAAAAATTAGGTTGCATTTTCAGCAAATGTAGATTAATGGAGATCCAATGATGACGATATCTGTTACATATATATGGCAGAAGGATTAGCTGTTACTTGTATCTCTCATAAACTGCATTATCCTACTCTATCATCCGGGGAAAATTTAGAAAATATCTTTTTTTTTTTTTTTCCTTTTTTTTTCCTGCTGTCTGAAGCCTTAAAGTTACTTTGTTCCAGTTGACAAAGGAGAATTTGCATGTTTGAGACTCAAACTTAGTTATTAGATAGTGCAGATGTGAAAGGTGTAATTTTGAGAGAATTCTGTTTTAAATAGTGACTTACAAACAGAAGGAGATAAAAGTCATGAACACAATCAGCATAAGTATTAAAACCTTCTGGACCTCTCGCCAGTAGGGTTGTGAGAGTGGTTACAATGCCATTGGATTTGCAGAGTGTTGGCTGCCTCCTGTGCAGCAGCCTTAAGTGGGGAATAGAATCCCTTTTGGAATACTCCCCTTGCACTAAAAGAGACATCATTCTGGTCTAAATGTGCACATTTACTTTTACAAAATACAACTACGCTGTTATGGCTAGATAAGTTCACTTAACCATATGTGCATGACATTATATCCTGCTTAAATTCTACATGTTTCCCAATCCTTAAGAAGCAGGATAATCTCATGGAAGACTCTAAATTATTCCATTTGGGGAACAGTATTTGGCTTTTATAGATTTTCTTTTTAAAAAAAAAAAAAAAACCAAAACAAAAACGTAATTACAAGGAAAAGAAGTTGTGTGGAAGTAATCTTCTCTTAAGAAGTGTTTACAGGCAGAATATTACTTGTAACTTGTGTAGTTTTACCAAGCTGTTAGATGACCTTTCAACTCAAGATCTCAGTAATGTATCTTTGCAAACATAATCTACCTGTTACAAATCCTGTACACCTTTAATATCACTGCTTCTTGGAAATAAATACACAGATAAACCATATACTTGAATTAACAATTTCAAAATTGGTTTCAAGAAATTGCAGTGAAGAGTGCACATTCTCCTTTCACCCACTTGAGACCTAACCAGGCTTGTGAAGATACATGCAATTGTATGTGAAAATCCGGAATTACTATTTTTACTGTGCTAGGCAACACAGCATACTTATCTTCCAAATATTTTATTGCTTAATGGTAACACAAACCAAAAAGAAGGTAGTGAACAAAAAGCATGTGACTAAAGTTTAAAATTACAGTTTCAGACTACTTTAGGTTTGTGATTTTGGGGGACAGTTTGAATGTCATAAAGAAAAATGTCATATTTTTGTGGCGGATAATTATGGTTTGTTTTAGAAACATATCCATTTTATTTAGAAAATTAGGAGAGAGGGGATGTGATGTCACTCCATTTCAAATCAATTTGAGCTGTGTAGTATTGCCAATATATCTCTGGTGAATTGGGGCATGATGAAGTTAAATGAGTTGCCTAAGATTGTATGGTAAGACAACAGTTGACATGGGAAACAAAGGCTAACTTTTTGGCTGAAGTCTCCACTTATACTGTTCCTAATTCCATTTCCATATCAACCCACTGTGAAGCAGAAAAAAGGATTACAATGTCTAATGCTGAAAGAGAGCAGCAAGGCTTTTAAAAAATAGAAGTGGCTTTGTTCACAGAAACATAGTTTGTATATGTGAGTGGCTACAGAGAAAATATAGTGAAAAATTAAATACACAAAGACATCAGAGTAGGGAAAATGGCTCAACTGTATCTCAGGTGGCTGCATGATTCAGTGGATGGCAAGATTCACAAATGGATTCCCTTTTCCCACTTGAACTTTTCTCGCTTTAAAAATATACTTTCTTTCCTTCATGAAGTCCCATTTGTCCTGAGGTCACCTGGGAGCTCAGGAACTCTGGACGGCTCTCAGACAGGGTCTCTTCTCTCACACTAACTGCAGCTCTGTGTTGGGACACCAGCTCCCAGATCATCCAAAGACGTGGCTGGCTGGGAACCGCATCCTGAACATTCATGATCCCCTCTCTCACTGTGCCACATTCCTTGTCTGTTGCCAGCTATGCCAGAGCTGTCCCAAATACTGTAACTTGTCTGTTCAGAGCCATCATACAACTCCTTTTACTGTGGCCAAGTAAGGAACTTTGGCATGCCCTCTGCCACAGACTTTTGCTGTGACAGAACATTTAAAGTAGCAGTTTCCACCCCTCTTTTGCTTTGCTGCCCGTTATCTGAACAGGAGGACAATGGATTCATTTTTATAGGGCTTGTAAAAAAAAAAAATAAAATAAAAAATAAACCCAACAAAAACCAAAAGAAAACAAACAAGGAAAAGAAGAGTATGATATGTGTCACGTAGCATAGAACTTTCTCTCTATGGCATTCTGTCCCTTTCTCTGACCTTATCCTATTATTTTTATATCTTCTCCTTCTAATTTAGATTCACCCAGTCAATCAACTTGCATACCTGTCTAGACTGCTCTAACCACACATATTCAAAGCTAATACTTGGAGAAGGCAGAATGTCCGAAAGGAATGAGAAGGGAATGCTTTCTCTCCCTGTGTAATTGCACGATGGGATTCTGGCCAAGTTGAACACAAATAATAGAGGAGATACCATTTTGCAGTGTCAGCCCACTAATAAATCAGAACAATGAAAGATTCTATTAAATTCATTTCTGAAAGTATGCAGAGTTTCAGAGGCCTAGTACAAGTACATCCTCTAAACACAATAGTACAACTTTGCAATCTCCATTGCCCTCCAAAGTTTCTTTCTGAAGAATAGTAATTTGTCTTCAGTTTTCTAGGACACACATTATATGGTCACTTATTTATTTTAATTGAAGCACAGACTAAGGGTCTTATCTACTGATTGTTCATGAATAAATGAATGATTAAATGTAAGCGTGTAGTTCATACAGAGTAAATGTTAGACCAAGTCCATAAAGTAGAATCTCATCCTGCTCTTGATGAAGCTATGTGTCCTCATTTTTATTGTGTTCAAATAATTACTGTGAATATGATTCCCTAAAAATGTGCATGCATGCACTGTTCCTATATATACATACACAATGCACAATGCTGATGGAAAGAGCAGACATGGCTGACTCCATGAATAGAAACCATACGTTTCAAAGAAGTTAAAGGGCCAAGTACTAAGTTCAAATAGCACTTATAGACATAGGATTAAATTTTTATTTAGCTGATAGGCAGCAATATACTGTTTTCTTGAGGTAGTTCCCCAGAGAGATGACACAAGACTGGATGATGGATAGGTTATTTTTATTTAAGATACCAGTGGATGATCTGTTCCCACCCTGCTGGAAAGAAACAGACAATCAGTTCCAGATTTGCCTGTGTCACAGCCCTCTACTGACAGTGCCAGGAGAACTGTGTCCGTCACTCAACGCTTGCCAGCACGTGTGCTTCTTTTATACTTGGCTACACCTGGAAGAGGTTCAGTCCATGCACCCTATTCATATTTTGTTTAATGCGCTATCACAATAAGTTCCTGCAGGTAGATACCAGAGTTAGTTACTCACCTCTGACTCTAACATTGCCATGCTGTTCTGTGTAAAGCTGTATTCCATTTTAAATGTAATGCTTCTGCTGATCTATGCTAACAAAGGAATAACCATACCAATTTTAAGCTTCCTTTCCTGACAATATCCTGTCATCAGTGAGAGACATGGATGTTCATTAGTTCTTAAGACTTAGGTCTGAGAGTCTTCCTGATAGACAAGTCACAAACCACCCCCAGTTTGTGAGTCTAAGTATGGCAGCGTAAGGGTGGTGAACCATATGCAACTAGCCAGACAGTACTTACTTCTTCCAAGACTATACACAGAACTTACAGTATCCATCTGTAATAGCTTATCCCTTGTGACTGGTATCTTTTATCAAGCTCATATATAATCAACATTCAGCAATATGATGACAGATTTACTATGTGCTACCATTAACCCCCTGGCTCAGTTTGCTTTGCAAAAACAGGTCTGACTAAGTGTAATCAGAAACATTTGTGAACTGGTGTTAATTACATTTGTTGTAATTAACTCACCTGAGGTGTACTTCTAAATTTGGAAATAAATGAGAAACAGAATGAAGTGGCTGAAAGCAAAGAAGAGGAAACTGACCATTTTGAAATGTAATCATATTTGATATACTCATTGAGTACACAAGAAGTGCCTGATTCCCATCATAATTATGGTTCCACGTGCCATTTCTCTTACTGAGTCATCAATTTTTTTATTGCCACCAGGTGAGTAACTTTATTCTGTAATAATGAACTCAGACTTTAGTCATCAGCATCATTTTTTGTAGTCCACACATATAGTATCATTTCCCTGACACAGCCCCCAAAAAACATAACTGGATGAATAAGTTAGAATAAATAAATTCATCTTTTTATTTATAACCCATCGTATTTACATTGGAGTAGATATTTAGATGAGAATCCTCTGACTGCCCTTGCTAACCAGGAAGCTGGTGATTCAGAATGGGAATGGACTGAAGCTGTCATGGTCAATGAGTTACCGTTGGTTAGCTGAGCTGCTATAGCAGATTGTCTATTTCCTTGCAGTACATTTCAGTCAATCAGTTAAATGATTTTAGAGTAACGGAATTTACTTCACAGCTGAGTCAGGCCTGAAAATTAACCAGGCATTAAAGGTGTTATGATGGAGTGTCTACACTTATCTTTAATTATTTTTCATGGCCTGATATTTCTGATACAGCCTTAGTCAAATGTGTCTCAATATAATTTCATTCGCTCAAAAAAGCCAAGTATAGTCTTTTGGTTCAGACTACCTCCTTTTAAAAGTCATAAAAGCCAAGCAAGGCATGACTTTTCAATGAGAACATGATTTTTTTCTCATTGCATATGTTGCATTTTCTATTTTTTTTTTTTTTTTTTTTTTCCCTGGGAAGGAGGCAAAGTAAAAACAAATTCCTGCTTCTTCATGGCATCTCATAACTTCAATGAGTTTTTAAATATAGTTAATTGTAAGATTGGAATGTAGGTCCATGAAATCTCTAAGAAAATCTATTTGACATTTAATGAAAGTGACTTAAATATTCTAGTGGCAGTTTTTTGCATTTGGATATTTTGCATGTATGTTTTGATAATCATATCACTTTGTTCTTTGAAATGTAAGTTGTATATTAACAATTCTTTGAAGTAGGGCTGGGTGAGTCTTTTTAATTAGTCTAAATGAGATATACTTAGTCAAACTAATTTTTGACCTTTCCAAAAAACAGCATACCCCCCCCACCTTCCCCCCAAATCCCAGACTGGGAAGACTGCATACTATTAGTGTATGTTGAGCAATGACCACACTGCCATTTCTAAAATATAAAAAAACTTAGTCATATCCAAATGTAAATATGTTTTCTTTATCCTTGTCATTATAATATGAATAACAAAGACATCCTTCTTTGAATGCTATATGATAGTTTTACCTGCTTAAGAGAGCAATTAAATGAAAATTGACTTTTTGGGGCACAAATATATTCACTGTGTAAAATATGTTTATCTGGGTATATTTTGTTGTGGTGGCTTAACCTTGGCTCTCTGCCAGGTGCCCACCCAGCTGCTTTCTCACCCCCCCTCTGCGACAGGACAAGGGGAGAAAATAAGACTGAAAAATTTGTGGGTCGATATAAAGATAGGGAGATCATTTACCAAGTAGCATCATGGTTCAAAATGGACTCAACTTGGGGAAAATTAATTTAATTTATTCCTAATTAAAATATTTTGGATGGTGAGAAACAAAGACAAAAACTAAAACACTTTTCCCCTACTACTCCCTTCTTCCTGGGCTCAACTTCACTCCTTCATTCCCGATTCTTCTATCTCCTCCCCGCCCCGAGTGGTGTAGGGCAATGGAGAATGGGGGTCCTGGTCACTCCACAACAGCTCCTCTCTGCTGCTCCTTCCTCCTCAAGCTGTTCCCTTGCTCCAGCCTGGGGTCCTTCCAACAGGATACAGTCCATTAACTGCTCTAGGTTGGGTCCTTCCTATGGACTGTAGTTCTTCAAGAACTGCTCCAGCACGGGTCCTCTCCACAGGGTACAGTCCATCAGGAACAGACTGCTCCATTGTAGGTTCCCCACAAGCCACAGCTGCTGCCAGAAAACCTGCTCCTGTGGGGGTTCTCCATGGGCTGCAGCTTCCTTCAGGGCATGGCCACCTGCTGTGGCATGGGTTCCTTTGCAGGCTGCAGTGTGGATATCTGCTCCACCATGGTCTTCCATGGGCTGCAAGTGGGTATCTTCTCCACTGTGGTCCTCCATGTGCTGCAGGGCAATCTCTACTCTGATGCCTGAAGCACCTCCTCCCACTCCTTCTCTCACCTTGGTGTCTGCAGGGCTCTTCTACTCACAATTTTCTGACTCTTCCCTCTCACAGCATCTGCACAGTGGTTTTTACCCTTTCTTCAATACACTTTCCCCAAGGTGCCACCATCTTGTCTGAGGGGCTCAGCCAGGCCCTGCGGTGGGTTGGCTGGAACCGGCTGGAACCGGCTGTGTCCGGCACGGGGCAGCCCCGGCCTCTCCTCACAGAGGCCGCCCTGCAGAACCCGCTGCCTGCGCCTTGCTAGTAAATCCAATATATGTGTTTAGATATGATTTGTAATTTTCTTCCTTGTACATGTTTTGATTGCCATGTATTAAGCACACCTTTCACAACTTTATAAATACTAACTTGAAATTGCAGTTTTATAACATATACTCAGAATTCACAATCAAGCAACTGTAAATATCTAATGTGTCTCTATAAAAAATGTTATTCTAACTTATTTCTGAAAAAAAGTAATAAATTAAGTAGAAGATAGTTTTAAACAACTTGTTTAGTTCCGAATTTTAAGAAGTGTTGGATCAAATAAGAAGATCCCAACACAAATGTAAATCATGCAATATCTTTGGAGGAAAAATGCAGTATATGAAGGGTGAAATAGGAGTGACTAAATGATGCAGCTCAACTGCTTTAACTGCCCTGATGAAGTACAAGACAGCTTGAGAGCTGAAACAAAAGGAAGAATCTCTTAAAGTTTCATAGAATTCATTAAATAATAAGTATACTGTTATTTAAGCTCAGATTACAGATATGTATTTCCCATTTTAATATAAAGCAATGTTATCAATTGCAGCTAAGCATGAGGTAACCAAACAACGCAAAGTTGCATCATTAGGTTATCAGAACTGCAAGTTTAATTTTATTCCCTGTACAGACATAATCACTGAAGTTTTCACCATGACAAATAATTGTTATTTCCATGTATTAACAGGTCTTGAGCAAGAAAATGTGTGCAGCTGTAGTCCTAAATGTCAGAAAGGTAATCCCATATTAGCGATGCAGGAGACTTATTTGGTATGAGCTTTAGGAAATTTTGAATTAGAAGAAATAAAAATCCTGATGTTTGTAATTATCAGTTGTGTCCTTCAACTATTTCTTTCCAGCCAAACACATAACAAATCCTACCTTAAGTGTTTCCAACCTTAAAAAGCACTATACTTTGTTTGCTTTCCCCCCCCCCCCCCCCCCAATTAAAAAATCAAAGCACATAGACAGGAAGGATTCTGTTGATACAGTTAAGAAAAGTGCACAACAAAATCTCTCATCAAATGCTTTTAAAGAAAAGAAACTGCTATGGGATAAGGAAAGAGTTATTCACATGAGTGAAGAAACTGTGGGGAGAGTATACAGAGGTTGCAAATAGCGTGGATATGATGAGAGGACACTCACAGGGATTGTAGTGGAATCAGCCAGATGTAATATATTGAAAAATTATCAGGGTGAGAGCGAGTGAAATGATGATGTTCCCATTTGATACCAAATTTCTCAGGGTAGTAAAGGTAAAAGCTAGCTGTGAAGTACTGCAGAAGACCATCACAATACTGAGTGACTAAAGGGTGAATTAAATTCAACATGAAGAGATGCATATTTGCCAAGAAAGGAAACAGAATAGTAAAAATTATTAGAAAGAATCAAAATAAGGGAGCAATACAGGAAGCATCATTCTGTAACTTTATAAATCTAAGGTGCAATGACATTTTGAATACTACCAGCAGATTTGTCCCAGACCTGTCCCATCTCAAAAAAGCATGTTGTAAAACTGGAAAAGGACAATTGCACCTGTAGAGAAGTTTCACATGAAGAATGATTAAAGAGTAGATCCTTCAGCCTGAAAAAGAAATGACTGAACAGATAATTATAGATATCTATAAAATAAATGAGACATATAGAAATTGAACAGCAAATTATTATTTACTCTCTCCTCCTATATGGTAAGTAAAGCTAGGAGATGAGGGGTTCAAAATAAAAGAACTTTCTGTCTTCATGGAGTGCTATGAAATTTCTTATTGCAGGTTCACAGGCTCACTGGACTGTTCAGGCTGGAAGGGAGCTCAGGAGGTCTGTAGTCCAAACTCCTACCCAAAGCAGGGTCAGTTCCAAGGTCAGACTCACCAGATGAGGTCAAATTTATAGAAGGAAATTATATCATGGACTATTACACCCCACCCACAACACTCTTTCCTCTCCCCCTCTCCCATCCCCAAATCCACTGTGACTCTGGGGAGCTCAGAAGTGGTGTTGAGTATAAGAGTCTTCTAGAGATGGATCATTGTGTGCTTGCATTTGTAATATTTCCTAGCCATGTGTTTTTGATGGAGACAAATTCTGCTATATCGATCTTTTCCTGATCCAGTATAGCTTCTTCCATGTTCTCATAGATGTACAAGTGAAAAGTATGATTCAACAGAGAAATTGGTAAATAAATGAACAATGTATTACCCAAATGAAAATGTAAAAAGGTATAACGAAGCACTAATGGGAAAGTGGTATACTACAAATATTATAGAATGTATTGAGAACTAGGATGGCATTGCCAGTTTTGACACCAAGCTCCTGAGAGTTATGTCTTAATTGCCACTGAGGCAGCATGCTGAAATAATTGGCCATAACTGCAGATTCAGTTTTTTTGCCATTTGAACTGCTTTTTTTTTTTTTTTTTTTTTTTCATTCTGGAACACTGCTTAGGTCTGGTTCTCTTCAATATAATGTGAGGACTGTAAGCAATTGAAAAAAGTCACTCTGCTGCCAGAGTTTAAACAGGTATTAGCTTTCATAGTGATTTTAGCTCAGTGTGGCTACAAATGAAGAAATGGTGACTATCTTAACTACTGCCATTTTGCAAGTAGATAAAGACTGCTGTGGACCCAATCCTGTACCTGCTGAGTTTCAATTTTAATTTCTTTTGGTGCTCACCAGTTCTTAGAAAGGGATCAGTGGGTCAGCATATATGTGTGTAACAATTATGCCCATCTATTTCCTCAAAACCAGGTCATGAGTGAGTGAGATAATACCTCTCTGCTAGGGGTTACCTCATTACAAGCCTTAGCCTGAAGGCAACCAGCAGTACCTGTGAGCAGCCCAAGGAGCAAATGTATATCATCAGATACATTGTAATTTTAATGTTGGGCAGGAACAGCAGCCAGTGTTCAAATATTCTGTAACATTTAAACTCTACATATGTAACATTCACAATTTCATGCTAAGAATGCTACAGTGTAAAAGCAAATACTCGAAAGTCAGAAGTTACCAGAAATAATATTGCTTTTGTCCTCATTTAGCCCCTTTGTACATATACCTTATATAATTATGTTTTACTTACAATTTTCTGAGTATCCTTGCCTCATTTGGGTACCTTTCATACTCTGTACTGTTCCTACACAACATCTTTATCTTCATTATTCAGTGTGTGGCCATATGCCTTGTTTGCTGAATATTATTCAAACTCTGCCTTGAAGGCAGAACTAATTTGTTTGTAGACTTTTCTACAGTATTTATCACTGATATTACACTGTGGCACAAACAACTTGATTTTTAAAGTACCCTTGGAAAATAAAATGTTAATTTCCTTTATACAGGGAAGGAGAGAAAGTCAAATGCCCCCATTAATCTGGAGTTCCTATTGTGGCATGATTTTTTATACCATATGACATTAAATGGAATTTCATCTATTCAATAAAAAGCTCTGATTACATTTGCTTCTTACTGCCCAGACTTTTGACAAATCAAATACTAAGACTCTCAGAAAGTGAAGGCGGGATAGCTTGGTGACCCATAAGAAGTTTGTTCAACATGACCTTCCCAGAAACATAGGATTCAGTGTCATAAAGAAGGACAGTCTATATCCATGTAGCACCATTTAAATGGCTGTGTATAAGACTGTTCTATCTCTCTTCCATCTCTACCTTTCCTTATTCTGTTTACAACTTTCTGAACAAGCAAAGCAGAATTCCTACAAACAGAAGTTTCATTACATAGTTGTCTTAATCCAATATCAGGGAGGGTTCTTAAACAATCCCAAGAGCGAGATTAAGACAAAAACGAGGTCAGATGCTGTACAACCTTACAAGTTTTATTTCCTATAACAACTGATAATAGCAACAGGACAGAGGGAAGAAGAAAGGAAAAAGAGGCAGGCCTAAGCAAGAAAACGGGAAAGATGCAGCAGGTCTAGTTTACCACCACCACAAAGCCAGCAACGTCCCGTTGGCTCAGTCTCGGTGCAGGTGATGGAGGTCCAAGTTCCAGTTTCCAGCAGACAGACGATGACAAAGTCCCAGTTCCAAGCACTGATTTTCAACCCCTTGCAGTTCCTTTCAGTTCCTTTTTCCAGTCCCTTGCAGTTCCTTTTTTGAGGGAGGAGTACGCAGTTTTTCCAAAGAGTCCAGCCATTTCCACAGACTGCTAGCTTCAGGCAGATATGGTGGTTTCTTCACAGCCTCCAGCACGTACTCCCCACAACAACAGGATGCTGAGGCTAGCAAATGGTCAGCAATGTTGAGACAAACATAGTCCAACAAAGTCATTTACAATAGTCTTCATTCATATCTAGAGTATATCTATTCTTTGCACTGAATATGTATATGTAATAATGGATTAGGGATTACAAACTGAAGTACATATACAAAAAGCTGAATTGTTGCAGAAATATCTCAAATCCAACACTTTCTGAGTTTGGAAAGCTTTGCTATGATAGTTGGTGTGATATAGGGTGCAAACATGGATTGAGGAATCACAGAACTGTTGACTCCAGAAGGGAGTTCTTGAGATCATCTAGTCCAATTCCCTTACTCACACAGGGTCAGCTAGAGCAAGTTGCTCAGGACCATGTCCAGTGGGTTTTAAATATCTCCACAGATGCATCCTCCACAAACCCTCTAAGCAACCTGCTTCAGTATTTGACCACCATCAAAAAAAAAAAAAAAAAAAAAAAAAAAAAAAAAAAAAAAAAGAAGAAGAAAATAAAAATGTTTTCTTCTGTTCAAACAGAATTTTATGTGATTTAATTTGTGCCCACTGCCATTTTTCCCACCAGCGAGCAGTACTGAGAAGACACTGGTTGCCCCATTCTTCATTCCCTCCCATACATTGATAAGGTAAGACCCTGCTGAGCCTTCTATTTTCTAGGGTGAAGAGTATCAACTGCCTCAGCCTTTCCTCATATGAAAGATGCTTCAATCCCTTTAATTATCTTTGTAGTCCTGTGAGTCCTAAACTCATTCCAGTAAGTTCGTATCTTTCCTGTACTGGGTAGCCTATAACAGAACACAGCACTCCAGGTGTGGCCTTAACAATCCTAAGTAGAGTCAAGGATCACTCCCTTGACCTGCTGGGAGTTATCCTTCTTAATGCAGCACACTGCATTAGCGTGCAGCATCCTAATGCTGGATGCTGTTAGCCTTCTTTGTCCTGAGTGTGCATTGCTATCTCATGGTCAGCTTGTTAACCCACCAGGGTCCAAAGGTCCTTTTCTGCAAAGCTGCTTTACAGTTAGTTGGCCTCCAGCATGTACTGGTGCCTGGGGTGATTCCTCTCCAGTTGCAGGACTTTATGCTCCCTTTGTTGAACTTTATGACATTCATCTCAGACCAATTCTCCAGAATTTTGAGGTCCCTCTGGACGGCAGCACAACTCTCTGGTATATCAGCCACTCCTCCCAGTTTTGTATCATCTCTGAACTCGCTGAGGATGCAATTTGTCCTAGTGTCCAAGTCATTAATGAAGAGGTTAAATAGTATTGGCTACAGTATCAACCCCTGGGGTACACCACTAGTGACTGGCCTCCAACTAGGCTTTCTGCCACTGACCACAATCGTCTAGGGCCAGCTGTTCAGTCAGCTTTCAACTCGCCTCACTGTCCACTTATCTAAACTCTATGTTGGCAGCTTGTCTACAAGGATGTTTTCAGAGACAGTGTCAAAAACCTTATTAAAGTAGAGGTAAACTATGTCTATTGCTTTCCTCCTCTTCCATCAAGGCAGTCACCTTGTTACAGAATGCTGACTACTCCCAATCACCTTCATCTCCTAGACATCTTTGGAAATCGTTTCCAGGAGGATTTTCTCCATCACCTTCCCAAGAATACAGGTGAAGCTGACTGTGCTTGTAGTTCCCTGGATCTTTGTTCTTGCCCTTCTTGAAGATAACACTGGCAATTCCTCTCTTCCAGTCTTCAGAAACCTCTCCCAGTCAACATAACCTTTCAAAGACAATTGCGAAAGGCCATGCAGTGACATCAGCCAGCTCTCAAAGCAATTGTAGGTGCAACCAGTCAGGCCCCAAAGGACTTATTAGTGAGGAAAGTAAAGTTCGGTATAAACAACTGCTGATAACAGAAGAATGAAATCTAGTACTCTGGGAGAAAACTCCTTTAGGTTTGGGATCATCTGCTCTTCCTCATTGCCAAAATCCAGACATTGTCCTTGCTTTCTCCATAACCCAGTTCATCACCTGAGTTTTATACTATATATCTGAGGACTGCACGGCAGAATGACTGTTCATTTCAGTCATTGCAGAGTGTTTCAGGTTTAGAACTGCTTGGGCTGACTAGAGCTTTCACAATACATAGCAATCAGCTGCTCAGATACAGTCAGATACTCTTTGTCTTATGTGCTGCCCTTATGGTCTTGGTTTTTAAAAATATTTGTGGATTTTCAATTTGGAGGACCTGAAATAGCAATGGCTGATGATGTATGATGTATGATGCTGTCTGCTAGACTTCTTTTTTAGCATGGCTCCAGGTATTTGTTCCGTGTTCTCAGGCGTAACCTGAGGGTACATGGATGCATTTTAGGGTGCAGAACAAGCTGGAATCATGTTGGAAGACTAGTCTTTTTGCAGGATCATTCTGACACAGTGTTTGGAGTAGATCCTAGGACAAAGATATCTCCCTTGTGTCTGGGAAGGAACTAGTGAATTTACTTGAGAAGTGAGAAACTAGTATGCATTCATGCAATACGACAAAGAGGAAACCAGGGCATATGAGCAAAAAGAGAGAAAAAAATGACTGTTGGACACAATTTCTTCTTCCTTGGCAAATGATTTCCAGTTCCTTCTTAACATCCAGCTCCACATTCCGTGTACTTCTGGCCCAGTCAGTAAATGGTTCTTCCCATGTTTTGCAGGCCCAAACACGCTTCCTCATCCACTCTTCTTTTGCCCAGAAAATTCCAAATGTTCTGTCAAATTCCTTGCACTGTGCAGGCACAAGTTAATCAGACCCCATTTCATTTTCAAACTCTCTGATTGAAGGTTCTTTATTTCATTGGTTTTGGCCCATATTAGTCAAGGACAAACATCCCCAGCTCCAGTACTTCTTAAATTTGAATCTGATAGCCTTCTCTTTCAATAATGCTTAGTATCAAATAGAGAAACAATATTTCTTCTGGTAGCTAGATCCATCACAGGTTGGGAACTGGAGCACATGAGGTGTGGACAGGGTCTTATGGGGATATAAGAGACTAAGAAACTGCTGCTGAAGTATGCAGAGTGGAATTGTTCAAAAAGTAGAACGTGGCACCATATGGTCAGATGTTTCCATAGATGTCAACAGACAAAATCTGTCACAAAGAATAGTTTCATGCCCCAAAGAACTGGATGTTAGCACTACCCAGTGAAAGTTTCTGTAAGTTTATAATATTGACAGAAGGCATCTTTTCTCAGCTTTTCTTTCACATATGGCTAAAGTCTACTGATAAAGAGCAAATACTATGTATGATAAAAAGATTTCTCTAAGACAAATATCTGACAGATCTTTTAAATGTAGATGTTTGACAAATGTCTAAACAACTGAACATATTTTCTCATACAGTGTCACACACCTCTGACACTGTCATTAGATACACTTAATCTAGTCATCATGTGACCAGCTCCAACTGAGTTTTTACTTCTGTTAAAATAATGGCAAAGCAACTCAAGTACTACATCACAGTTAATAGTACTTTAATATTGTTTTTTTAAAAAAAAAAAGAAAAGACAAAGTACACTGAGAATATATCAAGATAGATTTTGTATTTTATCAGATGTTCTAAAATCCATGACTTTTATAGATTTTAGTCATTGTTAGAGATACAAGTTTCTTCCCTTATGTACAGACCTGAATAGCAGGATTAAATGTTTAAAACTGCTACAGACCACTTGGTCAGATCTTCTGGAACTTAAGTAGAGTCAGTCACTGCATTCATACCATGTATTTTATTCATTAAGAATGGCCCTTTACAGTTAGAAAGATTTAGACCACTCTTTTCAGCTTGTCTTTCTTTCTGCTTTGATTACATTGCCAATCTGTTTCTTGGACCTGTTTTTTCTCCCCACTTAACCCATATATAGTGAGTAAGTAGATGATTAAATATAGTTTTGGTTTCCAACAGAAGTGCTTTTATCTTTAGTTACTTACATCGAACATCAGCGTAGTAGTAGATAGGTTAGTTAAACTAGGATGATTGTGGCAGTGTGCTCCCCACCCCCACAACCTGACCTGTATTTCCCGTAACCCTGCTCAAGTGATAACCGCCAGTGGTGGTCATGATGGATGTGTCTGGTTATGATGGCTGCATTCTGCTTAAAGTGGATTCAGGGGAAGACATGTAAAAACTCAATAGCCAAGGGCTAATCTGAGCAATGCACCCACCTAACCACAGTGCTGGTCAATGTCCAACTGAAGCCAAATTTGGAAGAAGCTAACATCTGTAGTCCGTATGCAAACAGGACTGTAAGTCGATCATCTTACTCCATAAATAGTGGACACCCCAGGGCCCGTTGAGCTCTCCCACACAGCAGCGGGCTGCATACCAGGATCTCCCCTTGAGTAGGAACGCCTCTCAAAGTTACTCCTCAAGGTTGAGAGATTCCTTGCCACAACAGATTCTTGGTAAGTGATCAATAGCATGCTAAACTTTGAAATCTCAGCTAAGTGATGTAAAGGATTAATTGCGCTTATATAATCCTTTAGACACAAACCATCGACAAAGCCTGAGACTAGAAATGGATCCAGCTGCACCTAGACTCCTCTCTGAGGAGGAGTTTAGAAAGCAAGGGGGTCCTTTCTGACATGATTCAATGGGAGGGTCTCCCTGACAGTTTTGACTGATCCTGTCCTCTATGCAGTAAATATCAAGTGAACCTTGCCGTCTTATCTTGTTAAACCAGTGTTGCATCTACTATCAAACTTTAAATCACTGTTTTATATCAATAAACATATTGCTACTTCTCTTTTACATGTGAAGTGGTCACTGCATCTGTGGCAAAGATCAATAGCACTGTTGAAGTAAAGGGAGTCATCTTTGTTAATAAGCAAAGTATCGGTTCAAGGCATTCACTGATAATGAAGTTGAGTAGCCAAACTAAAGACATTTTTCCAGCCTCTCCTAACCACAGGTCAGAAGATTCTTAATCACTGCAAGTACCAGCTGTACATGCCGCTTGGGAGAAGATGCTGAGGCTTGAATCTAATGGTATTCATTTTCAGTCAGGCAGAAGAAAATTTCTGAAAGCCATTGATGAAGCCAATGTATTAACTCACTGCAGATTGCCTTGTTATATACCATATTGCCAGTGCTTTTGCTAAGGACCTGGGGGTGCGAAAGAGAATGACTCATTGACAAAGTTCTAGCAACATCTGCCTTGCCTTACACATTGTGTGTAAAAATTAGTGTTATTTTAACAGACTTGAACTGATCAACTGGAAAAGTAAACTCTGAACAAATAGGCCATTTGTGCCACAATATAACAAATTGCAACGCTTTTATGAATTATAAGTATTTTAATAATTAGTACAGCAGCTACTAACAATAGTAAAGTATAAATCATTACTGGAAAAAATTGGACAGTTTTGTTGGTGTATTGATGCACAGCGAAGCATTTCAGGAACAGCTTATTTACCACTTTAATATTAAATCAAAATCAAGTTTTGATATTAAATCAAGATTGATGAAGACTCTATTTCTTCCCCTGATAAGCTCAGTCCTCAATCTGATTGAAAAAATTGTTTTCCACATTGACTCAGTGAAGTTAGCTCTTTGGGGGCACATTGTTGCACAGTCTTTTTCAGTTCTACACATTTTACAAATTCCACTTGCTGTCTTTAACAATGAGTAGTATCAATAGATAAGGCAACTTCTTAGCTGGAGAAAGAGTAATACCTTAACCAGGTCTCCCAAGGTATTCCACATTGTTAAATTATATATCATTGTCATGAATGATGAATGGTAATTTTCTATAACTATAAAGTCCTGAAGAAGTATGAAAGGGGGGGGTGGAGAAAAAGAAAAATAAAGATAAAAAACCTTGTACTATAGTGCTGTCCTTTTGGAAGGGGTAAATAATATTTGTGAACAGTTAGAGGATGTCAGTCTGACACAAATCCTTAGCTGAGAAATGAAGGAGGATGCAGTTAATGCCATTTAACTGAGTCTACACTTGTCAAAATAATTTAATTTGAAATTAGGGGAAAAAACCCAACAACTTAGTATTGGTGAAAAAAGTAAAAGCAATACCACTTAGGCTTCCATATTCCCAGACAATGCTTTCCAGACACTGTCTTGGTAATACATGATTTACCATATATCAAGTGAATTAAAGAAAAACAGTGATTATTACATCTTGAAACTGATTAGTTGACCTGGTTATAATCCTTTCAGCACATATATTTCACAGAATCATTGCAGTTTTTTACTTTTATTAGCAAGTTTGATTATATCAGAATTATTAATAGTGATTTAAGATTATGACATGTGTGATATAGATAACAAATAAAGGAGTACATTAGAATCACTTTTGCCTATGTTATGCAGGCAAACACAGACTTAAAACACAATGTTGAAGTAGAAAATATTGTCAGAAAGGTTAGGATACATATGACACACTTATGAGAATTTACTTTGGAATTTATGAAGGATTATGCCATGCTGACATTTTTAAAATCAAGACTTGATATTTTTGAAGATTCGTTTGACTGAAATTACTGAAGCTTATGCAGACATTCAGAAAAGACTCATAGTATGTGTTTTGCAGATCAGTGAGATCACAGTAGTTCTGCCTAGCATTACATTATAAGAATTTCTATGAGGAAATATTAGCACATCTCCGGTTTACAAATATGAAATGGAAAAAAAATTAAAGAAGTCTTTGTATGTCAACAGGAAGTCCAACCCCATCCCCTGATGTTTATCCAGAAATGAAGTCACTACACTGTTCATCTTGCTTCTTTGGCCACTTACTTTATTACCTGTTTTATAATTGAGCTTCAGTTCCCAGAACATTTCCTAAGCAATTGTCTTTATTTGTCCAGCAAGACTTATGGCTGTCCTTCTATAGACAGGGCATAACATGAAGAGTGCTTTACACAGCATTGGAAAGCACAGACAGTTATAACAGAATTTCACCTGGGTTTATAAATTCCTTACCTTTCTATATTAGGATTTCTGGAATATAGATTTTAATACTGGACATTTTTATCTCTGATTATAAAATGGAATCCCAAAGTGTTCAACTGTTTGCTTAAGAGAAGACCAACAATACTATCTGGCCAATGCCGAGAGTTCAGTTATTGCACAGAAAATTTGTTATGCAAGTTATATTTTACTAGCCCGGAGAAAAGAATTAAACTTTCTCTTCTCAACTAGGCTAGAGAAAAAAACATTGTTAGCTTTCTGACTGACAGTGTCTAAATATTAAATTTATAAAGCTTCTGAAAGTAATGCTAAGGTCATGAAAGCATTTCTGATAAGTTACCATTTTAAATTTAGAATATATAATTGTAATAGAAACTTGAGGGTGCCTTTTATATTTGTAGTATAGTAATATATAATTACATATGGCTTCACCAAGAGCAAATAGTGCCTTGGGGACCTTTTACCACCAAGTAATAGTGATATTAGGGACCTTCTACGATGGAGTCACTGCATCAGTAGAGTAGACAAGGGAAGAGCTACGGATGTCATCTACCCAGAGCTCTCTAAGGCCTTTGATATGGTCCCCCACAACATTCTTGCCACTCAATTGGAGAGAGAGGTGGGTTTGATGCATGGACTGTTAGATGGATAAGGCACTGGGGGGATGGCCATGGCCAGTTATATTCAATGGTTCAATGACCAAGTGGAAACCGGAAGTGAGTGGTTGTCCCTCAAGGGTCCAATACAGGGACCAATGCTACATATCTTCATCAGTGACATTAGACAGTGGGATTGAGTGCACCCTCAGCAATTTTGTGGATGACAGCAAGCTGAGCCGTGCAGTTGATAATGCTAGAGGGAAGGGGTGCCATCCAGAGGGACCTCGATGGGCTCGAGGCGTGGGCCCATATGAACCTTATGAAGTTCAACAAGGCCAAGTACAAGGTCCTGCACTATGATCAGGGCAGTCCCCAATATCAATACAGGTTGGGGGTGAATGGATTGAAAGCAGCTCTGCAGAGAAGGACTTGGACTTCCTGGTGGATGAAAAACTGGACATGAGTCCCCAATGTGCACTTGCAGCCCAGAAAGCCAATTGTGTCCTGGGATACGTCAAAAGAATTGTGGCCAGCAGGTCGAGGGAGGTGATTGTGCTCCTCTACTCCCCTTTTGTGAGACCTCACCTGGAGTACCGTGTTCAGCTCTGGGGCCCCCAGCACAAGAAAGATATGGACCTGATAGACTTGGTATGGAGGAGAGCCACGAAAATAATCAGCGGGCTGGAATGCCTCTCCTATGAAGAAAGGCTGAGAGAGTTGGAGCTGTTCATCCTGGAGAAGAGAAGGCTCCAGGAAGACCTGATTGCTGCCTTTCAATACTTAAAGGAGACTTATAAGAAAGATTGAGAAAGACTTTTTACTAAGGTTTGTAGTGACAGGACAAGGGGTCATGGTTTTAAACTGAAAGAGGGGAGATTTAGATTAGATGTAAGGAAGAAGTTCTTCACTGTGAGGGTGGTGAGGCACTGGGACAGGTTGCCCAGCGAGGTTGTGGATGCCCCATCCCTGGCAGTGTTCAAGGCCAGGTTGGATGGGGCTTGGAGCAACCTGGTCTGGTGGAAGGTGTCCCTGCCCATGGCAGGGGGTTGGAACGAGATGATGTTTAAGGTCCCTTCCAACCCAAACCATTCTGTGATTCTATGATTTTAAATGCTTTCTGGAAAGAACTATTCCCTTATGCTGCATTATGCATGCTCCTGGAGCAATGGGCTGCCAGTCCAGCCGCAGTGCTCCTGATGCCTTCTGCCATATTCCTGGAGCAACTCCTACTACTAGCACTGTACTGGGTCTGACTGGGGTGGTGTTAATTTTCTTCATAGCGGTCCATATGGTGCTGTGTTTTAGACTCTTAACTGTTGTTGTTGGAGTTTTAAAGAGATAACTTTTGCTTCTTTGCAGTTTTCATGGTACAGAAAGGCATTCTTCCATAAATATAGTATCTCTGCAAGATCAATCCACAGTCAGAAATTGGAGGAAGTGAGTTTTGTTTTGTCTTTACTACTGGGTAAAATCCTTACCCTGGAAAAAAGGGTTAGTAAGTTACTTCAATTTGTAATTAGTCATAAGACTTCACTGATGACTTCACACTTCAGTGTTCAAGGCCAGGTTGGATGGGGCTTTGAGCAACTTGATCTCGTGAAAGATGTCCCTGCCCATGGCAAGGGGGTTGGATTAAATGATCCTTAAATGTGCCTTCCAATCCAAACTGTCTAGGATTCTGTGATAATCCTCTTTTCATGAGCAAGATGCCCTAAACATGCTAGTGCTCACTTAGTTAGCCACTTGTTAGTATTTTCCCCCCCCCCCCCCCCCCCCCCCCCCCCCCCCTCTGAGTTGCATATCCTATGGCTGATCTAGCAAGCTATTGAAATCCTCATGTGAAACTATTATCTCCCCAAAATTATTTCTGACACCCCTGATAATGACATTATCTAAATATTCTTGTGTCTTTCTTCCCTTTGTATAAAAATGCCACATTCACCTGACAAGAACATTGCAATATGAACATTTAAAAAATGTTAGTTATTACTATTAAAACATGTCTTGATCACCCTAGTCAACTACCATGAATCTATTGTATACATGCAAAAAAAAGACAACCTCTTACAGAGTGACTATGAGGAAGAAATTGACTTTTAGTTACCTCAAAGGAGTTACTAATTGTCACCTCAAAGGAGTTATTAACTGTCATGGTTGGTCTCAGCCTTGAGAATTTAATCAACCCCATCGGCTACACAAGGTCTAGCAGAAGGCAACATTATGCATGGAAGAATGTTATGTAGCCACCAAAACTGTATGGGCAGGAGCTTTACATTTTACATCCAGTTGTTTACTAGGCGAATATGTGGAGACAATTCTTAGTATAACAATAACAGTTATATAGCTATGGAAGGTAAATAACCTTTCCACTAAGTAAATGGCTAGACAATCTGTTACCTGAGGAAAGACTAGAATGAGCTTTGGGGCAAAACATTAAACTCCAGCCTCCCTGGCAAACTTCAAGTGAAGACTGACTCAAAAAAGGTAACATACTCTGTTGTGTGAGGGATGAGGCATATGGCAAGTCTGAGACCCTGTCTATCACGCTGTCAGCAGGGAAACAGAAAATCAGTTAAATGAAGAAAAGAGACACAAAACAGCATGGATTTTTTCTTTCCTCCACCCATTTAATACCATTAAAGTATAAATGGCCAAGTACAGAGACCAGCTGGAGGAAGCCAGAACTGTGTATCAGTTTTTAGTATTTTTTACTGTACCATATGCAATTGAGAGTTGCCATTTTCTCTTTTTTCATCCAAGCTGTACGTTTCACACTGTTGCCTTTCTTTCTGTCCTGGTTTCAGCTGGGATAGAGTTAACTGTCTTCCTAGTAGCTGGTGCAGTGCTATGTTTTGAGTTCAGCATGCGAAGAATGTTGATAACACTGATGTTTTCAGTTGTTGCTCAGTAGTGTTTAGTCTAAAGTTCAAGGATTTTTCAGCTTCTCATCCCCAGCCAGCGAGAAAGCTGGAGGGGCACAAGGAGTTGGCACAGGACACAGCCAGGGCAGCTGACCCAAACTGGCCGACGGTGTATTCCATACCATGGGACGTCCCATCTAGTATAGGAACTGGGAAGCGGGGGCTGGGAATCGTCGCTCGGGGACTGGCAGGTTGTCGGTCAATGGGTGGTGAGCAATTGCCCTGCGCATCATTTGTACATTCCAATCCTTTTATTATTGCTGTTGTCATTTTATTAGTGTCATCATTATCATTATTAGTTTCTTCTTTTCTGTTCTATTAAACCGTTCTTATCTCAACCCACAAGTTTTACTTCTTTTCCCTATTTTCTCCCCCATCTCACTGGGTGGGGGGGAGTAAGTGAGTGGCTGCGTGGTGCTTAGTTGCTGGCTGGGGTTAAACCATGACACTTGCTGTCCCATCTGCATCTCAAGGACATTCAATTACTCATCTACCTTTCACCTAATTTTTTTTTTTCTTCTTTGCCACAATTTGCCCTCTAGGTAACAGTTCTTCCTATTTTTTATTTTATTTCAAGACTACATCTCCCATTGCCTTTGACCTTTTCTCCAGTTGGATGATGAAGGTGGGGAGAAGTTAGTCCTGCTCCCAGGAGCAGTGTAGCATTCACAGTCAACTCAGACCTCTTCATTTATCAGGTGATTTTGCAAAAATGAAAACGTAGAAAGCAAAAAGAATACCCCATCCCAAGCAGTGCTACCAGCCTATTCTTACAGTCTTCTGCCATGATGGGACATATCAAATTGCCTTTCAACAGAAAAGGGAAAACTTTAGGACTAGAAAAGGTGCAAGAAAATATTAATCAGGTTCTGAAAATGGATGTAATAGAAGAAAGGTGGGGAGCACATATGTGGCACATAGGTTAAGAGCAATGTACACTTGAGTTTAAATGCTAAGAATGTTTGGCTAACATGGAGGAACTTTTTGTAGAATTTGTCAGTTAATTCAGCTCCATGTGTCCTTCAGCTTTCTGAAGGAAATTACTGGAAGCAGAAAAAGCCTGGAGGAAAAAACTGTGGAACTAGGAGGAAAATAAAGACGTTTGCTGGTATATTTCCTATGTTTTAGTAGCCTTAGCCAAGCTGTTGCACTCTTTAGTCCCCTTTTTTTTTAAGGAACAAACAAGTCTGATATCTCATTTTCTTGGTTTATATCTTCCTCTGTATACCCTAGCTTCAGTTTCATAGAGATGAGCCCACTATTCTCCAAATTAAAGTTAGTTTTCCTCTGGGTCACAGACAGAATTCTTTAATCAGGTAAAAATCATTTGGGACAGAAGGAACAGACAGAAGTTTAGTAGGTAATTATAATGAAGAAACACAAAAGCTGCTGATAGCAAAGGTGGAAAAAAGGATGTTCAGTACAGACATTAATAATTTGAATTTTGCCTAAATTTTGTTAACATTACTTTGTCAGTAGTGCTGTTAAGTAACTCACTCCATATGTCTTTTTCTGCCTGACTAATGCACATTTCTTAGGAAGAAGGGAGTGTTGTCTCTAGTAAGTAGTGGAAGCTTCTGGAACTAAAAAATGTGAAAACATGTTAACTTTGATAGAGTTTTTATTACCAGTAAAAAAGTTATTATAAAATCTGAGAAATTATGTTCCCTTTCAATTTTCAGTGATCAGAGCTAGTTTTTAATTAATTCTTTAGTTCATCCTTTCAAAGGGTTAAATAAAAATTATATAAACCAAAAGAAAAATGTAAGTCAACTATCTTTACTGCTAAAATTCAAAGTCATGATGAACAATAGGACAAATAAGTTCTGTCATGTTTGTGTTTGCTGCATGACAAACATGACAGATGTTGGGCATTAACATGTCAGTTAAAATATTTGTTGAAAAACAAATCTAAGGAACAATGTTTTACTCATTCAGAGTAACCCCATTTGTATTTACATCTTAGTGTCAGAATGGATTTAATGATAACATAACCTTACAAATACACGAGATATTTTAAAGTTAAAAGGACTTATCCTTATAAAGCATCTTATCAAAAGTAGGTGTCAAAGCAATTTACCTGGCCTAAGTTATCAGTTTCTCACATTGCAAAGTTTAATACCTCCTTAACAATCCAGTCACCTCTTAAATCAGCAGTAAATCATCCACACATCTTTCTATCTATATCAATTACCAAAGCTGCTAACTCACCAGAACTCACTAGGCCTTAATAAATACCAACTGCTCTTTTACTAATTTAATAAAAATAATAAAATCTTAATTTATTCATTCACCTCCTAGGTCTGGGTAACAGGAATATCATTGTTTATACATACATACATACTCTCTGAGTTATTTTTCTTTCTTCCAGGTCTCCCTTACAAATATTGCAGCTGAAAAGCAAGCAAGCCTTCTCTGTCACTGTTTAAAATGTGCTGTAGCCCAATTTGTTTCTGATGCTTTAACTTCAGGTCTCCAGCCCACATCAGCTGAAAAGGCAATGCCAATTCAGCTAGAGTTCTCATAAGTACACAGTTTCTTATAACATGCAGCAGCCGAGGTGTTGATAACAGCTGGTGCTTATTACACTCTCCTTTAATTAGCTATGCCTCATGCCTCATGGAGTTTCAATCACATTCATTTTTAGGGAAAGATACTAAAAGAAGAAGACAGAAAGCTGGCTTGCTTTGCATCTATTCTCTTAATTCCTGTTATGTTTCAAAGAATCCCTGAATTAAACTAGAGTCAATGAGAAATTTATAGCTATATGGACTAGGGGAAAATGTAGGTACTTCTTCTTTCTCCCAAAAGTTTAGTTAGAGGACTTCATACCATGTTTAAAAATACAAATTAATTGTTTTAAAAATAATAAGTTTGTTGGGTCATCTTTATTCACTGTGCTTTTTATTCTGGTTTCCCCTGCTTTTACTGCCTTGGTTTGCATTACTAAACTTTTATTCAAAGAATAAGAAATTATTTACCTTTTGCAGAATTATCCATGGTCTTATCAGAAACATTTCTACTTGTGTCTTTAACTCATTGCCATCTTTTTGTAGGACAAAAAAATAATTTATTTTCTTGTGTAACAAGCACCTTGTATTTCTTAGTTGAATTTGACAGGACATACGTTTAAATCCAAAAGTTTTAAAATGACTCAGGCTTATTCTGTTCTATTTAGGTTCTTATACTAGACCAGTAAATTGTCCAAGCATACAACAATTTAAAATGAAACTAGAAAACTGTTCTATAAAATTTCTTTCTTGCAGCATTTCTTGGTGAAAGAATATAACATTCGTAGTTTAATTTAAAGGAATGAATACTTAAATATATGGTGTATACTTTTCCTCGTATACATGAGACTAATAATTCTTTTCTTAATGCTACTTTAAAGCAGTTTTGAAGTGCTACTTCAAAGTGCTTTCTCTGTCAGCAAACAAATCCTCAAAAAAACCCCCTCAGATTATCCAAGAGCCTTACACTTATTAATCAATTGTTTTAAAATTCAGAAAATAATTATGTCGCTGTGGATACAGAGGTATTATTTTAAAATAATTAAGAGTCATTAACAGAGGAATAAAAGACAGTGTTTTTAAAGCATTTTTGATTTAGTATTGCCTTCATACTCAACTAAGAGAAATGAGACTGTGGGATATTTGCTAAAGGATCAGTATTACATATATACCATGGTCTGTCTTCATAGTCTATGAAAACTTTTCCTTGCAATGAATCTTAAATCACAGGTTGTTCACTGCTAGGTAGGGAAGGAAAAAAAAAAAAAAAAAAAAAGGTAAGAAAAGAAAAAGAAGGAAAAAAGGAAAGAAATATTCCAAAAGCCAGAAGACAGTTTAAGTTTACACATGCATAAATGACTAGCTACCAGATGGCTGGAAAAAAAAAAGAAAAATCAAACCAGCTTTTTCTGTTTTATAAGGTTACCTAGTTAACAACCTTTGATTCTCTTCACATTTAGCCACCTAGGTTAGAAGTCCCAGCCCAGTGTATACTTTGGTCATTCCAGGTTGGGAAATCTCTCCAGATATTGTGTGACAGAACACATTGACTCATCAACCAGTGTTTCACTTACTGGCCTAAATCCTTTTCTGACATTCCACCAGATCTTTCTTCTCTTCAGGCATAATGAATGTTGTTGACTTACAGATTTTTCTTCTCTTTATCTTCTTAAGGAGGAGGAAGGAAGAGAGCTTACCTTAGATGCTAGAAGTAAATTACTACTCCCACATATAACGTAGATATTAAAACCAAAACTGCAGTAATAATAAGGCAATTATTATCGGAGTTGAATTATTCAGTGGTGTCCATTAGCAAAGTGATAGCATCACAATTTTATATTTACACTTCCTTGTAGGCTGCAGCAGCAGCTTGTTTCCAGTGCACTTTTAAGCATAAAAAGAATGCATGTGCTTTACTCAGAAATAATGATAATTAGTGGCCAGCTGAAACTGATAATTTCCCCCTTTTGTGTTTTTTTTTTGTTTTGTTTTTTAAACCATGGACTTGACAAAGACTTCCCAAAAATATTTTGATAGAAAAGTACATGTGTTCCTCTGATTGTTAGATTCTAGATTTTTATTGTTCAGTTTGCAGTTGGTAAATGATGCCTTAATATAATCAACAAATATAACTTATACATCATTTTCTTATCACATAATCTACATGTTGTACAAGTGAGGCCCATTTGTTCTGATTAGTCACATTTTTTTAAAGAGGCTATATATTTTTCTAAGTGTGTCTGCACTGTTAACTCATAAACTGTCAAGCAAATCTTCTTCCACTTTGTTAAGGCCTTTGCCCTCTCAGATTGTTTTATTGCAGAAGTACCAAATTGAATCTTGCACATCTGAAGTCATTTCAAGCAGAGGAGAATGCTAGCCCTCTCCATAACTTTCTTTGGAATATTTGCTATGACAGTCTTCATCTTTATGAGAAAGAGAGAACATTTCTTAATGCAAAGAAATATGAAATATATGTCTTATGTGGTTTCTTTGAGCTTATTTTGTCATTATGAGAGAACAGATATGGAACTGATTCATTTAAGTTCTAGTCAATTATTGCAATAAAATAATATAAACTTGAAAATGGGAGAGAAGGAACAGATTCTCTGCAGCAGTGTTTCTTTTTTTTTTTTTTTTTCCTGCAAAGATAACAGAAATAGTTCTATCATTTATCTCTCTAGAATACAGGCATAACTGGTACTGTTGGTGTATTTAAGTTAGAGCAACTATCCATTAATCATCCATCTTTCGAATTCCCACTATAAATACTTCTGTTGGCTTCAAAGTCCTCAAGTCAGGCCTTTACTACAATGGCTTTCTTTAATGCCATCCCTATCATTATCAGTTTTATGCTCTCTTTTTTTAACCATTTGATCATCAAGTGAATTGGTTGCAAAGTAACTTCAAAAGAAGGAGTTGCCTTTTAGAATTTTTTCCTTCCTGCATTTGCTTATAGGTTTACCTTCAAGACATCTTGAAAATTGAATTCATGGTGAGAAGCCAGAATAAACTCAGACATCATGATGTGTAAAAACTGTAAAACGCATGTCTATATTATCCTATTTTTAAAGGTTGTTTAAAAAAATGTCCAAAGCAGCTCTCAGCTACTTTGCAATACCTGCACTTACAATTACTCAAAGCTTCATCCTCTCCCTGCCACTAAATCTTATGGATTTTCAATTTACTCTTATTTACAAGAATGTAAACAAGTTTAAACTTAATTGCAAGGGATGGGAATAAAGGGAAAGACAAAGGTGATTCAACTCACTCTAATCTTAGTGTAAAGTAGCTATTTGTTAAAGTAATAAAATATTTCCTCTTCAACTGACTTCTGAAAAGCAACTTAACTGTAAAAGGGGGGATTACTAGGTGACTGTTGTGGAAGTTCATCTGTTGGGTGCAGCATAAGGCAGAAGATTTTGTGATAACATTTAGCTGTAATGCAGTGTTCTTGCAGTCAATGCATGCAACCTGATATGGTTACGTATCAGAGAGAAATCATGTATACTACTCGATACTACTCGAAGTGTGGAACCATGGCCCAGGTCAGATTTGCAGGGAGCTTTGACAGAACGCAAGGAGCTTCAGGGCACATCTTTCCTGGCATGTACACAGGATCATAGAATCATATAGAATCACAGAAGGGTTAGGGTTGAAAGGGACCTTCAAAGACCATCTAGTCCAACCTTTCTGCCATCTTTCACTAGATGAGGCTGCTCAAAGCTTCATCCAACCTGACTTTGAACACTTCTAATGATGGGACATCCACAACTTCTCTGGGCAACCTGTCCCAGTGTCTCACCACCCTTATGGTATAAAATTTCTCAGTGCTAGCGAATGGTCCTATGCACTTTCAGTTTGCTGCTATGGGCAGCACACTGTTTTCACAAAGCACAAACACAGTCTGAGAATAAACGACGTTAGTTTAACAAAAATGAAAAACACAAAAAGAAAATCATGAGTAATAGAATATTGCACTGCAACTTTAGGTTTTCAATAAAAATTTAAAGATCAACAATGGAATTTTCAGTAGAAATAAAAGACTCCATTAAAATACTACAAATCTTCATGAAAATACTTTCTTGTAACAATGGCCATTTGATATCATACATGTGAAATATTCTAGGACTTTTTCATAAGAGGTCATGTACCAAGAAAAAAATAATTTTGTAAAATGTTTCTAGGAATGAAAATTAGCTATTTCTAAAGAATATACAGTATTCCAGAATTTTCTAACAGAATGATAGTATTTACAGGCAGATGTTTTATGCACTTGTACCAGATCATCAAAATTACGGTAAATCATATCCTGAAAAGACTCCATCTAAACTACATTACAATCAATATGCAGACAGTTCCTGACCTTTTGACATCAAAAGGAAGGTTTTATGTAGGTAATGAATGAGTACTATTGATTTGATTTTAATTCCAATATAAATGTACTTATTCAAACCTTATATGTAAGTTATTTACATTAGTACTTTTCAAATTTTCATTTTCAGTTCTATTTCCGTATTAGGTTTTATGGGGTAACACAACCCTGCAATTACTTACTTTGTGGCAGCCCTAATGATTTTAACGAAAATCAAGTATCCCATTGTGTTAAATGCTATATGAACATATGCTAAGAAGCAACTCCTGCACTGAATATGGATGTTAAACTCTTTAATGATGAGTGAAGACAATGCAACTAAGCCTATGTCATCATTTTGTTTTACCCTCCAAGGCTGTTGAGATCAGGAAATTAGAAACTCCCAGAAAATGGGGAAAATGAAGCTTAACAAAATGTCAAAATTTGTTCACCCTCATAAATGATACCCAGTGACACTAGACTTTCACTTGGATATCACTGACCACAAAAATGAAATTCCTTGCCAGCGATTAACAATCAAGGGTATTGTTCTTGATATAGGCAGTGTTGAAATGAGGCATTATATTCAAGGTGCCCATAAACTTATTCCATTTGAACAGATAGAGGCACTACTTTCCTTACAGTTCATGGACTTTCCCCATCACCCCATATCAAAACCTTAATTCAGACAAATTCAGCTCAGAAGCAACCAGTCCCTCTCCCCTTCTTTGTACTCTACCTATCATAGTAAAAGCAAGTGGAAACTTGAAGCTCAGTCACATGTAAATTCTAGAAGAGTGGAATTCAGAAAAGGATTTGCAACACAACTTGACTCTTGAAATCTCAATGTTCAGAGTTGTGACTTCATGTAGGGCACAGAGATCGGAAAGCACAGAGACATTACTGATACAGAGGCATACTGATCTATTAGCGTACGTACTGGAGCTTGAAGTTTGTCAGAATGGAGCAAGTCCTCTTGAAACGCATTTCTGAGCACATAAAGGAGAATAAGGTGGTTGGGACAGTCAGCATGAATTGACAAAAGGTAAATGATGCCTGACCAACTTGATTTACCTCAGTAATAAAATCATGGGATTTGGGGAAGAGAGGAGAAAAGTGGATATAATTTATGTGAATTTTAAGAGGATTTTCAACACTGTCTCCCACAGTATTCTCATTTCAAAGGTACAGTCCAGGTAATGGACAACTAAAAGTGTAACAAACTGACTGGATAGTTGAACTCAAAGGCTTATGTTAATGGGTCATGTTCTATCTGGAGACTGGTAACAAATGAAGTACTTCAGAGATCTGTAGTGAGACATATCCTGTTCAATGTCTTTACCAATGAGCTGGAGGAGCTAACAGAGTGCATGCTCATCAAGTTTAAAGATGACACCAATTTTGGGGTGGGGGACCAGTTGATATATTCAAGGATAGGGATACAATCCAGACGGACCTAGGCAGGTTGGAGAAATGGGTTGATAGGCACCTTATGAAATTCATCAAGGAGAAACACAAACTCCTGCCCATGGGACAGAGGAGCCCTGGCAATGACACAGGCTGGAGATGGACATACTGGGATCAGTTCTTTGGGAAAGGCGCTGGGGCCCAGTGGACAGCAAACTGAGCCTGAGCCAGACGTACAAACTGGCAGTAAATGCAGCCAACAACATTGTGGACTATATGAACAGAAGCATGGCCACCAGATCATGAGTGATTATCCCCCTCTATTCAGCACTTGTTAGACCATGTCTGCAACAGTGTGCCCAGTTTTGGATGCCCCAATACAAGAAACACATTCATAAACTAGAGCTCAGCAGAGTGCCACAAAAGTGGTGGGGGCTGGAGAACTTGCCCTGTGAAGAGAAGCTGAGGGATGTGGGACTTGTTCAGCCTGGAGCAGGGACAGCTTCAGAGGCATGTAACTGCAGCCTGTAAGTGCCTACAGGGAGATTATGGAGGAAACAGAGCCAGGGTCTTCACAAGGTGCATGCAAGTTGCAAGGTGGGAGGATGAGGGACAATTGTCATAAAAACCAGGGGAGGTTTCATGTGGATACAAGGACAAACTTTTTCCCCACAGGGGCCTCTTCCACGACACTGGAGAAGGTTGCCCAGATGATCTGTGCAGTCTCCATTCTTGGAGGTTTTTGAGATCTGCTAGGTTAAACCCTAAACACTAAGGTCTGATCCTATAGCTAATCCTGCTTTGAGCAAGAGGTTGGACTAGAGACCTCCTGAGGTCTCTTCCTACCAGTTATCCCATGATCAGAAACTTTCATGTCACAACTCCTGGTCCAACTAGTGAGTGACAACACATGGCGAAGGTCATTGTGTTTTCTTCTAGTGAGGTTCCATATTGCACTAAGGGATAAATGTGTCTTAATTTTGTGTATTTATTTTCAATAATTTAGCATTCCATTACCACCTGCATCCAACATCTCCAAACATGAGGAAAGAGCCCATGTTTTTGAGAAAGTAAAGACGAAATCATGGCTTAGCAAATAGAAGTTTCTACTTAAGCTTCCCTAGAGTGAGAGAGAGTGTATCATACCTTACAGGGTAACATAGCCATTAAATAAGTCAGCAAGTCAGTCACCCCTTCCTCTGCAGCTCTTCCTCATGCAATTATGTGTAAATTTTCTTGCCCTTTTTTGAATGAGGTGTTTTATATTCCTTTCAAAGGTAAACAAGCATGTTTTACTTAGATTTCATGCAGTCATGAAACAACAGAACCCATTAGAACTTTCAATTCCTAAGCTGCACACAACTTTACAGGCTTAGTTAACCCTAAAAAATGATGTATATTGATGGGGACAAGGAAGTAAAGAGTGAATCTATATTCCAACCCCCTTCAAATTCAGATCACTACATTGCCTCCCCAGGAACTTCCTGGTCTTGATGACACTCTTCTGCTGCGATGTAGCAAAAAGAAAAAGAAATTGTAGAGAGTTGTAGCATAGAACTGTTCATTTGCCCTACCTAGCAGTTATCTTTAATATCACACTTCGGGATTAGGAATAAGACTGCTCATTAAAGTCTTTATTGCAGTGAAGATCCAACATCTTCAATACCAAGAAAATTCACACTCATTTCTTTAACAGCTACTAACTTTTTTAAAAAAAGGGAGTAAAGGAAAGAGAATAATCAGTTTATTGCTCATGTGCTATGGCTCAATAAAGATTATTGCTTTTGATACTGCCACTCTTCTTGACCATTCTGCTTTTTTTTTTTTTCCTTAATTTATCCTTTTCTACCACTTTCTATGGTATTGTCTACACATTGTCATATGTTCTACAGTATATATAAAAAAATATACAAATTTACAACATTATTTTTCCACAAGTGGTAATTTGTGGAAAAATGTCCTGAACAGCATTAGAGACCACATTCAGTTTTTGTAAATGTTGTAATATTTTTTTTGTTTTACTGTAAATCTTTCAGAATGCACAGACTCTGTTGTTGTTGTTGTTGTTGTTTTTCTAGTCCATTGTAGAGCCAGACTCCAGTTTCCCACATGGATCTCCAGATCTCCCAGTAACTGGGATATGAGGACACTGGCAAAAAACCTCTGACAAGCAGAATCTGCTAAAAAAGAAAAGTCTTAATATCTGAAGTTTTTTTCAGAAGGGAATTTGAATGAGTAGGAAGGCCCTCTTTAAAATTCAGTAGGTAAGCTTTTCTTGTTTATTGGTTTTATTACTTGTGTGACCTTTACTTTACAAACAGGAACAGTTAGCAAATCCATGCAGCTTACTTCAGCTGAAGATTTCTAAGCCTTTCACTGAAAATCTGGATGATTTTTTTCTGCTCTGCAGGACATTACAATGTATAATTTGGCAAAGAAAATCTTAAATGTTTTACTGGTCACCTGCTGATCAGTAATTAACTTCATATCCTCCCCTCTGTTTAACACAATATGAGAATATTAATTTGCTTATGAAGGAATGCTGACAATTTGCCTGACTTGTCACCTATTTTGATGAAAGACGTACTTCAGAAAGAGCAAAAAGTCTCTTCTTCCTGGTGTGCAAAAATTAGCCAGAATGACAGGCAGCTGAGCATTATAAAAATGTCTGCCACTCTACTTTCACTCATACTTCAACCTTTTCTTCTAATCTGAATAATGTCTATCCCTCTCCTATCTTTCAATCAAGTTACGAAATCCTGAACTTTCAGATTCTGGACAGGATGAGAAGTGCTTAAGGACCTCAAAAAAACTTTGAAAAAAAGAGCTTCTGCCAATTTTCTCACCTGTCTGGTACTTCAAGTGTGAATTTTTATAATGTAAACTGATGAGTAATTATTAATGTCTTCCAGTACCACCTCATATACAGACCTCTTGTCTTTTCCTCTTAAATTTACTGCACAGAAATAAGCATACGTGATCACAGATTTTGAATCTAGTCTGTGTCAAAGTGTGGGCAATATGACTAGTGCATTGGGAAAGTATAAACTTTGAGTACATATCTTACACCACAGGTCTGTACATGTGTAGTAGGCTACACATCCCAAGAGGAGGTCTGGATATAAAAGAACATATGTCAAGGCAGATATATGGATCTATAATAGCCCTATTCATGCAGAGCTAAGTGAGGAACTTTTGTCCTCCATTTCTCTCTTTAGGATCACCTTCTTTGGTGATACGTCAGTGATGTTGTGGACATGCACAGACCCATTCCAAACCAAAGATAGATTTTCAGGCTGTAGGGATCAGTATTCAAGAGTCAACATTTGCAAGCTGTCCTATGAATGCACTAGCTCTTTTATCATCCTATTGTCTTCAATAAGTGCAATTATTTGTAAATATCACTGCAGAATTGCTTTCACTCTTTTAGATGAAATCTTGATTTTTATCTGAGGTGTTGGTGCTGAAAAGCTAAATTGAGAACCAGCAGCATGCTGCAGAGATGAGAAGATGTCAAATTTCCTGAACCTTCTTGTAAAGACTTTTCTTTCCCCAGGATAGTTACTTTTCTCTTATCTTAAACAAGTGAGTCAGTTATTTCATCAGGAAGAGAGGATGATAAAGTGTTCCTTACTGAAGAAAGAAATGTATGAATCTCTCTCAGTCCACTGGTAGGTACCAGAGTACACAACATGTCCAAAAGGCACCCTACTTTTCTATATCCAGTCAGGACATCCTTTCTCTTTAGGCATTTCTTACACTTAATCTAGTCTATCATGTTATATGGTGGATATTATATGTAATTCCCTCCAGTCTTGCCATAAGAACGGTATCTCACAATAAACTGGAAACTAATGTTATTAAGTTATTAGATAAGTAATTCATAACCAGTGCTTTTAGGTTTTGGTTTTTTTTTAATTAAGAGGCAATTGTAAGAGCTAAGATATAGGGAAAATATAGTATACTATCCTTTTTTAAACACTAAGAATTGACTGATAAATGGAAGATTAACTACATTTTGAATGGCATCTTGAAGCAGTTGAAGTAAAATTGTCCATGGATAACTGGAAGATGACTAGACACCATGTTTTATCTGACAAGTAAATTGATCTAAATCAGAAGATTTCTAGAATGACATTTTAGGTTTATGGGAAGTGTTTTAAAATAGCTTTGCTGGAAGACAAAGCTAACAGCTCATGTGATCAAATTAGAAGAAAGTTTAGGTGTACAGTACCTATATACATTAATAAACATGGCAAGATATTATAAAATTATATATTTTACATAAATAACATCTCCAGTGGAAAAAATGCATGATAGAAAAAAAATGCTTCTGAAGAAAGGAATTTAGTATAGAAAACCTGTTTTTTTCTCAAAGACTATAATCTCCAAGGTAGCTGTTTGGGAGAGGGGTGTTTTTGTTGTGTTTTCTTTTTTCTTGCCTTTTGTGTGTGTGTGTTTGGTAAAGGCCCATGCTTCAAGATGTAATTCCTTCACATTACTTTGCCCCACGTATAGAGACAAGTTTCTGTGTGATAAAATTAAAGCTATTGAAACTTGCTTCTCTCTGTGGTGAATTTCATATAAAACATTAATAACATGAAAGCAGAAAAAAACCTGGCACACATTATCAGTATTTCTTTCTTATAGAATTGTTCATTGATTGACATTTTAAGTTTATTTCTTTCCTTCCACACCTCTGTGGTCTGTGACCATCAACAGAACAGATTAAGATTCAGTTTTTCAAAACTGTTTACAGGCAGTTTATATTGCATTGTGATCTGTTTATACTGTCCTATTTTTTTCCTGTCAAGTTTATATATTCAGTTGCCACTAACAGTGATCTAGTTTAGTTTGAATAGTTTCAATGTAAAGCTCTTCTGAATAGAATAATTAACATTCCTCTTTTTAAAATATCTTGCATACAATCTCGGTCTAGGTTTTACAGTCTTACCAAGTAGTGCCACAGCTAACCATCTGAGTTACTTAGTACTAACACTTAAATTGTACTTGATAACAGCAATTTGAATATTTCTAGGCATATTACAAATTTGTTATTTATGTGGTAGTCCAGGCCGGATACTATTACTAAACTCATTTAAAAAAAAAAACCAAAAACAAAAACCAAAAAACTTTGATTGTATACTGAAAATATCTGGTTGAAATGTTTGTATCCTGTTTCAAGGAAAAAGAAGCAATGATACCATGCCCAGAACCACAGTCAAATCCATAACAAACCTAGAGAAACAAGGATACACTTGGTCAAAGGAAAACCTTAAAACATTTCTACTTTTTAACATGCAGCCATGTAGTTAGCTATGTGTCATTCCTTGGCTACTGGACTACAGACCATTTACAAAAGCAAAAACAACAACAACAAAACAAAACAAAACAAAACAACCCAAAACTTAAAAACAATCTCTATAGATTATGGAAATTGAGCTTGCTTGTGCATCCACATAGTGCATGTGTATGTGTAGGTGTGTAGATGTACATTTCAAGAATTACTTGAACTGGTTTACCCAATGTGTCCTGTTATACAGAATCAGTCAAGAAAAAATACAGAGCTAGCTTGCATATAGCAAAAATCCATTTTATCCTTTCACTAACAGGTGAAGAGCTGACACACCAGCCATTATATGCTACTCAGGGCAAGCTTCCAGGAGTAAGAAGAATGCATTTCTTAGTATATCTTCTAAAAAACTATGCAAATATACATTGAAATCATTGGTTAGCCCTCAGCTGAGCAGTACAGATTTAGAGCAGTATTTCACACCCCATGGTGCAATAAAATTATTTTAAGTGCTTCTAAACTTAACATCAAATCACTTACTGAGAGTAATTAAAGTGAAGACAGGCCATGGAATTATTTAACAAAAAAAGTTATGTTGGACAGGTAAAATATTCAGCTGTTTAACATAGGTTTTAGTACACCAATTCTATAAAAATAAGACAAAATAGTGAACACAAATAAGAACAAAAATCACTTAAAGACTTGTTAAACTTGAGGCACCATTTCCTCCTTACACTTGAGTCCTCCAATACTAGATCTTCCACTTCTGGTTCCCTCCCTGAGGCTTACAGTCACGAGGCCTTCCTTGCACATTGAAGGGGAAATTTTAGTAGCACCCGGGAAAACAAAAATCAAAAGAAATGCATATGAGTTTTAAGTACTCCAAATCACATGTACTCCATGAATTCAGATATTATTTTTAGGAAGAAAGTTCACCAATATTCAGTTACAGGTAATTTCTTTTCACTAAAAGCCTCAGAAAGAAACACTAGGCAATAAATGTGATCAACATTAAACCACAGAAGTGATTTACTGTGTTTGGACAACTCTTAAAAATACTAAACATTGGCAGAAAGAATGAAAAAAAAGGATACAGTCTTAAAAGTTCCTGTTAGTCTCAAATTAGAGATCAGAGAGTGAGCAATACAGATTTCTTGCCTAGTAATTCTGAAAGGCTTAAGATCAGTTAAATTTAGGCTTTTGGTTAATTTAGGGGGGAAATGCATCCTATGATATAAAGGTCAAGAAAAGGCATTATAGCTCCAACAAGAGATTCCTTATTCTTCCTGAGACACAGGTTTTTTCTTCTAACATCATTATGACTCTTTTTTTTTCTCAATTGTTTCTATTTTTCTAAAAATCTCTTCCAGCAAAATGTCTAAATGTGGAGATGTTTCCAGCCAGTGTAGTCTGAGCTTTTCTGTGCATGTTACTGTCACCTTCTGCTTAACAAAGGGACATCCTTTATTTTCAGGAAGACCTAGATGGATGCCACTAAAAGGAAACAAGCTGACTTTCAAATATTCTTCATCTTCCCCTGTAGCCTCTCTCCCTGATTCGTGCTCTCTCCAGTTACTATGTTAAGTTTTCAGATCATTCTTGAACCTCATTCTCTCTGTCACGTATATCTAGTATGCCAGTTTGATATGCTCATCAAGACAAGACAAAGAACTCATTTTCTATGGCCAGGCCACCACTAGAGAGCATTGAGATCATACAAACTCTTCACTGAGATGGTGGTCAGTCACTGGAACAGGTTCCCAGGGATGTGGTCATGGCACCGAGCCTGTCAGAGTTCAAGGAGCATCTGGATGACACTCTTAGTCATATGATTTCATTTTAGGTAGTCCTGCGAGGAACAGGGAGTTGGATTCGATGATCCGTATAGGTTCTTTCCAACTTGAGATATTCTATGGTTCTATGAATTTAAACACTTACAGGCCATTCAGCTCTCCTCAAAAATAGAGTCACTGTATGCCAGTCATTTCTATTTTTTATAGTTTATTCTGTCTGTTCCTTGGATGATCTGCTGTCTGCTTCACATTTCCCTGGATCTCCTGGGAAATGATGTTTCAGAGAATCCTTGGGTTATATTTTGGCTTGGGATTAGGACATACAGTTTTCTTCAAAGTGGCAACACCTTCTATTGCTCAAGTGGGGAACAAATATCAAACCTCGATTCAGACTGTTATTGCTGCTACACAAAAATATACAGTTTTTCCATTTTGGTGTCCTCACACCTTTGTCTTCTTTCTTTCTACTGCATGGGACCCAATGTCCATGCTCATTCTCATGTTCTTGATATTGCTCCGCTATACAAAAATCACAACAAAAAGTAAAAGTAGGCAAGACTATTCATACCCTAAATGGGTTAACAGAGCTGCATGACAGTGAAGCAGAGTCTTTTTAACTGGATCGGATGAACTCTCTCCGTTTTTTAGGGTAGAATATCTTGTAGTAGAACAACCATCTGCAAAGACAGGAAACTATGTCTAGTTCCCTTCTCTACCTGAAGATATTTAAATTAGGTGTCTCCATTTCTCTAGAAAATGACCAAACACCAAGCTGCAGAGTATTCCAGAACAATGTTACTTAACTTATGATTAATCTTAAGTCAATGGTGATGTTTTTCAAGCAGTACCAGTGACACACACATGGAATAAAGCCCAGGCACAAATAAGAGTTCTTTTCCATTCATTCCACAACAGTTTGATATCATTTGTTGAAAAGTTTATATGAGTAGTGGCAATCAAGGGATGCTGGTCTTTGTCTACTTAACAATTGCAATTTACAAACCCCAAGATGAAGTTACAGTTCTCTCTCGTTTCATGACAAAAGCTTCAAACAGAAGAAAATATAAAATTGATTTAGAATATATTTCTGAAAGATATTCTCTAAGAATTATGAGCTGTTTGCAAGAAGCAATTGATAAAATATTATGGCCTACTTAGTGCAATGGGTCATAATAACCTTAAAATAGACTGTCATAGAAACTAGGACATTGGGGGAAAAAAAAAAAGAACAAAATTTCAAAGCTTTGCGGAAGAGAGTTACGGTAACAAGGAGTAACAACTTTCGTTTATTTTCAGGGGTTTTCATTGGCCAAAACTTTGGGCTTAAACGAATATATTTTAAAAATGGCACTGATTTGCCTGTTTAACTGAAGAGCTAAAATAAGCAGATGCTTGCCCATCTGCCATCGCTCTTTCTGCCAATGTCCAAGAAAGCACAGTTCAAAACAGCAGTGTTTGAGGTACCTCTATACAGCAAATATTGGCAACTGAAAGCATTTTCTCTGCAAATTTAGGAAATACACAGAAATCCTTGCTCTAACAGAAGAAGTAATAAGTTGTTTACCAAAATTATTCACTTCATTCCTTTTTGTATATGTCATCTTTTTCAAGACTTGCATGGTGTTTCTTCCAATAACAATAAGTAACCTTCCATTATTGGTTCTAAGATGATGAAACAAGTGGATACTACTTACTGATGGGCATCAAACTCTACATAAATCCTTGTTTAGCGATAGCAACAAAATATCACTTCAAAGAAAAATAGATAGGCTCTGTAGCTGTATATATGGCACTAAAGCAAAAATATTTTTCAGATCATTAGAATTTGAGAAATTCATGGATTATTTTTATGTAGAAGCATGTCAAAAACAATTGACATATGACACACAGAAAAAAAGAAAGACTGTTACACTAATTTGATAAGACTTGATTTGCATTTAGGTTTATATTTAGATTTGCCAGGAATTAATCTATTATTATGATTAATATGATTATGATTATTATTTCCTGCCATTTTATAGAAATATGTGCTGAATTTGATAATAAAATAATTTTAAAATATAAATATTTCCTACCAGAAAAGTAATATGTGTCTGACAACAGAAGCAATATATTGTAGTTTTCTAGAATACCTGCAAGTGATAGGCATCCTCTTGCTCTTTGGACACGTACTGTTGAGTATGCACTGCTGCAGTTTGAAAAGTGAGTCAGTGACAATGACATCATGAGGTTCCGTATTCATCCTTCTCTCAAAGCTGCCATAATGCATCTGTTTTCTTTGTAAGTCAAAGGGTGATTTCTATGATTGTTAGCACTGCAGTTTTGACCTAAGATCTGAAAAACAAACCACACTCTTATCCAATAATCTTGCAATCAGGGATTACTGGACAATTTTGCGCTGGTGATGCATTAGATAGAAAATTATATAAGATAGCTTTGAATAATTGCTTTTTCTTAGCAACACTAGCAAAAGTAAAATTTATTAAATCTCTAAAATTAGAGAGAAGTACTATTTTTAATGTGTTCCACTAGTTATTTTGACCATATTTTCTACAGTAAAATGAGCCCTACAAAGTTGATTTATTTCGCTAAAGAAAGAAAATAAGTTTTTCTAATGTTATAGAATTCGGTATGAAAATAGTTATGTTATTACTAGATTCAACTAACTTAATAGTTTGTGATTTACAGACATTTTGGTGAGTACTTGGGGTTTTTATTGAAATTTTCCTGGAAAGTGCATCACAAATTTTCACAAACAATTCTTTAATCAGATCTTTTTAACAAAATATATTTTTTTATTTTTTTGTTATTTATAATATGATATTTTTCCCCTGTAAAATGTTGTGGTTGTCCACTGAGGAAGAAGAAACATCATTACATTTAAATAGCCAAACAATCCATGATAATAAAAATGCATAATAAAAATACTTTTTTCCTGTGATTCTGAGATCTATCCTTCTTTGCTTAAATGCTTTTGAGAACTGAATTCTGGTTCAAATTATAGAATGCAGGCTATGGAGTACTGCAAGTAAGTGCATGGAAAAAATGAAGACAATGAATATATTATTTTACTGATTAAAAGGGCAAGGAACATGATTGCTGTTAGGAATGACTAGTTGTGTGAGTAGCACTGAGAGTGTTGCAAATATAGGAAACAAATAAAGACTAGAATGGACTAGTATTTCATTCTTAAACTAGAACATTGATCTTCATACTATGTGACAGGGAACATTTAAATGTTTTATTTTTTTCATTAAATAGCCTGACAGAGAATCAAATAGCTTCACACAGAAGCAAGAAGATAGTCTCAAACCACAGTTTAAGCACTACCATTTCCCTCCTCATAAAAAAAATAATAATAATAAAAAAAAGTCTGTCTTGAGGTATCAGAGCATGCAAGGTAAACAACTATGTGGGAAGGACTCTTTTCCACATGAAACAAAGGGAGGAGGATGGAAGAATGTTCAGTAAGGTGAAGAATATAAGCAAGGGTCAGCCAGAATCATTTCAGTATTAGTAACAGCATATCTTCCAAGATAGATGTCTGAAATGAGTGACGAAGCCAACATTGACAAGATGGAGCTTCTATAGAGAGAAAGATAGAGTTTCTGTGCAACTGCCAGCTGGTTAAATAAACATTTTTCCTTTTCCTTGTTTTATATCCCTCTTCCATGTATGTAACCAAAGAAAGAAAAAAAGTTGTCTCTTGTCTTTTCCCTTTCTCTTCTTCTCAAAATCCATAATCTTTACTGTGCATGTTATGTACCTCAGTTTATAAAACTTTTTTTAAAAAATACCAGTTTTGTTGCACAAGTACTTCAAGAATTATAAAACTTTGTGTTTTAGCTTACACATTGTTGTGGTTTAACCCCAGCCAGCAAGTAAGCACCATGCAGCTGCTCACTCACTCCCCCTGCCCCAGTGGGATGGGGGACAAAATCAGGAAAAGAAGAAAAACTCGTGGGTTGAGATATGAACGGTTTAATAGAACAGAAAAGAAGAAACTAATAATGATAATGATAACACTAATAAAAGGACAATAGTAGTAATAAAAGGATTGGAATGTACAAATGATGCACAGTGCAATTGCTCACCACCCGCCGACTGAAACCCATCTAGCTCCTGAGTGGTGATACCCCCTGCCCCCACTCCCCCCAGTTCCTATAGTAGATGTGACGTCCCATGGTATGGAATACACCGTTGGCCAGTTTGGGTCAGCTGCCCTGGCTGTGTCCTGTGCCAACTTCTTGTGCCCCTCCAGCTTTCTCGCTGGCTGGGCATGAGAAGCTGAAAAATCCTTGACTATAGACTAAACTCTACTGAGCACCAACTGAAAACATCAGTGTGTTATCAACATTCTTCGCATACTGAACTCAAAACACAGCACTGTACCAGCTACTAGGAAGACAGTGAACCCTATCCCAGCTGAAACTAGGACACCCGTGCTGGTTTTTTCCACACTCTACTTCTTACAAACACACGTGTTGAAAGCCAAAATATAAAAAAAAATTGGTTTAATGCAATGTAGTCTAATTGAACTGGGGCTTGGAAACAAAGAATACAGGCTACACATACTACAGAGAATATTTTGTCTTGGAAGTCAATGAGTTAGAAAATCACAGTCAACTCAACATGAACCCACAGAGCAATCCTGTGACTAACAAGGCTGATATGATCCCTGGATATTAAAAAAGGAACTGCAGAACAAAACCAGTGACGTGATTGTAAGCAAGAAGTTGTTCACTGTGAGGGTGGTGAGGCACTGGGAGAGGTTGCCCAGAGAGTTTGTGGCTGCCCCATCCCTGGCAGTGTTCAAGGCCAGGTTGGATGGGGCTTGGAGCAACCTGGTCTAGCGGAAGGTGTCCCTGCCCATGGCAGGCGGGGGTGGAATGAGATTGTCTTTGAAGGTCCCTTCCAATCCAAACCATTCTATGATTCTATGACGATAAAAGTAGGCCTAATGCTATGTGGATATAGAGCAAATGAGGTATCTGTCCCATCTCACAATAAGTCAAATCCTACTAAATAATAGGAATGGGATACTATCATCCCTACCTCCCTTTATTTTCAAAATCATGATGATTAGAACTTGTTATCCTCCAACTTAAAATGCTGTTTCCCACATCCAAAGGACTATTATTTGTTCTGTGGAAATGGAAATGAAATTACAATTTGCCTTATTTCTGAAATATGCTTAAAATAAACTAATTTATAAAATCTTCTTGGAAAGCTCTTGCCTAGCAAAGAATATTCTAACAACATGTCCTAGTTTCAGCTGGGATAGAGTTAATTTTCTTTCTGGTAGCTGGTACAGTGCTGTGTTTTGGATTCAGTATGTGAAGAATGTTGATAACACACTGATGTTTTCAGTTGTTGCTAAGCAGTGTTTAGACTAGGTCAAGGATTTTTCAGCTTCTCATGCCCAGCCAGCGAGAAGGCTGGAGGGGCACAAGAAGCTGGGAGGGGACACAGCCAGGGCAGCTGACCCAAACTGGCCAACGGGGTATTCCATACCATGGGACATCATGCCCAGTATATAAACTGGGGGGAGTTGGCCTAGGGGAGGATCACTGCTCGGGAACTAACTGCGCATCAATAGGTGAGTGGTGAGCAATTGTACTGTGCATCACTTGTTTGGTATATTCCAATCCTTTTATTATTATCGCCATTTTATTATTGTTATTACTATCATTATTAGTGTCTTCCTTTCTGTTCTATTAAACAGTTCTTATCTCAACCCACGAGTTTTACTTTTTTTTCCCGATTCTCTCCTCCACCCCACTGGGGGGTGTGTGGGGGAGAGTGAGTGAGCAGCTGCATAGTGCTTAGTTGCTGCCTGGGGTTAGACCACAACACAACAAAATATTTTTATAGAGCAAGAAAGACTGAGAAAGATACTCAAACAAGAAAACAATTAGACATTTGCAATCATAACTGCGATGTCAGAACTGAACCTTTCAAAAAGCCAGAATGCTCTTCTGCAGTTTGCAGGTTACCTTTTGAACTTACATAATCAAAAGGAGAATAATTTCTGTGGGACCTAAGAGTAATGAACAGTTTGTGCACAACTTTGTTTCAGTCCTTCCCCTATGACAGGGATTCCAAGAATTACCCTTACAGTCTCTTTCCACATCTGAGCATCAGTTGCCCTGAGATACCATCATATGTATCTTTTTCCTTATTTCAGAAGAGAGACTTGTTTTGTTTAATAATATCTATATGGAGTAGTTAAATCTTTTTGGTAAGCCAAGACAATCGGGAAATAATCAAGAAAAATGATAAGACCACCACTAAACAAGTTTATATTTTAGTGAAGAGAATACTTAAAAATGATAAAAGAATTCTATAGTTTTTTCCAAAATGTGGATAAAAAATTCTTTGAAAACAGATAATTTTTGCAGATGTAGTTTACAGGAGGGATAAGTGTAAGACTCAGGGAAACAGTAAATATTAGAAAGGTTGTGAATATCAGGCTTCACTGTGTTTTTATTGAGTGCTGGCAATATTTGGATGATTTGGGCTACAAATATTAGTATCATTATACCTGAACTAGTGTAATTATTTTATCAGATTATGAATAGCTTAATTAGACTAACTGACAGTAAGATCTCAGGTATAGATATAGACATATAACTTGTGATTTTTAGCCCACAAAAATTTCACAAGATCTTTAGTCCTTTTTGCAACTGAAGTTATTGAAGGTTGGCTGTTGCTTGTACATGACAAATCAAATGGCAAGGTCAGCAAATTTTATCCCTGTTTTTGGGAATGGCTTCAAATTTCAATAGAGTTCCCACATACAGAGCCAGTGTTATTGAATTCAGTAATGTGTATTCTGATGAGCTTTTCCTTGGAGATACACAAAGAGAAGGGAATAGTAGTTAGTATTAACTCCAGAGGGACTGAACTGTCTCACTGATAATGAAATCCACAATTCTCAGTCTAGGAAGGTTTTGAAGGGATCCTATTTGGAGTATCCATAGATATTTGTAGATAGCATAAAAGCAAATAGTATTGACTCTAATCAAATTAGTGTCAAACCTGTCAAGGGAGTTTTCCTCTATATTTCACTAAGTGCAAAATTCTGCTTGGAGAACAGAGTTAACATAGTTTCCTCTGTGATACAGGATTTCTATAGAACTTTCCAGTGTCAAATGTATATTCATTGCTGGTTTTTTGTAAGATCTGAAATTGTTGCAGAGTGTTCATGTTTTCTTTAGTTTCAGAAACTTTGATTTTTGCCTCCCTTGAGGAAGATATATACTCTTTCCAAAGCATCCTTATCAGAATTATTATCTTTTTGACCTTCAAATCATTGCTGTAGATATACTGTGAACAAGGGATAAAACTGGTACTAATAGTGGCTTTCAGTGTTTTAGTATATCTTATTGAGGGAGTTTTCCAAAGTTAGATAGTGGCATACTCTTAAACCATGATGTTGCTAATACTGACCATAGGTACAAACTTCAGATATGAAAAACACATGGATTCCTAGGAAAAAAAAAAAAAAAAAGGGGTGTGTGGGGGGGGGAAGCTATACAGGGTTATAAGAATAATGTATAGTCAAGTTTCTTAGGGTAAAATAACTTACATGTACAATCTAAACTAAAGAAAGATCTGCTATCAAGTTTTTCAATTCCCTCTCAGGAATCATTTTTTGGAGGGCATAGTCAGTTTAAAGTGGTTCTTGCAGGGACAATCAGAATGGCTCACATCACTAAAGGAAGTTTAAAAAAGAAATATGCTTTATGAAGAGCAAAGGAAACCCAACCAGAATCCTCAGAGCTACAATAGGGGAAACTGCTTGCATATTAAGGGAGTAACACAACATTCTCCTTAGTGTGCTTGCCTTCCCATCTCTGTAAGAGAGCTTTAGCAATTATGGAAAGCTTCTGATGTAGTAGATTGCATGCTTCCTTTTTTTTTGTCTTTCCCCCTGCCTTCTTTTTTTTAAGTAATTGAGGATGCAAATCCCATACAGTCAGTATGTTCAAGACAATTCATATGAACTTCTTAAAAGAAAGATAAAAGTTTTTTATCATGACCAGAATATCTTTTTTTAATATGTATTTGAATACCCTTTATAGACCACAGGAGCTACTTCAGCCCCAACCAGACTTTTTGATTGTAAGAACAGATGTTAATTTAACGATGCAGAATATTTCACAATGAACTCTTTCCCAGGCCAAAGTACAAGAATGTGAAGTAGGTAAATTTACCAAATGAACACAGATGGCACAAATATTTTATAATGCAAGAGAATTCTTGCCCAAAACATCACTTAAATACTTTAAAAGCAGCGTCATGGTAAAAATTATCTGGTGTAACCAATTCTTTGTCATCAACAAAAACATCATGTTAAATGCTGTTCAAAAAAGTTATCTCCCATTAAAAGTATACACTATGTCATAAAAAACAAACAAACAAACAAAAGCCCCCACAAAACTCACCAAAACCCCCAAAACAACAACAACAACAATAAATCAATGACTCTCATTACTGTTGGCAGACTCTTAAACACAATCAGCTGATCATGTCTTCCAAAAAGGACAGTAAACTTCTGGCTTCATTTTTCTTATTTCCTGCCCCAACAGCACAGTTAACACTTCATGCAAATATCTTCTCTCACTTTTGTCATTCCCTTTTAATTAACAAGTCATAAAATACTAAATGTCAATGCTCACTCTTCCACATGACTGCCTAGCAGTTAGCCTCTCTGATTAGGTGGACACTCGTCTCATCCGAGCTGTAAATATAAAAATGAAATTAATAAACTGTACAGTATTTACAATCATAGATTTAAAAGCAAATATACAAAACTGTCTAATATCATGAGATGATAAAACATATGGTGTAATTCTATGTAAATCATGCTGTGAAAAAATTAAAATGGAAATTGATGTGATTATTGGCTTTATGCCATGAACTATATCTACTGTATCAGTTATTAAAAGAAGGCAGAAGTAAAGAAACTGCTTACTAAGAAAATTATTCTCCCATTTGGCTTATGATTAACCTGATAATGAAGTCATTAATTAGCACAATTTGAAGAAACATCATGTCCTTTCAATAATGCAGAATCTAATCTCAACATCTGGACAGTTGTGCTTTGAGTTTTAGGCAGACCTGTTACTTCTCCTTTCCCCCTTGCCTCTTTCTTCTGTTTTCTTTATAGAAAATAAATTAACCTCTGGCACTTTAGGTGAAGACAGAACATATACACACACTAAATAGGAGAAGAATATATGGCTAGAGGACTTAAGGAAGACTTATTCTTATCTCCACAACAACAATGATGTTTTTGGTACCATGTAGGCACTTAAGCACAACTTACAAAATTTCTTACTCTTTCATAAAAGCGGAAAATTGTATTATTGGTGTTTGCAGCTTGGCCATAGCAGAACTGAACAAATGATCTTGTCATTCGCTGATGATCTGCATTTCTCTTTGTGGCAAAAGGATTCATTTTTCATATACTCTTTTCAGTTTTGCCACATCACCTCTGGGTACTGGTCACAAATATAAATCCCTGTCCATCCTTAATGTACTAAAAAGGAACATGAAAAGAAATCCCAACCACAAACCCCTCAAAACCCCACAGATGGGAACTTATTCTGTCCCTCCTGGCAATACTGGCTGTGAAGGGATGCTGACTGGTCTGGAAACTCACTTTCATGAGTTTCTCGTGACACCCTCACAAGCCTTATTTGCTTGCACTGTCAAAGAGTCTGATGGGAAGGAACGGTCTGAAACAAGTTGTCAGTACTGACAGTTCAGTTGGCATATGTAAGGTCAGCTCTCATCCTTTTGGAAATTATTGTAAGGAGAGAAAGAATTACACTAATTTATTTGGAGGAATTTTCTTGCATAACAGGACTTAGGAACCGTGGAAAGTGTTGGGATTTTGAGTGGTCAATTAACAAATGCTACACAGAAGAATTCACAGTGTAGCTATTTACTTACACGTATTGTGCTACAGCTGTGATGTCATATTTATTTTTCAGTTAGAGATACATGTTTATTTTCAAGTTCTATATAATGTACAACAAACAAGAATGTTGACTATACGAAAGGAGAAGAAAGGTCACAAAATTGCTGCTGTTTGCCTGTTCTCCAATCCGGGATAACAGGATTCACAAGAAGAGGCTGCTGAAGCCATTTCTCTCATCTGTCCTACATTATCTTTCTTCACATCTTCCTAGGTGAGAGGGAAGGGGAGGAAAGTTTGCTTTGACACTTACTGAGTCACATGTTCCCACAAAAGTCCTTGGCTGTAGTTTAATACTCAATGCTTTCATCACCTTTCAGTTCCATGTTTTATCTTTCCTTTTCAGGTTCCTGCCCCAGTCTTACAAAGCCTCTGCTGGGTGTTTTGATCTTTCTCCTTCCACACCAAGTGCTCCTTCCCAGGGGGTTAAAGGGGAGGGTAGCAATGCTGCTGCTTTTACTCAGGCTTTGCAGCACAGATTTAATCACACATACACGCTCTGCTGGAAGATCCTCCCAAGCCCATTTTAACAGCTCAGATTTTTCTCTAAACTTCTAGATAACCTTTCTTACTGTCTAATTTAGATTAGACAGTGCTTTAGATGTGTCTTTAATGATCAAAGTCAGACCAGAAGGAAGTTTGTACAGACACCACCTATGGACTGTTTTGCATAACAAGATCCCTGGGGCAGTTTTTTAAGATATCCTTCATTTTTGTATCCTTGAACTGCAGGTACTGTTTTGTCCTCTCAATTACCAGCTGTGAAATTGGATTTGTGCATCCTTAATATGTGAATGCAATTGGGCTCTTAAAGGTCTAGAATAAGTGATATTAGTTGCAGCCAAAAACACTCCAGGGTGCAAAACTGAACATAATATTTTCATACACACAGAAAGAAACCACCCCGGGACTAGTCTCAAATGAAGAACTGTAATTGCAGCACTGAAGGAATTTAAAGCTAGCAAGGTAGCAGTGAAGGCTGACCAAATGAATTAGAAGACAGCATGTAAGCGTCCCAAGGCATTAAACACTGATATTAAAGCAAAGATCAAATCCAGGAAACTGGATATAAAATACACAAGATTTTATTGTGGATTCATTGTAAAGGTATCCAGATTTTTTATTTAAAACATCCAGAGAGGTTTGAAAGCTAGACATTTGTCCCCTAGAGAGAGAAATAATTTGCAAAAGCACAGGAGAGTCAGGAATCTGTAGCTTTCTTAGGAGTTTGATTGCATCAAGAGACAGAACTTTAAAATGATTAGGTAAAGAAGGGATAGCAATGGCATATGGTCTGTTCTGTAACTTAGCTCAGAAAAAGAAAAATCAACATTAAAATGGAAATAAAATCCCATTGCTCTATGCCATTAAAAAGAATACCTGCTAGAAAAAGAGGCTGAGATAATAAGTCTTCTAATATTTAAAATACAAGGCAAAATACAAATTATACATGTCTGAAAAAATGATTGCTTTCTCATTGTTTAAGGATTGTGAGTTCAGAAAAAAACATTATGATCATTTATTCCTGCATCAGACTCTGGTATTCTTTTCTGACTAAGCTGAATGGCATACAAAAATGGTATTTTAATTTTTCCGTATTTCAATAAATACTGAAAATATCAGCTTCAAGAATGAAGGAGCTGGTTGGTAATTTTCACCTTAGTAAATGCTATAGGAGGAAAAGAAGAAAAGGTGGAATAAATGACTATGGTAATTTTTGTTTTTCAAACAAGTTCTCTTTAATGAATCAATAAAGGCAACCATTATGCCTGTAAATTGTGTTTATACATATATATTCCTACAATGTGTCAGTACAAAATCCAATGAATGAGAGATATACAGACGATTTTTTTTAATACTATGACAGCAACAGGTTCACTGATGTTAGTATTAGCCTACATATACAAAGCTCTCAAGTAGGCAAAGACAAAAAAAAACAAACCAGAAACACTGAGAGAAGTGAGAAAGTAATCTGAATAGTTTACCCATAGAGAAATCTGAAAGAATACCTTACAAATAAAATGATTTACAACTAGTGCATTAAGTTATTAATTTATTTGATTCTTTAAAATAAATCATAGCCAAAAAAAAAAAAAAAAAAAAAAAAAAAAAAAAAAAAAAGATTTATTTTGCTTCCACCAAGATTTCAACAAAGACAGTAAAAAACAAGGAGCTATAACATACCTGGTAGCTTACTCTGAGTTTGGGAAAAAAAGCCCCATCTGCCAAAGGATTTTAAAATCCTGAGAAGGCAGAGGTAAGATGGTAGGTGTATAAAAAAAATAGAAGTGAGGTCAAAGTTACATATGCCCAAGAACAGAAACAGCAGCAAAGGAATTGGCCATGGGAGGGACTATCAGGAAAGAAGCATCTGTATTTATTTTTTCAAATATTATACAGGAAGAAATAGTTCCTAAATGCAGTAGGACATAGCAACTGATTAACTCTGAGATGAATTGTTCATTGCATTAGATTTGGGGGAAAATGAAAAGTAAAAATAATAAAAATAATTACTATTTCCAGAACTTAAAAGTTTTGTAAAGAGCTAATGCTCTGTTTAACATGAAAAAAAGAAGAAAAAAAAAAAAGCAGTTTTATAGTGTCTGAAGGCAAATAATGTCTACATTTGAATTTGAAAACTTTTATCAACTCTTTGTCTGCACCATAACCTACCTGAATTTAAAGCAGGTCTGTTACTAAGAAGAATCCCTAAAGAAAATTATTCCTAGTCTTAGAAGGTAATACCTTTTCCTGTAATTAATTTATGCTGTGAAATCACTCAGACTCTCAGAATTGCAGTGTCAGGCCTGTGTTGTTATTTTTAAAAAAAAGTATTGTATTTATTAGGGCCTGAACTGAAAGTTCAACTAAAGATCCCCCAATATCAGTTTAGTTGCCCCACACCCAAACAAACCTTGTGTTTAGAGCTGCAAATAACCACACACATAAGGAAAGATTTGCAAGTGAATATAGAAATAATGGGTTCCTTAGGGAATACTGCAGATTTTTGTGCAACATCACTAACACACTTTTAAAGTTTCACACCCAGTTCCTGATGGACTGTCTCAGTCACAGTCAATCACTATTTTACTTTCCCCTGCTATGATATCCATGCAGTGACGTCTCACCCACTTCATTACATCATGGTTTCTCCGCAAAGTACAGGGCATGCCAAAAAGAACAACAAAAGCTACACCGCCCTTTTTTGTCACATACTGAAAGTCTCAGAAAATTTGTTTGCTTATAAACTAGCACAAAGTATCCCTTCTGATTTATTTTAGTCAGTGAACATGTGTATTCAATGGTTTAACTGCACAGGAGAAGAGGCTCCCAATGAACTTACACAAGACAGCTAAAAAAGAGAGAAGAGAAGAGAAGAGAAGAGAAGAGAAGAGAAGAGAAGAGAAGAGAAGAGAAGAGAAGAGAAGAGAAGAGAAGAGAAGAGAAGAGAAGAGAAGAGAAGAGAAGAGAAGAGAAGAGAAGAGAAGAGAAGAGAAGAGAAGAGAAGAGAAGAGAAGAGAAGAGAAGAGAAGAGAAGAGAAGAGAAGAGAAGAGAAGAGGAGGAAACCACACTCAAGCAAAGTGGTGGCATGTGAACATCTGAACCACACTTTGGAGCACTGCTACTTTCATCAGCATTTACCCTGGGTGCCCCCCAGGTGCACACTGGGCTGGGCAAATGGGATTCATCCTTCCTGCCATGTGTGGAGTCAAGGAGGAAGGGAATCGGAGTGCCTGGTCTGGGAGGGAACCCCCGCCGTGCCGGTGAGCACCTGAATCTGGGCCACCAGGAGCCAGCTTCTCCATGCACCGAGTGACGCTCTTGTACTTCCAGCCTAGGTTTGACATCTGGATTAAATTCTGCACCTGCTGACCATTCTTTATCCTAATGAAACAGAAAGAAATGCCATGCTGCTGGCTCAGTTATGCCTTTTGTAAACATCAAGTTATTTCTAACAAGTACAAATTTCGCTGTTTCTATATCAATCTGTTAGTGAGGCCAAGTACTCTGAATTCCTAATTTTAATCAGATGCTGGTATAAGTCATGTTTTCTGCATGCTTTTTACCTGCTACCTGTTTTTTTCTTTATTGTTCTAAGGCCTTACAAAAATAATTAACCACTTTAAAAGAAGCATCATTTTAGTAGAGTGATAAAATAATTTTCTTCCTGGGTGGCTTTCGTGGAAGATTTTAATAAGCAGTCTTCACACACAAATATGGTACTACCATTCTTATTGTGCATATATTACCTTTTATTGATTTTTCATGAAAATAAAGCTGAATGCCTTGTTTAGCAAGTTCTGCTTTTAGTTTATATTTCTGAATTGCCTTTTTCTGAGATAGAGAAAAGGCATTGCAAAGTTACTTATATTTTTTTATTCCTTTGAGATGCGGAAGTAAACTACTAAATTACCTAATAATAAATATTCTATAAAGTTATGTATACTTCCATGGATACTAAAGTGTATATTAATCACTAATTCACACACGGAAAATATTACCCTGCAATAATATTCTGCTAATTTAACAAAAGAGGAAATTGAGGTATAAGACTTTCATCACAGGTGACAAAACTATACAAGGATCAGAATCTTCGTCATCTTCTACAGATCTGTTGACATAAGTAGACTTCTCATAAGTAGACTTCTTCCCTACTCTGTAAAAATTCAATAGCTTTAATGAGGCATGGGTAAGCAGTAAGTAAATTATAACGTGCACAGGATAGTTGATCAGTTGATCAGCTGGTCAGTTGATCAGAATTTTTCAAGAATTTCCAACCAGTTTTTGGATTGTAAATTAATAAAATTTTCCCTTTTTTAGTGAGGGGACTATTTTCTTCAATTATTGCTCCTACTTCTGACTCTTTCTTCTCTAATGTCCTCTGGGATTGCAGTAAAGCCTATTTCACCTGCGGATACTTGGCTTTTAAAAGTATCCGTGTGAAATCATAGTCACAAACCTGCTCCAATTGTTTGACCACACCCTAAAAAAGTGTCTTCTTGTCTTCAGGTGGAATTTTGTGTGTTTTGCTTTGTGCCCACTGCCTCTTGTCCTGCCACCAAGTGCTACTGAGAAGCATCTGGCTTTGTTACCTCCTATCGCCCTGAGCCTTCCTTTCTCCAGCCTGAACAGTCCCAGCTCTCTCAGCCTCTCCTCACATGTTATTATTGGCTTCTCAATGCCTTGGCAAAGCAAATGTCATTTCCAATTAATCCTTTGTATTTACTCTCTCAAGACCTGACTTTTTTTCTGTTAATATCATGGCAAAATAATTTTCATTTTCATGAGAGAGAAAAGTGACTCTGTATTTTGCAATGAAGGTATATCCTTAACTCATTTGGTAGGTTATTGTATTCTTTATCCTTTTATCCTTCAAAAAGTATTGTAAGTGTTATGCTCACCTTAGTACTACTGTCTTATTGTTTCTCTGAGGCAATTTAGAGCCTGTTATAAGAATAATGCATTAATATCGTTGTCCATAAAATGTCGCAAAAGTGTGAAATTGTCATTATTATTTGATTCTGCATTATCTGAACTTTCTCTTTTTCTTCTTTCAAATATGAAGTTCCAACGTTCAGGATGTTATTACTGTTGCCTTCTTGTTGGATTTTCTTACACAAAGTCCTAAATATACCTGTGATCACAATTTTAATTTCTCTCATTTTAAGAGGTTCAGAATAATGAAAGCAATTTAGGAAGAAATCACAAGTCTATGTTGTATCCTTGACAGGATAGTTGGTACCCTTCAAACCTAACACTGGAACATAGGCAATTCTAGACTGTTTCCCTATTGCCCCAAAACATCTTAAGACAAAACTCTACTTCTTCTAGGGTAGAAAAAAATATGTCCATTCTGTTTTTTGCTGTTACTAAGAAATTCTGAGCAATTGTCATGGTTTAAACCTAGGCGGCAGCTCAGCCCCACACAGCTGCTCACTCGCTCCCCCGCAGTGGGATAGGAGACAGAATTGGAAGAGTAAAAGTGAGAAAACTCATGGGGTCAGATAAAGACAGTTTAATAGGGAAAGCAAAAGCCGTGCACACAAACAAAGCAAACAAGGAATCCATTCCCCACCTCCCACGGGCGGGCAGGAGTTCAGCCATCTCCAGGACAGCAGGGCTCCATCACGCCTAACGGGGACTCGGGAAGACAAACGCCATCACTCCCAACGTGTCCCCTTCCTTCTTCTTCCCCCAGCTTTATACGCTGAGCATGATGTCGTATGGCATGGAATGTCATATATATGGTCAGTCGGGGTCGGCTGTCCCGGCTGTGCCCCCTCCCAACTCCTTGTGCCCCCCCAGCCTCCTCGCTGGTGGGGTGGGCTGAGAAGCAGAACAGCCCTTGGCTCTGGGTAAGCCCTGCTCAGCAACAGCGAACGCATCCCTGTGTTATCAGCACTGCTCTCAGCACAAATCCGAAACACAGCCCCATGCCAGCTACTATTGTCCTGGTTAACTCTATCCCAGCCAAAAGCAGCACAGCAATGAAATACAAGATATTACCCTTGATTCTGTCAATTGCCAAATGGGAAGATGAGTAATTTTTTGTCAGACACTATTCAGTAATGAACCTGCCTGAGAACATTAGCTCACCAGATACTGGTCATCCAAGAGTATGACAGCAGAATGTCCTTTGGGAAAAAAACTCAGATGCAGTATGGGGTTAGTGAAAATGGAAACAAGATGGGAATGTGTATGCTGGGAAGATGAATTAATATTTTGTGTTATCCCCAAAGAACTATTTTTCCTTATTATTCATTTACACTTCTGATTAGTAGCCAGTTAACCTCCCCCTCACAGTTTCCTACTCTCACTGTACAGTAACTAGGTCTCACACAAGAAAAGTTTATGTGGTGGATGTATGCCCCCTGCCTTATTATTTTCTCATTGATTATTCCAAACTAAGGTAAAAATGAAACAAAATAAAAACAACCAACCACCACCAACAACAAAAACAAACAAACAAAAACTTTAATAAGGAAGGCTGTAAGACAAAATTACAAACAGCCTTTAATATGCAGAACAATTCAGACTACTGGCTGCCTGGGAAATATAAATCTTTGAAGACCTGAATGCTGGTGCATTCCATAGGTGTTTTATGATGTTGCTGATTCCATTGACTACTGTATCTTTCAAATCTTTCTCTTTTTTTATTGATGTTAAAAAATGATATTTCTTTTTAAGTTCAACTGTAGACTTTTTTGCCATTTACCACTCTTGGCAAAATTAGGTATTTCTGTAATTAGATTTGTTATTGAGAAAGTTGATTTGAAACTCATTTTTTACGGCTGTGGGGCACAATCTGAGTAAAGCTACAAGAAAAAAAAGTTATTATAATGGGGAATTTTGATCTGTCATAAAATATAATGATTGAAAATAGGTTTTTTCAGTGCTTGAGTGACAAATTATATTTCCTTCTCTAGCTTTTGGGAGAGGAAAGTATTAATTTAACTATTGTTTTGTGAATAATCAGATAACACCTCTTCACTGTCCCTTATTATTGAACAAGGATGAATTTGAGAGCAGGGGATGCTTTCACCTCCCTCTCTAGACCCTATCATGCTAATAAGTATCTACAATTACAGATGATCTAAACCTTCCCTACCAGACCAGCTTCACTAAAGTTAATTATATCTGCATTCAAAACATAACATCTGTATAGGGAGTGCAATGTTCTCTAGGCAATACCCAAGTTATTTTGTATATATTTGTACTTCTGTACTGTGAATGGCAAATGGGTTAGCTCCACTGCTTATCTTATTAATGTGGACCCTCTTTTTCAGTCAAGCTAATTTATGAATGTTTGTTCAACAATGTCTTTTGGGATGAGCATGAATTGGGCTATCCGGGGATGTACCATGCTCTACGAACTATTCCAGCATATATTCTATTAAATATTCTATTCCAGATACTTCTTCCCCTCCCTGCACCCACCCCCCCTCCACACACACACACACACACACACACACACACACACACACCCAGTATTGATATCAGGATGAGGAAGGAGCAGTAATGACTTCAGTGTTAAAATTTACCTAATACATTTTCCAGTTCTTTAAATAAAGTGATCTTCTATGTGACTGGAAACTGGATAAGGAAAAAATTCTGAAATCAGAGTTGGTTTCCTGTTAATGTATGAATGTGTTGAGATCTCACTGAATACCAACCTGTCAGTCTCCACTTACAACTTGCATTTATGCTGCAGAGAACTTCAGTGAAGTTGCTGCTAAAAATTGTAATAATACAGCTTATACCAATATTTCTCTCTGGCAGTCCCATTTTTATGCTCACCTAAAGAGAATCAGGGATATAGCTACAGCCATAGCTTTATGTGCAGGAAAGAGACAAGACACACTCTAAACCCCTTTTCTGCCTTGCTGATGTCCCACCAACAAAAAAAACCCTGTCTATTATTTGTTAGAGACTTAATATAAAAAGCATTCTTCCTCTTCCCATATAAATTGCCATCCTTTTAGTGCTTAGTTCAATCTACTGTTCCCTGAACTTTTTGCTTCCATCTTGTTTCCCGGAATTTTGGCTTTCTCTGGCCTTTGGACTGCTATGCTATAGTTAGCAGAACCTGCAGCTGCTGCAAGCAATCCTCCCTGGGCTCTGTTTTCTCCCTTTAGATGGAAGACCAAGTCAGCATTAGAAGATAAAGAGGACAGAGAAAAGTGGCAAGGAAGGTAACTGATAGAGATAAAAGTAGCAGAAAAAAAAGACAGTGAAAAGGGAATAAGAAGAAGACACAAAAGAAGATGTAGCAATTTGTGATTGAGCTGAATGACAGAGTAAGAGGACACCTTATTTTGGAATTATTTGCCTGCATTTCTGAGTATTTTACAGATTACAAATTTCAGTCAGATGGACCGGATTACACATATGGGATGAAGGAAAAATCCAAGAGATATTTCAAGCTCTTTGCTCTTGATTTACATCCTGGCCACGATGACCATATTAAGCATAGGATAAAGCCTAGGACTACACCAGCAAAAAGTTTAAACACTAGCTTTCTTGTTGTTCATGAAAAATACTTTACCTTCTTCTACATAGTCTTCCCTAGCAGTCTTTTCTCCCCATAAACTGTAGCAGGTTTTTATTTTTCTTCTTTTTTTTTTTTTTTTTTTTTTTTTTACTTTGTTAAAGGACTATCAACTTGAAGGTGCTAAGTAAATCCTGAGGAAAATGAGTTAATGGTTATGGAACATTTGTTGGCAAAGGTGCCTGATATCTTGTTGTCTATTTTCCACTGTCAGTCACCATATGGATGTCACCTCATGTTGTCCACATACATGACTCTGAATTTAATCAAATAATAGGATAGAAAAATAAGATTTATTTATTAAAAACTAGAATTTTTTTTCTTCCTTCAGGCTTTTGAAGCCATGTCTTAGTTTTCAATAGAAGTATTCTTCTTCGAGACCCATAAAACCAAAAAAAAGCATCTTCCTCATTAAAAGCAAAACCACAATAGAGAGGTGCACATTTAAGAAGTTGATCTTGAATTTTAAATGCATTGTTTTACAAGCCCTTTACTTATATTTTCTTGGACATTTTAACACCCCTAAGATCTTGGTTTATGTTTCTTTTTTCCATTATCTGGTTATTTCCAGCTGCAAAGACATATGAGAAGCTGCCTATAAAGCACTCTGCAGGACTAGTTCACAGCTGCCAATATTCTTTTTTTCCCTCAAAACTGAAAGCTTCCCTCTGTTTTCAACTATAGTCAGAGTAGCTGCAATCCTCAAGCTCAGGGTATTCCCCTTTACAGTTCTGCCAGTTTATTGATGTTATTGCCAGGGTATACACCACAGAAGTGCAATTGTTAGGCTTCAGTACTTTTTGCCTGATTTTGTGCATTTATTGTTCTAGGTAGGTGCCAGTTACCATATGTAACAATACATTTAGATTTGGTCTAATAATTGCGTACTGTATACATGAGCTCAGGTGACAGTGTTCACATAAATGAAGCAAAATGGGATGTCAGAGTTGAGTATTTTCTTACTTTGACATTTCAGAGTCGTACAGAGCTTTCCAAATCCAGAATGGCTATGAGATTATTGGCAAAATAAATCCAGGAACAATAATGAGGTTCACACAGGAATGACTTGTGGATCTAGTCCCAAGTGGATCATTTCTCCTCCCTCAGGTCCCCAGTCTCTGAAATACTGATTCTAGCTGCAGTCAAGGTAGTTTAGGAATGGGCTGTGATTTTAACAGCCAGTTCCACTGAATTAAATTAAATCATCACCAGGACAGCCCTTCTTTAGGCTATGTTTTCACAGTGTTTTATAACTCAGTGGGACAGTTTCTGTCAGCCCTCATTTAAAAACTGAGTGGTAACTTGACTTTCATATCTCTTTTCTAGGGAAAAATGGCCTGAAAAACGTGTTAGACTATAATAAGAGATATTCAGAGTCTTAAAAATATGTTTTAAATTCCTTGGTAGATCCAGTAGCACATAACTATTTATTTCACCTTTAAATTCTGTAGCAGATTTATGTGTGATATTACCTTTCACACAACATAGGTATAAATGTAGCATAATTCTAAAATAGATGGGCATAATTTTTAAAAGTTAAATCATGAAAAATGCCATGTAGATTAACTGTTGGGCTACAGTCTCCCAATTGTTCACCAGTCATTTACTGTAGTCTCCAGATTATGAAAAACCATCGCTGATTGTCATATGAAGCTGTCTACTGAGTGCAGAATCAAACTAAACAGTTTATGGGCGGTTTTAGGATGTTAGGATTAGTTTCCAGCAAATGTTTGAAACCTGAGAACAAGGCAATGGGTAAACAAATACTGAAACACACAAAACCAAAGACTTTCTAATAGTTTTGAGGTGGGGGGGTGTTTGTTTGTTAGTTTGTTTGAATTCAAATGAGATCAGTTACATTAGATCAACAAAGATACAATTTTTCAAATGCTTGGCACTATTGTGAAGCTTGACTCTGAACACTAGCAATACAGTATTATAAAAAAAATAATATATTTGACTATAAATGAAGTTTCAACAATAAAACAAAATAAGCATTCTCATGAAGCAAAGCATTGCTTGCAACTTTTAACTTGTCATCCCATCTTCACAAGCACTTTGGCTTGACAGAACAAGATGACAACAGTGGTATCATGCTGGGGCAAGCAGTAGACAACTATTCCTTTGTATGACTTTGAATGACCTACGCCGTCTAATTTACTCATTTACATTTTGCATAAAGAACCCAATCTTGTCTCTCTCCAGCTTCATTCATAGCAACATTTTGTGTCAAAAAGGACAGGAATAGCTGATCGCTATTCACCTTCTGCATTATTTTCATGAGATTTTGTCATGTCATTTCTGTCATGTCATTCCTCAGTCATCTTTTTTCTAGGGTGAAAGAAACCAAAGATATTAAAAGACGTCTGTGAGGTCCTCAAAAAATGAAAAGATGGACTTGAAAATTTAGGAAGACAAGTGAAAAGGTTTTGGCTTTTTATATGTGCTGTATGTCTTCTGAATCTTTCAGGATCCTTGAAGAATACACTGACAAATTTTCCTCAGTGAACATGAAAGTTACAAGCTTTTTGTCTTGTTTTATAAAAATATGTAAACATATTCATTGAAACACTTCTCTCTTTCAGAATACCCTTATTGCTTCATGACAGAGGTACACTCTAATCCCTCTCCCTATTTGCTGCATCTATGAATTATTATGATCCCAGAAAGATGGGACTCGTGCAATGGGAGAGATCACCCATCCTGTGCGCCCCTCCGACCCGGCAGCACGAGCAGCCACACAACAGGTAGAAAAGTCACTGGTGTCAAGTACTGGTTAAAAGCAGCAGGCAAAATCCTTCCATACGCAGGTTTTGTTCAGAGCCTAATCCCATACACGCGTGGAGAGAAATGAATTGGCAAATCTGCCTGCGTGCCTGGCTGCCAGCGCAAGCCCAACTTTATTCCTTTTCCAGGAAGAACTGAGATAAGAAACACAGGTGTGACTTTTCTAGTTGAGAACTCTTGCATCACCACACCATCCATAAGAAAATATTCCCTTTTTCTTTAACTCTCTTTAGACCATACATAAGGAAGGATTACCATCTTCCCAATTCTGTAATCAATGGATGTATTCCTGATGGTTTTATCCATCTGATGAATGAATCAAGGAGCAACTTGCCTTCCCAGCTAAGAATGGCCTTAGGAAAACTTTCCTAAGGTCTCGAACTGGGACAGTATGGATATTGCAGCTCTGTTCCAATGTCCATTGAGAGCTTCTCCACTCCATGGAGGATATTTCTATATTAGTTTAGCCTTTTGCTTGTATAGTAAGTCCAACTTTTGGTTAGTCTTAAAGTATGATATGATTATCTAATAAGCAGGGCTCTTTTCCCTGGGACTGTTATGAATTTTATCCTTTGCACTTTGCTAATTATCTGCCTAGTTATACTTTTTCTGGGGAGATATACTTACTCCACAAAACCCCCTAAATGTTATCCCTTTAATGCTTTCAAAGTAGTTATTACTGTTCATGGCAACATATTATTGTATATACCAGAGTCCAACTGAAAACAAATACGCTACTTTTGCTTGGGACTAACAGATCATTTCTCTTAGACTACAATATCATCCATTTTTCCTGGGAGGAATTAGTATGAGAATACATGAAGAGCCAAATACTGCAAAGTCCTTTCTATCTGTACTGTTTAGGTGTGGAGCTGATCTACTGCATTTCTTGCATCTTTCCCTTTCACATTATCTTTGTTTGCTATGGTCATTCCATTAGTCCCTGTGTTATTTTTGTCAGATTTTCAATTTGAATTTCTCTGGTCTTTTTGGAAGATGTCCCCTTTTGTTGTTACTGATATTTTGCTTTTCCGATCATGTCAGTAGAGTCATCCATCCTCACTAAGCTTCCCCTTGGATACTATTTTTATTTCTTTTGAATTTCAGTCAAAAACTTATCTTATGTCAAAGACACAGTTATCCACCTGAAATAGCAAAACCGATTTTTCAGTCATGGATCAGAAATCTAAAATTTTACCTTTTTTTTTATCCTGTGTATTCAACAAATCTCAGAGGCTTTGGATTTTACACAAAGCACAGTCCTCATCAATATTTAATATGCTTTCTTAACCAGGCTTCTTTATCCCAAAACTTCTAAGTCTCACTTTAGACCCAACCTGTCTGAAAAAGATCCTTCCTGTGTATGAGCTAATATTAACTATGCCTGCATAGCCAAGGAGCTTGCTGCTGCTGCGGAACTTCTGCCTACAAACTTAAGCCATTTAAAGACTTGTTTTATAACTGACAAGGCAGCTGTAGTGTTAAAATAATTACATAAATCAAAGGTCTTTATCTAGGGCTAGAAACTGGGTGGGGAAGTGGACCTAGCTCAAGATCAAGTTGAGGATGACAATAAGCTTCAATCTTCGTAATTTTCAAACTCTCCACTGCTCATCACCAGGTATCCCCCTCACATCTTCACTGAGGTCCTATGTTATCATCCTTTTTGTTTGGTTGGTTGGTTGGTTTTTTTCCTTATTCTTTTGACTTCTTTTTTAGCATGTTATGTGGTACCACTCAGTTTCCCAGCTCCTATCCTTTGTCACCTCTCCTTTCTGTTTCAGGTTTCAACTAAGATGCTTGCTGTCACAATGAAATAAAGGGCAACCTTGACCCACACAAAAGACTTAAGTAGCAAACTTTGCTTTTCTTGGCTTGTTTTTCACCTCTGTGGTCCAATCTTTTGCACCCCTTTCCTACTGTTTAAGGAAATGAGCATTCTTTAATTATATAGGGATATGGCCACACTAAAGACAATTCTTATTAACTACTAAAAAATAGCATTTTATGATTGACAGAGGGAATTCTCACCAGAATGCTAGTATGCCCTGGAAAAAAAATCTGATCTTAAGTAATAACCTCATGTGTAAAGCAACAGTAATCTGTTAACAAGCAAAGAAGATATGCTTATTTCCTGCTTGCTAGCTAGAGATAAGACAACTTCATTGTTTTCTTTTTTTTAAAATAGCATTCCAACTTCCAAAAATGTTTTGTAAGAGAGACATGTTTGATAATAGACAGAGAACAGGGATCTCTGTAGGAAAAAAAAAAAAAAAAAGGCAAAAAAGCAGCAGATTATCTATACTCAGAATTAAAGAGATTAAATAGCAGATAGCATTGTGTAAGCCTGCAAAATTCTATTGTTTCCTTGTTCCTCAGTTCATTTTGTGTGATTTTTTTATCTCTCAGGCTGTTATTTCTATCAATAAAAATGCAAGAAACTGTCATTTTTAAACAATTTATACACTATTCAGCTACTTTTAAAATAAATTTTGTGATGTACTGCAATGAGAATTTGTGAGTTTGGTTTGTTAAAGCTCATATAGTGGCTATTAAGGGCACATTAGAGAGCTGTATTGTACAGTCTGCAAAATCTCCTAAATGCCATATCCTGCCACTGCAAGAAGGCTTAGGCCAGATTTTTAATAGCCCAGTGGTGACAGTGCATATGCGTCTAAGGACAATGCACATGCAGGAGAAGCTAATTAACATCAAACACTAATTAGTCCCTCAGTATTTAGCAATGAAGTATCAGCAGCTGTCTTAGATGCCATATGCTAATTAGCATTAATAAACTTCAGAAATAATTGTCTCCATTGTTCTGTGTCATAATACTCCCTCTAATTATACTTTGGAGAGCATCGCCTGTAAATGGTAGCAAGCGTTACATTGCATTGCTTGAAGTTTAATGAGCAATTTATGGCAACTTGTGGCAATAAAAAAAGAATCTATATCAGAAAAAAAAAAGATTAGTACCAATTTTATAAGTCTATAATTAACATGTTGGCTTGTACCTGTGTTCAGAAATTTTGTGAAGTGGGAGGGAGATACTTTTTTTTGTTCTGTATGCTACAGTGTATGCAGCAAAAGAATAAAAAGGTGATGTTTTAGTGTAATAGAACAGATTCACTGTCTCTGCATGCAAATGTTTTATAAAAACAGTTTTATATCTCACACAAAATGGTGTCAGCTATCATACTGGAGTGTTTATGCTCAGCTTTTGGATTTTATGGTTGTTCAGAATTCCATTTGTCTAATGGTGAGGAAAAAAGAGAAGTATTATTTTTGGTTTACTCTGATCAATATGCATTATCCATTATGGATGTTTTCCCACAGATTTATATTTTCTTTGCAACGTTGAAGAACTGTATCATTGTTGGCTTTTTTGTTGGGGGATATGTGGGGGTTTTTTTGGTGTGTTTTTTTTTTTTTTTTTTTTTTTTTAATCAAAATGACAGCAAAATCCATATGAAACACCAGTTTCATATTAGGTCTGTGGCATAAAACCTGAGACAACCTGAGACTCTGGAGATCCATTTAGACTTGTCTGAAAGTTTGTGATAACCATTGCTAAAGACATCCAGCACAGCATTACAGGCAGTGCAATCTTCCACAAAATGATCCCTCTACACACACACTGCTCAATGTCTATATTGCCTGGTTTAAAGCATGTCAATAAAGCTAAGCAGTTCAAATACAGCAAGCATATGTAATATTTGAGCACACCTCCCACCAGGGAGTCCCAACAGGGTGAAAATAAAAGAGCAGGAAAGGGCACATGACATGGAAAGACTTGTGAACACAAAGAAGGACCAAGCTGAGCAGTAGGTCCAAGAGGAGGAGCCCGTATCCTGTAGAAAACGCCAGACAAAACCCACCCTAGAAGACTTAACTCCCAAGATGGGTCAAGAGCCAGCACAGGGCAGCTAAAACAGATGTTCTAATGGTATTTTACGAGAAGCACTACCAAATGTCCCAGGGCTTGTGCTTAAGTTTCAGCTACCTGTATTTTTGTAACTATTATGGCTTAAAACAAGCAAAGACCCTAACACGAAGCTTCATTAGATAATTGTTTTCTTGTTCTCTTCTTTTTCTTTCTGTATTTAGAAGCCTCCCACCAGTTCAACTATAAGAATGGAAACTACTTAAATAAATAAACAAACAGACAAATATGTACATGCAGAAAGAAAGAAAAAAAAAATCTTGAAAAATCCCTGTAAATTCAATAGTAAGGCTGGTATCTTGTCTCAGATTTACACCATTAAGTAAGAGAGCAGCGGAGTGACATGGAGCTATCTTAAGTTCCATGCATTTTAACTCATGGTAGATATTATCATCCCTGAAGACTAAACTTTGAGGGTTTAGAATCAGATCCTTGGCACAAATGATAAGTGCTATTGTCAGTTTTCCTTTCTGGAAAGTCTCTACCAAATTCAGAAGGGAAAAATAAAACTAAACAAAACAAAACAGAAAGAAAGGACACAAACCAACACCCCACTGCCAAGGGAACTGAACATTGTTCCATTTTTCCATAATTAAGCTGTGGTTAATCCAACTTAGCTTGACTGGAGACAGAAGCGTCCTGAAGGGCTATATTGCAGAGAGAAAATGTTGCTGTTTCACTGTTTACTGGTGTGTTTTAAAAAGTACCTACCTTCCTCCAACAGCTTGTTAGGAATATCCAGGATGAAAGGAAGGCAGAGGGGTTATAGAAGCAATTTTAAAAAAAATTAGCGTAGCAATTGGTAAATCCATTAGTGTTTAACAGCCTGATTTGAAGTTGCAATCATTCAAGACCGTGACAGAACTTTGTAAAAGATGATTTCCTCCAAGGAAAGGGATCATTAGCTCATAGAAATGACTAATGTTAAAAGGGGTTATTAGCCTATTTTTTCTATCAGTGCAGAACCTAAGTATGAAGATTTCACCAGCTGCATTAATCCTTATAAAACAAGTGAATTGAAGATGAAAGAATGCATATGCTTAGGGTAAGTGCATATTCATAACAGAGCAAACAATTTAACTTTTTCAGCTGGCGTAGGTTTGAGGCACAAAATTCAGTTATAGGTTTTGTTTGGACTTGCAATTTATGTTTAAGAGTATCTACAAACTCTATTAATAAACATATATGCCCTCCCCACATAAATACTAGTAAGGTTGTTAATAATGTGGGAGGAGGACCAGGCTCTGGAACTGACCCTGTAAACCAGCTTCTCAGCCATAATTTTATTTGTATTCCAATTCACAACGATACTTGATTTCATATTTTGTCCCATTTTAAAACCATTTATTTGTCTCATGTAACAGTGAGAAAGAAAGAAAGGAATCCTATCCACTTCAAGGCAAACTAAGGTCATAATTATTTCATATGCATACATTGTTATAACTTATCAGTGTATTAACAGTATGTCCATAAAATTAAGTAGATTGTGTATCTCTTGTATCTCTACTCATGTTCATCTGCAGGAACATAAAACTGAAACGATATCCTAATAAACACTTTTGTACGTTTAAATTAGGAATAGCTTTCTTCATATCTTAAGAGATTTTCTTCAGAAAAAAATGGTTTACTGTAGTTTTGAAATGTCAAAAATAAAAACTACCTTTCAGAAAATGTATTATTTATTCAGACCTCAAGGAGTTTCTTCCAGTAGTTAAAACTTCAGCTTGGACTAACAAGGTGATTTATGTATTTGTACTGTATTTTGTTCTTTAACAAAAGTTTAATGCAATTGGTTTGGGGTTTTGTTTCCACAACAAGCCCTAGGGCTTTTGATAAAGCTTTTAACTGGAAACATTTCTACCTCTACAGTTTATCAAGGTTTTATAGCAGAAGTTAATATATTATGTAAGCAGTTGATTCAGATACAGCAAAATTTTCTCATTTTATATTGAGATTTTCTCTTCCTGACAAGTTGATGTTTCCTTTTACAGTACCATGTATCACAATGTAACATTTTTCTTGATTGTAAACATATTAAAAAAAATATAAAAGGATAATTCAGTGCTTCAATTTTCCCATCTCTAATATATACAAAATCTTGACATTACCAGATTGTATGTACATGTCAGTACCTGGCCTTCTAGGCTACCCATTTCTCCCACGTATCAGAAACCTAGACTATCATCTCATACACTTTGGGCAAGGTGGTGGCATGTCACTAGTCCCAGCAGAAGGGATCGTGTGGAACCACACTGCCTTCAAGGGGAGGATCAGAAGATACCTTAAGTTCTTTAGACGTTTGGTGAGGGAGGAGTATGAAAATAAAAATAAATTACAAAAATGCCTGAAACACTTTGTAGCCCACAGTTCAGTGATATATTTAATGAGGAACTTGCTTTAAGGTATATAAAATCCCACTGTTGGGACTTTTTATGTGTTCCTCCTCTTAGGACTATTTATGTACCTAAGTGGGTGATAGTATAATCCCAGGTGCATTCTGGCTGGCTGAACACCTAACCAGCAGTATCACCTTCCTATTCAATACCTACAGGACAGATGAGCCCTAGACCCACATCTTTTTCCCTCTAGCTCTTCCTTGAAGAAGGCATTGTCTTCAGGGTTTTGGCTCCATTAGCAAACAATGAGACCCACTGGGAACATATCTGTAGAGTAAAATAGTGGATATTTCCTCTACTGTAAGTATATCCACACTGTGAGCGTTGCAGGAGGCTTAAGGACAGATGGGGTGTAGAGTGGTCCAGTCAACTGAACGCCTGCTAATGGTCTCTGCGAGCGTGGTTCTGCACCATGTCTTCTAGTCTGGTTTCATCCAGAAACAAAACAGTTTGTCCAGTCCAAACAGATCTACTGTGTAAACCAAAGCAGGGGGAAAATTGAGGGTTTTGGTTCAAAAAGACAACTCTTGGTCAAGATGAGAACTACAAGGTAAATACACTCTTAGAGTCTGCAATTCTGACCTGTTTTCTCCTGCTCTCTTCTGGGTAACCATGATTTCTACCTAGAAGACAGAGCAGTTTGCATGTATGGAAATTAAGAAATACTCATTCTTCTCTTAGTTTCAGGTAATCTTTACAACATTTCTTCCTAACCGTTGGGAATTTAGGACAGAGTTATTTCATCTTCAAAAGACCTTCTGGACTTCACTTGTGAGTTTAAGTCAGTTTCATATTGCAGCAATTTCATCTATAAGGATGAACAGCCTCAGTTAATTCTGAACATGCTTACAGTGACATGGGTAGTTTCATTATCTTTCCTTTGTAGAATATTTCAGCAGCTTCGGCCATCCTTCTAACTTTCTTGTTTCTCCACAGTTATTAAATATCACCTTAAGAAAGACTCTTCAGCTGGTACTGTTAGCTCACTAGCACAAGTTCCTTCAACACTCTGTGATGTTCAAAAAAAATTAAATATAAGAAAGCCAGGTAATGTCAGAGCAACAACAGACACCCTCACTGAGAGGGACAGCAAGACAGATCCTTGGAACAGTGCCAGACCCAATCTTAGGTCAGGTGAGTGACAATTTGAGGGAGAAATTTCCTACATTCTGTATTACTTACTGATCCAAAACCGAACAGTGAGGACTACAGCCTTCACTTTTTTTGCAGTTATTATCACAGTATTTATTTTTTTACAAGAATCATGTGTGTGTTATTGGTGTTTTAGCTAAAACCAATGCGTTTAAGAGACGTGCAGTCAAATTACAATTACTATATCAGCTTCCTTTAACCTGTGCTTAGTTTATTTTACCTATACAATTAAATTCAAGCACTTCAATTGACTAACAGAAATAGCAGATGGTTTTCACATATGGAAAAGGAGATTAATACCCATGACATATTTAGCATGTTCATTTTTATTAATTGCAGTGGATGTTCTCAGAAGCCAAGTGTCTATCCTATCAGGCACTGTACAAATGTAGCTGGCTTGAACTAATGCTGATTTAATAATATTCATTCAGGAAACTGGTTACTTTATTTGCATTGATTCAGGGTCATTGGCCTGCTTAGACTTTAAATACAGAGAAATTTTATTGGAGTGCCAAACCCTAACACCTAATTCCACTGCTGTTCAACTACCTACCTCCAAATTCATATTCCTATTCAGAAAGTACTCCTTTTGCAATCTCATGGCAATTTATGTTGAATAGGTTTCTGCATCAGCCTCCTACACTGAGGCAAAATTCACTGACAATTTCTTGCTTATGTCATACCCTGTCTAGCTTCAGGTCAAACCACCACCTCACCTTTGCATCACTTCTCTTGTGCTTCACATTCAGAAGAGTTCAATGGCTGAAATACCTTAATCATCCAGATTTACACAAGTTACCTATATTACAGATTTAGGCTTCCTTCCCAAGCTCTGCTTTCTCGAACTCCAGGAGTCTTCAGATTTCTGCACCTCCAAGGGTCAAAAGGTCTCGCCCCCCCCCCCCCCATCCCCCCTCCCTGTTCTCCTTGTGGTTTTTGGTATCACTGTATCATTTTGATAGATAGGATTCCTCAAGAACCCCAGACCTAATCTCTTTTATAAAATGCCCAAATACAGAACCGTGAAGGGACCCTGGGCTAGTTGTCTACTGTTTCCTAGCCTTATGCACCTGTTTTCCAAGGATTTACCAGATCATAAAGGACTGACTATGGCCTTTAATTCTCAGCCTTTTCTCTTGCTATCTGGTCTTACAGTTCAGTATTACTCTTCCTAATTATACCAGTTCATGGTCCATGCATGTAACAGAACTGATAAACTGTTCCCATTTTCAGAGGACCTGCTTTTATTCACAGACCTTGATGGTATGCACCTTTCCTTTTTCTCTCTAGCTGAGAGGGAGGACCATGCCTGGCATGGATGCTCCAGCTTCTTCATAGGTCAGGTTCCCTGCAACCCAGGAAAACAACTGTTTGGAGAATAAAGTAAAAGAAAATAAAATTAAAATAAAATAAAATAATAAAATAATCTTATTTGAAAGAAAATATAAATCTCTCATTTAAAATCATAGAATGCTGGTGACAGCTATTTGGCTGCACATCTTGAATAAAGAATATTATTAGCAAACAAAACATGTCTTTTTAAAGTCCCTTTAGTCTCTTCCCGTTACATAGACTATCAGGGACAAACTGTCGCATTCTGTTTTCTTGATAAAAGGTCAGTGTGGAATGTACCAATTGCCTGAAGAAACTCTCAGAATAACTTAGCTAGTTAGATAGACAGCTAACTATTTGTTAGCTGGAAAGTGCCACTGGTTCCCAACAGACATTCTTAAAGGCTCTTGGCAAGTACCACCTCCTGAGGATTTAGTGCCGGGATAGTTACACTTCTGTAGAAACATATATGTACTCATAAAGGGAAAATAGGGAAAAGACCTAATGTTATTAGAGAAAGACCAACCTAGTGTAAGCAGATGCTTTTTATTTATGTGAATTCTTTCCTAGGGCAAATTTTCTCTTATATTTTACACCTACAGAGCCAATCCTGGATCAGAAGTGATATCACCCCTAAAATATATTCATTACTGTAGCTATCTCTGCACTGGGAAGGGTGTTAGGGTATTGTGTACATGTAGTATGTGCCATCAGCCACTATCTTTTGTGGTTTGGGGATTGGGAATTAGGAAGTTTCAGTAGTAGAAATGACTGCATGTTTCTCATGGTAAGTGAACAAAGCAGTAGTAAATAGATACTCTGTGCACATGGGGGTACTAAAGGGAGCTATAAAGTAAGAATAGGAGTAATAATAGTTTATTCTTACAGGTGATACACTAAATAAGTGAATCTGCAGTGAATCTCCAACCTTTCTGGCAGGGTGTCATTACAGCAAGACATTACTTATACTGACATGACACACTCTCATGTCCACCTGCTTGACTGCCAATGTGACAGCCACCAGAAACACTTGCACTTCATGCATTCCTTGTAAACCATCGCCAACTTCTTTTTTTTTAATATAAAAAAGAAAGCTTTTTGCTTCATTACTCAGGACTTGATGACATGAGGTATTTTACAGCTTACCTGCCATAACAGATGCTCCTTTCATTCTACCGACTGGGATAAAGCAATTCTCACAGACAGTAAGCACTCTGGCCCTTAATAAATATTGTGGGAGATGTTATTTTTGCAGGAGAGCAAAAAAACCCAAGGACTGGATGATTTGCAGCTTTTTTTACATGACTTTCTTTTTACATCTCAGTTGTTGTGGTCTAACTGACAAACTGATCTGTGATCTAACAATTGAAAAGAAAAAAATAAGTTTAAAATTAATGCCAGATGAGGACAATTTAACCCTTTCAATGATTTCTGAGTTTATCAGAAACAATGGAAGAAATTGCAAAATTACTTCTTCTAGTTAGAGTTCAGAGAGTGTTAATATCTGTGCAGTAAACTGAAATAATGTGAAGGGAAATAAAAGCCCACTTTGGGCTAAAATATAAAAGCCATGCTACTGCTTTAGATGTGGATATGTCAGACATCCGACTGATTTTCTGGGATGCCCGGCAAGATATGTAAATTGAAAACAATGTCAAATGTAAAAGAGACATCAAAGTAGCTGTGCTACACTGGAAAACAGATGGAAACACAACACCTCCAGCTTTATACTAATAAAGTCTAAACTGCTTGTGTCTAAAAAATAATGATCAGATTGTTCAACTGGTATTAATTATTGATAGAATCATAACTTTCCATATATCCACACTTGAAAGTACTATCTTTGAACTCAATACTTCAAAGTATTCAAAGTACTTCATGTCAAAGTGCTTGAAGATGGGCAGAATTAAACTGGTAGTAAATTGTGTACACATTAAATTTAAAGGGTTAAAAGAGTCTGCTTACTTTATTTATTTCAGCTTTCCTTTTACTTTCCAAGTTGGTGCACTGACTTAGTTTAGTGTTTTTCACTTGGTAAAGAACTGTTTTATTTCAACAAGGACATAAAAATCTGTTGTAAGAATAATCAGAAAGTATTTTTCAAGCTAACTTCATATTAAGACATAGATCTAGTAACTGGAAGACAAGAATATATCCTTACTGAAAATGACTTAGGGAGGGGAGAGATGCTGCAAATGGTAACACCCTGGATAAGCAAGTTTGTTGCAGAATATGTTTACAACAGCTTCCATGAATTAATAAAAATCGCTTTTCTTCATAGTCATAGCAAGGAATCAGTTAAAATACTTCCTCATGTCATGATTACCCTTTTATTTAGTTTAATGTCATATTTTACTGAACTGCATTCTCTGTTTTGATAGATTTTTCTTATAATCCTGAAAAACAAAATTCAGAAGAGCCTACTTTTCACTTCAGGTTACTACTGCACACTTACCTTTTGTTGTTGTTATTGTTATTGCTTGTTGATTTTTTTGTTTTGTTTTGTTTTCATTTTGGTAAATCCATTTATTTACAGTCAAAGCCAGTGGTCTTTTCACCCTAAGTTACTGCTTTAGTCTACTTCTCGGTCTTGTGACCCATACTCCTGAATACAGTTATCATTATACTTATCACCTCAGTCCCAGGCATCCAGTTTTGTTACTCCTCTAGCCAATTCTCTACATATCACAACCCCTGTCTGTTTTGATGAAAGGATGTTTTGCTGTTAACTTCTCCCGTCTTTGAAGTTCCCAGTGTTTCTGCTCATGCTGCTGCAGTTTCATGTTACTTCTGTCAAACAAGCTAAATGAACCAGTTTCTACAATGCTGAATTTTTGAGAACCTTTTTCTCAGTCAGGTGCCTCTCATCTTTGTATCATATAAGGTCGTTTATTTACTCTGTTCTCTTAAAAATGATGAAACAACTGTTTCCCAGGAAAAAAACCCTGAAAGATCTACATCAATCCAAGTTAGGATTATCACACAGTGAGACTAAGTGACTAAGTAATTGGTGAATTTTTCTTCTAGGTGATCAGTGAAACTTCAGGTTCACTTTAAAATGGAAGAATTATTATCTCCAAAATCCATTGTATACTTTTTTGCATGTTTCATTTCTGGAGGGAATCAGCAACAAACATTACTTATTCATATATAAGAATGATACGTGCCAAGCATGATTAAATGCCAAGTTGTATAAATGCCACTGAGAATTTTGAAAATACTTAGTTACTAAATTTACTTTGGTATCCATGGGATTTAGGGGGTTAGCTATATGTTAGATTCCCAAATACCTTAAAAATCTGATTTCTTTGTTATGTCTTCCTTAAAAGAAGCTTGTGTTTATGAAAATAAAGGAGACTACTCTGATGTTAAAACTGTTTTATTATGTCAGCAATGACACAAATAAAAAGTTTCCCATGCAATTTATAGCAGAAGTCCTGACTAAGACCTGCCTACACTATCTGTAGCAAGAGAACTACAAGAAAAGATTTCAGTGGTTCTCAAGCAACATCTTGTAAGGAGTACAGGCTGGATTACACTGAAAAGGTGATGGAAGAATGAAGAAAGTTGAGTGAGAGACAGGTTGCTTGAAATGACAGAATAAAAAGCCGTTAAACTGACTGGGATAGTATTACATTCTCACTGTCAGTTGTGTTAATTAATACAGGTTTGGAAACATCTTGACAATATGAGATGCATTGAAAAGCTATTGCTTTAGTTACCCCTAACACTCCTGAAGCAAAATATTCTATCCTGCTACCAATAAAGAATGCATCTCATTTTACCTGCATAATTACTGATCAAATCAGTCACAACTGACCATTTAGTGTTTTCGTAATGCCTACTGATGTCACTGTCACCTGGAAACCCTGATCCCTGTGACTGCAGCAAAGGAGTAGAAGCTGGCGTAGCTGCAATGACGTAGCTCTTTGCTAAGGTTGCTTACCAGAGATGAACAAACTCTTGACCTTTGATGAATTTTCACAGGAACAGACATGCCCGAAGCCTATTGAGGAAGGGGCTGTAGCTATGATGGCTACTCAGAGTTCGTGAAAGACCAACAGAAACAAAAGGCTTCTGTAGTGGTTTTGGCATTCCTTGTTGAGCTTGAAGGGATCAATGAAGAAATGGGCCACCTTCATCGTGGGGATCAGAATATCTGTGGACTTGTCTGAATAGCTTGGGCACTCCACAGTCATACCAGTGAAAGGCAAAGCACAGTTTACATCCATTTTATTAATAGCATATGAGCAAGTGTTGGGGGGGGGGGGGGGGAAGTTTCTATGCTATCTGGACATTACATTGGGGGAAAAAATGCAACTTTGCTCAGCAGGAGTGAAAAAAAGATTGCTAATGTGAGAGGCAGACAGTTGCAAACTTAGAAAGAGCAGATGAAGGAAAGAGAGGGTAGCTGACTGTTACAGAGACCTATATAAAGTTTCTCAGGTTCTCATGCCCTAAGGCAGCCATCTTAACTCAGTATAGGCTGTTCCAGGCAGGAGGGTCCATAGGACTGGCTGAGAGAAACCGTAGTAGGATCCAGTTCAGGTCATTAGCACAACTTTCTGGCATTACCTTTCCATACCTTGCCTATGAACTTCAAAACTGATGTCTTAGAAGTTTTATTCCCTCTGTCTGTATTTAATATTTGGTCAAAACAGACAATAATCTTGTTGCTATCGATACTTTTATAATGGAGATGCATTATAAATGGGGACTGTGAGGATGAGAGAGCTGACAAGTCTAAAAAGGGATTTGCAGCTGCACCGGTAGAATGTACGGTGGATTAAAACTTTAAAACTAGGTCTAAACTACAATATTATAGTTTTCTATAACTAAAAAAACCTCTGTGAGATATAACTGCATTGCCAAAACCTATCTAATAACAGCAGTATTTTTTCAGTCTAGCTTTTTATTGTTTAGTGCACAAAGGTAGATATTAGTTCTAATGGATATTCTCTCATTTTCACCAATCCAGAACACAATACTGATATTGCTGTTATTGCTAGGTATGTCCAATTCTCTTTCTGAATCTCATTTGCCTTCCTGAGTTTGTTCTGATTCTTAAAACACAATTTCAGTCATTGCACTATAATCAACAAGTGCATTTGTCCTTTTTGGGTGGTTATCTAAGAAGGCATAAAATTATCTTTTTAGTTGTATCAACTCACTTTTCTGAATATAAGGGCTTTCAATGTAAGAAGTAGAATTCAGGACTTGAGTCTGTCTTTTACAATTCTTCCTAGTATAGTTATTATTTTTTTCAGAATTTTTTTGAAGTATAACACCTTAGGCATCAGTGCAACTCATGATTTGATAATGACATGAAACATTTGTCAAGAACAAACTTTCAGAAGTAAAAATAACAAACATATTACTTCTTTCCATTTTTGAAAGATTGGTGTCATCAAATTTGACTACAGCACTGCATTACATTAAAATATTTACCTAATATACCTTATTTTCATAATAGTAAAGGTTTATTTTCTTTTCTTTTCCTTGTGTTAAGAATAAATTCTAATTTGCTTTCTGAGAATTACTACAGTAAGTCAGACTCAATTTACAAAATGAAACCCTGGGGCCCAGTGGACACTGACAGTGATACAATAAACAGTTCTGCTCTGTTACGGTATTTTGCTTGAAGCCAGAAAATAGCTTCAAGTTCAGAAATTTCAGACTGAAAACTAACAAGCAAACACAGAACGCTAAAGTGTTTAGTAATGATTTATTTTTCTTTTTCTTAGGAGCCATTGCAAATAAAGGGGAGACTAAAACAAAAAAGTATTACCTATAAAATGGCAGAAAAATTGTGATTAAAAGCATAAATACTTTATAGCAAAGTGGTTTTGCTTTGTTTCTTTCATGCTCTGACATGGAACATTACCCACTAATTAATTACTACGATCTATTTTACAGCCCTTTGCAAGGCACAGATTCCTCAGCCATGGCTCTTACATGACCTACGCTTGACTTGCTTATCTACACAACTGCAGAGGGGTACTAGACTACAATTCATTTTTGCACTAATATGACAACTATCCAAGCTATTAGGCAGTACAAACTCTCAAATGTTAGTGAAGTTTTGAACTCTGTATTCAGTTAGAGCAGTAGATCAGACATATTCTCAGTGCCTCATTTTGTTCTAGGTACTGTATTAGGACATTTTTATTTGGTTAAGTGAAGATGATCTGGTGTCAGGAGTGAAGCTATCTCTATATCTTTTGCACTGATATGGCTTAGTCTCATTAAAATTGAGGTCATGAAGAAGTTAAAACTCTATAAAAGGTTTGTTTCTTCACCAGCCACAAGAAACACACAAAGATGTCTTTAGAAGGGCTGGGAATAAGTTTTCAGACAAATCAGATTTGTTCTGAAAGAGTGGTAAGACAAGGTCTCCAGCTAGGGTTATCTTTTTCATTCTTCTCTCTCCTTCTGCTTTCTTTCCTTCTCTGATTCCACTAATTCTTTGAAAAAGAGTGAAGTCTTTCCATAGTTCTGCAAGTGTTAGGAAAACTAAATTTGTTGACTTCTATAATGAATACATATACTATATTGGTAAACACACTGAAAAAGCTTAAACAAAACAAAATTTCCCCAGAGGCTATGCAGTACTGAGACACCAAAAGACGTATAAAGGGAGGCTACAAAATAAATACTAGCACTATAGTTCTGACTGTTGCTCCATTAGCATTATCTTTCTCTTTTCCATTTAAAAATAACAGATTGTAGTAGGGTAATTTCTTTTAAATAAACAATTTTTCTGAAATTTCTCTATAGAGTGATCTTCATGCTTATCCTGCCAGATGTGTCTGCCTGATCTATTCACACTAACTTTTCTAAAGGTTTCCATTTGTCATCTTTGAAATAATGAACAGTTGTTGAAACATAGAGCATCAAACAGCTTAGTAATGGAACTTGCTGGTAAGTCATTTGTTAATGACCAATCCCCTGTGCTAGATCTTTTTAGAGAAGGCAGAGGTTCCTGCTGTGGAAGCAAATCTACCCTAGATATACTTATATGCCTTAAGCATCATATATTTGTAATTGTAATGTGCACATGTGTGTGTGTGTGTGCGCGCCTGCCACATTTTGTGTCAGCCATGATGCCTTGAATTAATGAGACAGCAGCATGGTAGGGTACTATGGTTTGAAATTCTATGATTCATACCCATTATTCATACTCATAGATCCTGGGAACTACCAACCAGTCAGCCTTACCTCTGTGCCCAGAAAGATCTTGGAACAGATCCTCCTGGAAGTTATGTTAAAACATATGGAAGACAGGGCTGTGATTAGAGACAGCCAACACAGCTTCACCAGGGGCAACTTGTGCCTCACTAATCTTAGTGGCCTTCTACGATGGAGTGACTGCATCACTGGACAAGGGAAGTGTTATGGATGTCATCACACCTGGACCTCTCTAAGGCCTTTGATACAGTCCCCCATAATATTCTTGCCACTAGATTGGAGAGATATGGCTTTGATGGACGAACTGCTAAATGGATAAGGAATTGGCTGGCGGGCCGTGTCCAAAGAGTTACAGTCAACAACTCAATGCCCAAGTGTAAACCTATGACAGGTGGTGTCCCTCAAGGGTCAGTACTGGGACCATTACTATTTAATATCTTCATCATAATAAAGATAATAAACAGTGCATTTGAATGTACCCTCAGCAAGTTTGCAGGTGACACCAAGCTGAGTGGGGCAGTTGATAATGCTAGAGGGAAGGGGTGCCATCCAGAGGGACCTCAAAAGGCTTGAGGATTGGGCCCATGTGAACCTTATGACGTTCAACAAGGCCAAGTACAAGGTCCTGCACCTGAGTCAGGGCAATCCCCAATATCAAAACAGATTGAGGGATGAATGGATTGAGAGCAGCTCTGCAGAAAAGGACTTGGATTTCCTGGTGGACGAAAAATTGGATGTGAGTCACCAATGTGTACTTGCAGCCCAGAAAGACAATTATGTCCTGGAATACATCAAAAGAAGTGTGGTCAGCAGGTTGAGGGAGGTGATTGTGCTCCTCTACTCCCCTCTTGTGAGACCCCACCTGCAGTACTGCATCCAGCTGTGGGGCCCCCAGCACAGGAAAGACCTGGACCTGGTAGAGTTGGTACAGAGGAGGGACAGGAAAATGATCAGAGGGCTGGAACAACTCTCCTATGAAGAAAGGCTGAGAGAGTTGGAGTTGTTCAGCCTTTAGAAGAGAAGGCTCTGGGGAGACCTGATTGCAGACTTTCATCATATGAAGAGGGCTTATAAGAAAGCAAGAGACATTTTACCAGGGCCTATAGTAACAGGACAAGGGGCAATGGTTTTAAACTGAAAGAGAGTAGATTTAGATTGGACATAAGGAAGAAAATTTTTACAATGAGGGTAGTGAGACACTGGAACAGGTTTCCCAGAGAAGTTGTGGCTGCCCCATCCCTGGAAGTGTTCAAGGTTGGGTTGGATGGGGCCTTGAGCAACCTGGTCTAGTGAAAGATGTGCCTGCTCATGGCAGGGGACTTGGACTAGATGGTCTTTGAAGGTCCCTTCCAACACAAACCATTCTATGATTCTATAGGAATATTGTTTGTGAAATTTTATTTTTCTTTGTTGTTGTTTTTTAATGTTTTTCTATTTCAGAAATTACTTAATTCAGCTGACAAGCATTCTCACTCTTCTCACTTCTAGCTCTGTCTTAGACTTCAGAATTCTGCAAGGACATCATTCCACAGTAGACAAACAATTAAATACAGGCACAGAATCCTGTATTGAGTAGCCCAAATCACCAAGAACCAGCCTACAATGAGGACATACCCACCCTAAATCTTTCACTTCAAAGTGTCTGAACACGAGTCAGCCTCAAAGATGTGCAGCAATATCAGGTGATATGCCTAACTGAGAAAGCATCTATTTGGACAGGAGATCCACAGGTGCAGTTTTTCTGAAGCATGAGTGAGAATGGATATGAGTCCTGTGGAAATTCATAATGTACTGAAATTTCCACCACAGTTTCAAAGTTTGGGAAATTTGGACTTTCTGGACAAGTGCACCAATGTTGTGGATATGTGTGGACTAAATCTTTCTCTATAATATAGTTTTCATGTAACTGGTAAAATGTTATTTTTAAATATAATATGCTTATCTTACTTAAAAGTTCAAAAGAATATTTCTGGTTAGCAATGAAAGAACACAAGTGCATGTTATTCACTGACAACATTATCAACTAGATTCTGAGTTAATGACAGAAAAGAACCCCCAGCTTCATTTCCAAATTTTATCTGCATTTGCAAGACTGCCATTAAAAATTTCTGCTTATTTTTAAATTAGACACAATATTGGAGTCACTGAATCAGACACATACTGGTTGTGCTGTGTTTCTTCATGCATGCATGAACAGGAAGGAAGAAAAAAACAACCAAATTCACTGCATACTCTTAGTAACCACAATTATGCTTCTATCTCTAAATTGCAGCTATTTGTATCTCAATACTGTAAAGGCAGATAACAAAGATCATTACTGTCTCCAGAAAGGAGGTCAGCAGAGTGGATTGTTGACTTATCTTGGTCAGTCTCAGGAAGGACTAATACTGTGTTCACACAAGCCTCAGTTCTTTCCCTTTCCTCGCCTATACACTACGTACAAATTCCATCATTTCCTCATAAACTGACTTCTACTTTTCTGCAAAACCTACCTAAGAAACTCTTTCTTGGTATGGACTTCCAGCACTAGACAGTTTTTTAACTCCAAAGTCATCTGTTTGTGTGGCTGTAAATTAAAAGCATAAATGAGTGAGATCTAAAAAAAGATTTCATATGTTCTTTCAGAAGAAAAGTTAGAGGGTGGAGCCTGTAGTGTTTTAAGTAAGTGATTACATATAACAAAACTATATTGCATATAACAGCAAAAGAGCTCAGGTCCTTCCATGCCTCATTTTCACTGCTGGCATAGCATAGGCAGTACAACCTCGGGTTTGCCTGCATCTGCTAGTATATACATGTCATTGGATTGCAGTGGAAGCAAATCACTGTGTATGTGTTGTAGCCACTATGAAAAATAAACGCAGCAAGAAAAGCAGCAGGCAAGTACCTTCTATGTTACTTTTTATCAGCTGATCAGCAGGACGTACCCGTACCTTCAGCAGCTGTCACTTCGCCTGCTCCTCTACTTATAGCCCTCATCATGCACAGGAGCCAAGGTCAGGCCACATAACTGCATCACCTTCACAATATCAGCATGGCCAAGCTTTCCCAGCCGAGTGAATGGTTGAGAGAAAGATAGATGAGGTTGCTTTCAAACCAACCTTCCCATTCCACAATACTCTGAACAGCTGCTAAGCCACCTGGCCTGCCACAGGATTATACCTTATTTAATTCTGATCAACCAGAACTCAAACATTGTACAGCATTACTATTTCTGACTGCAGGAAAAAAGTTGTCTTTTTTTCACATTGTTAGAATTTGGATAAGACCTGTTTTCAGTAAACAATGTAGCTCCACTAAAGAAAGTTACAAGAAATGAATAAACTCCACCAACTAACCTGCTAGCTATTGTTAGGAAAAGCATTCAATGTACAAGTACATGACAAAGTTTGAACAGAAGTTGGAGACCAAGAAGATTCATTTGTGATGGCGTCAGAACACAGAGCCTTGGGTACTGAATCATCTGTATTCTGATTATCTCATCATTTGTCAGAAAGATAGTGTATTGGGTTTGCATCGTAAGGTTTTGGTAGCGTGGAGGCTGAAGAGGTGGCTTCTGTGAGAAGCTGCTAGAAGTTTCCCCCATGTCTGACACAGCCAATGCCAGCTGGCTCCAAGTCGGACCCACCACTGGCCAAGGTCGAGCCCATCAGCGATGGGGGCAGCACCTCTGGGAAAACAGATTTTAAAGGAGGGGAAAAGTCTGCAACAGCAACTGCAGCCAGTGAAAGCAGTGAGAATATGTGAGAGAACCAGCCCTGCAGACCCCCAGGTCAGTGCAGAAGGAGGGGGAGGAGATGCTCCAGGCGCCGGAGCAGAGATTCCCCTGCAGCCCGTGGGGAAGCCCCTGGTGAGGCAGGCTGTCCCCCTGCAGCCCAGGGAGCTCCACGGGGGAGCAGATCTCCACCTGCAGCCCGGGGAGGACCCCACGCCGGAGCAGGTGGGTGCCCAAAGGAGGCTGTGACCCTGTGGGAACCCCGCGCTGGAGCAGGCTCCTGGCAGGACCTGCGGATCTGTGGAGAGAGGAGCCCAGGCTGGAGCAGGTTTTCTGGCAGGACTTGTGACCCCACGGGGGACCCACGCTGGAGCAGTCTGTGCCTGAAGGACTGCAGCCCATGGAAGGGATCCATGTTGGAGCAGTTCGTGAAGAACCACAGCCCGTGACAAGGAATGCACAGATAGTGTAAACTTCTGTTCAGGTAACAACTAAATGGACTAAAACTTCTGAAGCTGTAGAAGAGACATGAGATAATAGCATATAAAAACATGACTAACAGGGAAAGAGTAAATAGGAAATGAATGTTAGTAAATTTTCTAATACCAGAACTAGGGGATATAAAAAAACCAACAACAAAAGTATCAGGACTCAGTTCAAAACAAATCAAAGTACTTCATCTGGTGTGTAGCTAAACCACAGAACTTCTTGAAAGCCTGTGTTTTGGATGTTAAACAAGTATCCATGGTGATCATGTGATTCCTGGGAAGTGCCACTGAAGCTGTTTTCTTATGCTGTTCTCCAGGCATCTGCTTGTACTCACCAGTAGAGTTACAACTGGGCCTGATGAACCTCTGGTGTGGACAACTCATATATATTCGTCTACTATTGACAATTTCTTTTCCTACAGAAGAAGGAACACAAATTTGATTAATCTTTCAAGGCAAAAATAGCTATTGCAATAAATGGGTATATGTGTGTGTGATCCTAATTAGAATTGCATCCCTGCATTGAGTCACTAATTCTTACTTTGTTATTAAGCTAGAGATGCTAGTGTCTCAGTCACAAAATCATTGCTGATCTTTCCAGAATAATAAGCAATGACAGACTAGGAAGTCTGCTAGATTCAGGTAACTTGTACCAGGCAGAATCAAGCAGATACCTATATTTTTAGATATTTTGATATATTACAAAGTCCATTATCTGGTAATATTACAATGACTATCAGCTGACTAGATAAAAGACCAACTTAACATGTTACTCCTGTTCAGATGTATTTCTGTTTGTCCTGATGTCATCAGGACCAAACTCTAACCTCATTAAAGAAAGGACATAAGTTTGTTTAATTTAGGGATAGTATTTTTAGTGAATTTCTCCTTGATCAGTGCTCTTAAAATATGTATGGTAACATCAGAAGATCTAATTGACAGAATATGGAATATATTTCAATTAAGATTTTGAGATTTAGAGCTTTTTTTGGTAAGACTACATATATTATCACCTGTGGGGGCTTATTCTTAATAGGGCTGCTCAAATAATTTTCATATAAGATGGCAGATAATGCAGTAAAATAAAAAGTCAGATATTACACTTCCCTCCTTGTCCTACACGGAGCTGAGCCAAGGGGCAAGTTATGATAAAATTAAATTATTTCTGCGATCTACTTATCAGTTTTATATATTTTATATGCTGTCATTATCAACAAATTATACAGTTATTATAACTATTACGATGTATTTATTATGGAAGGATGTACAAACCTTGCTTTGCTATCTGCTGCTCACAGAGTAAAGAGTATCAGTGTTTAAAAAAGGGTGGTGCAAGCGAGCAAGACAGATACGTGTGATAATAGACTGATGATAAAAGGTGGTGGAATAAAAATTCAAATAAGCTTCACAAATAGTTTTGTTGCTGTGGTTTCTCCTGATTTGGAGAAGATAAGATAAAATGGAAAAAAAAAAAAAATTGTGAGGGGTCAAGAGTTGAAAGTTCCCCCCTCCCCCCCCCCGAAAAAGCAGGGAAATTGTAGAAGGAAATTAGAATGAAGGGACAGGGAGAGAAAAAGTGGGAGACCCGAGGAAGCAGGTGCACCCACCTGTCATTAGAAAAGAAATTCAACCAGAGAAAGCTAGTAAAAAAAATTGCAGATATCATATCTGGTAGTTTTTTGTAGCAGGCTGATTTTTAGTCTTTTTTTTTTTTTTTTTTTTTTTTTTTGAGGTCAAGTGTTAGAACTCTCTAAGCAGGTCTGAGTCAATGACATGGTAGGGAGAAAGACAGCACTGTTTTATGCTCATATCTGAGACAGTTTCCTGGCTGTTCTTAGTGAGCCTTCTGAACCATTGGTCTGGCTTGTCCCTGCTGCATTAATCTGTCTGCATAAGTTACACTGTGTGCATCTCACTTGCAAAATAGATCAAGTAAAAGTCTTCATCACAAATAAGGGCTTCCATTATTAACTTCTTTCCACCTCTTTTTCGTATGTTCCTGTCTTTCTCATTTTGTACAAATAGTTATGATAGTGAATTCAAATGACATAAAAAATTACTGAAGGAATCATACTTTTAATTTCATTTTTTACAAATACTAAATTGCAATGTCTTCATTGCTTGGAAATGTGTCATGTCTATCCAAGAATACTGTGTATTTGGGTTAGAGATAAGTCTAAAAGTAAATAAGAAAATAGCTAGAATTTTATCATATTTAGCAAGACGCATTAGCAAACAACCAGTTGGAAACAGTATAATTAAATAATGCAACTAGTTATTATTGGGTATTTGGAAATGTGTATTATTACTGCTTGCAGCTTGAACACATACAGCTTTCAACTTAATGAGCACAAAAACCATCAACAGAAGTCTAACATACAGAGGAAATTACATTTCAAAAGTGAAAAGGACCATAGCAATACTCTAAGAGTAAAAAGTTGTATGAAGTATTTAAAATAGAGGCTATTGCTGGGTAGATTTGTGTAGATAATGATAAATAGGAAGAAAATAGAAAGCTTTAGTTCTCAGGTCTTACATCTTATAAGAGATTATGAAATACTTGATTTAATTTCCTTTGATTTGATCAATTTTTTACTATTTCCATACCTCATTTAACTGAATATAGTAATTATTTTGGCTTTTATTTTAAGCCAGGCCCTTGTGAATCAAGAGCAACGTCATGCTGTAGTATTTCTCAAGAAAATATGCCAGAAATATGAAGAATGATCCTTTTTCATTGTTGTAATTACTCTACAGAAATGTAATAAAGAAGTTTATCAGTGGAGTCCCTGGAAACACAATTTTAACAAAGTATTGAATATTCACTTTGAAGTAGAGAACGCAATTTATTGTATGCTTGTAAAAAGCTTCACAAAATATTCCCTACTATCATACACGAAATAATAATAGATTTTACGATCTTTTAACATTTGTTGTTAAAGAAGATCAGTTTTGGTATTGTAATTCCAGATGTTTATGCCAGCAAACACAACTTAAAGTACTATGTAATTCCAGATGTTTATGCCAGCAAACAGGACTTAAATTACTATGTTCATTGAATTACGGAAAAAGGAAATATGATTAACTCCTCAGTTTTTGCTTTTCAGATCTAGAATTTTTCAGTCAACTGCTTGTAATTTAAATAGCTATTAGGTATTAGTGATGTAAAATATTAGAAATAATGCCAATAATTATCCTTAAAGAAATATGATTTGGGAAAAATTACAGCTACAGTATTATGTATAAAGCTTTGATAGAGACACACTTGCTTAATAATCTGCAATTCTGTATCCACTACACTCAGCTGAAAAACTTGTAGTGATATCAGAAGGACAGATTTCAGCTTAGCTGACATTACTAGTTCAGAATACTGTTTATGAACCATGCTTCCATTTATTAATCAGTGGCTGAAAATGTTGTGGTGAGTTGACCCTGGTGGGCTGTGAGACACCCACCCAGCTGCTCTCAGGACAGAGGGAGAAAATAAGATAGAAAAGCTGATGGGTCAAGATAAAGACAGGGAGATCAGTTACTGACTAATATCATGAGTAAAACAGGCTCGACTTGGGGAAGATCTGTTTAATTTATGGCCAATAAAAAATAGAGTAGGATGGTGAGAAACAAAGGAAAAACCTAAAAAGACTTTCCCCCTTCTACTTATTCCCTGGCTTAACTCCCTCATTCCTGACTCCTCTACCTCCTCCCCTGCAAGCAGAGCATGTGGATGGGGAATGGGGGAGTTGCGGTGAGTCCGTAACAGTTCTTCTCTACCACTTATTCCTCCTCACACTTTTCTCCTACTTTTGCATGTGTCCTCCATGGGCTGCAGTCCTTCAGGAAACATCCGTCTACTCCAGCACGGGGTCCTCCCCATGGGCTGCGGTGTGGATATCTGCTCTGACGTGGTTTTCTCCACAGGCTGAAAGGGACTCTCTGTTCTGGCACCTGGGGCATCTCCTCCCTTTCCTTTTTCTTTCACCTTGGTGTCTGCAGGGTTGTTTCACAATTTTTTCTCAGTCCTCTCTCTCAACGGCTGTACAGCAGGTTTTTTACCCTTTCCTAAACACGTTTTCCCAGAGATGTCACCATCTTGCCTGAGGGGCTCAGCTGTGACCTGCAGTGGGTCCACTGGAGTTGGTTGGAACTGGCTGTGTCTGCCATGGGGCAGGCCCTGGCCCCTTCTCTTCCCTGCAGCACCCCAGCCAGAAAAATCTTGCCACCTACACCCAGCAAAAATATGTGTAATGGAACTTTGCCATTACTCAGAATATTTGGACTAAAAAAATAATACAATCCTATAATTCCAAAGAATGGAATTAAATCTCAAGAAATTGATTTAATTTATGAATTTATGCTGGAGTTGTAAATAAATATGAAGAACAAATTTGCATTACCAGTTCAGTCTGAAACAGAAGTTATTCTTTATATACTTACATATATACATACCTGCACATACGTATTACGCATTTACATGTATATATGTTTTATATGTTTATGTATAGAAACACGCGCAAACATTGCCATAGTTGGGATTTCTCTGCTTTCCTTACTGTGAAGTATTAAAGATGTATTGATCTAATTGAATATGGCAATTCTGCAGAAAGAACATAATGTTCTAATTGAAAACATGTGAACTGTCAATTCTGTGTGTATCAGTCTCATGTAATTATGTAGAAGATACATCATGATTATATGCTTTAAGATTTAAAATTGGTTCCTCTTGAGTGACTATTACAATAAAGTTATTTCAATACAATTTACTTTTAACTTTCAGTTTGCACACTAAGAAGAGTAATAATTTCAGGTGTACAAGAATACTGAATAGCGTGCAAAATACTATACATTCTGCCATGGTTTAACTGCAGCCAATAGCTAAGCACCACGAAGCCACTCACTCACTCCCCCCCACCCAGTGGGATGGGGGAGAAAATTGAGGAAAAGAAGTAAAACTCGTGGGTAGAGATAAGAACAGTTTAATAGAACAGAAAAGAAGAAATTAATAATGATAATGGTAACACTAATAAAATGACAATAATATAATAAAAGGATTAGAACATGCAAGTGATGCGCAATGCAATTGCTCACCACCTGCTGATCGACACCCAGTTAGTTCCCAAGGAGCGATCCCCCCACCCCCATCCCCCCCAGTTCCTATACTAGATGTGACATCACATAGTATGGAATATCCCGTTGGCCACTTTGGGTCAGGTGCCCTGGCTGTTTCCCCTCCCAACTTTTTGTGCCCCTCCAGCCTTCTTCCTGGCTGGGCATCAGAAGCTGAAAAATCCAGTACTTAGCAACAACTGAAAACATCAGTGCGTTATCAACATTCTTATCATACCAAACTAAAAAACATGGCACCGTACCAGCTGCTAGGAAGACAATTAACTCTATCCCAGCTGAAAGCAGGACACCTTGTGTTTCTTTTTTTATTAAAAAACTTATAAAGATTAATGAAACATGTAGCTTGTTATCTTTTCACAGTTTGGGAGATAGAAAAGTAGGAGTTGAGCCCTATAAACTCTCAGATATACCATTTAAATTCATGTTGTATTTGTGAAGAGATTTTTTTTTTTTCTTTTTCTGTTTGTTTTTGTTTTGTGGGTTTTTTTCCCCCCACACACAGGAGAGTCCAGGTTACACTAAATAGATTAAATACTAAGGCACAGGTGAAAAACTAGAACACTCTGTGTAAAAATAAAGGTACCATCTATCTCCAGTGGCTTCACAGAGTCTCCTCTATGTCTGAGCCTACTGTCTCAGCAGTGTCAAATGAGAAAAAGAGAGCATTCTCACTAAATTTGCAATTGACAAAATCGGTAAAGTTTATAAGTACATTAGAAGTTGGAATAAGAGTTTAAATGATTTTGTTGATTTGGAGAGATGATAGTCTTGTAGAAGAATCATACTCAGTAATAAAAAAGCTAGGTTACACGTCAAGTAATAACTGAATAGGAGATATTCCTTTCAGTTAAAGTCATTAAATGAACAAATCTGAGATTCCTTTCTACCTTGTGATTGAATCACCATATGTGTGTAGCTGATTCTAAATCCTGTGGCACACAGGATTACTGTGCAAATAGGTGCATATTGCATCTCATACTTCTCTGCAAGGATCAAGTGCACAACATGCAAACGCAAGCCAGTACACAGGGCTTGTTCACTGCTCCCACGTCTGCCTCCTTCGAGCTGAGGGACAAAACCGTTCCATGTCTGTGCCCTAAATCCAGCAAGCCCAGAGTCAATGCCTGGGCCTCTGAAGGTCCACATGGTTTACCTTCATGAGAAACATCTTTTGTACAATTAGAGAATAGAAATTAATTGGTTAGATCAAGGTAAAGAAAGATTTGAAAGTTGAAGTGAATCAAGCTAAACACAAGTCACCTGTATAAGGAAGTTAGGACAGGGCAAATTTCTTGCAGGAGCAAAGCAGCAGACTGCATGATGGATTGAGTAATTCTGCTATATGAACAAAGGTGTAAAAAAGAAGACCTATGAAACAGTATTAAACAAGTGTGGTCGTTCCACTGGAAGAAAAAACACCTGTGGGAGACTTGCTAACTGTTGTCAGACGTACAAGTTGCATGTGTGTGTGATTTCGTCTATGTATATAAATGTATAGATAGGACTGTTGTAGGACTCTACTGTTCTGCTTGTCTGCTCTTGATAGGACAGAAAATAAGAGCTGTAACTGTAACAATACTCAGACAAAACATTACAGACTTCTTGACAGTGAGATAGAATGCTCATTGATATTCATTTGATCCTGAATATCAGAAATTTCCCAAGGAATCATCTTTTCTAAGAATGTACATTTCCAACTTTAGGCATCCTGAGATCCTGTCTTGCGCTAAGTTTTAATGAATCTTTTGCTAGGAAATATGGGAAAGATCAAGACAGTAATTATACTGCAAAATGTTAGATGCAACTTTTAGGGTATTCCAAGAATCAACTACTTCTTGCTTTTAGTTTTCATATAAAAGAGGGATATTGATTTTTCCATTTCAACCTTAAAGTCCCCAAAATATTAAGGATAAATAATTACAGTGCAGGGACAAATCATTCTGGGAGATTAAGCAGTTCAGTTACGAAAAAGGTCAGCTTCACACAGATAATAAAGTTTTGATTACTTTTCTAAAACTTAAATGTAGAGTTACACTGAAAGAAATGCACATCTTGGAAAAAAAAATCATATTGTCTATCTGGAGAACTATTACACAATATGAAACTTGACTCCCTCATCAACCAACCAACCTGTTTTCTCCACGGTTCCTTATACAATGAAATGTTTAGATAGAAATAAAGAAAAGTTTAAATAGGTAGTTTACGTGTAGGCTTCTGTACAAGAAGAGAAAGGTGTCTACAGATTTGTGACTTGTTTTTTATGTCCAAATTCCTAACACTCAGAGGCTTTTTTAATGTCTGCTGAAATTTTTTAGAGTTATTAAAGTCACAATCATTTATGCACACAATGTAATTAACTAACAAGACTTAACATCTAACAGCAAACAGTGCAAAAGCTGGCTTTACTAACTGAGATTCTAATGGTTAGTGGGAGCTTCCACAGCTGGTTCTGATACAGAACCAACCTGAGGAGACAGATTAAAGGAATATGTTGGGATCCATTTATACAGACTCATAAACACTGCAGTAACAGAAATAACAACACTCTTTTTATCCAACCCCCCACCTCCCTGTGGGAGCTACTAAGGACAACATCTCAGCAAATCTTTCCCAATAAAGAGTAAGAAGATTTTTAGTTATTAGGTTGTTTCCACAGAAAACATACAGGTGCTACTGAAGACCAAATAACCATGTAACTTCCAGAACTGCGAATGCCACATTCTTTATGCCACATTGAAGAAAGAGGTATCTTTTTTCTGCTTTTGAATGTTAGACTGTGCAAATAGTCCCTCCTCAGAGAGAAACAAAGGCTTTTTATCTCCATCCATAGATACAGAAGGGTCATGAGAACAGGGAAAAAAGCCACATTTTTTTATATCTCCATTTCCAGGTTTTCAACATAGTCTGTAACCCTAATGATGATCCCTATCAATGATCCCTAGACACAATAATTCAGTGAAATGGCTGATCTCTATTGCAATTCCTAGGATCCTTTGCAGGGACTCAAAGCCCAGGAAGAATGTGATAGATTATGTCTAGGGATGAAACTGCTCTAGCTGGTCTCTTTAGGTGCCCTGGAGCTCATTATACATTTGCATGATGTGCTCTGTGAGATACTGGGAAAAAAATATTCCTAAAAGTTCAAGGATCTCTTGGGTAACAAGGATAACACTCGCTCTTTAACATTTATTTCCCTTTTCCATAAGTTTCGTCATTACAAACAGTTCTAAAAAAAGGATGTCCTACTGCAATCTCTTTTGCTGCCCTCCTTATTACTCAAACTTCTACTGGTTATGTGTATACTATCTTGCTTCATTTCCTTTCATATTCTCCTTGCTTTTTTTGTCACATTATTATGCTTTGTGTCTCTTTTTCTACCTATTTTTAATAATTCTAGAAATATTCCACAAACACTATCTACTTCCAATTGTATGTGCCTCTTTCTCAAACCTCCACAAGCACGGGAATGGACATACACAAGACCATGTTTACTCTGAGTCTACAGAAAATAGACCAGTCAATAAGACGTTGCTTCTTTGGTACTTAAATTGCAATATCTTCTCAGTCTTACAGAGACAGCCTCATATTCCCAAGTCAGCTTTAACTTTGGGGTTTTTAAAAGATTTGCTGTTTTGCTTTCAAACAGAGCTCATTTTCAATCTTTCAGATAACTGATCATAAATTCCAAAAAAGTGCTTATATTTGGTATGTTTTGGTTTTTGCACACACAAATTAGCACAGTGTTTTCCCTCTGAAGTTTGAAATTTGAAAAATTCAAACTACCCATACTACATTCATGTTCATACTACAGATACAGCATTCTCTTTTCCTTCATTACCCATTAAAGTATTGTATTTGTGTATTTTCAAAGACTGCATACAAAAATATCTTCTTTCTGTGCTTGATCAGAAAACATTATCACAACAGGAGTGTAAACAAGGATTCAAGAAGTACAGAAAATCAGATCATATTCCTTTCACCACAAGAATTTTTTCAGAAAAAGCTCCAGGGTAGCTACGATTTATCTTTATTCTTGTTTAATTGACATTTTAATTTTTTACATTGCCATTATTTTGTAACTTAGAAGCTGAAGAAATTAGTACCCTTGTGATTTACATGTCCCTATTTTCGTATCACAAGCATCAAGACTAAATAAATCTCTGCAGAATTTGTCTGTAGTTATCATCACTATTAGCCAAACATCTCATATTATAACAGATTCTGAACACACTGAATTTGCCAGTTTGGAGATTTTCAGAAAGTTATGACAAACACTTTTGGAGGAAAAAATACTTTTTTTAGATGCATATCACAGGCAAATTACCAGCCTGTCTGCTGAACGAACCTGTTGATGTGGTATGGAAGCATATGATCTCAGAAAGCTAATTTTCTTTTAATACCATCATATCTGATGTCAGAGAGAGAGAAAAAAAAAAAAAAAAAAAAAAAACGGCAGCAGAGAAAGGATTCCTGATATTGATAAGGAAAGGTACCTACATATTAAATAAATTGCTCAAGTATTTTAAATACCAAAATAATAGGTGCTTTAAAATTGTGTGTGTGAACTGAATGAGATAGTGGGAAGGCTTGATTTGTACAGCAGGAAAAATAGACCAGTGCTTCTAACATAAGGATCCTGCCACTGTTTGCCTCTGAAAAAAATGAATCTTAATGGATTTGGAGAAGCTCTAGCTTTTTCTTCCAAAATCCATAACTGATAAACAATATTGTCTCTGCTCCCAAGGGCTCACCATCCACTGCTACTGTGAGCAATAGATTATGTTAGTCTTTATGGAATATTTTTTGTACCACATGTCTAGCTGGTAAATGCATGCCTCATTGTCATCTCTTTGTTGATCTTCCCTTTTTACTTTCGCAACACAAGAACTATTAGCTTAAGGGGAGACAGAGGCACTAGGGAGAGTATGTGTCTGGAGATGCACTATTAGTTGATATTAAAAATTTAAATAACTGCAGTTCCTGTAGCTCATCAAAAGTTAGATAGATAGGCTGCTTCCATCTTGGACTTTCAAATGGAAAAGTAGAATTTCTCTACGTCTTTATAGCTCTGTAAAATTTGTGGTAAAAGTGTTCTTCCTCCAAATCATACTTAAACCATCATCTTCTTCCCTGTCCTCCTACAAAAGCAAAAATCTTACATAACTTGATTCTTCTTCTCAGTAGCTGTTGGCTCCACTATCTAGCCTCTCATATTGCATTGAAGATGTTTCACAATGATTACTTAGTCATTCATTGTAACTACAAGCATTTAAAATGTTATAAGGAATGCAATAGTTAAAAAAAAAAATAAAATCTTGAACTTTCCTTAACCGCATAGAAGGTTGGGCAGATTGGGCAGAACTATAAGAAAGGTTCCAACATTTCTAGTACTGTAGTTTTTTGTTAAAGAAATAAAGCCCTTTGGAACCCATAACCAAACGCAAGACAAATGACAAGAGAGAGAGCTAAGTCATTGGATATGTTTGTTTAAAGAAGATGGGGCACTGGTATTGGTTTAAAAAAGAATATATATTTTACCCTACAAAATCTTTCAGTCTTTTCAAGCTATCTACACTGAAAGACTCTTAGAGTGACATATCACCTAATTTTTGATGTTTCCAAAAATGGTATCTATGCCTGAATTAGTTGCCTAGACTTCCTTTTAAAATCAATGGAGAGAAGTTAATCATCTGACCTGTCTCAGATATTTACCTCGGGATGGGACGAATCACATCTTTCAAGAAACTCCTATGATTTTAAAGGGAGACTAAATAACTAGCTTATATGCTAACAATGAAGTTTGATGAGAGAAATCCCTCTCCACAATCTAGACGGTGGTCAGTATGAACATGAAAAAAAATCAGATGTATGGGCCTACTTTTTCATAAATTCTGGAACTCAGCTACAGTGCTGAGATTAATATATGTATGCTTATTCAAGCAGTGGCATACTCTTTAGACAGCTAGTACCTATCCAAAGTATTGGGAAAAATTTTGCTAGACATTTTCTCCACAGCTGCATTCATAAATTTCCTCCCTCCAGTCTCAGAGCAGAGTAGAAGGGATAAAAATCTTCCATTTCATGTCAACATCATTACAGTCATTATACCTACATGTTTATACAGCAAATGAACTTGCAGTGAGACTCAATCTTATAAAAGTGAATCCATGTCATTAATTTGCATGATTCAAACATGTACCTTGCACCAGGCAGTGCTGAGAAGGATGGTTACTTCATAATAAATCTGGCTTCTGTTTGTGCTTCATGGTGACACCTGAGCTAGTTGTGGATAAGGTCAGCTGGACACCGGAATCTCCTTAGTACCCAACAAATTTTGAGTTCTATCTGGGGTAAAAGCTAGTCTAGAAAAGCCAATTCAGCATATTAGCAGAATGCCAGGCTGATGCAACTATACTGTTCTTGTACCTAACCACGCTCTTTCAGAGTAGTACCACATCTTGCTGTATCTCCTAGCACACATCTACAGAAGCCTACGAAACAATGAGCTGCTTCAGTTTCCATCGAAATCAAAAGGAATGATGTCATAAATTCCAGCAGGAAGACTTTTGGCGTTCTCCATAAGTATACAATGCATATACCGTATAACAAAATATATAGCTTTGCATAGCATGTTACCAACAACAAATATATCATATTAATAATGAAAGCATATAGAAAGTGGAGCAAGATATATGTGTGTAGAAGACAGTCAATAGAGATTATGTGTTATAGTAGTTACTTCTGAAAGTTAGAACCAGCAGCTCCTGTCAAAAATACACATTTATCTAATTATTTAAAAGGGCTGAGTTCTGCATTATTGTAGACATTGCCAAGACAAGATAAGCTTATGACAGGCATATTCAAGCCATTATGTAGGGTATTGTTGAAAATATGACAGGCCATAACTCTTGTGGAACTCTCCTTGCATATTAATGCAGAATTCAGCAGAAGGTTTTGATAAAGTTAAATGGTTTGACAGAATAAATTCGGCCTTTGAGAGAAAAACAAAACATGGTTTTCGAAGTTTCCTGCTCTCTCTGGTAGCAAAAACATTAAATTACAGCACAACAATATTTGTTTCCTGACAGAGGATGCAGTGTATGCGATGCATTGTAAATGTGTAGCCTAGCTAGCATGCTAGATATTTCTCTTAATTCAAAATGTTTTCAGTTTTTATTTTGGTATTTTCAAATAGAAAAACGTAAGCAATTATGTGTAAAGCACTAGAGTAAGTATCCAAGTATTTTGTAGACTAGTCAAGGAACTAACACTTGCTTTGCTGAATCACAATATATATGCCCACAAGCAAAATGCATTTCCTAGTGCTTAAATCTAATGGCAATATCAGTCACAGAATCCAAAAGGTAGAAGTCAGGAATCCACCCGTGAGTAAATCTAAAGCCATTTGCAAAGAACTTGTGAATTCATTCAGAATTCATCATCAAAATGAAGTAATATTTTCCATTTTGATGGTGTTCAGTAATATGAACCATTGAATAATTACTCTGAATTTAGAATTTTAATGAGCTTGAAGCTCAGAAGTAGTATGTCACCAAGACCCACAGAAGAAAAAGATCTGATTCATTTCACACAACAGAACTGCATACTGAAGCCTCCAAATCTACACAGAATGAGTTGTTGTATACATATCTCCTCAGATGTGGTAAATTTGGTCAGGAAACTAGTCTAGAATGATTTAGCACAGTTAGGATTAAATTTCATGGCTTCAAAGCATACTTCCTAATTTTTTATGTAAAACCAGCCCCTTATAAACATGGCACCTCTGAAGAAAAAGAAGCAGGGAAGCAATAGAGTGCTGATAGAGTAGCAATGTCTGAGCAAAATGCTTAGGAAAGAGGAAGGGTTTCTTAAGTATATGCAAAGGCTAATTTCAAGACACTGGCTTAAAATAACTAAACAATTTTAACAGCAACAGGAAGACCTACCAGCTATAGCAATGTCTGAGCAAAATGCTTGGGAAAGAGGAAGGGTTTCTTAAGTATATGCAAAGGCTAATTTCAAGACACTGGCTTAAAATAACTAAACAATTTTAACAGCAACAGGAAGACCTACCAGCTATAAAGTCTTTGAAGTGCTTCTCAAGCCAGTTGTCATGGACCGTCCCAGTTCTTATTCAGCCTTCTTGAATTATTTGAAGTAGACTTTCTTAAAAAAAATATTTTAAAATCCTATTTTAACTCAGGATCATTTGGAAAAAAAGACTCACTTTTGACATTCTGTACTATATATGCTTTAACTTGAATAAGTCTAAAGATCTATATTTTGTTTTCAAGACATTAAACACAAAATGTCTTTGGCCAGCAGCCTGATTCACAGAGACTACTGTTTTATTAAGAAGGGACTTTAAAACATATTAATATAATATCACTGTAAATATTGCCTTTTTATTTACCATTAAGGCTCAGTCTATAGAAATTATTAGTATTAATGAGATCAAGAGCTCTCTAATTAATGCAAAGTTGTGTGACTTAACAGAAATAGAGCAGAAGTTCAGCCCAAAGATAACGGGAAGGGGAGCCACAAGAACCAACCCATCAAGCATCATAAAGCATCTTTTTTCTGTGTGTTTTTATTTGTGTGTGTGAGAGAGAGAGAGAGAATGTGACAAATAATTTTTTCATCTCTGTCACAATGCTGAGCTGATTCCTTTAGCTTTTCTGATTAACGGAAGCCATGGGCCTTTACATATCTTACCATGTTTCTCCACCTTGTGAAGTGGTCTGAAAATCTCCTGCATTAAGAAACACAATTAAATCACTGAAGCGTGAGGAAGAGCTAACAATATTTTGTAATGTTCAGCTTGTCTGTATATTGCTTTCCTCTTCACAGAAGAGACTGGAAAGTGCCCGTGACCAATGAGTTTTCTTCTGCTTTGGAAGGAACATTCCAGGGAATAACTAACAAGTCTTTGGTTTTTTTGCAGTTTTTGCTTGCCTTTCTGTAGTTTCGGAAACAAATCCCAGCAATGAAGACTGCCAAACTTCCCTTGGGCCACCGACAACAGTGAGTTTATCTTCATCAATTATGTAGATCTACTATTGCCACTAAACTTTTTCAAGTATGTCATATTGCTTTGAATTTAGTTTAAACCAGGCAAATTTTGAAGTCCCCATCCTAGTCTTATCATTTACTTTGGTAAAATAAATTATTGACTAGGTAACTAAAACATTCTTACAAAAGAAAGAAATGAAAAAAGCACTACTCTAGTACACAAAGATGGAGCTTCTCTTTTAGCAAGCCAGCTTTGTCCTTCAAATCTAGCCCACACTGGGGAGTTATCAGAATTATTTTATGCTGCTGCCTTTCAAAATGCTCCTTCTTGTCTCTCACCTGTCTTTCCTTTATCAGTATTCTGTATGGGGGTTTTTGTAAAAAGAATTCATACCTAAACAAAGCTTTCTCATCAAATATGGCTGTCACATCTTGGCTTTCTTTTTGCCTGTTTTCTGGAATTATTTTTTTCCAGTTTCCATTTCTCTTTCCCCCTTTTATCCTCTCCCCCAACCAAATTCTCTAACTGTATTCCTTAATTAGTGCATCAATAATAGCTTGCAATATTTTCCTGAAATAAAATTTGAGGATGGTGATCATTCATTCTCCATAATATTTCTCAGAAATACTCACTGCACATTTTTATTTCCATTTATAGCTCACCTTTAGCTTGTCATAGAGATCGCACAAACCATATTGCTAATATAGCTGGCAGATGCTGTTCTAATGCTTTTGCTTATCTGACACAGGTGTGTGCTTATCAGACACAGGTGTGTGCTTTTGCCACACTTTTTTCTGTTTTGGGGTCCAGACAATACAGGAAGTGTAAAATTGCTGGTATAAAGTTTGATTACACATTAGAAATGGAAGACCGTCTCCAGATTTCAAAGTTCAAGTTAAAAAATAGATAAATTTTATTGTAGCTTGCATTACAAAATAGTACATACTTTGGGAATACGTGCCAATCAACTTGTGTTTGTGAATGCAAATGAAATTCCTGAAATGAAACATTTAAAATCTTGCTGAAGTCCAGTCACTTCGGGTGCAAAAACATAATTAAAAAAAACCACACAACAAAAACACCAAAAAAACCAAAAAAACCCCACAAAACCAGATGTCACCTAAGAGCCTTTAATTAGTGTAGATGCATTTGTCACAACATAGAGGTTTTGTGTGACTTCCATAAGGTCATAGAAAATAGCTTTAGACTTAGATTCCCTGCCTGAGTCCCTGACCTACTCTCCAAGTCAGGTTCTTGCACACTGTTTTCCTTATTCCCCAGCAATTACAGATCTGCTTGTCTGTATTTGCTGTGACTCCTGACTGTAGAAAACAGTGGTTAAAGATGCTCCTGTTATCTTATGCACAACTCTACACATTCCCAAGAATACTTTCTAAACAGAGAGTTATCCTTCCTGTATATGTAACCAATGCTAAACTGCATGGCATGTTCATTGCAAAGTGCAGACATGCCTTAAGTGAAAATAGAATTAGCAAGAACAGTGTGGGTTTATTAAAGTATCTTATCCTTGTTGTTAAACAACAAGTTTATTTATGAGTATCTTCTAATCATACATTAGCTATTGATTTTTTACCTTGCTTAGTCAAGCATATAACATTGAAGACTTGCATATTTTCACAGTCCAATCTTTCACAGAATGTATTTAGAGGTAATTATCCAGTAAAAACAGTGATACCCTTTGATGATGAAACTGCTCCTCTGCAATAATGATAGCAGCATTGTCATACTTTTGTAAGTAACATAGGTAACAATCAGTTCAATAATAATATTTTAGAATTTCCTATCTCTGTGTAGAAGTTGTTGTCCTTGTTATTGACAGAAACAAACAATGGAGCCCCTCACCTGCCTGTTTTCCCCAAGCTTGTATGACATTTTGCAACAATAAAATAAAACTCTTTGTTGTATGTGACACACTGGAAAGATGAATTCTCTTTAATGAAAGTCATTTGTTCATTTTGACTGCATTGACAGAACAAACTATTCTTTTGCTGAAAAGATGAACTTCTGCTCCACTAGAATCAATAGGTGTTTGAAATTTGAATGAATTTAACTCACATGGATCAGATATTAGATTTAGATTGGAGATGATCTATGTAATTCCATGAGTCATTTTTGCATAGGTTCATACATGAAGGGCTACTATAAATTCAGGTTAAAAAATTCACATGGGTTTTACCTACCAATTGCTTTATTAAAACTCCTAACTCTTATTGCTATGAGGAGAGAAAACAACAACAACAACAAAATCTAAGCCAAGTAATATATGTATAGAGGCTATCAGTGTACACTCCAGCTGAACAGGCATGCACATTTACCTCCATGTGCATGGCACCTCTCATCTCAATGCAAAACCTTAGCAAAATATTGAGGTTCATCATTGTTTCGTGCTTAAGTGCCTGAAAATAATTAATTTTACTTACATAATAATTTTGAGAGTGTCCTACTCACTAGCATACACAAATGTTCATAAATATACGTAATCTTCGAGTAAGCATATATGTATAGCACTTTCTTCATTTCTGCTTCATGCTATGGTTTGGTTTTTCCTCTTTAGACTCTAATGTTGGCTGTCCACAGACCAGAACTGTTATTACAGTTGAAAAGAGTAATTATTGTAGGTGTTTTTTCTTTTGTTTTGTTTCTGAGTTTTTTCTCCAGACTGTGGCTCTGCAGAAGGCATCTGCCACCATAGGCCTGTTCACCAGCTAGGGCAACACAATGCACAGCAAATGCATTTATTCAGAATACTTGTGGGATTTCATCAGAACATCACCCTCATTCATGCACTTGGCTTGAATCCTGAAGCTGCATTTTGTTATTAATGAACATTTTTATCCACACGTTTTGTTGGTGAAATCTAATGTGAATTATTAAATTACAAATTATGCTTTTGTAATGTGATGATGTTACTAGCTAAGGTATTATGAAAATCTGGCAACAGTCTATATATTCCTTTTGGGCTCCTTTTTCTCTTTCAAGTAGATGATCCAGACCATGTATTTTATGCATGTATACATATACATATATGCATACACAGAAGTATGTATATACACACACAATAGTTAATTATGTATGCGATACTTTGTATATATATAGAGTCTGACAGAAGTGTCTTGGCCAAAATTTGTACAATTTATTCTGTTGAAGCTGAAGAGTATTAATAACTTTTATCTTCTTGCTAGAACTAAATATACTCCACTCTTCTTCAGAAGAAGCAGAAGTAGAATTTGCAGTTGTCACTATATTTTGTTTATTTTCTATAATATTTTAATGCAAATAACTTGTTTTGATCTAAGCCATGTTTCTTTTGTGTGACAGATGGAGAAAATTTTACAGAGCTTTGTATGAGAGCGTAGTCTTGTGTTAGAAAGCATAGCTGACAGCCTTACAAATTTTAGTAATAATTTATTGACTCAACTACCTAGAATCTTGTCCATGATACACGAACTTGGACTGTACAATCAACTGTACCCACCTTTTAGGAGGAAGAATTAAAAAAAAAACAAACCCAACTTGTTTTACTAGGTCTATCACATTTATGCTTTTTACTGAAACCACGTTAATCACACTCCAAGCAAATACATCAGAATGTCTAGAATCTGTGCACACTGTAGTTCACAATCAGATATATTAATCTAGATGTGAAGGAAATGGCTGAAGTTAGTACATCAGAGTATAAATTTTTGAAACACTCATTCTCTGGATACTTTTGTTCTAGGTAACTCTTACCATAAAAGAAGAGACTCTAAGAGCAAGATATACACAAGTTAAGAGCGTAAAGCACTTATCTGTTGTCCAACACATGTGAAGGGCTGGGACCAGCAAGCTATACATTCAGTGTGAATATATATTCTCCCCGTTCTCTTGAGACACCCAATGGAAATTTTTTAGCCGGTTAGTTGCACTTGAGGTGGGCAAGAGTCAGCCTTGGGTGCTCCGTGGTGCAGGCTGATCCTGACAATGCCAAGTTACTATCTTCTGAATCTCCCCTATTATTGATTAAGGTTTTAAACTTTTCATGTCAGCATTTTCCCTCTTGAATCTGAGCTCTTAACTATCTCCACTTTAGCTGTTAAACTTCTGATTGTTTGTATTTGTCTTATCTACTTGGCTTTAGTTCCTGTACTTTTTGCCACTTCATCAGGAATTTTCTCCATAAAAGTAAGTCACAGTCACACAAAGCTATGCTGCATGACACTAGGCCTCGGTTCACAAAGAGGTGAACCCCTGGAAGTCATGTTAAGCTTCAGCACAAAAAAAGCAGACATAGCGCCCATTCTACCATCTTTACTTTTCTGTAAAAGTCAGATACACAGATGGAAGGAAGGATTTGCCAACTGCAGCAGCTAAATGTAACACTGTTCATCAGGCAAAGTCTTTTATTTCAGTTGCTTGCTGAAGCTATTTTGTTCTCTTGGGAAAACATGAATATCAGCTACCATTAAAAAAATCATCCTCTTGCCACTGTTGACTTTATCAGTAACACAACAACATTGACATGTTGTTTCTGAATAATTATGGCAATTTTTCTATAGATTATATTTGTTATTCCTCTACTCTTCTTCATATACAGGATTACATTCAACAGCACTTGCCATAGTGAAGTATTATCAGAGATGATCCAGGTACTACATTATACTTGCATGACAAACCAAAACCGTGCAATAGAAATGCACAACTAGCTGAAGATGAGAAATCTACCAAAAACAACTGACAATAATTTTACTACAGCAATCTTTGTTTTCTATGCTGGACCCACACTTATAGGCTTTGAGGTTTTGGATCAGATAAGAAACCTAATTCTGAATTAACTTACAGGCCTCAGTATAGTTTGAAGGGAGAAGGAAAAAAAAGATTAACTATTTTGAAGCTTTGCAGCCATGATCCTATAAAAACAAACTCGTAAACCTTTAGGATTAGGTGGGTGATTTCTGCCTATATTCCTCCCAGATCATAATTCTTGATTTGAGTGTATTCAAACCTTGCCCCCCTGAAATGTGAGTCTCATTCTGAGCTTTATGATTTAGGCCCATGTAAACAGCAAATTAATCATCCAAACCATTATGGATAATAGGAACGGTTTCTAATACTTCAGAACTTCTGCTTCCCATTTCAGTAGGATTCAGCACGTGCAAAGAAATGCAAGTTATCCTGACCCACAGCCTTCAAGAAAGTAGGTGGAAGACAAGGGCAAGGTTTATGCTAGGTCTTACCTCTCTGTGAAATACAATGGCTACTTTACTGTTAATCCATAGCTGTTCAGACAATGAGTGTCAAGCAGCATAGGAAGATCAAAAGAAATCCCATACATGTCTATCACATTTCTGTGCAAATAACAAATAGGGTTCCATTCTGCTAGGCATTATGTAAAAATATAAGCTAAATAAGCAATCCATGTCATGAAGGTCCTGAAATCTATGAAAATATTTTTTAAAAAGAATTGTCTGTAGAATAAAATGTAAGTCTTGAGCATCCTCATTTAATTCAGTTTATTTATCTCTACTAACAGTGTTAGAGAGAGAGGTACTAATCCCATATCTTTATGGAAACTATTTTATCATCACACAAAATGTCACCAAAGGTTTTGAAGATCATCACTATGGAGAGAAAGAGTTTAACAAGCATGTTTGAAATATTGCACCTTTTTGTAGCTCCTTCTTTATGAATGTGCAGTGTTTAATGAGTGCTTAAAAAAAAAAAAAAAAAAGAAGTTACTGTCCAAGCATGTGAAAGTCAGCCATAGTCATCACTTGAATACTTTGACCACGGGGATAAGACAGAACTGCCTTATGTATTGGATCAGGAATTTAACCTCTCTTTTCAGTTTCTAGGCTCGGCTTCCAATATCTGGATATCCAAATGTGAAGGGAGCTATACACTTCACTTTCCCTCCAAAAACTTTTATTAACTAATGAGTACTAAACTGTATTTTGTGTCTCAATAACCATCTTGGAAAGGTGTTACTATAAAAATAAAACTTGATTCCAGTACCCATGCTGATTAACTCAAAATTTAAAAGAGTAAAATGCCCTGTCTGTGTTTTCGAATTACATTCACAAATTTGACAAAAAGAAAAGCTTTACAGGAGCTGTCCTGCTGTTTGTCTCCTTACAGCTAACAGTGTAAATATTAGAGAAAAATCACATATATTATGTCAATTTTCTCAAAGTTCAGATTCTTTCATTTTCTGATTTGTTTTCACCAAATGAATCTCTGATTTTATCCTCGTCTAACTAATACAAAATGGCACAATCTTGCAGTTCTCATCCATCCTAATCTTTAATTGATTTCTGTGGGAGTTACAGGTGTGTAAGGGCTACAGTCTTGCACCATAGCTTGTCTGCAGGATCATGGGCTCACTATGCTTAAATATGAAATGCAGACTGTACATGCCAAAGCTTCCTCTTTGTCCACTGTGCTGACACCTTCCCCGTTATCAAGCAGGTCACACAAGCAAAATAGTTACAGTCCCGTTCTTACCATCACTTATAGTCTGCTCTTCCCTTCACCCACATAGCTCTTCAGTGAGGCCTCAGTGCTGAAGTTATGTCCCCTACTTTCATCAGACGAGTTTTTATCATCTATGGCCTGGCAGGAGGCAGGTCTTGATAACACAATATGGAGGCAAGATGAATCTGGAAATAAGATTTAAGGTATTACTTATCCAAGAGATAGCAGATAAACTTTTATTTTATAAAAGACTGATGTGACACTACCACTGAATTCTGCCTGGATGAAGTGCAACAGGGACAAAGCAGTTGTGGGTTTTTTTCTATTCAGACTGGATTGATTATAGGCAGTAAAGTGAGAAAACCTAAACAATCCTCAGGCTCTTTTGTATCTTTTTTTGCCCCAAACAAATCTGTTGATTTTTATGAAACCTGCTGAAACTTCTGTCCCAAAATTACTTTGTGCTGATAAAGTAAACCTTAGAAAAGCAATGTAAGGTGACTGTATATTTGAAATCAGAATTTATTTTAATTTTTTTCATTTGTTTATTTTTCCTGGTGAGATGGGTTGACCCTGGCTGAACACCAGGTGCCCACCAAAGCCGTTCTATCACTCCCCCATCCTCAGCTGGATGGGGGTCGAGATAAGGACAGGAAAGATCATTCACTAATTACCGTCACGGGCAAAACAGACTCCATTTGGGAAAATTAACTCAATTTATTACAAATCAACCAGAACAAGTTAATGAGAAATAAAACGAAATCTCAGAACACCTTCCTACCACCCCTCCCTTCTTCCCAGGCACAACTTCACTCCCAGATTTCACCACCAAGCCCCCCCAGCGGCACAGGGGGACAGGGATGGGGTTTATGGTCATCACACGTTATTTCTGCCGCTTCTCCTCCTCAGGGGGAAGCCTCATCACACTCTTGCCCTGCTCCAGCGTGGGGTCCCACCCATGGGAGACAGTCCTCCATGAACTCCTCCAGTGTGGGCCATTCCCATGGGCTGCAGTTCTTCACGAACTGCTCCAGCATGGGTCCTTTCCACGGTCCTTCAGGAGCACAGACTGCTCCAGCGTAAGTCCCCCACGGGGTCACAAGTCCTGCCAGAAAACCTGCTCCGTGGGCTCCTCTCTCCACAGATCCGCAGGTCCTGCCAGGAACCTGCTCCAGCGCGGGGTTCCCACAGGGTCACAGCCTCCTTTGGGAACCCACCTGCTCCGGCGTGGGGTCCTCCCCGGGCTGCAGGTGGAGATCTGCTCCACCGTGGAGCTCCCTGGGCTGCAGGGGGACAGCCTGCCTCACCAGGGGCTTCCCCACGGGCTGCAGGGGAACCTCTGCTCCAGTGCCTGGAGCATCTCCTCCCCTCCTTCTGCACTGACCTTGGTGTCCGCAGGCTTGTTTCTCTTACATGTTCTCACTCCTCACTCCGGCGGCTGTTTCTCCCTGTCCCAACTTTTTTTTCCTTCTTAAAAATGTTATCACAGAGGTGCTACCAATATCACTGATGGGCTCGGACTTGGCTGGCAGCGGGTCTGTCTCAGACCCGGCTGGTATGGGCTCTGTTGGGCACAGGGGGAGCTTCCAGCAGCTTCTTACAGAAGCCACCCCTGTAATCCCCCCAGCTACCAAAACCTTGCACACAAAACCAATACACCTGGAGAGCAGAAGCTGAAGCCAGCATCCTTACTCTTTTAGGATGGTCATGAAAATTACCATCCTTATTAACATTTGACCATACATTCCTTTCAGGAACATTCAGTATACATGATGAGCTCTCAACAGATATCTTTGCCACACATACCACAGTAACCTAATACTAGATAATCCAGAATGAAAAATCCCTCTCTGATTAATAAAGTGATAAATGTGGCCAACTCAACAAGCACAGACTGGTCAAGAGGACATCACTGCCAACATATTCCCAAGGCCCCATACCCAGTCCAGTCCAGAGCTTAGCCAGGAGACAGAGAAGGCAAGGACAGACTGCTGTGACAAGGGTGCAAGTGATATCTGAAGAACAAGGAAAATAGAGTTTGCAACATCCTCCCTTTTAACAGGGAAACTCCTACCACAGCAGAAAAGAGCTAAGGACCCTGAAACTGCATTATAGCAGACGAACACAGAGACAGGATCCTGATATTGCCTAGACTTATCCATTATGTTACTTGTTATGTCTGCTTAAGGCAATTGGGAAGAAACATTTCAAATTGCCTAAGTCATCTCATGAAATTTGAAATCTCTGTGTTAGGTCAGAGGATATCTGGCAAAGCTAAAAACAGACAAAAAAGTGTCCAACAGTGGTGGAGCCCACATAGTACCCCCATGAATTAGTATTTGCAATGATGGTCAAGCAGGGACAGCCTGCTCACAACATCTCAGTGAACAAGTCTGGATATAAGTCAGAATACTGGGCACCATTTTCTATAAGTCTGTGACTGAGCTAAAGTATTGCTTATTTTTCACTGGACTGCATTTGTGGCTGTACCTACGTACTTATTAACCCAGCTAGAAATGAAGCACAGCTGTTCAAGCAGACTTCGGAAAAGTAAGATGTACACACAAAATATGGAAAGTTTCTGGGTCTAGTGAAGCAGTAAGAACATTTCTGTGTGCACAAAAGATCAAGAGAAAGCAAAAGCTCTGTCTAGCTCTTGCCCTATACACATTTGTGGCACTGATAGTGTCTCTGTACAGCTGAACTCTTCTTTAGAAACATGTAATGGCTAAAGAAAATAACAGAGGATCAGGGGAACAGGAACACTGAACAGTCAAATGGTAATAAAATGAAATCTGTAGGAAGAATAAGAAGAAAAGGAAAAATGGCAAAGAAAAATGAACATTTTGAAAAAGAACATTGAAACTGTATATTAAAAACTGGAGGGAAAAACTTAGGTCACCAGCAAAAGTTTTACTGAAGAAGTGAGAAAGATGAAAAAAGATTACTATTTTTCCCTAAAAGAATCAAAGCAAGCATTTTGTTGAAAGTTTCGTGTTGTATTTTTTCCAAAGTAAGTGAACATTTTGTAAAATTGAAATGGTTTATTTAACTAAAAGACACAATGGATGCTTGAGTGCACAATACTGCCCCTACAGTTTTCTGAAGATTGCTGCTTCTGCTGTTCAAGACCATTGATCATCCCTTGCCCTTATTTTCTCTAGGTAGAAGTTCCAGTTGCTACCAATGTAGTTCTTCAATGATAGAAAGGGAGACAACTGATTTTAAAATGAGTCTTGTAAGGATTTGCTTTATAATAAAGAATGAGCAAATTCAAGTAACTGTGTTTTTTTTTCCTTTTGCTCATTTCCTCTATATTCACGCTCTGGCTCTTTTTTTTGTTCCTCCCTCTAGTTTTAATTTGTAGTCCTCTCCCTCCACATTTTCAGGACTGTAGTGTAGTCTCTTCTTTTGGACCTCTGGTCATAAATCCTGTCCATTTAAAGCCTTTTCCTACTGTATAGTGTACATAACTGACAGAAAAACTTAGAAAGGGCATGTCTGAACGTGTACTTTTTGATGTTACCAAATAGTGCTGTCTGCAATTCTAGCATAAAAATTCAATCATGCAACAACTTATCTACACTCCTTTCAACTAATATTTGATTGTGAAAATGCTCACAGCTGAATTTACTCAGAAGAGTAACATCATCAGGTTCAGTAAAACTCTTCATTAAAATAAATTGATCACAGGTTATTTTCAGAAACAGGATTTATACAAATATAGATTATTCATGTGTTTAAAGAAACAAATTTTCATTTCTTAAATTGAACCACTTAAAATTCCAAATCAAATGCATGAAGTGTCCTATTATGTTGCCTCTCTTCTAGCACAAAGGGTTTCTTTTCAAAGAAATAACACCTTGAAGCTTCTTTGGAGCCCTGACTTCTGCTCTAGCAGTTATCACGTGTTACACTGTTTTGTTACATCGAATCTTGGTGAATTTACAAAAAATTCTATTATATTTGGACATTTTAGTGCATGACTTCTCATTGCTCAAAAGTTCTTATAAACCAGACATTTATTTGTTTCACAAGTGACAACATAAATTGCAGGTTTCTTGTGAGTTCACTTTCTACTTAAGCTGAGTGTACTAAGTTAACAGTGATCAAAATACAAAATGTCCACTGCTGGGCTATTGGAGAACATTATTTTTCTGAGAAAATACTCCTCTCCTCTCCTCTCCTCTCCTCTCCTCTCCTCTCCTCTCCTCTCCTCTCCTCTCCTCTCCTCTCCTCTCCTCTCTTCTTTCCACTCCCATTTTCCCTTTTCCCCTTTCCCCTTTCCATTTTTCCCTTTTCCCTTCCCCCTTTCCTCTTTTCCCTTTTCCCTTTTCTGTTCCTTAAATTATACCAGGGAGCTTTCTGAGAGTATTTGTCACATTGCACTTAAAAAGACATGTCCTGGTTTCAGCTGGGATGTCTTCCTAGTAGCTGGTACAGTGCTGTGTTTTGAGTTCAGTACGAGAAGAATGTTGATAACACTGATGTTTTCAGTTGTTGCTCAGTAGTGTTTAGACTATAGTCAAGGATTTTTTCAGCTTCTCATGCCCAGCCAGCGAGAAAGCTGGAGGGGCACAAGAAGTTGGCACAGGACACAGCCAGGGCAGCTGACCCAAACTGGTCAATGACGTATTCCATACCATGGGATGTCACATCTAGTGTAGACCCTGGGAAGGGGCGGAGGGGAATCGCCTCTTGGGGACTGGCTGGGTGTCGGTCGGCGGGTGGTGAGCAATTGCACTGCACACCATTTGTAAATTCCAATCCTTTTATTATTGCTGTTGTCATTTTATTAGTGTTATCATTATCATTATTAGTTTCCTCTTTTCTTTTCTATTAAACTGTTCTTACCTCAACCCACAAGTTTTACTTCTTTTCCTGATTTTCTCCCCCATCCCACTGGATGGGGGGCAGTGAGTGAGCGGCTGCGTGGTGCTTAGTTGCTGGCTGGGGTTAAACCACAACAAGAGAGCAGACATTTGATTGTTCACTCTTTTCCTTCCCAGGAGCTGATGACTGTCCCTGGCAGTAAAAGAAAAAGTTTTAAGCCTATGACCGCAAGTCTGATGCTCAATTAATCTCTTAATTTTGAGCCATCTTCTATTCTGCCTGCATGTCCCTTCCTACAACTGGGGCAGGAGCACGGGGGACGGGGGGGGAATGCCTTGTAGTTACCCAAGTTTCCCTTCAGTCCTTCCACCATTCAACTGAGTTAAAAACTGTTGTCTTTGGCTTGTGAAGCTGCTAATGGACCACAAATGTATGTGTTCTCATTGTGACTCAAATTTCTTAGCCCCTTTTTTCTCACATAACAGCATGGAGTTTCTCACAAAGCCCAACTTAAGCAATGACATTACAAATTCAGAATGAGTTTATTAGGTCTAATGAGCCAAAAAAAAATATCAGCATTTCACATTTATTTCCTGGATGGAAGAGTGTATAACACTTTCTAGTGTACATACCTTAATATTCATTTAAAAAATGGCCTCTGTTTTTCTATTAGTACACACGGTTACTTAACTGTAAAAGGTCTATTAAACTGCATGAATTAAATTCTTTATAAAACAACATGGATATTTGCTTCCACAACATTCACACTAGATTTTGAGTTGATTTTTGTCAAGTCTCTCAACCACATTAGCAGGTTTGGGATTTTTTATTCTTTACCAGAAACTCCAAGGAAAGCATGCTAAGTTATCAGGAATCTCCATTAACATATGGATTTGCCTCCTAGATAGTCCCATATAGAGCTGCTACTGTATGTTATGTTACTGGCACCAGCCCTGCAATTAAGTCTAAACTGGATCAATGGGAAAAAAATCATGTTATAATTCCCAGTTATATACTTCCAAACTAAAAAAAGAGAGAATACTAGATCTTTTAGGTTCCCCCTACCCCATATTCCTTTATCTCATCAGTAATACCAATGGCATCCTTTGTCACTGGAATTGAGAGACATTTTCCAGCATAAGAATCAATTTTCATTTACTTCACATAATTCAAAATATTTAACTGTCTTTCAGATTCAGTGTCTGCCTGAGAAATCTTTAAAAACAAAATATGAAACAAGTAAAATGATTCATTATTGCCAGAAGTATGGAGCACAAATGCAACCTTTTTCTCATTACAAAATTCTGGCAACCTTATCTTTGACAAACTTCAGTGCCTTGCTTTGTTCAAGGAACTAGACTTAAAGAAGAAGTCACATCAGTGTCATGACACTTCTTGTGCAAAACCAATAAAAATGCAGAATATATCTTCAAATAATAAACTTTAAAAATTAATTTATTGAGACACAAGGAGTGTGGTGGTTGTTTGTTTTTTATTTTTCTTGGGACACTTCAGAGATTGTAGGGAACTGCTTTGATAATTTTCTTTACCTGCACAGTTCCTATGGATGAGTAGTTTGCAAATGCATCCACACAGAGTAATATATCCTCACAGAGCACTTGCCATTTTCTTACAGCTCCAGTGTGTTTCATCTAAGTGCACTGCACTTCCTCTGACATTGTTGAGCGTAACCATAACTTGCACTTTTGAAAGATGGAGTAAGCGCTTCATTTTGACTGTGCATTAACACTTGTCTACACCAGGAATTAATGCAAGATAGCTTGTGTGTTCTGAATCCCTGTCAGGTTTCCTTCCTCTTGTAGTTGTGCCCGAAACAGAGCTACAGGCTGCTTAGCTGTTTGACCTAAGGTCTGTAAGGTATGTCCTGAAGTTTAATTTCATGATTGCCTGTTATTTTTTCCATGGTGTCCTAGTCTTGACCAGATCATGGGGAAAAAAAAGGAGATTCTGCATTATGTTGTAAAAAAAACCAAACAAGACCAGGTCTTTCTCAGATCTTTAGTTTGTGTATTTTCAGAATCTGAAACCTGAGTAGTGAATAAAACAACAAAAACCATAGTAAGGAAGGTATGAGAATCTGATTCTAGCTGGAGAACTGAGTGCAACTCTCAGAAAGAACTAAATTTTATTTTTTTTTTAACTTCTGATTACATGACCTAGCAACCTTGATTATGTTCTTTCAATGTAAGGTTCCATGCAGGATCAAGATATAACCTAGATTTTCAAAGTTAAGTTTCGGAGATGGGTGTGGTAATCTTAGAACAGAAGTGTATTTTATTTCCAGGCTTTGGTGAAGCCTCTCTAGAGAGCAGCTTTTTGTATGATGTTGTAGAAGATGTATTTGCTAAAAAAACTTTCAAAAAGACACCTAAAAACTAATCTTCCAGAGAACAGCTGTTTGAAGTCCTCTGGTTTTCTCAGTCTTCCAATTTTAGCTTTTTTCTAAATGACACATTAGCTAAAGTAAAGTACGAAGAAACATGTACTGCTGCTTTTTCTGTAAAGGACACTTTCAAAACCTGACATATGATTCATCATCTTCCACCACTTAGAGCTTTGCATAGTTCCTAATAAATTTCCTGCAGAACCAAGAGATGCTTTTTTATTTAGTAGTGTTATGAAGGTCTCTATGAAAGCGACAGCTGAAAAAAGCCATTCTGCAACTGCCATGGTAAAGAGCCTACTCCACAAATTTTGGCTGAACACAGTAGTTTCATGTTCCACAGCAGTTTATTTTAAGATGAAATGCAATTTCACCATTATGCATTCAGGGCACCGTTCATTCAAGCTATCATGTGCTGTCCTGTCCAAAATGACACCCTAGGCCTTCCATAGTCAACAGAGAGTTGTCCCTGAGGGTTATATAATTCTAAGACACATGCCTAAGGTAGATGATGTGCCTTTCTGTACAAGAACATATCTCTATTTACTCTGTAGAAGCCATAGGTGATTAAATATTTAGGCAGTTTACCTTTGGATTATTAAACTGAAAGGTGGGGGAGGGGGGAGGAAGTGTACGAGTTGCATTCCTTCCTTCATTATTCATCCCCTTCCTCCATAAAGAAAAACTTGGTGAAATGTTGTATCTTACTGTATCCCATAATAAGTGTCCTTCTGTAAAGATCTTTTCATTTTTTACCTAAAACATTAAAAGCATTTCTTTATAAGTTACCAAGGAAAACAAGAGAACATATAATATGTTTTAAGTGTTGAAGCATTAAAAATTAATAGTCTGGAGACCAAGTCTGTATTGCTGTTACATAGACATTCTTCATTATCCTGCACATAAATGCAATTGCCCTCTCTTACTTGCAACATTATATACCAAAAGTAAATCAAGAAATTATTTGCTATGAACAAGCAAAGAGTTGAAAAAGACAGAGGCAAAAATTTAGCAGTGACTTAACTTCAATTACTTTTGAGAGAGAAAGACAGAAAGGTTTTCCCTCTCTAGCTGTATTTCTCCCATTGTTCTTGAAAATCTATTCTGTTTGAAGACATCAAGAGAATTGGAGGGAGAACCATGTACTATGGGGTTCCCCAAATCCATATTCAAGAGTGTAAGCATTTGTTCTAAATGCTGAAGAGGGCATCGAAATCAAAATTAGGTGTACAAACAGTGGTCTTAAATTTTTTGTTCTGTGCAGGATCTTACGTGGCATTTATCACCTCAACATTCAGGCTTGTGCTAAACAAGGTGGAAACAGAATCCCTATCATAGACTTTGGGAAGAAAGGCAGAAAGAAATTACTTCCCCAAATTAATTGTTTTAAGGCAAATAAAAAAAAGACCTACAACAGATTTCTAGGAAAGCCATGTGTCCCAATTCCTGAATAGTACTCCTAGTAGAGTGTGTTAATAACAAACAACAAAACTTTTCTTTTTCAATGACTACGAGACCCAGGGCACAAACATCAAAAAAAAATCTGGTGGCAGCAGAAACAACTGAGTTCTTTAGGGTTTATTTGCACCTTCATTTTCAGTGTTTGTAATCTATATTGGATTCATAATGGCAGATGTAGTGGTCCTTCCTAGGAGAGAGAAGACTGCAGCAAGCAGTGCATCTCTGAGGCTGTGCTTTTTGTTATCACTCTTCCAGTACTCTTGATTTAGGGTTCATACTCAGCTCTAGCAAATCTCTACAGAACACATACCAGAAATATAGGCTATGCTTGGGGAAAGATTATGACCCCATATAAATTGCTTTTTATATGAGAATGCTTTACATTCAAGCCTTGCTCCAGGATGAAAATCCTTCCTAGGAGTTAGAAATTTAAACAGAGAAAGACAACACAACATATGACACCAGTCTGAGTTGTGCCCACAGAGCTGCAAGGAAATTTTATTTGGACTCCTGTTTTACGAGACCCTTTATTTGCTATAAATCAAGCTCATTTGCTTTATTAGTATAATTGGGTAAGGAATGCAAACATTCCCTATCATTTTTCTCTTCCCCCAGTAAATCTAGCAAAGTGTGGTGGCTGTCTGGTAGCCCACCATGGAAACTCTTTACCAGGTACAGTCTAGGATACAAATTATTGTTAGTTCTGAGCCCCGACTGTCATCTCTGTTGTTAGCAAAAACAACAGCAGAGTAGATAATCTGAATGAAAGGTAATGATAAGCCAGTGATGGTAGGTTTCTTGCAGAAGACTGCACTACTACTACTGATGTCATTCACTGAAATACATTGAGAGTCTTAAATTTAATGTTCTTTACTGGTGGCCTGTTAAAGACACGATTCCACTTAAAGGTGCAAAACCATCAAAGATAAGGATGCAGAAGCACAGGTATGATCAGAATACAATAAAAATCTTCCAAATATTGTCATCTTATAAAAAAAAATAAATAAATTACTGGATTACTCTACAAAATACCCACAGAACAAAATTCTGGACCCAGAGGCAAAATTACCTGTAACACCAGTGACTGAAATCCTTCTACTTTCATATTACCACTTTTGTATTCTTCTACACTTTTTTTCTGCTTTTTTTTTTTCCATATTAGCAATCATAACAAAATCACAGCTACATTCTCAGGTTTCTTAAATTTAATTGTTCCTTCATACTCAAAAAAAATCCTACACTTCTGCATTTTTTGTTGGAAATAGTAATCTTTCAAAAACAAGTTTATTGTCTGTGATGAATTTTTAAAGATCTGTGGAATTAAAATAATTAATACAGAGAACCTGTTCACCCATCTCACAGCAGCTCAAGGGATGTGTTACATATATGCTTTGTATTTGGCTGTTTAAATATTACATTGCATGCTGTTTACAGCAGGCTAGCATATTTTCTCCTTGCCTCAGTCTACTCTTACTCACACTTCCAGATAACAAACCCCCCCAACTTCTTCCTGATAGAGAAAAGGAGAACAGAGAAGATATTTTGCTAGTGAACCAGGGGTCTTAGCTTGAATCTTACTCCAAACAACAAATCAATCAACAAATGAGTGTCTGAATACCTTTTCTGGGCTGTCAAAGGTAGATGAATGTGATGTCAGTCCTACCTCTAGCTACATAACCTGTCTTGACGTAAACATGTTAACCCAGGTTGCCAATAAATCTGTTTTTTTCAGATTCATTGTAGAGTGTTATTTTTAGAGAATGCTTATTCACAGAATTTTTCTCACCAATGATTAACAAATGAAGTTTATTAATGTAAGTTAAGATTAATAAATTATATTTTGGCAATAACAATCCTTTTTTTTTTTTTTTTTTAAACCACTAAGTGACACTGTGTAACATCTTAGAAAGTCATAAAAAACACAGATATCATTCATAGGTCTAAGTTCACTTTCCACTTGACATTTCACAATTTTTTTATTTTCATTGGCAATGTGTCCCAGCCTCCTTAGGCAAGAAGATTTGGTGCTATATCTATACGGTACGCCATATACCATTTTAACAAAGGCAGCTATAGATGTGAGGATGCCACAACTATAGTCCCAGGCTTCTGCCACACAAGATGATGGGAAATTTGAAAAGAAATCTGGTACTCCTAACCCAGTGACTCATGAGATCCTCCACCATTCACAGCTTGTCAGGAAAACAGGCAGGAGCACTAGGCAGATCACAGATTAAATGAATGGCAATGAATATCAGGAGAACAAGAAGGATGTTGAATCGCACCTAGGGGCTTCCTTCTGAATAATTAAAAAAAAAAAACAACCTAACCCTACACCAAAGGTGCTATTTAAAATTTAAAAAGCCCTCAACTTTAATTACAGTTTAAAAAAAAAAAAAAAAAAGAAAGAAAAAAAGTAAAGAAAAGAAAGGCTCTTAAATTAAGAAATGAAACCATTTATGACTGGTAGGACTTCAACAGACCATCCAGAAATTCTACCAAAAAGCACTGTGGGAGAATTAGAAAGTTAAATATTGGTTTCATTACACTGACTTGCTCTCAAAGTTTTGACAGTATGCTAACAGTGTCAGCTTCATAAAAGCCAGCTAGGCAAAGCACAGCCTTTTCTTTGTAAAGTCATTGCCACTCAGCAATGCTTTTCAGAATGTCACCACATTTCATACTATCTAGTGTTTCTTCACTTGTTCAAGCATTTCTTTTCATATGAATACGTTCATACTAATGCTGTCTCAATGTCTTTTTAATTATATTGGACACAGCATGAAGTGGTTATAACACTTGATGAGAAGTTGAATGAATAAAGAAAGTTGTGTGGAGATGGCTGAATCCACCATAAATAAGACAGAAACACAACTTTCCCAAAATGTGTGCATATATATATACATTTCTAAGTAGTTTCCTGATTTATCCCTGTATTGGGTTTGCATTGCAACGTTTTGGTAGCCCGGGGGGCTACAGGGGTGGCTTCTGTAAGAAGCTGCTGGAAGCTTCCCCTGTGTCCGACAGAGTCAATGCCAGCCGGCTCCAAGCTGGACCTGCCGCTGGCCGAGGCCGAGCCCATCAGCAACAGCGGTAGTGCCTCTGGGAGACCAGATTTAAGAAGGGGGAAAAAATTGCAGGGGACGCAGAAACAGCAGCCAGAGAGAGGAGTGAGAACATGTGAGAGAACCAGCCCTGCAGACCCCCAGGTCCGTGCAGAAGGAGGGGAGGAGATGCTCCAGGCGCCGGAGCAGAGATTCCCCTGCAGCCTGTGGTGATGAAGCCCATGGTAAGGCTGGCTGTCCCCCTGCAGCCCAGGCAGGTCTTTTTGGTGCCAAAACCCAGGAGTGTGAGGAATTTGAGATAAGGATAGTAACTGAGAGAGGTAATGGGCAAAACATGGACTGAACATAGCTAAAGAGTGAAGAGCTGCACGACAGCAGCTTTCCTGGTCAGGGAACCAAAAAAGACTGTGGTAGGTTAACCCTGGCTGGTTGTCAGGTGCCCACCAAAGCCATTCAATCACTGCCGTGCCTCAGCTAGACAGGGGAGAGAAAATATAACAAATGGCTTGTGGGTCGAGATAAGGACAGGAGAGATCATTCAACCAATTACAATCACGGGCAAAACACACTCAACTTGGGGAAAATGAACTTAATTTATTGCCAATCAACCAGAGTAGGGCAATGAGAAGTAAAACCAAATCCCAAAACACATTCCCTCCACCCCTCTCTTCTTCCCAGGCACAGCTTCACCCCTGAATTCTCTACCTACCCCCTCCCCCAGTGGCACAGGGAGATAGTGTCGTGGTTTAACCCCAGCCAGCAACTAAGCACCACGCAGCCGCTCACTCCCTTCCTCCCATCCAGTGGCATGGGGGAGAAAATCAGAAAAAAAGAAGTAAAACTTGTCGGTTGAGATAAAAACGGTTTAATAGAACAGAAAAGAAGAAACTAGTAATGATAATGATAATACTAATAAAATGACAACAGTAGTAATAAAAGGATTGGAATGTACAAATGATGCGCAGGGCAATTGCTCACCACCCTCCAACCGACACCCTGCCAGTCCCCAAGCGGCAATTCCCTGCCCCCCCTTCCCAGTTCCTATACTAGATGTGACGTCCCATGGTATGGAATACACCGTTGGCTACTTTGGGTCAGGTGCCCTGGCTGTGTCCTGTGTCAACTTCTTGTGCCCCTCCAGCTTTCTCGCTTGCTGGGCATGAGAAGCTGAAAAATCCTTGACTTTAGACTAAACACTACTGAGCAACAACTGAAAACATCAGTGTTATCAACATTCTTCGCATACTGAACTCAAAACACAGCACTGTACCAGCTACTAGGAAGACAGTTAGCTCTATCCCAGCTGCAACCAGGACAGACGGGGAATGAGGTTTGGGGTCAGCTCATAACATGTTATCTCTGCCATTTCATCCTCTTCAGGGGCAGGACTCATCACACTCTTGCCCTGCTCCAGCGTGGGGTCCCTCCCATGGGAGACAGCCCTCCATGAACTTCTCCAATGTGGGTCCTTCCCACAGGCTGCAGTCCTTTAGGCACAGACTGCTCCAACACGGGTCCCCCATGGGGTCACAAGTCCTGCCAGGAGCCTGCTCCAGCGCGGGGTTCCCACGGGGTCACAGCCTCCTTCGAGCACCCACCTGCTCCAGCGTGGGGTCCTCCCCGTGCTGCAGGTGGAGATCTGCTCCCCCGTGGAGCTCCCTGGACTGCAGGGGGACAGCCTGCCTCACCAGGGGCTTCCCCACGGGCTGCAGGGGAATCTCTGCTCCGGCGCCTGGAGCATCTCCTCCCCCTCCTTCTGCACTCACCTGGGGGTCTGCAGGGCTGGTTCTCTCACATGTTCTCACTCCTCTCTCTGGTTGCTGTTTCTGTGCTCCCTGCAAATTTTTTTCTCTTCTTAAATCCGTTCTCCCAGAGGCACTACCCCTGTTGCTGATGGGCTCGGCCTTGGACAGCGGTGGGTCCGGCTTGGAACCGGCTGGTATTGGCTCTCAGACACAGGGGAAGCTTCCAGCAGCTTCTTACAGAAGCCACCCCTGTGGGCCCCCCCCCCCGCTACCAAAACCTTGCCACACAAACCCAATACAATCCCCTTTTGTCTGAGCCATGAACAGAAATAAACGGAATGTAAGAAGTAGAAATAATTCAGGTCTGCCTGAGAGCATGAAATATCAAAAGTTCTCATTGTCATCATGGGATTTTGCAGGCATGGGACATCTGGAAAACAACAATGAGATTAGGAGAAACAATTGCATATTGTAAAGCACCAGGTATGTTGCAAAGTGAATCTTAATTCTTGCACAGAGGAGATGGAGCTACATTAAAACCTTCATAACCATCACCTTAATTTTTTAGTTGCACTGCAGAGTAATTTTAACAAGAGTGGCAAAGCTAAATCCATCAGATCCACTCTTACACTCAAACAATGGTTGAAATAGAATATTTAAGAGAGCTTGGAATCTCACCGTATACATCTCATGACATGGGTCTCCGACTGATTTAAAACTTAGAGCATAAAATATTATTACAATAATATTTTTTCCTATTTGTAACTGCTTTAAACAACATACTTATATCTGCAGAGGTTTCTGACCCCTTGTTTAAACAGTGCGAAAAAAATTCACAGCAAAGAGTCTCAAGTCTAGCTAGACATCAAATGAAAAAAAATTTAATTTGGGCTCTTTGCCATTATGAGAAAATCCACACTGTGCAACTAGAGCAACGAGTCACTTTGTCTTAATGAAAAATATATCTTTCTCTCTCCTCCCTCTTCAAGGGCTTGGCACTGCTAAAATGGTTTCATTGCTTGTGATATACTACACAGGCTCAAATTTGCTGACTACAAATATCTTTTCAGGACTATCTGCCATATTAGTTAAGAAAAAATCAACCTTTCAGAAAATGATTTTTTTTTCTACTGATAACATTAAGTTATTAAGAATGCTTAAAAGTCAATAGCATTATTCACATGAGTAAGTATTGCAAAATTCTTTCAGTCTAGAATTATTTCACTATGTAATGAGAACAAGCATTTCATATTTTAGAATATCACAGTCACCAATCAAAAGTTTTCAGACCTTATATCAAATATTACACTTGATTTTTTTCTCCCATCAGAAAAGGGTAGTAGGAAGAGTAAGTATTGCAAAATTCTTTCAGTCTAGAATTATTTCACTATGTAATGAGAACAAGCATTTCATATTTTAGAATATCACAGTCACCAATCAAAAGTTTTCAGACCTTATATCAAATATTACACTTGATTTTTTTCTCCCATCAGAAAAGGGTAGTAGGAAGATGACCAATAGCCTGAATGACTAATAGATAAATATTGTCTTTTTCCATTAGAAAAAAAAAAAAAAAACAAAAACAAAAAAAAAAACAAAACAACAAAAAAACAGTATTGAAATATTTTGTATTTCATTTGGAAAGAAACACCTGAAAAAATTAAATATTATATAGTTTCAGGATATTTCCTTCCTCTTGCACCATCACCGCACTTTAGCCAAAGGAAGAGACAGAAGTGCATCACAGGAAGGATATGGCTTGCTCCCCGGGAAGGAGAAACAAACTGCAATACCTGCTGTGGAAGTCAAGAACATCTGAGAACAAAAATAGATATAATTTGGAAAAGTCAGTTGATAGCACAGTGTCAGAATAGGGTATTTGAGGGCATCTCTTTCAGCAAAGAGTTTCAACATTCGGTTCTTTCATCCAAACTTAAGACAAATGTTTAAACTTCAGAATTTCTTGGAGGGGAAAAAAAAGCCCAAGTACAAAAATAAAAATGAAAATGAAAAAGGATACAGGCAAAAAAGAATGGAAGAAAGAAACATATATAAAGTTGGTACAAAAAAAAAAAAAAAGATTTCTATTTCATATAAACTCAAGTTCTAGCAATTGAAAGATTTCTAAGAGGGAGATTTTTAACAGAAATAATTTCTCAGGTGCCCTTAATTACAACAACAAATTATCAACTCAGTTGCTTTTGCAAAAACGGTCTGGCAGTTTGTTTGCAATTCTGTATTTAACTAGTACTGTTTATTTCAAAATATCTCTGCTAAGGTCACATAAATTATTCTTCAGCAAGGTAGAAAACTGCCATTTCTAATTTTATTTTACTAATGCTTTTAAATATTAAGTCAATTCCATGCAGGACATTAGCTGCCATTCTGAATTTCCATATTTATTGTTAGAACAATATTTAATACTTACTTTAATTTGTACTTATCACTATTTCATTAATGGGCTTTTTTGTATTTCAGTCATACTGAACATTAAAGAGTGTATTTATTTCATTTTAGCACACTGAATATCTTATAGAGAATTCTCACAATGCTACCTAGGACAGATAAATTGTGTAATGTAGCTTTATGGATTTTTCAGTTTGAATAAATAAGACATTTGTTTAAATAAAAAAAGATTCTAAACCTGAAGTCTTATTGCTTTCCAGATTCATACTTAGTATCAGATTTAAATGAAAGCTTCATGATATTTACTATGTGTCATCCAAAATAATGCAGTATGATAGAGCCTGATTTTCCTTCAGATACTGAGTGTATATTAATGTAAATCCAGTATCTTCTACAGAGTTGCTTCTGATCTGCTTTCAGTAATCAGACCTAGTGAATATGGATGGCTTGACAGAAGCTTTTTCTTAACACTGAGTTATCACAGAAATTATGGGCATTAGGTAAGATCTAATTAGAGGAATTAATTCAGTTGTTGAAAATAATTTTTAGTGGTGCAAAAGGATTCATTTACTGACCTAAATGACATCTCACATAATGAAAGGAATTCTAAAAGTTCTTGTTCATCTCTGAAGTCAAATATTTCCATAAAATTCTGCATACCGTCTCCAGAGTTCATTTTCTTTAGCCTTAACAATGCTTCTATCCATGCCTGCCCGGAGTTAAACTGCTTGCAAAACATCTGTTAGCTATGATGTGTTTTCTGCTTATACCTTGATCTTTCATTTCCCTATTCATGTCATACAACAGGGAGATTGATTATGTTAGGTTTTTTCATATTGCTTGCATGCACTGCCCAGGTTCCATAGATAGAGGTCTTGACTGGTGATCATGCAATCTTAATGCAGAATATAAATCGGCTCAGTTTAAACATGGGAAGTCTAACCCACATATTTTAGGCATATATTAAAGGAGAAAGGGAAATCCTGTTTGACTTTAGTTTTTAAAAGTATCTGACCATTCAGACCTATATTTAATTAAAGGCATTTCGAGAAAAGAAGAAAACACCAGAGGCAAAATAATGAATTCTAATTAGGTTATTAATGATGTACAGACTTATAAAAATCATTTTACCTGTTCAAAATATACAATAATATTTGAACTAGAATGCTGAACACTGCTCTCTCACAGATCTTCTTGCTATTACTTGACAAAGAAAACTGCTTCAGAAATGAGTGCTCAAAGAAAATTTTTGTGTATTATTGCCAGCTTGACCAAAAATAGCCTTACCAGTGTAGTTTCACAAGCTTTAGGTTAGTAATCATCATCTACACGCTGCACAGAAAGAACAGTTATCAGCTGCAAGCTACAAAAACATACATGCCATCTACCTGAAACACATTTACCCAGATTGTGATCTCTTCTAGTAATACTGTCAGTGACACAACAGTAAAATATTACAGTGTGACAGTGAGTAGATGATCCAGTGCTCTAATTACAGAAAAATACATATTGGCCCTTCCCTTCCCCCAGGGCAAAGAGACGTGGCGGCTCTAAATGTAAGGACATTGTTTTGATCCCTTTTTTGATAGAAGTGTAATGTAGTCTAGAAGTAGTTGTAATCTGTGGTCTTGCAAAAGAGAGAAGCCAAAGGGATGCAGATGTCTGAAGTAATCATCCTGGTTACTTAAGCAATAGAAGTTTGCCAATGGCAATAATACCTTTTATTAGATCAGCTGACGGGAATGGGGTGGGGTGGAACCCATGTGGCCAAAGCTGTTTTCAAGTCTTAAAAAAAAAATCAGAATCAAATATGAAATAGTTAATCAGTAACGTTTGTGCAATCATTGCTGCTTTGGTAGAATGAATTTATGTGTACATGGATAGTCATCATAGTGTTCCAAATGAGAGCCTTACTCCTCTATGGATCATTTAGTTCCCACTCCCAAAATTTTAGTCTTTTTATTCTTCTTGAACTGACAATTTTCAAGCGAAACAAGCTGGATAAAGGGATAGTAAAAATGGTCCAAAACTGGTCAAAAGGGCTTTTGATGAACAGGAAATTTGTCTCCATGCTCTTTAAACACCTAGAACTTCCTAAAATCTGAACTGAGTGTTCATGTTATTTCCGAGCAAATCAAGAACACTAAGTTACAAAAGCTGGAACTCCCAGGTAAAGCAAGAAATTGTTTTCATTCTGAAGATTGCTAAATGTCACCAAGACATTTCCAAGAGGTGTAATAAAAAAATATTGCTTTCATTGTACCACTTACAGCTCCTTCTTTCATCCACTAAATGATACAGCAGACTTGAACAGGTTAGTATGATTAATTGTCTAAGGTGTAGCAAACAAGCTGGTTTCATCTCTGTTGCGTAAGATAATTTCATTACACCTTTGTACAAGTCATGTATATTTTGTCTTCTTCTGTAGAAGTAAATAAGAGTGAAAAATGTAATATTTGCTGTATAAGGGAAATGAGTTAATGTTTAAGGATTCTTTTGAGAAATTTGTACAAAAAGCATTGGATGGTTGAAAAAAAAAAACAACGAAAACAACAACAACAACAAAATACAAAACAAAAAAACCCCAAGAACAAAATTACCTGAGTGCATGGTATCTCAGAATCACTTGGGTTCCATTATTGAAAGACACTTAATGTGACTGGTGCTTACTTCAGTGGAGTTTATTTCAGGTTTGGAAAGTTAGTTTGCAGTGCATATTCATGCTCCATCACTTGGTAGTTCTGTAAAAATTAAGCTGTAGTATAAATTGACATTGTATGTGGCAATCTACAATCTAAACACACCTCACAGTCTGCGTGCCTGGTATGTGGTGCTCTGTTTGTGATTATACATTCACTTATAGACCAAATATTTTTATTCTGCCCACGCAAACTACGTTTTATTACCTGCTTATGAGTTGTCCGTTCTACAAGTTGCAAAATGAAATCTTCTAGAATATGAAAGACATCCAGGAGGTAGTATAGAATAAGGTCTGTAAATATTCAGACAACAGTACAATTATAAAGGTGTTCTGTAATTATTTATGAGTGAAGGGTATAAAATAAAGGAGCTTGGTTTTTGTCTTGTTTGTGTAAGAAATCATTCTTCATGAACAGCTTAAAGATAACAATATACACCAGCATGGCAACAGCACTCATGTCTTTCAAAAAGAGCCTGCATTAACTTCTGACAATTGAAATTTTCCTGCTGCTGCTCTTTTTAAGAGTGGTACTGGGTCTGAATGTTCTTTTGCACAAAAGGTCGATGGAGTTAGAAGACACTGTCCCTCTTTACAGGGAATCAATCAGGGTCATCTACAATAATACCTCTCCAAGTCACTCTTGGGACAATAATAATCAAATTTGACCAAGCGGCAGGCAGCAGTCATACTGAAGAAAAATAAAGGAATATACTCCTTCCTTCTTAAATTGTACTATTTGGTTAAATATAACTCGTCATGTAGCTCATTTGGTATCACAGTGGGGTGAACTGCCATAAAAACAAAACAAAACAAAAACCTCTACCTTTTCCTCATCCTTTTCTTTAGTAATCTTGGGTGCATCTAGTCCTCCCCTCCGTCTTTGGTCCCTAAGACACAAGACTCAAGGGGATGAGAAAACAAATAATAAACATGGAGATAATAAGCAAGATAAGCAAAAGGTCACTCCAACACTCTATCTGGCCTTTGGAAAACAGCAGCTAGAGTTCCTTGTGAGGAAAAAATGCTTCTAAAAGCAATTTTCAACTCAGGGAGCCCTCATTCACAGCTGCTAGCCATAGCTAACGGAGCTGTTAAATTGTGCACATACCATCAAAACTAAACCAGATAACATCTTAATCTTACACTCCTCTTCTGTTGCTCCTATATGTCGCAAGGAAGCAGAGTTGCTTCTCCTGCTGCAGAAGAGTTTGTGCCCCCTGCTTCTGATGGGCTAAAGGTCCTCTCCTGCTGGTGGCGTTGTCGGTGTAAGGAGGCAGTGCTGGGGTGCTCCAGCAGTTTGCTGCTAGTGCAAACGTTGCCCTCTCCTGCCATGCATCTATGCTCATTCGAAGTTTGCCTATGTTGTGCAATATACCTTTTGCAGTCATATCGTATAACCAAACCCCCCTACGTTTAATGCCAGGATGCAGATAAATCTCCCTGATGCCACTTGAGAGATGAGGCTTGTGCAGCAAAAACGGACAAAATGGAAGAAGAACTGACACAGGCTTTCCTGCCAGCATGGTCCTTTTTCCAACAATGGTGAGAAGACACTTAGGCTTTGCAGACTCACTCTGTGCATATAGAAGTACATTTTCATGTGTGCAAAGACAGTTATTAAAATAAGCAGAGTGAATGCTTTCAAGCCTTACACAGGTATATAACCATCAATATTCATTATTTAACACACATCATTATTGATCGTACATTGATCCCTACCAGTTCTAGGAACTCTTAAGTGTTTGAAAACTGATAAATACACTTGCAGTGGCAATGGATTTTTAAGCCAGCCAATTGAAGTGAGAATGGCACAGAACTGTAGTGGCCTTTCAGATGCTTCAGTAATAGGAAACACGGACCAGGACTGCAGCCACAGGAGAGGCATTGAGCAATAACAATTGTGCCTTTCAAATTACAGTAAGCACAATTGGACTACATAAATACCCTGGTCAAGCAGTGCTGGGTCGATCATAAAAAATGAATTTTTAAATGAAGCCTGTTATGAATGCACAAGACCAGAGTGGGTATTACCAGTACTTTATTTATTTGTTTATACAAGGCCTTGTATTATGAAATACAAACACTGCAGTAGAGGACAGTTCGTTTTGCCTAGTGCTGCACTCTGAGGTCAGGATGAAGCTTCTGACCAGCTTCAGTGAATATTAGGACGAGCTCATAGCGCCTTCTCCTTCAGCTCTTGTGCTGCAGTGACATTCCCACTGGAGTCACTGAAAATGATGCATGAACACAGACAGAATACAGATTGAAGTACTGGACCATAAAGTGAGTGCTGACAGAAGTTTCCAGATTTTTTCCAAAAGGAAAGGTTTATTGTAGAGATTCCTAGATACCAGAAATACCTTATCCCCTTGGGAACTAAAACATACCATGCAGGATATCTATATGGATGGGAGAAATTGCACATCTCCTGTTCTTTAAAATTGTGAAATATCTAGATTTCTCAGAATGAGGTCTACTGATCAGACCAAGTAGTCAGCCATCACTATTTCCCACCTTCCCCCACCACTACCCCCCATCCCCAGGAATAATGAAGGGAAGAAAAGAAAGAAAATGAGATGCATGGAAGACCATGGACAATGACAGACTAAAGAATGACAACAAATCTGAAGCATCTCAACATCATTGTGACTAAATATTTTTAGCAAGGCACTACTCACTTAGAATACTAAAAGCAGAAATCAAAACACCGTTGGGGTTTTCTCATGGGCAGATTTAGATTTTTTAATCACAAAAGAAATCAAATTGTAATGAAAACTAGCTGAACACGTCATTGACTGTTATTTAGGAGTTGCTTCCCTTTATCTTTAAACACATTTACTAATACCTAAGGAAGTGTCTCTGACATGAATTTAAAGGAATATCCAAAATTGCGGTTTAGAACAGATATTTAAAGGATGCTTCAGATTTTAAAGGGAAGTTTAGGGAGGGAACTGCATTCCTTATCTAGATTTCCGTTCAGTGATTGCCATAACTGCTGGCACTGACACTTATTGCAGAGGTACTCATTACTAGTATTTGTAGAGTTGAGGAGGAGCAGGGGGAGAGAGGAACGCATGTTGCTTTGTTTTGTTTTAAGATTAGGGGAAAAAACCACCCTTATACTGCTACAGTACTCTACCATTAAAGAAAGGCCACAAATCAAATTAATGTCTCCTGAGCAAAAATTAAATCCCCTCCCAACACAAATCATTCTATGATTCTATGAGTGGAGGCAATGAAGATTTTTGAACAGTCAGTAGAAAAATAAATGGGAACAGTGGTCACTCCCCTCCCAATCACCAAGCAAAAACATCTTTCTGCTTGGTTGTTCTGGTTTTGGCTGTGATCAAGTTAATTGTCTTCCTTGTAGCTGGTTTAGTGTTATGTTTTGGATTTAGTATGAGAAGAGTGTTGATAGCACACTGATGTTTTCAGTTGTCGCTAAGTAATGTTTAGTCTAAAGTCAAGGATTTTTCAGCTTCTCATGCCCAGACAGCGAGAAAGCTGGAGGGGCACAAGAAGTTGGCACAGGACACAGCCAGGGCACCTGACCCAAACTGGCCAAAGGGGCATTCCATACCATGGGACGTCATGCCCAGTATATAAACTGGGGGGAGTTGGCCTGGGGGGAAGATTGTTGCTCGGGAACTAACTGGGCACTGATCAGCAAGTGGTGAGCAGTTGCATTGTACATCACTTGTTTTGTATATTCCAACCCTTTTATTATTATTGTAATTTTATTATTGTTATTATTATCATTATTAGGTTCTTCCTTTCTGTTCTATTAAACTGTTCTTATCTCAACCCAAGAGTCTTACTTTTTTTTTTCCCCCAGTTCTCTCCCCCATCCCACTGGGTGGCGGGGAAGTGAGCGAGCGGCTGCATGGTGTTTAGTTGCTGGCTGGGGTTAAACCATGACATTGGTGAAAACACAGTCTCTCTCTGTCCGTCTCTGTTCTAACAAATATTTAAATATCTATTGAAAGTTGCAGTTCTTCAAGGAAGAAATGAGAGCTGCTCCACCACATGATTCCCTGTAGTTTTGCTAGGCAGAAGATATGAATCTGAATCCATGCTCGACAGGCAGCCTTTGAATCTGCCCCACCTGCACCCTCGGTGGGTGTTAAGAATCATAGAGCTATTGGTTAAATGGTTGAAACTCCTGCTGTCATTGTCACGAAAGAAAATTACTTTGAAACCTTCAGGAAGGGGTTCATGTCACGTAATACAAATCTCAGTACGGCCAAATAGATCACCAGATAGAGCCTACCTTAGATGACAAAATGGTTATAACAATAGTTTCAATTTTGCAACTGTATAAATAGGTTTTCTAATCATTCCCCATCATGAGAAAAAAACAAGAGTTTTTTCCTGTGGATCTGGGCCCATGTTCATATAGTGGATGTGGTACAAACACCTGAATGGACTCAAATTCTCACTGAATCAGCATCAACAAGAGCAGGATCTAGCCTTTAAATTTATTAGCTTAAATGCCTAGCATAATGAAATGAAATGTCTTTATGACATTTAATTGAGTCAGGGAGAAGAGCAATTAACAGATGCTTAATTTATCCTTGCATAATGAACAAAGTTCTTTTCAAAAGTAAATAAAATTTCAATTTAAAAAATTTCACTCGATACCATTACAAGTCTCCCAGGTGAAGCTTTAAAGGAATAGACACTATGAGAATTGAAATTTTAGGATTCAAGACACGACTGGTAGAACGTATTTTCTCTTTAATATCTTCACTTCTTCTCCTCCTCCTGCTACACTATTTAGTTGGTAAGGCTTCCATGTACCTCTATTTCTTGATCATTCCAAAACCCATTTTGTCATGGAAGAGCACAATAAAGGCAGAAAATGAGAAGAGTATGCCATGACACAATTACATGCCATATGAAGGAAAATGTATATTAGTGATCTGAGAAAATATCACTGCTGTACACAAATGCATTAGCATAGCCACAAAGAATAAGTGAGACCTTTTGTTCTGTTTTGTACTCTACCTGTCTGAATAGTATCCAAATGAGAATTTTAAGTTCACTGAGAATGCACTCTACTAAAAATACATATTATTAAAAATCATAACATTAGCATCTCATTGACCCAACTTAATGAATTAGATCGCAGACCAAGAAATTCTTCTCCTCTTTGTCTTGTGCTCTTACAGAACTAATTGTTGGAATTATTCACCCTTGCTCGCACCTTTGCACAAAACTGATCCAGTATGAACAACACATGCCGTAAAAGCGTGGGTAAGTTCTCCATTTGGACGTGCACCGTGCACTCCCACGAAAACTTTGCAAGAGCACTTTTATCGTCATACTCTGAACTTTCCCTTAACTCAGCACAGAGTAAACTTAGACCATTTACTTCCTTGGCTTCTGTGTTAGAAAATAGATATAAGAATTACCTCTTTCCTGCAGAGTCTTCTCTGCAAGTGGCTACATGAATGTCCTCTCAGTCTCCCTGCAGACATCCTGTCTTTGTGAGCCAGCACAAAGTGTTTCCAAGACCCCATCTATTCATGACCTAGAAAAGGAGCGTGCCGACCTTCATTCAAACTTGGTGACAAGATGTTTTCAGATACACTTGTCCCTACCCATGCTAAAAAAAGAACACGGTTTCTAAACTCAGTGGGTGGAGGGCCGATAGGCGGCAGAGCCGCCGCTCCGAGCCGTCAGAGGTGCGCCAAGGGGAGGCAGGCGCCCTGCGGGGCTCTGCTCAGGCTCGCACAGCTGGACCACCTTTGCTGCCCAGCTGAAGTAGCTCCGACACACTTCAAATGGGACCGGTGAAGAGCTGTGTCATCAGAGGGCTTCACCAGAGATACCGTGGTAAAAATACTTGCAGGTCTTATGAAAACCTTACCGGTCTCTTCTAAGGATGAACAGACAGAACGGCAGGTGCTCACACCATGCTACCCGACACTGTGCCACTACGGTCTGGGCACAGGGGGAATGGGACAGAAACATTTTGCAAGATAATTGAAGTCTGCGGCATCACAAGTCTCCTGGAGACCAGGCATAAAAGTATAGATTGCTTTAAAGCTGCACTAATGCTGAAGTTTTAACCTGGCTTGAAGAGAGTCGAGTTATTGGATAAACAGATACAGCTTTAGGATTCAGCCCCTTCCTAGGGCTTATGTGGTATAATACTCTCCAGCTGTTCAGCTCACTGCTTTAAGACCACCTACACTTTGTGGAACATTTTCTTAACAAAATACATTTGGAAGGGTTTTTACTTCACCTTCCTCATTTCTATTTTAGAAGCCTGGACTAAGCACTTATTTGTCTCATTTCATGTCTTAGGAGATCTTTAATTTGTAGTAAATATTTTGAAAAAATACTTTTTTTTTCATTATCTTGTAAACTTTCTCTTTGTAACATGTATTCAGACAAAGTGGGACAGGTGCTGATTTTTTTTTTTTCCCAGATGTAAAAAAAACCCAAAACAAACCCCAACCCCAAAAACTTGTTAAACTATTGTGTAGATAAAAACAGACTCTGTCTGTAGGAAATTAAATGTCTCCTTCACATTCTCTAACTTTTTCTGAATGCTTTTATTAGCACCTTTTTTTCCTAATAAGTATTCTCATAGGTGATTTAGTGTTGTGAGGGATGCAGAGTTAATATTTAGAAAATGAATAAAGGAATAAAGCAACACCTTTCTTTTTCTTGTAATAGAGACTGCACTGGGAAGAAGGAAAAAAAAAAAAAAAAGGAAAGAAAAAAAAGGAAACAGAAAAACACTGAAGTAGAGCACCTATATTTTCACTCACAAAACATTGCTCCTCTAAAGACAAAAATTTTCAGTTCTTCCCCTTTTTTAATGACAGCTGAGTTTAACAGAAGAGAATTCTCATGTAATTGTATGACATTCCATACATGCATAGAGATGGTGAGAAAGTCATAACCCACATGAATGAAGTCATCTGAGACTATTGCCATAACAATTCTGAATTTTCCTTCATTTGCTTCTGCCAGTGACTCCAGTTTGTTGAAATCCTAGCAATATACCAAAACCTGGTGATCATAAGGAAAAGGTACACATTTTCAGAAAGAATATGCTGTCCGTGCCATCTCATTATAGACTAATTTGAAGAGAATCAACTTCTGCTTTAATTGTATAATTAGGGACAGATTATTTCAGAGGGTTTGCTGACAATAAAACTATCCTGCTGCTATATGGAATATAGTAAATTGGTTTGTGCACCAAATCTGTCTTTCACCCAAATGTTCTGACCTCCCGTTGAAACCAGCATAACAGGTCACATAAGCAAGAAGACGTGAAAGAAATAGGAAGAAAACTCTACTTTCTACATGCAGGAAGGCTAACATGATAAAATCTTTAAATCTTGGTAACATTTCTTCCATCTTCCTTTCTCTCTTTGGCAGAACATTTTCCTAATTGCACTGTACAGACAGGCTGTCACACCATAAGCTCTTCCCACTAGAGCTCTCTGTAAAAAATTATGTTCTTGTGCCGCATGTTATCTTCTGGAAGATTATTCATCTCTCTCCCTAGTTTTTTGTTTCCCTTCCCAAAAGCAGAAATAAACACTGGGAAAATTGCATATGCAATTTGGGAGCGAGTTTCTTCCTGAAAGCGAGAAAGTTTCAAAACCCACAAAACGCTGCTTCTCTTCCAGATTCTGGAAAGGAGGCTAATTAGTGCAATAGTCCCTAATTGCAGCTTTTCTGAATCACTGTTTAAGTACAGTTCTGAGCTCATGTACTATCTCAGCTGTACAGTGCTCTTAGTTAAAATCTCCATGAAAATGTATCAGAGATGGAGGACTAAAACTCCAGGGAACAACTGTTGTCGGTCTTTCTGATCTCGTGCATCATTTCCGCCCAATACAGACCTTTTCTTCGTCCCTGCCTCTCATATTGCTCTTCTAATGATTTCTCTTTCTTATATTCTTTTTACCTGAAGGCTCTTATTATGAAATGCTGGACTAATTCCTCCTCTTTCCTTTTGCTGACTTCATATCACCAGAAATTAACAGCATGAGGGCCTTCAGTTCAGAATAAAGCAGCCTCAGAAGTTGAGAAAATACTATCAAAAGTAATTTCTGTCTTTGGGTTTGAACATGCTTGGCACAAAGGGATCATGGAGAACTTGGCCTTCAGGTTCTAATATTAATTTCTGAAAATGTTGGCAATTAATGACTTATGTTATATTTCTCCATAACACAAATCCCTGGACTCCTGCCACTCTCAAGTTTGATGTTAAAAGTATTAATTCAAACCACAGAGTATTAACTCTCTTCTCAGTGGAATACTGAGGAAGCAGCACCCACTTCATCTGTGTATATTTACATTTTAAAACAAACAAACAAAAAAAGCCAAACCGTTTGTTGGAAAGACAGTAAAATGAAAGCAAATGAAGTAGGAGTAAGATTTAGAACAGTTCACCTTTTAGTTTTCTTCCTGGATGCAGCCAAAAAAATTACATTAGGCAAACTTTCCTAAAGGACTAATTACTGATGTTGGCAGCGTAAGTGTTCAAACACTGATGAAGGACAAATATCGCATCTACATGTTTAAGGTCAGCATATGCAATTGGTCTTATAAGCAGCAGCTTTGTGCAAGTACACAGGTACTAACACATGCAAGAAACAACTTCTTCCCATTTACCTACACAAAGCTGCTGCTTGGATTTACTGTTTCTTAATCACAGAGTCAGGTATAAATATAATAGCAGCTGTCCATACAAGCTGCCTGTGCAGGATTCATATCCCATGGAGTTTCTCGGACTTTCTTTTTTTTTTTTTTTTTTTTTTGTGGTAAATGTTAAGATGTGTTACGTTGTTTATAGAGAGAGAAATTAACACCTCAAAATGCCACAAGGTAGAACAGCTTCTCTGTCTCTGCCAAGTTCTCTCATCCTCAGATGCTCGTGGGCAACGCGCAGAAAATGTGTTTGTCTCATTTCTTTTCTCAGTGAGAAAACCCATGTCCTGTACAGTTTGAAAACAGCACTTAACCAGAACTCTCATTTTCCAGAGCACTCTGGAAGTCAAGAAAATGAGTGGGAAACAGAAGCAACTCTTATCTCAAGCAAGCTTTACTCCGTCCTTTCTCAGCTGCAAGCAGATCTTTGAATGGTGTTATGGCCAGTAGCTCAAGCAGAAGAAAAGTGTTATCCCAAGCCCCCTCTCCTACCTCCATGTGGTCATTTACAACCACGTCAGTAAGGAGCCAATAATGAACAGTGCCATTTAGCTCATCCAGATGATTTTTTAAAATCCTTTTTTTGAAATCAAGCGCACCATCATTGCACAGGCTGATGTAGAGCAAAACTTCAATACAGAGGACTTTTTCACACTGAAATGTACCACAGGAGAGGTACTCTTCTTTATGAAAAGTGTTAACTATCTGCTCAAAAAGACAGCATGTAGTTTAACAAAGAGACATCTTCAATGGGAAATAATTCTTATTTTAATTATTCTAGCCATTTCTGATATCTCTTAGATAAGAAAAAAGAAAGAAATTAATACTTCAAACAGGAGGGACTTCAAAAAGAAATTATCTATTAAAGATAGCTGCTCCACTGTAAAAGTTTTTCCTCTAATAGATGCATCCTGAGGTAGATGGTTTTCGAAATTACAGAATCTCTGAATGATGGGGGTCAGGACATCAGGTAGATAACAGAAAAGATATCTTTAGGATTTAAACTTAATGGAAGTAGATTAATAACTTGATTCCCTTTAATTTTTTTAAATCTCTATCGTTCATAAACATTTTACCTTAATCAGCCTTGAGTTAAGAGTGACTTCAAGGCAATAGGATGAAAGTCTACTGACGTATAAACTGAAACCTTAGTGGTTCTTGCCGAGATACCTAGTGTATCCAAGAACAAAGGGTGCCTTCAGACTACTTTGCTTAGGAGAACTGGAAAGCAGTAGCCCAGTAATAACCAAAACTGCATCAGGGCATTGAAGAACATGCTTAGATCCTGAGGTGGCAAAAATGTCACATTCTCACATGAAAAAAGAAATAAATTAATCCTCTAGATAAGAAGACAGAGAGCTGAGCTGTCAAATATAATTCTTTTCCAAATGCTTTTATTTCCCTTCAGTAAAATAAGGGGGAGTGGGTGTGGGTGTGGGGGAAAGCATGCCTCTGAAGTTTCATCTGGACTTCTTAGGAAGAAAGGCTAAACACTGCTTAGTATTAGCCTTAGTAAGATACTATTACAAAATCTTTCTAAGCAAAACAGAAACTGTTGTACTACTAAGTCAAAATCTGCTTCTCTTCTAGTCTGAAGGAGCTTTAGAATTTACCACAATGTCTTAAATTTAAAATTCAGTAATGTGATTGCGACTTCTTGTTAAATATTATTCTACATCAGGTAAAATGTCAACTGGCATGAAATCAAACCTGCCTTCTCCTATAGACCTCCATCAAGGACTCTTTTCAGAACCACCATAAAATTATTAAAGATCACCTTTGCAGAAATTTCATATTTTTGGAAAGTTTTTCAAAGCATGAGCTTCTGTTCTAGTAGTTATTCCAGTGACATGCAAGAATTGAGGTTATAGTAAATTAATAGCTTGCTTAGGCTCTAGCTGCTGACTTCCTGGGCAGTTGACTACCTGGGCAAAGCCATGTTTTACCCAAAGTCCTTATGCTGGATGTTCAGCAATGGAGAATATTCACCTACCTTTATCTGCAGTCCGGCTCAGCTTCACAACCGATCTAAGCAGTCCACTCATATGAAGTATGAACAAGTTTGCTCACATGAAAACTTCAGCTCACATGAAAATTTTTTTTTCCATAGATCTGTGTTTAAATAGAAAATAAACACACTGCTCAAACATGTTTATCTATTTACTGTATCTGACTAGCATAATCCCATTGAATCTAAACTGCTAGGAAGGTGACATAATCCATCAATTTCCATTAAATTCAGTGGAAACTGGGGAAACTTAGACTCTTCAGTAACAAGCAAGTTTATTAACAATCAGTCACAGTCGTATTCTATATGTTCTCTAGTTTTATCTAGTACCCTAATAAGATAAAATATGAGCTGGTTTGCAAATGAGTAAGCACATTAATCAGCGTCCACATTAATCTTCAAAAGGTAACATTTGATTTCCTATTTCCTGAGGTTTTACACTCAGCACATATTGATTTGTGGAGTTGGTGGCCAGAGTATTGTTCTCATTTCTTCCTTTACATATCCCTATTTACCAAAAGTAAAAATAAACTTGTTAAGTGTTCTGTTGCAATCAGTCCAGAAACCATATTTAATATTCTTGATTTACCCTTGTACTTTGTTTCTTTAACTAAAACCCTCTTAAAAAAAATAAAAAAATAAAAGCAAACAAACTACCCCCCAAAAAGTCAACTGCTGACAAGGTACTTACTTATTCAAAGAAGGAACTCCAAAAAGTTTCCATAACATTTTCAATATCACACTTTTTTTTAAATAAGTGTTTTATTAATGTAAGAGTCAGTAAATTGAACAATAAACATTTAATAAGCCAGACTTACGTATATTGGATGAAGTAGAAACATCCCTGAGGAAAGGAACTTTAAAATAACCTTCTCAGAAAGTAAAATTCTTTCTAACCACCTTATTTTCTTTTTCTCCTTAATGACAGCAAGCAAGGTTGTATCATAAAAGTGAGTTGATCATACAACCCTTTTTCTAGGTAACTTCTAACTCGAAAAGATACATACAGCTACAAATAGACAGTTATCCTTTAGTCATAAAAAAAAATAGTCTGAATTAATTTAAATTACTTGATCCTATGCCCTAATTTCATGTCGCTACCGACTACCAAGACACATTCCTAAAAGGAAATACAGTCCAAGCCAAGTGTCCTACTGAGACACGAGTTGTGCTCCAGAAGAACTGTTGTGCTTCGCTGTACTACAAGTGATTGATAGCTTTGCCCTATGCAGTGACTTTGTGGCTAAAAGTGCATGTGATCATCATAAGTCATTGTACCAAATGCTTCTTGTAATGTCAAACAGGAATCTGGTTCTCCAGTGGATACATTTTGAAGCATCCCACAGAGCTTTGAAAGTACTAAGCATCCATCAAGAAAAAAAAATTAAGAGGCTTGGGTTTGGATACCAAAATGTGAATTGTTCACTAGTCACTTCTACATATTTCATTAGTGTAAATACACATATTAAATGTACTTACATGTCTATATGCAGGGGCATAGATGTGCAAAAGAAACTTGCAATCACATTATACATCAGATTTACTATTTGACATGTATTTAATTTTAGATATAAAGATGGCCTCTAGTCAGCCCATCATTTTTACTGCTTCCTATGGGAAGATAGGAATATTGCTTTCTTTTCTGTTTGACAGCATTTACAGTTTGCTCAAAGCTATCAGATAGAATTTGAACTTTGGATGAGGTAGCTTTTATTTTACAACCCAAAATATAAAATCTGAAAGAAAGAATGATCCTTCTTTTTTTTTCTTCTTTTTCTTCTTTTTTTTTCTTCCTCCCTCCCCCGCCCCCCCCCCCTCCAGAATGAGATACACCATGAGTTTAATATGTTAGTAAGGAACTAAACATTGTGGATTTCTGATACTGATTTCCCTCCCTTTGGTTGCATCCTGTGAAAGAGATATATTTTTACTGAAGATTTAGAACAGATGAACCATTTAATGCCAGTGTAATCAAGGTGAATGATAACTCCGGACAGGAGTGTTACATGTGTCTGGAATAGCAGTGCGACTGTTTTAAGACATCTGCAGTTTTCTTGTAGCTTATCAATCTAACATCACTAAAGGCAAAGTCTCCTATAAAATAGGAAATACTACACTCAGTTTTAGTATATTTCATAGAATTTACTGTGCAATTGTAAATATATTTAATAAGTGGTTGACAAATAAGCAAATCTTACATGCCATTTTTACCATCTATTTAAAGGCATGAATCCATTCAACCGGGTACGTTATATCACATTTGTTTTAGCAAAAACAAGACATTTACTATTGCAAGATAGCTCACTAAATTAATAAACAAAAGAACATGCTATTTAACAGTGTTCTATAGCAAAATATTCATCATTTTCAGGTCCCAATCATAAATTCCACTGTTTTCAGTGTATTGCTTTTCTTGTACTTAGTACCCAATGTGTAGTACTTAACAGAATACATCTAAACCAGCAATATAGCAATGTTGGTCCCAGAAATGCACTAGATATTACTGGTGCAGAAAACATATACACCACCAAATCTATGGCAAAAATGTTGGGACTAAAAACCTGAAAACTGTAGTTCCTCTGTTTGAAGTATAGAGATCAGTGTGCCTCTGAGAACACTAGTATTCCAACAGGGCATGACCAAAACATGTTTTCTCCCCTGTTTATTAAAAAGGTTGCTCCGCCATGTCTACTTTCTTAGTCTGGTTTGGCAACCCCTATTCCCATTGTTCTGTAAAACTTCACGTAGAGCTCCCTGTAATACACTTGTTAGAAAAGCAAACACATTTCCATAGAATAGTGGAAATGCAATGCTGCCAGCTTTCTAAAAACTTTAACAAAGATGCTCTTTTCCACCAATTTGGAGAAGAAATACATAAAAGTACAGGTAAAATACATAATAAGTCTTCAGGATAATGTAAATAACGAAGCAGTATCTGATGTTAAGCACTAATAGTTTGTGTTTTGCTTTTTACTAATTTTAAGGAAACAGAATTATATGCCTAATGAAGAAGACAAAACTAGATAATTAATGAAGCTGATCATTTTGGAGAAAAAAACAACAAGAGGGGAAATTAAAATTTTTATTTTAAACTGCTAATTACTTTTCTTCCTTGTCTACACAATGTTCACCTAAGCTTGAGTATGCCAAATTCGGTCAGAACAAAACAAATTGGGGGTTTGGAGATGTTACTTTGTTTCTGTAGGCTTTTTTTAATTTAAAATTGCATAAAGTGACCAGAAAGATTTCACACAAAAGTCTTAAAATCAATGTGGCTTAGAGGATTGCTAAACTGCTTAAACATAAATGATGTCTTAAGTAGGGAGGTTATTTCCCTCTCAGATAAGCAGTGTCACAGCAGAAATTCTCTGAATCCAGTGCCAAGTGAGACAGCTCCCTTTAGTGGTATTGTCCTCTCAATTTCTAGTAGGGATGTTATATTTTGGCCACATGTCTGTCTCTAAGAAAGTCATAACTCACAACACAGAATGGAATATTTCTGACATGAAAATTAAGATCTAGTTACATACTGAGGTATAAACGTACTTTGATATGCCATTCATATCAATGTTAATTATGATTTTATTAACCATAGCCAGTACAAATCTTGCAACAGCAAGAGACGGTGATGCTGACAGAGTAAAGGAAATCTTTATAGTATACTGAAATACTCCTAGAAATCTTTAGGTGCCATAATGCTTGTTCAGTAAGGGCTCAATGATTAAGTCAAAGGGGGTCATTAAGGAAACATGAATTGTCACCAAGGATATAAGACAAACGAAACTGCCTCAAGGTGGAAAAAAGCCTTTTTAGTTAGCATGAGCTTCATCTACTTTTATTTAAAACTATTAATCTACAATATTAATATCTTAAGGATATACTTACTCTTAATGGAATGATTTCTGTGATGTTCTTTAGAGGGTCAAACTCTATACAATGAAGGGGTAGAAGAAAATGTTAAGCAACTGATGTCATCTTTTGTCTGTCAAACTTGATGTGGGAAAGATAAAAAATATTCATATTTGTTTGGCAAATGACCGAAAACAAAACACACGCACACACACACATAAAACCACCCCCCTCTCCCAAAAACCAAACCACTACTTCCTCAAAAAAACCAACCTCAACCCATACCCAAATTAATACGAAATTTCATCCTGAAGTTGAATTTACAGCAAACTTACTGTTTTACTGGGGGCAGAGAGGGGAAGTCATCCAGTTCTAAATACTTCCAGCCAGAAAAAAATTACTAACAAGAAAATACAGTGGCAACATACAAAGACAATTAAAACACATGGTTATCAACAGACTGAGTAGAAGTTTAATACATTACTTCAACTTCTCAGCAATCTCAGGCTCTACAACCCTGGGAAAGATGAGGTAGATTCTTCTTCTCAAAGTTAGAAAAAGATGAAGACCAAGATCAGCTAAATTTTTAATTTCAGACCTGATCATTATCTAGAAAGAAACTGACCTATGGAAAACAAAGTAAGATCTTCTTCACTTCTTCCAGCCAGTATACATATTTATGAAACTAGGGTCCCAGTTCCTACAGCCTGATCAAGACCAAATGATGTTGTTATTATTTCACTTGTTATGAGTTAAGTCCTGAGATATTATACAATTTCATGACAGTAGCTTTAATAATAAGCAAAGCCATACATTAAAAACCCAAACATTTTTAGAGTTCTCTATCTAAATTTGAGAGTCAAATATTCTCCAATATGGTTTTCATAAGAGGATAATGTCTTTTCCAAAGTGATAATCCCCTTCAGCCCTCTAAACAGAACTCAGCCACCTTCAGAGTAAAAAATAACTACTTGCAAATGCTTTAATATGTTCCTGTAATAAACTCAGTATCTTTTGTCAAAACTCCTAGAAAAACCTTAAAGGTATCTATATAATTCTGAATATTCTGAATATTTTATGTTCTGTTTTCAACTTGCCCTCAAATATTTCACTTTTCATTTTCAATGTATTTACACAAAGGATAAGGCAACTGGCTTGACCTTTAATTTTACTTCCAAGATTTTAATGTCTTAAAGCAGAATTTCATGGAGCAAATATGTATGAAGAAAAACTGAAGATGCCACTCTTAACAGGAACACAGTTCTGGGTTTGGAACCTACCAGTTGTTGTACTTGATCAGACAACAGGCTCAACAAACCCCATAACCTGCCCAAAGCATAGTCCATCGTTACATTTTCTCTAAGCAACATATTTCTTCTGCTGCATCCCAGAAATGAATGCATTCAAGTGCAACAGTAATATAGTGCAATGCATGGGAGAGAAAACCCTTCTCAATTCCTAAAGCATGAGACTTGCTTTATCATTGCATACACAACAACAAATGTGTCTTGAAATCTAATTACAGTATCTGACAGGATCACCTCCATTTGCAATGTTTCACAGAGGTGACTACTTACTTTTGGGAGGTGTTGTTTATTTCTAATAACATTAATTCTTAGTGTCTACCAGCCTTTTGTAATAATATAGTGTAATGTGAAGGAACGCTGACCAGACTATGCCACGGAAACCTGATCTGTTGAGTTTAATTTGCTCTTACCTTAACTTTCTCAGTCTTTCTTTTCTACTCTCTATCACTTTTAGAAAAAGAATGTGCTAGATCTGAGTCTGAGCTAACCCCATTAGTTTTGATTTCCTTTACAGAAATAAAACCAGAAGTGTTATTTCTGACCCTTGCCTGCAAAAAGGAAACAGACAAACAAGAGCTTCCTCCCAAATGTCTTTTTTTCTATAGTCTCTTTCTTCAGCTACTGTACAATAAGGTTTTGTGGAAATTATCCCATGTTTTCTTTGACTAGGAAAACTTGGAAAAGTGCGTTTTCTTTTCACTCCTGAATACTGTCATTATTCTCTGCAGGAGTTCATAAAAAGTGTTTAGGTCACATATTCACAGTTAATATAAGTGAACATAAATCAAGTCCCTTAAAAGGAAGTGGCTTGTTAACAAGGGCTTATTTTCCTCACTCTGCTTGCTGCACTGCAGAAAAGATGGAGGCTTCTGTGAGGAGAGAAAAGATGATGGTCCACGAGGGTTGGTGAGCACATCGCGCCAGGGAAAGGGGCTGGAAGGAGTAGTGAGGATCTCAGTGGGCCCACAGATACCGTGTGGGGTTTTCTGAAGCCCATCATACAAAGATGTAGCAGGGAAAGGGAAGATTTTCTTACACACTACTTGTTTTCTGTTCTTTCTCATCCCCCATTCTTCTTATTTCTGAAAGCTTCTTGTTTCAATTCCTGTTCTAATAAGAAGCTATGTACAGTCAAAGGCCTCTGATGTACAGACTTTAAAGACACAGCGGAAGCAGAGCCATCTCAAGGGTTTAGGGACCACATCACTATCCCTGAAGAGGAAGAGAAGTTCTTGTCTTGCCATTAGTACAGAGTTCCCTACCTGTCTAATGATGGGGGAGAGGAAATAATAATTTAAAAAATTCCTACTTTGCACTGCAGGGTAGTTATTCTATCAGGGAACATCTCCCCTCAATCTTACTGCTTCTTTCAGAGCACATCCAACCCATTCCAATTCACCTTGCCCTTCTGCCTCTCTACTTAAGATGATGATCTGCTAGCCAAGGACATCCTTCTACTTCTGAAATACATGAGGGAAGGGTTTTCACCTGTGGTGGGTTGATCTTTGCCCACAGCTCAGCCCCACACAGCCTCTTGCTCACTCCCCCTCAGTGAGATGGGGAGGAGAATCAGAAGGGCAAAAGCAAGAAAACTCATGGATCAAGATAAAGACAGTTTAAAAGGTAAAGCAAAGCTGCACATGCAAGCAAAGGAATCCATTCACCACCTCCCATCAGCAGACAAATGTTCAACCACCTCCAGGAAAGCAGGGCTCCATCACGTGTAACAGCTACTTGGGAAGACAAATGCCATCACTCCAAATATCCTCCTCTCCTCCCTCTTTCCCCCAGCTGTTATTGCTGAGCATGGCATCATATGGCATGGGATATGTATTAATATACATATATATAAATATATAACCCTGTTAAATATATGAAGTGTTTTTAATTTCAACTCCAATTCCAGCATTCTGCTTAGATCTCTGGAAAACTTTGTTTCTAAGGGACTGTATGTATATCTCCTTACAAGAATCCGGTACTACAGAATATCCAGATAAATTTCACCTCTTTGAAATACAGTCTTGAGCTTCTCTTGAGAAGTCATTTTTCTCAAAGTCACACTAAGGCAACACAGATATAAAGAAATAAATTCAGAGTAGCTGCAGTTGAGTTTTTGAAGCTCAGAGTACTGCCCATTTTCTTCAGAGATGAACTAGGAAAATTTAAAAAGTATAATTTAAAATTGACTAAACAGCTGACATTCCTAAAAGTAATGCTGTTGATCACACACTGCTTAGTTGTCCAAACTCTCCTTTCATCCACAGTACACACAGAAATGCATTAGTAACTCAATATTTTAGTGACATTTTTACTTGCAGGAATTAACTAGTGTTAGTAAATTTGCATCATGATGTGGCAAGGTATAGTTTAATCTGCTTTAATCAGCTAAGTACACCTGTGGGAGAGGAGCATTTTCTTGTTTTTATTTCTGTTTTTTGTTTCTGTAAACAGGAAGTTTCAGCTGGCAAATTCCTTGTTATTCAGTCTCCTAGGGAGGCTGTTCACACCTCTGATTTCTACTGCCCTCTCCTCATGTCTCTCTAAATAATATTTGAATTGTGTTTTGTTTGTCTTAACATTACAGAGTGTTAGGTGTGATTTTGAATTGTGACATACTTGTGTAGAAGATTGTAAAGTGGAAGATCATTATTTGGAAGCTTCTTGACTTTCACTACCTGTCAGTAAAATTAAGTTTGCAGATCACTCAATCTCTTTTCCAGATGCTCTCTTCTTGCTGCTGATACCTACTGATGTTGCCCTACCTGCACAGAGCAGCACTGAAGACAGACACACAGTGTCTAAAGGTTCATCTCTGTTTTGGGACCATCTAGGCCTAAACAGAAGACACTTCACACTTAGCAAGCTGATCCAACCATACATTAGTCCACACAAATGAGTCCTAACAATGAATACAATCTGAGGATGTACAGACAATTTTTGATAACTGGTGCAAGGTACACAGTACAAGAAATATGACTACATAGATTTATAACTTTTTGTCTCATTTCTGGTTTTAAGCAGCTTTGCTGAACTCTTTTATTAGTGATTTGTTTGTTTGTTTCTCTCCTTGTATGCCTGTGGGGTCCTGTACTATGCACACATGCAATGATATGTATATATAAGTAGCTGCATTCCTGGGTATCTGTCCAACTGATATGAGATAATTGGGTGACAGACATATAGGATAAATACATGTGCACTACAGTTAGTTGTCAGTTGCTTAGGAAATGAATTTTTTTTTTTTTTCCTGGAATTCTTCTGTCACGCTGAACTTTGCCAGTTGTATTGGTTAATGCTCACCTCTGATGTACTTAAAGTGAATGGAAGCTTGACCTGGAGAAAAAAAAAGTTTCCCCTTAAAAAAGTCATGCTGTACAAGTTCTGTTATAGATGGAAAATTTCTTACACAGTTCTAATGACAAGCTGTTACACTAACTCAAAGAAACACTGAAAAAATGTATCTGTAAGTTGTAGGCTGGTAGAGAATATAACTTTTGTCATTATTTTTGCATTACAGCAAAACTAAAACACGGTACATTTTGAAAACATTTACCTGGTACTTCAATTTCATTTGTGTAGAACAACAGACACAATCAGGGAGAAATCTGCTGGGTTGTTTGGGGGGTTTTTTCGTGATCATTTTCATCACATTAGCTTCTCTTTTTCCTAATGTCATTTAGCTTTCTAACAGTAAGTCTTCAGGTATAGATATGTGTGTTTGGAAACTGGTCTTTAACCATATGAACCTATATATATATATTAGATTTAAATACAAGAAAAACATCTATGAACTCCTATAAGTTAATACAAAGCATAGGAAATGCTATGGGTTTTTAGATGAAAAGGCATTTATGCTTACCTTGAACAAAGAATAAAGCTACATTATTACTGCTTTCCCCATCTAATTTGCAGCATCATGTCTACATTAAGGAATAATCAAAAAATAATGAAGAAAACAAATCATCTCCTTAATAATGTTAGGGCCAAATTAGGCCAATTAATTGAAGTTATATCCTGCATTTCTGGAAAAATCCACACAATGTTCAAGCCCTTTCCCTCTTTCTGGTATTCCACAGGGACAGGCAGCTTAAGTTATGTACTTTAACATCATCTGAAGTTTGAAATTTTAACTGGTTTAGTACAATGCATGGTTATCTCGTGTCATTGCTGTGTCTACTTATAACCAATAGTTTATAGTGAGAATGGTCATTTGAATGACTACTTTAAATTCTCAGTTGCCGTAAAAATGTTTTTTTGAAATACCTGAGGTAGTAGGGGAGAGAAAAAAAGGGAGAGAGGCCATTAAATCTTCACTATGTTAAGTAGGTCTGTACAAACTAGCTAGAGAAGATGAATTATTTTTCAGAGGTTTTCAGTATTTTTCAGATAAAGTGCTCAGAAAAACCTTGCAATAACCAAGTATTTTAGAATCATTTTACACTGACCTGTGTTGGCAGCCCTGAGAGTCTTTTTTGATTTATTTTTAAAAGAAATTTATTTCCTGCTGCAAATAGATGAGAGCCCATTCCAGAGAGAAACTTCCTTTAACCTGGTAAATAGAAATGAGATGAGATATTGTTTCAGTCACCACTTAAACTCGTTGCGGGGGTGGACACACTGGTTATTGTCAGCTTGACCTGGAACTGTTGCTCCAGAAGATTGAAAACAAGTGCACTACTTAAAAGCTGTGTGTTGTACCAGGCGGCAGCAGCAGCCAGGCTCACAGAGAGTCCTTTCAAAGAGCTCTGTACGGTGACAGCAGCTCTGCTTCTTCTCTCTTCTCCAGCAGTGCTCATCTGAACCATCTCAGCTGGAATCATGGAAGTTATAATGGGGTAAATTCAGAGAGGTAAAGCCTAGGGTATATAACAAGGGAGACAATTTTTGTAGCTACCATTCTTCTGATTAATAGAGCTTTACATTTTGATATTGTAAAGCTGTGATCCCACAAAGACTGCTGCTCATCTCTGTATGGCTGCCAGGTATATCTTCTCAGAAGAAGTATACCTATATCGAGCTTTCTTCTCCTTCTCAGTGTTCCCTTCCTGGTATGAAGGCAGTACTGAACAAAGACCACCAAGGTTTATATCTCAAGTTTGTAATATTTAGTGTTTCCCTAAAGCCATGGTCACTGACTCTAGGTATAGCACAAGAATCACCTTAGAAGAAATCTGTTGAGGAGTGTGTTTGCTGAGAGTGAGAGATGGAGAGAAAAGCTCCCAGACCTTCACATGGGAAAAGTTTCTTTGTGACACCACTTAAGGAGAGCCAATTCACTGGGGAAAAACTCCTGAAATCTATTTATGCACATTAATAAAAGCTGTTGCAGTATTTGTTATAGTTTCATTTTCATATGAAAATTAATATACCTCAAATAAAAATGAGGTAGAAATCCAAAATGGTGTGGCCAGTGGGCTTCAGCTCACTGATACAGCAAGAGAGGGAAGGATTTGCTCACTGAGGCTAAGGAAAGGAAGGCCATGTGAAGGGTGAAGAAAGCAAGAGAAAAATCAAGGTCCAAGCACTTGAAAAACTGAACTGAAGTTCTCTGAAATGGACAAGCGAGGGAGAGGGCACGCTAACATTGTAAGGCCAGGGCTATCTGTGTCTTTCACCGCTCAGTTTGCTCGCAGATTTGGAGCCCGCACTTTTCAAGGTGCCCAGGGCTCATGCCATTCTCAAGGGTCTAGACCAACAAATCCTGCTAACTAAAATCAAAGCAAAGCCTCTGCAATGCAAAAAGAGCAAGTAGCCTGTAGAAAACATACGAAAATGCTAAAAGCACGTCAGTTATGGGAGACGCTGAAGGCACCCGTGTGCGTTCTCAGATTCAGTCACTGAGCTCACAGTCATCTGATTCAAGGCAGCGAAGCAGCGGCAGATCATGGCCATGGCACAACTGGCTTGTTACAAACGAAAGCTGTTAGTCATACATGCTCGGCTCTCCTTCTTCATCATCAGTATGTTGTCACTAGGTGCCGACTCTTGCTTGAAGTTCTTGTTGTTCTTTTACTTTCATATCCAGGCTCTACATATGAGTAAATGTACATAGATATGCAGAGCAGAAAAACAAAAATAGCTGAAGAAAAGTGTCAGCTCTAGCAAGGTGTAATTAATTTTTCATATTCCAGTCAGTAGGACATACCTACAATAGAAAATATCTTTCAAATAAATTCAACATTATGTCATCTGTAGATAAAAGATGACTTAAGAAAATTCTATTATAATTAAGATCATAATTAACTACTATTCAAGAGGTCTTTTTTTTGCCCTTCAGTAGATCCATGATTTATGACATTCCAGTAACAATGACTTACATCCCAGCCAAAAAAGTAAAATTTCATCAACTTTTCTTTTTAAGGACTGAAATATTAGTAAGTTTATGTATCCAGTTTTGTTCAGTCATTAAGGGGAAAAAATAAGATATTTAACTTTCTTTTGTCATTAACCCTGTAATGGTGATTTCTTCCACAAGCACCACAGAAAGGCTCCATCTGTTGCATTGTGTGACAGTTATTTTCACTAACAGATTTATCATCTTGTAACTTCTTTAATGAGTGAAGGATATAGCCAGCTACATTTATGAAAATGAAACTTCTGCCAAACTTCAGTATTGTATGGAAAATAAAGAAAATCAACAAAAGAATGATCCTAATATTGATTTGGAATAACAAACAATTACAAAAGATATAGTTCTGCCAGGGATTCTTGCAGTTCTGAGGTTTTATTCAAGGTCTTGTACTCCATGGAGAGAATATGGTCATAGAATCACAGAGCAGTGGAAGTTACCCAGGAACTTTGAGTTACTCAACTGATTCAATGTGCATGTCAAGAAAACCAAAACACTGTTGAAGGGTCTCCTTCACATTTATCCAATAAGATTTCCAAATAGTTTATTGCCCTACTTGGAAAGAAAAAGCAAAAGTTTTGGGTTTACACCAAAAAAGGAATTTTGTTTATTTTTTCTAACTATATCAGTTGTATAATTAAATGTTACCTCTATCTACAAGTTTTTTTCTCTCATATCCTTAAAAGCAAAGTGGCTAAAACACAAGAAACAAAAAATAAATGTTTTTATTCTCCAGAAAGAAAACTTCTGTTCCAAAGAAACAAACAAGGCTGTGAGAAATAAAGGTACAGACCTGTATAAGGTTGTTGACAACAGGAAATCTTTGAAGCTGGAAATACAAGATGAGAAAGCACTTGAAAGAAAATCCATTCAAAGCAAAGCAAAAACTTCATAATCTGATTATGATGGCATTTACACGAGAAACATAGGAAACAATTAAGTAGTCACCTAATCATATTTGAAGCATCTTCTAGTAAACTTACCTATTATCTTACCACTGACCCATAGTTTAAGAAGCAGCAAATCATATGAAACACTTCAGGCAGGAATGCCATGGAAATAACAGAGCAGTAGAGAAAAATTACCTGCTTTTATTACAGTGACCTAGAAAAACAATTTAGTTCCTGAATGTAATCACTTAAAACACTACTTTCTAGAAACAAGAGAATCTTTGTCTATGCCCAACTTCAAAGATAAAGACTAACAGCACAGGTTCTACATTTCTTATCACTAAAATTGTTTTACAAACTTCCTTTAATATGATGGTAACAAACTGCAGCATTGAATGAGACCTGTTTTGAAGCTGCAGCAGATTAAAAATGAGTTATGCATCTCTGTGATATAAATAACACTAAATTATTTGTCTCTGATGGATATGAGTTTGATGTACTTCAAGAAAGAGAGTTTTCAGATGTGATTTGCCACTTCCCTAGGAAGTTATCAAGAAGGTATCTTTCTTAATTAGTCAAATAAATGTGTCTCTTGCTAAAATACACAGCATATTTCACAAAGCAAAACATAACCACAGTTGCCTAAAAGTTTTGCTATTTCCTGCACTAGAGCAGCACTGTTCTCAGGACCTACGAAATCCTTCAGGTGTCCCTTCCCTGACCTCCTACAGCTACCTAGGTGGATGGACCTGCACTCTACCTGTATGGGTGTTGAGATGAGCAGCTGTTCATCCTCCAGTTTGCTACTGAGTCAGTCTCTGGCAACACTAAGGGACTTGAACCTCTCTGAGAGTACAGCAGATGAGCGTGCAGCAAGCAACTGTGGGCTATAAGGCTGCATGAACCACAGCTGACAGCAACATAAATGCTGATATCCCCAGAAAGGGAGTTGTGACTGCTTGTCCTGGAAGATGACTTCCAAATTCTGACACCAGAAATGGCTAGCACTGACGATGATAACCTGTATGAACCGCTTACCAGGGTATTTGAGGCCATGGATTAACGCAGTACTCTTGTTAATTTTAATAAACGCCAACTCTTCAGGGTGACACTGAATGAGGATATGTGACCCAAAGGTGTCTCTGGTAAAACTAAGCATACTATGTATCTTCATTTAGGAGGGGAAACAAACAAACCCCACACCATTGTGGATAGCGGTGAAACAAAAACAGATGGTGCATAACCTTGCAGGCGTCCATTACTCACAGTGAAAACCATGGTGAATGTTCTGACCTACGTTACAGCAGATCTGCAACCCGGGCAGCTTCAACAGGACAGTGACCCACCGTACTGGAACCAGACTGCAGAAACAGATGACTGTCAGCGCCAGTGCCAATGCAAGAGCAAGAAGGCAGAACAAGAGTATCCTTCAATCAGCAGACTGTTCTTGATCATCCCAATATAGAAGATAACCTGATCCTGCAACAACTACTGTAATACAAACCTACACCTATCAAGAGTGATAATTATCTCATTACCAGTAGGCACCAGCGAACCAGCTATACTTATACCTATCAAGGATATCTGTGATGCAGCTGACACTGGCACCAGCTGAACCAAAGTCCAGGCATAGGACAGTCGCTGTAGTCTACCATCCCAGTTGCACTACCATCCCAGGTATTTCCAGCACCCGTTGACTTACTTTTGAAAAATCAGACACTAACAGGTGTGAAGCGAAAGGGAAATGGGCATAGGGTTATCCTCCAGGTAAACGTGACTTCACGGTGTAGTACAGGATGATTGTGACTCTTCTCTCTGTCATTTCTGTTGATTGAGACATTAAGAATGATCAGTAAGGTCTGACAAGTAGCAGAGTGCTTATCCTTATACATAGTACGATAAACCCTGTGGTGGCAAGGCACAGACTGGGCTTACGTGACAGTGGAGAAGAATTGACATGACATTGAAAAAGCAGTGTGGATTGTGAAGTCACAGAGGACAGGAAAGGAAAGTGCTCTAAAACTGTAATTAGATAAAGGAAGAGGTGTCAGTCCTATGTCCGTTCACACTGGCACAGTCATTATGCCATTGCTTAGCCAACTGTACAGAGGAGACAAAGAACACACTCTCTGCTTTGAGAAACTTGCAGAGCCTACTGAATTATTTGGAGAACACCTTAAGACGACTTAGTCAGGTGATTGTACCCCAAATATACAGTAGCTGTACTGTTCAGCAGGAATTTCAGGAGCATAAGGCAAATTATATTATTTTTTCAAGCTAAGCAATAATAAGTAAAGTATTTATTTTTAACCAGCTGTTCACTGTAGTCCACAACAATCTGTTACACTTAATTTTTTGATACATTACAACATTTCATTTCAAAGGCATCAAGCGTTGGCTTTTAATAAGAGAGATTATGTAGGGTAATGACAAGATGCAAATATATTGAAAGTGAGGTTAATTTTAAATTTGTTAGGTTGAGTTAAATAAGACCTAAAATTGCAATGTTAATGTTGATTGCAACATTGCTGCAATAGTGCCAAAATACATGCAAAGCACAGAACTAAATAATGTTGAGTTTGCAAGACTGCTTTTGAATTAATTGATTTATAAACAGATTGAAATACATTTATAACAAATCTTTCAAAACTGTATTGCCAATGATATGTATCAATCTGGCATTTTGCTCTAAAATGGCTAAGTGTTGCTTTTCAAGCTTTGAATGAATTGGGCTCAGTGGAGCGATTAGTCAGAAACTAACCTTTTTGGTAACAAAGTGAAGTCAGAAAATAGGCAATAACTTAGTGTTCAAGTAAATTAAAAAAGGTTCTCTAAGTACAGACACTTGCAAAATTGCACCTATCCAGCAGAATAATATCTAATTTAACACAGTTACTAAAGATAAATGATTTTTCCTGATCAAATTATATCAGGATGAATAATTTTATACTATATAATTGGTGAGCTGGATAATTCAATAAGCCCATTTGCTATGGTTGACTTCCTTTCACAAGTAGAAATTCTGTAATGAGGAAGGTAGTTTTGTCAAAACAGCTGCCAAATGGCAGTAGCATAATAAAAAAAAAAACACCATTAATCAGAAAATTAATTAAACATTCTGTGTATGTAAAACCTGCTGCATACTGAGAAAATGTGAATGGCCTGACAGCAGCATTTGTAACAATTTATTCATTGGAGAATTGTAGGAAACAACTAATGTATTACAACAATATACAAATACAGCCATTCTACAGGAAGAAAAGGACTCCATTTCTAAGGTTAATTGGCTAGGAAAATAATAGAAACAAATTAAACATTTCTATTCCTTTTCTTTCTAATCTCTGTATAAACACTGTAAGGTACCATTCCTCTTGTCTTGTGTAAAGTGAAGAGTATTCCTGGTAAGGAATGCAGTTGGAACATGCGTGGTGGGTCTCACACTGCTGGCACCTCTCAGAATCTAGTAGTATTGTGGGATGAGCCGGGACTGAGATATTCTGCATTGTATGATACTGAATGAGCTACACAACAGTTTTGGATGCTTCTGAAAATAATTCCCAAAGTTTCTTCACATTTTTTAAAACAGTTGATCCATTCTTGACGTTTAAGCTGGATAATACTCACTGAAGGCTCCATTTTGAAAGCAATGCTGTTAACTTTCCTCCGGCTGGGTAATACCTTAAAGCTCAAGTTGACATGGTGGGCTTATGACACTGAGAATTTGAATAAAGAAACTTTTGGGGGTGATTTGATAAACCTATGATGCAAGACACTAAGATAAACATTGGTCTCTGTACACTGATGTGGGAAAAAAAAAGCAGGGAAATAGTCTTCAATCTAATACGGAAAAAATACAGAGTTGGGCATGTGGCCAGTGCTGAATAGATGTATTTTATGTAACTTAGTATTGAACGGTAGAATTTTCTCCCTAAGAGGAACATCACATTATTTTGGGAATTAATGTGGAATTTTGAGGTGTTTGTTCCTTTGCTTTTGATAGAATAAAACTTCAATGGATGAGTTGCACATCCATTTTGTATGGTAATAAAATGTGCCCTAATTTTCTGGGCTATATAATCACAGAATATTGCAAACAAGAGTTCCAAAAGCTTCTAATGAATTTAGACCCCTCACTCCTTTGAAAATCAATGAGAGTAAAACAGGTAATGGCCTTAAGCACTTTCCTTATATCTGCATAATTGAGTTTGAAATAAATGAAAGAAGGAAACTTTGTGGCCTCATGTGCAGTGCCTGCTACTTTTAAATAACATTCAGCATAATTACTTCTTTTTATTTCACATTCCTTGTTTCCTTTTTAAGGCAGCACTGGGCAAGGACAGGATAATACAGCTGGGAGGACCCCCAGGTCCATGGACCTTATCGACTGGAAATGCACTCTGACTTTAGGAAAGCACTGATTATTTCCAATAGAGTACATGTGAAATGGCCTTTCTTTTCAGCACCAGATGTTCTTTTTCCATACCATGTATTTGATTTGCAGTAACAAGAAAATTTCTGTTTATAGTACTATGTCTGGTTGGATGGATAGAATGCCTAAATTATTTTCTGTGCTGCATAGCTAATAAAGTGATCCAAGTATTTCCATAGTACCATCTACAGAAAAGATAAAATCAGAGTTATATGGAACAGGTTAAATTTAGTATCTGAATTATATTTTTCCCTCCACCTTTTGTTAAGGAAAATGATTTATTCATAGGTAGTTAGTGCTTGAAGAGCCTATATATACTTCCTCCATGGAGGTCAAGATCATGCTGAAATAATGTGAAGTCACCTCTTAGTTTCTATAGAACATTTATTATTACTGCAGTATCAGAACAATAGGAAATTGAAAATGAATAGATTATGGAAAAAAGCCATTGTGAAGACAACACAGCAAACAAATCGCATTAATGAGCAATGGTTTTTGTGAATGTGTTCCACTTGCAATATTTTAAAACTGTGTCTCCAGCTGCAGAAATAGAGTGTTGAACTGAAGCCATGAAAATCACTGAATCATTCATCAGCTTGCCAGAGGTAGAGGGTGGTTAGATGGCACAGTGGGTTAATGTACAAGTTTTTCAAGCTGGAGGCAAGTTATGTCTAGATTTAGGTCACAAGTGAGATACATTCAGTGGTATCAGCTTGCTTTCTATGGATAATTTGTCACCTGCACAGATATATTTTATGATTGGCAATCTGCTCCAATGAAAAAAGACAGGCACAGCAAGAATATTGCAATCGGGATTCAGAGGCTGTGTAGACAAGAATTCAAAGTGACTGCCTACATGACCACTAGCTCTTTCCAAAACTATTGCTCCATTCAGGAGCAATAAAAAAATATGACATAAAACATGGTCTTCCTCAAAATATACAGAAACATTTAAATGTTTGTTTTTAAAATAACACTAAAATCAGAAAAAAAAAAAAAACCTAAAAATTATTGCACAGAAGCACAATTTTATGAGAAGCAGGTAAATGAATCTCCAAAGTTTACATCTTTTGAGGTAATCAAAATAGGCATTTAGTCTCTAAAATACTAATAGCACCTAACTGAATACATAAATATACATGTGCAGCATAAGAAATCACCTACACAGGCTAAGATATGATTAGGAAATCTCTGCCCTTGCCATCTAGGAGATGAGTGCTCTGGGTAGACGGAGTACAGACTTTTTGTTACACAGCTATTCTTTGCTTCAAGGCTAGAAAAAACAAAGCTGTGCTGCTGGAAAGCCAGCGAAGTGAAGCACATGCTGCTCTCAGTTGTTGTTGCCATAGGCTGGAAGGTGACCGGGCGGCATCCGTGCGTATGCTCACGGTGTGCGTGGTGTGGTACATCTGCAAGGGCTGTGCACGGGAAAAGGAGGTGGGCAGATGGAACTGAGAAAATAGAAGACTAATGGCCATCAAGAATACTGTATGCCTCTTGTTGCTCAAATGCCGGTCTTTTATCTTTTCCATCTCCTCGCTCCTTGAGGAAGTCAAGATAGCTACACAGAAGTGAGAAGGACTACTTTGATGTATCATTTTGTAGACTGGAGCGTAAGATATGATTTCATGAAATTCAGCTTCAGAAACAGGTATTCTGAAGTTACAGGTCTAGGTGAGCTGAATCATTTGCTTCCAGTACACTTAATAAATGCATAACAGTGATATGTTGTTCCAGGGAGCATATACTCTGAAAGCAGAACCAGCAGAATCAGCATGAAGCAGTCTGTAAGCTGCACCAAGATGTGTTGAGAAGTGCCAGTTGTTGTGCAGTATTACAAGCTTTTGTTTTTGCCAGATTGCTCAGGACAACACTCTAAAATTAACCTGTAAAGTTTTGATACTCAATTCAGAGGAATTTTTGCTTCTATGTCATCATTATCCTTTAATTCACCATAGAGGAGATCAGAAACTCTTAGGCTTTCATTTGCATCACTTCAATGTTTATTTATTTTATATTCAAAGGCAAAACCCCTGCTTTGTAGCATCCTTCTACTTATCCCCAGCAATTGGATGATCTTCTTGGGAGCTTTGAATGGCATCTAGAGTAACACCAAGTTTTACAAATTAATTCTACAACTACAAGTTTATGAGCCCAAGGCAAACTCTTTATTACTGTATTCAGGAAGTTTGCAATTGGATTAAACTGTTGGTTGCAAGTTTGTGAAAGAAATGCCCTTCTACCTGATATGCTTTTCTGATGGATTCCTGGCATGAAGTAGGTATTTTCTGGAGGAAACCTGTTGGCTTTTCTTTTTTGTTTTTAAGAGAAAATGTTATTTTTCAGTTCACTTACAAGCTGCATCAGCATAATATCGTACTAAGAAAAAAATCAATATAGAGAACAAAAGTAAAGAATCCATGCGATAGCTCTTTTATGCCTCTCTCCCCTATGTTTGAGGCACCATTTTGAAGAATAAAATGAGCTCTCAGGGTTCTTAGCAAGTTCAAAGTGCAGGATAAAAGCGGCATTTCCTTTTTAAATACACCACAATGCACATAATTAATTTATTTCCTTGTCCATCTACTTATTATCATGGTTACGCATTCTATGAACTAGATAAAAGCTTTGATTTAGGCCACCTCAGTGGTCACTGGTAAGAAGTATATTCCTAATCTATCAATTCTGAATTGCTTTCTGAACAATTTGTTGACACTGTTGGGAAAATAGACATTTATTTAGGAAGTCAAAGCAGATTTTTCTAAATGAAATAGATGAACACCTGTATTAGTATGTAGAAGGTATTAAAGTTAACTGATGAGCCACATGTACACTGCTTTCAAAAATGTGAAATCCTTGCTTTCCCCTCTGTCTTCCACATTTAAGTTGCTAAGCACTCTTCCAAACAGTGGAAAAGAAAGGAAAAAATACCTGTCTATTTTCAATTTCAAGACATCTCTTTCTTGTTGGTGAGTATATCTAAGGTGCCTCAATGGTTTAACAAAATTTAAATATGATTTATGTTTTTCTTAGAAACCAGATCACTTTACAGTTATAGGAGTACTGAACTCTTAATTAGGTCTCTAACAGCAGGGAACAGTAACAAGAAAAGCGGTGAACCACTGATGGTAGAGGAAGATTGAGTTAGGGTCCATTTGTACAAAGTAGACACAGACAAATTCATGAGACCGGACAAGATGTATGCAAGGGTGCTGAGAGTGTTGGCTGGCATGATGACAAAATAATTCCTATCAATCATTTTTGAAAAGCCACAGGGACCAGGAGAAGTCCAAGTAATCAGAAAATAGAAAATATTTTGCCCAACTACAAACACTGAGGGGGGAAAAAAAAAAAAAAAAAAAAAAAAAAAAAAAAAAAAATCAGAGAAACTGCAGCCAGCCACCTTTACTTCATTTCCTGGGAAAATTAAGGAGGAAGTCATCAGGGAAGGATCCCCCAGGAACATGAAGGACAAGAAGGTGACTGGGAGAAGCTGATACAGATTTACCAATATTAACTCATACTTGACCAATCTAGTTGCCACGTTAGATGAAACAACTTGCTGAGTGGATGAGGGTAGAGCCGTGGATGTCACCTGCCTTGATTTTGGCAAGGCTTTTGACACGGTCTCCCACAACATCCCCATAGACAAGTTGTCAAGCTCTCTGCTGCACAGATGGACCACTATTTGGGTAGAAACTGATCTAAACTACCAAGCAAAAAGGGTGGTCATGAACGGTTCAAAGTCCCACTGGCAGATATGAGAGATAGAGTTCCCCAAGAGTTTCTCCTGGGTCAGATGCTGTTGAGTGTCCTTGTAAATGATCTTGATGATGGGACTGAATTCACATTCACCAGGTTTGAGGATGACACTGAAGTGGCAGAACAGGCCAATGCAGTGGAATGAAGACTTAAGATGTAGAGAGACTACAACAGGCTGGATAATTGTGTCGACGAGAGTTGCATGAGGAACACAAGCCCTGAACACCTGGAAAAGAATAATCCCAAGCAGCAGCAGCACAGGCTGGGATCTGGCTCAATGGGGTCTTTTACCCCTTAACAACAATCACTTGGTTCTCTTAGTGAGAAAGAGAAGTGACTGCCATGTTTCTGTATCGTGACTCTCACCTATCTAATCTCCTTTCCAAGCTACTGCTCTTGTAGTCTCCCTCACACTATTCAGGACAGATGAAAAGACCAAAGCAGCTGTGGTGACCTAAGAGACCCTGAATCTGTGGCTATGTGCAAGGTGGAAGTCTTTCATGTGTGCTGCTGTGCAGTCTCTTTCCAGAGATGTCCTCTCCGATTCACTGACGCTCAGTCACATGCCCATCGATGACTCAGGCATAAGCCCCAAGTCCCTAAGGCAGATGTACTTCAACTGTTCTTCACCAGGAGAAGTGACATCAATTCCCTGTTGGAGACTGTTGAGAGATGCAAAGGGACAGAAGAGACCAAGCTGCGATCTGTGAGAGAGAAAGATGGTATGTGTATCCTTGTCATGAAGGTGTTTTTAGACTCTGCCTTGATTTAGACTCCTGCTGTCCTGGTTAGTGGGAGAAAAGAGCTCAGGGTGAGGACTGAAAGGAGACCATCACAAACTAACGTTGAAGATGTCCTCATTCATAGGGAAAGAAGAGATGGTGAGACGAAGAGAAGGGACATGAAGGAAGGTGTATGAAGAAAGGAAGAAGAAAGGAAGAAGTGGAAAATTAAGTGGAAAATCTGTAACAGTAATCTCTTGTTCAAAAAGGTTTTATATTAACCTTTTTAATTGGTCTCTCCTTCCATTGCCATACCTAATTATTGGCACTGGAAAGAAAGTGAGGACAGATGTATTTTTTTGGGTGGCTTTTAATGTGCATAGTCAGGTCACACAATAAGTGTATCAGTTGCTTTTATTTAAAATGAAACCCATAAAGATTTGCAAGAAGAAAAAAATAATTCCATGTTGTAACAGAACTCAGAAGTTCAAGACAGGTTTTAAATCTTGACAAAGTAAGAGGCTGAAATTTATCCAGGATAACAGTACGCTTGGCTTCCCAAAGTTTTATTTTGTTTTCTAAGTTTCTTAGGAGAAAGGGAAGAAAAAAAGACTCAGTAAAAGATAATTTGTTCAACATATACAATCTGTTACATTATAACTAATTCTGGTTCTACTAAGAACAGATACTTAATATATCTCTGGAGTACTGTCCAAACATGCTCCCTCATGAAAAAAGGCAAAGGGTTAAAACAGTTCACTTTAAAACACCTGGGTGGAAAAGCAGAAGCTAAGAATTTTAAAGAATTCTTTTCAAATAGCGAAGAAAAAAAATGAGGACAGAAAGAAAAAAAAGCTCACAAAAACTTGTGCACTGGAAGCATATGCAGTTGCATATTAATGATGGCATCTGTTATGTACTGCCTCGAGTTCCCTTACCACAGAACATTACATAACCACTGTCAGGAGATTTAAAAGACTTCCATTAATTTGTGATGGCAGCAATTAGCAAGGAGGGTGTTAATACTTACTGGTGCCCAAGCTGTCAATTTCGGGCTATTTTTCATTTGGATTCTTTGTAAATCCTCATTGTTGTTTACACAAGGATATCACTGCATCTAGGTAGAAAACAAAATTTTTCTTACTGGTATGAGATATTCACTAGGCAGCTGGAATTTGTGTTAGGAACAGCAAAGGATATTTGCTCAGAGTAAAATCAATACTATGCATAAATCAGTACATACGGAAAAAACTAGGAGGTTCTTGATTCATAAAGTGCATTTCTGTCTGAGCCCATCTCAGTTATTGCATGTTACATGCTGACATCTGTGCTCTATGTAATTTGGCAATGTGAATAGTATGAAGTCTTTCTGCTTAGCAGATCTTGGTGAAATATATTCACTTTAACATCTTTTCATAAGGAAAAGCCAATTAGTCAGAATAGAAAGCTCTTTAATGAAAACATGCTATTTTTTTTTTACAAATAGCTTCTTTGAGAAGGTTTCTCTGGTCCAAAACTGAGTTTGTGGTCAAGGAAATGTAGGACCTTGAAGCTACTGGACTTGAAGCTACAGGACATGAAAGTATTCTTTTCATGTAAGAATAAAACTCAATAGCTGAGTTGACAACATTTTTATGTCCTGCTTTGGGGTTAGTTGCTCATCACATTCCAAAGAACATGGTGGAGGCCAAGAAACAGTACAGAACAACATTACCATTACGCAAGGTAACAATGAAGCACTCCTGTTATTTTCCATTACTTATGATGCTCTGGAGAGGATAGCATAGACCTCAGTCTCCTTAAAGTTCTGCTGGAGATGGCATCCAAGATCAGGGAGCTGTAGTTACGCCCAGCTAAATACCAGATCATTTAACCTACCCGATTCAGTCATCCCATTATGGAATGTCAGTTCAGACTGTGGGTTTGAGATAATTAGTCATTTGATAAAATTACAGTATGGTTCAGAATCCTGAATCACTGGTGGTGTTCTGAAATTACTTACTATGTCACACATCTATTATAAACATAATATTAGCCTATATTTAAATTATTTTTGTGTCACAAATGTCTGCAAGTCTTTTATGTATTGTAAACATATGGAACTGAAGAAGTGCATTCCCTTCTGGAATTAGAGGGCAGCAGCTGAGCTGTGTGAACTACATTGCATAATGCTAAAAGGAGAGACAAATTTTCCAAGGAGAGCAGAGTAAATTCCGTCAGCTACAAAGAACAGCTATGGGATCTTTTTTATGACCACATAAAATAAAAAATCATAGAGGTCTTATTTGAAAGACCCATAACACAGTAAACTGCATGCTGTTCAGTTTTTTCTTCTTCCGTTAAATTGCTAGGTTAAACTGGCACTATTGGAAATTGAACTTTTGATTCCTGTGGAATGTATTTCAAGCTTAGCATAAAAAATACAGTGATCTGTCCCAGTTAGATCTCCAGGCTGCACTGCTTGATAGCGTTAGTTAAACAATACATGCTGAATTGAAAAAAGTCCCCATCACCTGCAACGGTTTTCACAATCTGTATTTAAAAGTTCTGTGCCTACAGTGTTCTAAGATAAGAAGAAATAATATTTCTTGAGTTTTGTGGGCTTTTTCCCCCCCACTGGTAAAATGCAATAGCTTCCAATGCTCAGTTTTAGCTATCACTACAAATGCCTTTTACTCCTCTGTGATCATCAGCTGCATAGCTAATGTCAGCAGGAAATTCTGAGTAACTGTAGAGTAGGAGGACACCCAGGGACAGGCAGCTAAATCAAACAAAATTAAATTATGGAGCTCATTTTCAATGGATGTTGTGGAAAACAAAAGAATAGGTGTTTTAAAAGACATTAAGCAAATGGAGGATGGTCTATCAGTGACTATTAAACATGATGGTCCAGATGTATTGTCCAGTTCAGATAATTCCTGAAGTATTTTTTGCTGATCAGGAATAATAGAGGAAGGTTTCAAATAATTTCTTGTTTAGTAATATTGACCCTAATGACCTGCTTTTGGCCACCAGCAGCAGCAGGATGGTAGGTGGCCAAAGAAGGACCTTTGGTCTCCTACAGACTCTGAAGTACCTATATTCACTCCCTGGACCATGTTCTCTGAGGGAGAGCAACTGTACAACAGCTCTCTTGGCATGGACTGCTGTAGCAGTTGGGAATGCACCTCTTCTTACACCTCTTTGCCTCCTTATTTTCAGCTGTGGCCCAAAAAGGAGAAGGAGACAGTCCCAGTATTGATGGGGGGGTGTCTCTGCTGTGTCACAGAACATGGCAGAGAGAAGCTCACAGACCTGCAGGATGTTAGTACTGTACTACGAAGTACTGTAGTATACGGTATTATACTAGAATCATGGAATCACAGAATGGTTTGGGTTGGAAGGGACCTTACAGATCATTTAGTTCCAACCCCCTGCCATGGGCAAGGACACCTTCCACTAGACCAGGAAATGTAAGGCAATTAGGTTTTGCTTAGTGTATGCGCAGCTTTTTAAGTCAACGCTCAAAGTGCATACTGAGATCTGTGTCCAGAACCTTGTAGACTAGTAAATCGGCTTTCCGCAAGGTTCTGGACAGGATTACAGTCTCAGAAGCACTGCAAGTCACTGAGAATTTCAAAGCACTCTGTGATGTTTTGCATATGTACAAATACTTTTTTTTTTTTTTTTTTTTTTAATAAATCAGGGCAGGAAGAAACTCACAAAAAAAAAAAAAAACCAAAACAACCCAACCCATAAAAATAAAAAAAAACAACCCCTAAACCAACAACAAACAAAAAACTCCTCAAAATGCTCTATTGAATAAGGTATACCCCTCACAGAGGCTGCAAAAATACAACAAAAATTCAAAGTTGCTTCTGCTACCAGATATATTAAACTTTGAATATATTTTTTGGATAAAAATGCTAATCCCATTGACAAAAACAAGTCATATCTAGATTATTCACTGTATTTTGAAACATTTTGTTTCTAGTTTTTATCCACTAGTCACAATTTCTTACTTGTTAAAATGTGCTTGCTTTTAATGTTATTATTTCTCTGTTGCTCCCTCTTTCCTATGCATTTGAAAATGTGCTCTTTAATATCTCAATATTAATGCTCACAGATGACAATAGAGCATGCTTTTTGGAATGCATGCTCTCTATTTCCTATTAGAGTGGCAAGGAGAAATGAATTCAGTGGGGAAGGTTTGTGACAGGTTTGCAAATTGCCATTATTTTATATATTAATAAACTGGTGGAATGGATTTTTTTCTTTATTATTGTGTTTGATTCCAATTCTTTGTAATTTATTTGATTTAATTTACACACATTGGCAATGTGCACATCCATGGGCCCGTTGCCACTATTTGGATAATTAAATAACTTCTGTTTGCTTTTGAAAGTGTATTTGGATTTTCATTTTGATTTTATGGGTTTTTTTCACTTTATCTGACAGAAATTTGCTTCAATTCTTATTGTTCACTGTTTTAAAAATGGAAAAGTTCTGCAGAAAACATGATATCCTTATCCATAGAATAGCCATCTTAAGCACAGAGAGTAAGGAACTCAAGCAGTATATCAACAGTAGAAAACCTATTGCTGTAAGGGTCTGCAGCCCAGTTTCAGGGAGAAGGCCTTTTATTTAAAAGGACAGGTGTTCCTGGCATACAGGCTGCAGTACACCTATCCTTATTCTTTTTGAACAGCAAAGCACTCAGCTAGCATTCAAATAAGAATATATAATGAGGAGAATGTCTGGAATGGAAAGAGGACCGTCCCTCATGATTTTCATGGCAAAGCTCCTACAGCTATCAAAACCAGCATTTCTATTTTTGCAATACTTGTTTTCCTATGCTGTTGTTATTAATCTTATTCTTGGTTCTAATCTAGATTCTCAGTGGCTGCAGCATAACTGGGTGACTAGCAATACAATAGGTGTGATTCACAATATGTCATGGCCTTTCTGTGAAGCAGCAGGATATTTAAATTGTGATATCTCTTTTGTCTCCATTATTGAAAATGTATTTGCTATTTAAAGATGACAGCCATATCTGTTAAATGCACCTCATTCATCTCAATGTCATGTGTACTTCCCCTGTTATGACCTACTCAAACATTATAATAGAAAAAACTTAGTATCAATGCTTTTACATAAAGATACAAAATGTTAAGGTCATAAATTGATGCATTAGAATTAAAATTAATCTGATTATGCACTGCTTTAGAAATGCATAATATGCCAAAACACATGTATATAAACATTTCATATATTCATTATAGGCTGGCTTCTGTTTCACACACTGTTCCTTTCTGAAAGCCTGAATTTCAAAATTTCTTTCATAACAGAATTTTAATCCTAACTTCACTAACCTAGCTATTAAAACCACACCTTTGACCAAAGAACAGTATCAATTATAGAAGTCTAGCCATATATCCACTGCCTCTGCTGGGTTGACCACGTATAGCTGTCCTTCAGAGAAAAAGGACAAACCCTCCCCCCCAAAAAAAACCCAAACAAACCAATAAATTTATAAGTCTAAACCACTAATTAGAATGCACTGGTATTTTTTAAAATTTCATTAAGTATAAAAAGGGTTACTTTCTCTAATTCTAAAGGAAATTTTCACAAAAACAAGACTTCTCTTTTTCTTTTTTTATCCCAAGGTGCACAGCAGATCAGTATGTTTTGAATTTCTAAAATTAACACCAAGAACAGTTAGAATTTACATAGTCTTCAAGCTGCTGTCTTTATTACCACCAGACTAGGAGAATAATCTAAAGGTAAAAAGCTCTTTTGATTAGTACAAATCCTGATAAACATTCAGTCTTTCTTTTAAACAAATTCTTCATAGCATTTAATAACACTTGCCCATCGCAACTATACGTTAAAATTCCATGCCATCAAAGGTAGTACTGCTGCTGATGGTGGTCATGGGGTTGACAACAAAAAAGACACATAACTGACTAAAACCTAGTTTTGCTGGACTCAGTCCATCAAGGAATGCTCTTATTGCTGCTCTTTTATTTAAGTAACTGCTTCCTGACCTGACATTTTCTCAATCCTCTCCCAGGCTGTGTACAGCATAGAAGAAAAAGAATAAAAACGAGAGCAGTAGAACAAATGGAATAACACTGAGCAGTGCTATTGAGCTTCAGTATCTTCTCCGGAGTGGGATGTACCACCAGTGGGATATTTGCTGGTTTAAGGAGACAAAATACATAGCTATAAATTGCAAAGAAGGAAAAGACAGTTGAGATTCTAGATATTCAGAAAGAAAAAGAAGTGAAAGGAAGTAAAATAAAAGCAAAGCCCCAAGTAACTAGAAGCAGAAAACATTCTGCATGAATTTAATTTTAAAAAGTCTGACAAAGAAGTCATAGTCCTGTCTGCAAGATAACTGCAGAGTTGACTGAAAATGGCTATTTAATTCTTAGCATGATTTAGACTAATTCATTTGCATCTTATAATTTTACACAGTTCTTTTGTAGTTCAGCACTTTCTGTCTTTAGCTGTTCAAGCTGGTGCTGTGTATGACTGATATAACACTGAACTGTGGGCATTCGGAGTGTGAATCAATACTTAAATTGCCTTGTTAGTGGCTGGAACATCTGGCATAACATATTTTTACAGAAAAGTAAAGGTGAAAACTAATTTTACATTTGTTGGAACTATCCTTCGCCTCATTTAGTCAGTTTTGGATTTAGATTAGGCTAAAAGTAGATATTTTGTGAAGAAGCATTAAACTATGCATTTCAGAATGAAGAAAATGAATCTAGACCTGTGTTTAGAGAAAAAAAAAAAAGAGATATCAGGTACATTACACTGCCTAAGAACAGAACTGGAAGAGACTTCTTGGTCACAGTGCCCTCTTCTTGCCACTCGTAGGCAACTGGTGATAAATCTTAAATTTGGAAGGGGTCATAAAATCTCTATGCCACAAACTGCTAACCACCTCTGATACTCTTTGTGGGAGAAAATACTGAAAGAGACAAATTCTGTTCTCTTACAGAACAGAGTAGGAAAATCAAATCTTTTAAAAGGTTTTAGTTCCCTGTGACAGAAGAAACCTTGTAGATGGTGTTCTTAGACAGTAAACTAGGCTGCCACAACTCTGCTGTTGAGTGTATTATATAAATAAGAAAGCATCTTGTATTTTGCATTCTTTGAACAGCCACCTATGTTATTATTACACCTAGCTATATGTTTCTGAGGGTTTGCTTTCTGACTGATGGTTTTTTACATGCATACACACACACAGTCACAAAAAAAAAGGAATACTTCCCTGCTTATACATAATTTTACCTGTGGCTGAGGGTCTGGGAACTTCTGCCTGACATTGAGGCAAGTGCTGCCTATTCAGTGACCTTCAGTCATTTACTTCTGCACAGGACAGTGGTTTTTTGCTCCACTGAGCTTTTATGGCATCTGGCTGCCTTAGAAATGACAGGACTCTTCCAGAAGTAACTTGTTCAGAAGGTGGACTGTTGCCCAGTGGACAGGAATTCAGGGAAAAGCTGAGACACTCACTACCAGGCTGACGACAGAAAGCAAAGCTGCGACAGAGTGGGTATTGGAAGCAGAGATCATGGGCTTGAGACTAAATGGTAATGCAGTAGAAAGCCACTGGAAATAGGATCTTTGATTGATAGGCTAGAAACAGTGGGCATGGACCCAACATCCCTCCTGAAACATACCAAAGCTTTTTAAAAAAAATCCAAAAAATTATGGATATCAAACTCATCACAACATCCTCTGTGCTTATGTAAATAAAGTATATGGTAACCAACCCTCCAGACAGATCTATTGAACTGATCATGGACAAAGCCGTCTTGGAAGGCCCAGAATTTAAGAGCTCCAGTCCCAGCTTTATCCATTAGAAAAAGGGTCCAAACCTTCAGCATGCGTTCTTTTGAGTCCCTGCATTAGATACCTACAGCTACGTGGTATAAATCTCTCCTACAGTATTTCTCTTTTCATGCTTCATTGCTGTAAATGGTTTTGTTATTAACTCTGTAGTCACTCTTAGATATTTTTTTTAATAAGCCATTGGTAGAGTAGCAACTTCCCACATAGTAAGACTATGACCCTGGCACTGTGGGGGAGAGCAGAGGTGTAGTCTCCTGGTTGTGATCAAGATGTATGAAAACAGGGGAAGCAAGGAAGCTCAAGTTAGCCTTATGCTGCACCACCCTTACTCACACTACTTTAGTTAGTTTTCTCAAAGTTGAGGTTAGAAAAGCAGAATTGCAGAGTTTAGACAACAGTTTTTCATAGTTCAGTGTTTTGAGAGCATTCTGTACTTCATACATAAACCCATTTACCTTTAATTACAGGCTCACACTTGTGAAAATTAAGGGTCATCATGCAGCAGTTTAGTTGCAGACAAGGTCCAAAGAGACTCCTTTCACTTAAAAGAATAACAGAAACAATAAAATTTAAACTCAGCTTGAAATTTGGCATCCATCCCAAGCATGAGATGGAAACCAATTAGCTTGGATGGATTGTGCAAAGCACCATTTATCTGGATTTGTTATGTACTACTTTGGGCAACTTTTTGATAAATTCACACTTAAAGGTGTTAGTGCCTATTCATATTCTTACACTGCCCACGTGATTCACAGTTTTAAAGATTAAACAAGCCTTAAACTACTTAAGGCTTTAACAGTGGAAATAATTACTGTGGGCAGACTGAAATTTATTCCAATGGTTAATGCATGGCTTATGTATTACTTCATTCCTGATTAAAAAAAATATGACATGTAGAAAACAGTGATGTATCTTCCACTTTGTTGGTTACTCTGGCATTTGCTTTCCCAATACTCTATGAATTATTATTTAAAGGTCACCACTGATTTCTGATATCTTTGAAGAATCAAGTGACATAAGAAGACAAAATTCTGCTCCTGGCAAACCCTGTGCCTGGCTACCACTGAGTAAAGGTGCTAAAAAGTGTGGCAAATTCAGAGAAACAATTGCATTTAAATAGTTAAATAACAATGAAAAAGAGAATGAGGGGGAAAGCTCACAAAAATTTAGTCTGGGAAGATGCTGAAAAATATCCACTTTATATAATATGCTGTAGATCGTGATGTAACTCCATCTTCAGATAACGTGCTCATCAGTGACACCTCTTGACAGAAACAGTCACACACAGTGCTATGTATGTAATCCAGAATTTGTAGGCAAGTTCAGATTTGCATTATTTTTTGATCTCTGGATTTTCTGGAGGTTTTATGGCTATTAAACGTAATGCATTTTTACACTGTCATAGCCCTCTGTATGTGATTAGCTAGGGTTCAAATGTGGTTTTCATCCGATTTTATTTAATTACAGCTAGTCTTTACATTATTTCCACATTTTTATGAAACATATTCATTTGCAAAATGAAACATTTTCAAAAAACATGAAATATCAGGAGTTACTTGTTTTGGATTCATGGTCAGAGATGTTTTCAACAGCTCTTTAAAATCATTATGACAATTACTATCACTGCATTACTAGCTAATTGGATTGAACTGATCCTTTGCAAATTGAGACAGCAATTTTTTTTCACAGCGGATATCATTAGCTAGGAGCAGAAGTGATTCAGTAGCAGCCTGGAATCTGATGTTTTGGTATGTTTTTAAACAAGACATTTTATGTATTCACAGTTGCTTGTGGATGCTCCAGTGACTCACCACCACTGGAGCAGAATGATGAGTGTCGTGACAGTGCAAGCACATGGTGTGTTCTCTTCTCTGTACCTGAACGAGATGATTCTGGAGGGTGTTACTGGTGATAGCTCACCAGAGAACCTCTTGAACGTTAAGTTATTTTTATTCTTGTTGTTCCTTTGACTGGTACCATTAGCAGCATGCAGAAGAATATGCAAACTGGTACACATCACCAGTTTTAGGTGTCTTCACCTTGTATTTCACTGAAACCTTATACAGTTCTTCAGGTCTTGTGCTAAAATCCATGTGCATCTTTCAGATAGTTTAATAGAACCAGACAGCTGGTTTGCAGAGATATTCCAAAAGCCAAAGAGATTAAACCTATATTACTTTCTGTCTCCTTGGTCTCTCTTGCAAGTATTTTCCTTTACTGTCCACTAATGCCTTTTATGCATATCTTTCAAAACGTGTAGAGGCAATGGGCACAAACTGAAATACAGCAGGTTCCATCTGAACATCAGGTTTTAAGTACCTGTAAAGAAATGAATCATAAGTAGTTGCAGAGGTAGGATGCGACAGTAATGAAGAGAGTTACAGTAATCTAGCGCATCAAAGTGACTTCTTCATAAATTGGAAAATAAAACCTAACTCTGTGGAACACAGAGAGAAGCTTGGCAGCCTTCTGCATACCCTGGGGCTCATCCCACTTGCACCGGTATTCCACCTCCTCAAGAAGGGCATTTCCAAACTTCCATCACCTGCCAATGCTCATACAAAATTACTGGTCATGAAGAACTGTCTCCCAGTATAAGATCATTCAGAAGTCTTCCTGCCAGTCTTTGGAGACACTGTTCACTAACCATGGAATAAAAGTTACGTCATTATTATTAGCAGTGCTAATTATATATCTGTAAATAATAATAAAGATACTGGCGCTTTGCTACCTGGTATTAGTTGCATGCTTTTCTTTACTTTCCTATTATCTTAAAAAATGCTTCCTATCTTATGGGCTGTTAGGTTTTTATTAAGACATCATCAATAGGATGTGAAACTTAAGCAGGCAGAATTGCTTCCTAAGCATCAGCTACAAGAAGATCAGCTCCTTTGATTAAAAACTCTATGCTCAAATAGATAATTATAATGCAGGAACTATTGAACCTTTACCTCAGAACTCCAAGGCTGACAGCTGTGCCACATAAATCACTTTTTCTTTCCTCCTGATCATTTTGGCACAGTTTCTTCAATGGAATTACTATCTTAGGATAAGGATGCTTCTTTATTCACCTGACATATCAAAATTAGCCAAGTAAAATTTTATTTCTCAGATTTTTAAAAATGCTGGATTGTTCACTAAAGAGATATTATTTTTTTCTTACTGAAAAATTTATCCATATAAGAGTTATGTCATCAAAAATAGGTTATTATTGATGGGAGAGGTACGGATTTTACACGTGGTCAAAATTTAAAATTTACTTCTTTTCAAAAATTGGAAATTTTCAAAATTTATTTTAATTCTGTATGAAAACTAGAAAGAGTTTAGAAACAATATTTCATAAAAGAAAAATTCTGGAAAATAGTCATCTCAGCTTAACTAAATTGAACAGTTCTTCTTTGATTACACTGAAATTCCTTCCAGTTTCTATGTTTTATAGTATCATTTATGTAGCAAAATACATTTCACAATGCAAGGTGGTTTTTGAGGGAAAAAAAAAAAAAAAGTTATAACTATGCAATGTTAACCATTAATCTTTTGTTAATAAAGTTTAAAGGACTAGGACTATCTCCTGGCATGGCATTCATTGATAGTTTAACAGTTGAATGGATCAAAGACCATAGCCTTCCCTCTTAAATTTTAATTATATCTTTACCTCTGTTAGGATAAAAATGACCCCTTAGAGCCTTATCTGCCTTTTTTCTAATACTTTAGTATTGGAAGAGCCCTTTTAATTCTTAACATTATGGATTTTGATCTTCATTTTTCCTCTTGCTTCCTTTTCCCTCAACACTTTCTCTTTTCCTTCTCCAAGTACCTCTCTTGCATCTTTCAGCTACGGTTACAGTGACTTGCAAAATTTCCTGCAAGAGCACAGTATGGGATCAGGTACAGAAATACTTCCACTCATATGTATAGTATACATGTACATGGTATATATACACAAAAAGTTAAAATATGTCAATTCCAGGCCAACATCTTATTATCTTTCATCTCCTATTTTGTAGGTGAGATATTTTAAAGAAATTTTTTGTGTCCTCTAAGATGCTTGAACATTATAACCTTGTTTATGCAGCGCTTACTGTGTTTTGCATTCCATTTAAGTTTTAAGGCAGTAACTCACACCGCTGATGTTAAGTCAGACCATATAACCAGCAATTTTTGCAGTATTCATCTTGTTCCACGACAGGCTGCATCCATGGAATTTGATTGAGTTACTGCTAAGTGTGGAAGTACAGAATAGGAACAAAATCTATCCTCTGCATCGTTCTTAAAAAAAACCAGCAACTAATTCTTCATTGTTTAATTATATTAATTTCCCAGAAGCCTTAAATTAATATTTAGAAGTCTTCTGTGTCTGATTTTCATTATATAATTTATTATTTATTGCTGACAGTATTTTAAGTAAGGATAAGATTTTGATTCATCTTTGTTCTTGGTTTTATAACAGTTTACCATTATAAATGGAAAGGACTAAGTCTTATTTTACTTCATATTTTATTAGCAATCTATAGAACAATCAGTCAATTACTAAACTCTAATTGCTTTCCAACACAATGTGCAAAAGTCTGTATTAAATCTTTATAAAGATCTTCATATTTACCTCTGACAGTTGCTTCTCATCAGTGAAATATCCTAACCAAGACCTTTTCATTTTTTCGAATACCAGTTGGGAAAAGACAATTTTGCTACCTGATCCTTCAAATATTTATGCAAAAATCCTGACACTAATCACAGGAAGAAGTTAAAAAAAAAATAGAATAAATATTTGCAAAAAGTTCTAGTCAAAATATTCATATTAAAGGAAGATACAGACCTTAAACTGCAATACTTCTTTTCTTTACCCCTGAAAAAAACCCAAATGACACTCTGAGGAGTATGATGCTTGAGTGCTTGATCAATATTGTTGTTTTACCTCAAGTGGCTCAATGGGGCTAATGTCCTATTTGCATAATATAGGGAAAAAAATGCAATAAATATTCCATGAGGCACCATTGCATAGGTAGGTGTTGGATAACCCTGAAAACTTACTCCTGCATGAGACACCTTTGTTGTTCTTGCTTAGAAATATAAAATCTGCAGAAGTTAACTCAGCCCTTGTGCTACAATACCCTGTCTACTATAGTCTTTGGAAGATCCAAGTTCTTGTCTGTAGACCTCCCCAGTGCAGCCACTTCTATTTGAACAGTATGTTGTGAATTTCATTCCATACACATCTCAAAGAGATGTCTGTGAATATAAAATAACTAATATCCTTTTTGTGCTTTTAGACAGAGACAATGCAAATGAAGTTTTAAAGTTCTTTGAAAATACATTTTTTAAATATTAAACTTTTTTCCTCTTCCAAATATCTCATTTTGGTTTACTGTAAATATTTTCCTTTGTCTAATGCCTTGATTATTTTATTCTGTAGATTTTTTGGCTTATGGTTCAGTGATATCCTTGGGGTTTATTTTTTTAATTCTAGAATCAATCACTCAACCATATTTTTCGTCAGTCAGTCATTTTCTGTATCACTGATGAATGTGTATATATTCCCTTTGTCTTTATATTTTGTTCCATTGTTCTTATTTCTTATCTTATCCAACTGGAGAAGAACAAAAAAATGTTATTATATAACATCTTTTCTTTTCAGGGATAACATCTGATGCAAAGTCATTACCAATATTCATATTTTGATCCAGTGATTGTCATGTCCAAATATTCTGTTTCTAGAATATGAAATGTGGAATATAAACTTGAATTGTAGTCAATATTTATCTGAATACTCCACACAACTGCATTGAAACTCACTGTGTAGTGTTCAGTTCAATAAATGAATTTAGGGGAAAAAAAGAAGAAAATATATCTTTAGCTATTTCTCTTCTGTCTAGACTATCCATCTTATTCCCCCTTTGAAAAGATAACTTGATTCCTAAAACAGTATCTTGTACTGACCATTTTGATAGAATAATATTTTCAAAGTTTTTGATAGTTATCTAGTCATTCATTTAGAGGTAAGATAAAAAAAGAATTATGTGACTGTTTAAATTTTACAATATTTTTTGCTGAATGTGACAGAGAAAATACTACTATGATCAGCAAGTGTTTTGACTATTATAATTCAGGACAATTATTTTTGCAACCTGCAACATCTTATATATGCTTGATACAGTTGGGGGAGGTTGTTGCTTTTTTGTTTTTAAATTAGAGTCCTGATTCTTCATTCAGGAGTTGAAATAAAGTTCTCACATTTTGAAAATCTGCTAAATACCTACCTTTTTTTTTTTTTTTTTTTTTTTTCTGAAAGACACTCCATTATTCTACCAATTAAAAAGAAGATGGTTTCTTGCACAGGGTGTGCTGAACAGTTCTTACATAACTTTGAAACTCTGCTATTAAGTACTGCAGTAAATATCTAGCTTATTTTTAATGAATAGCTTTATTTGTTGTGGTTTAACCCCAGATGGCAGTTAATCCCCACACAGCCACTCGCTCACTTCCCCCTACCCAGTGGGAGGGGGGGGAGAGAATCAGAAGAGTAAAAGTGAGAAAACTCATGGGGTCAGATAAAGACAGTTTAATAGGTAAAGCAAAAGCCATGCACACAAGCAAAGCAAAACAAGGAATCCGTTCCCCACCTCCCACGGGCAGGCAGGAGTTCAGCCATCTCCAGGACAGCAGGGCTCCATCACGCCTAACGGGGACTTGGGAAGACAAACGCCATCACTCCCAACGTGTCCCCCTTCCTTCTTCTTCCCCCAGCTTTATACGCTGAGCATGATGTCGTATGGCATGGAATGTCATATATATGGTCAGTTGGGGTCGGCTGTCCCGGCTGTGCCCCCTCCCAGCTCCTTGTGCCCCCCCAGCCTCCTCGCTGGTGGGGTGGGCTGAGAAGCAGAAGAGCCCTTGGCTCTGGGTAAGCCCTGCTCAGCAACAGCGAACGCATCCCTGTGTTATCAGCACTGCTCTCAGCACAAATCCGAAACACAGCCCCGTACCAGGTACTAGGAAGAAAATAAACTCTATCCGAGCCCAAACCAGTACAATATTATCTTACTCCATTTGTTTCTTTTGATTTGTTTTTCCTTAGACAGCTTGACTTACACCATATTCTTACACCATGAAAAGGAGATAATTGCTGCAATACAAAATGAACCCAGGATAAATGAAGAAGACACGGAGCAGACAGATCTCTATATACACAAATTCAATCTACGATTGTTCTCAAGTTTTCCATGCAACTCAAATGATTAGCATTAGAAATATAATGCATGTGCTCATATTTTCTTGATTCGAAGTGAATGCAAAACAAAAATAAAGAAAGGGATAGCCAAAAATTAGACTTACAAAGAGAACTTAAGTGTCATTCAGGAAATAATTTACATATTCATTTATGAACAGAAACCTGAGATGCTACTGTTTAAGACAGAAGATTTTACTCAGGCTTCTTCTGTTATCTAAATACTGGTTAAGTGCTGGAAATCACATGCAGCTAAGTGTCATTTTATTCACAAAATATCATAGCAATGCTCTCTTGGGTTGTTTCTAAATATTCTTACAGCAATATAAGGATAGTAGGTTTTGTGAAGTGTAGAAACATCTGGGCTAGTTCTAGATGAGCCTGTTGAAATATTCTGAGCAATGTAATCACGTTAGGACAGACTTTTTCATGACCTAATTTATACTACAAGCAAGCTAGAGCTGATCTTTAGCTGAACCAGCTGAACTATGATAGCCAGTGCTGAAATCATCAAACCCTTGAGGGCTAAGTTTTCAAAGACTTACAAGCTTTTATCTACCTTAACTAACAAATTATTTCTTAATACTACATAGACTCCATGAAGCTAACCTGACAACATTCTATTCTACATATTTTCCTAGTAATTATTTTATTTCTTAGTAATATTTTCATTTTTAATTAGGGTGGTTTTTTTTTTTGGGGGGGGGGGGGGGGGGGGAGGAAGAGTGTTTTGTTTGTGGGGGGCAGTCTTTAATAAACAGGAAAATCTGGAACTAGCAATACAAAGCTCTTTATATGTTCCAGAAGCCCAAGTATTTCAGAGCCATTTTATTTTGGTCTGTAATGTTTGTGGGTACCACCAATTTCCAAGATCTCCTTGCTCCTATTTTCAGTGCTTGCTTAGTATATAAAATTTGAGTGTTTTGGTTTTTTTTTTTTCTTCCTCCTGTTCTGTTGTCTCCGTGCACTGTTTTGTATAAGTGCTTGCTTTTCCAGCTGGTGTTGTAAACATCACCATCCTGCATATGTTAAAAAATGAGCAGTCTGCTCTTTCCACTTTTAAAACTCAGAGTAGCAGAAGCAGATTGGCATTGTTTTTTGACATGCACAGCGTACATTACTGCAAGATGTCATATTTTCCCAAAGGGGTACTCAGAATGTCAAGAAGCTTGGACCAGACACAACAAGATCATAAATATGCTACAGAGAACACACCAGGATATTTGTATAGGATTATCATTAGGTATCAGATGAATACTGTTTCATCACATGCTCTCTGTGGAATCGGATTTGATGGTTACATACTTGTGATAATAGGAATTATATCTCTATTTTAATACCACTGCTTTGCAACTAAGATTTCAAAAGTAAGTGGTGCTTTTATTTTTTATATAGTTTAGATTTTTAAAAAACTTAGTCAAGAAAAGATTGCAATTGCAAAGTTTTCCATGATCATAAAGATAACTTGTTTATGCCTTGTACTAGTAGTGTGGATATTCACATTGTGCTGGGAACATTAAAAATGCAGTCAGAGACAGTCCCCATCTTAAAAACGTCAAATCTGAATTAATTTGATAGGGCAAAATAGTAGTTTACATTTATAACCACCTGAGGAAAAAAAGTATTACCTTATAAATATCTTTTAAGTACAAATTTTACAATGTGCTCATTTAAAAACACAGGCTAAAAAAAAAATAATCTCTTTTTGTTTTGATCCAAATCCCTTTCCCCCAAAAAACTAGTAGAGCAAAATGTAATGGAGAGTTTTATGTTTTACTTAGGCCACAACGTTATTAATTCCCCTGGGAAATACCTGCAATAATGTACACAGTGCAAGTCATGATTCCTACTTTAATGGTTCCTATCTTGTGGACAGCTTCCATACTAATAAATCTCCATCCAGAAAAACTCAGAAGAAGAAGAAAGAACCTGCTGCGAGCCAAGGCTACAATATTTTGATCACACAGCTGGTCTCCAACTACTGTGACCCATAAATGCAACCCTGAAAAAAAGGATAAAATGAAACAATTTAGCACATATAAACCATTGATTTACCTTCTGCAGGTGGAAATTTTATATCTCTGTATGCTTTCAGATGTCACCATCGATAACCCTAATTTAATGGGCCCCTATTTCCATGTGAAACAACCAAACCAAGCCTGAACAAATTAAATCCTGATTTACCAAGTGATTCTTAACAATACATGTCTGTAAACAGCACTGTCATGAACTGACACCCTTTTCCTCTATCAGCTCCCTCCCTGTGAAAAGTCAAGCTCCTGGTACTAGCAGATACTGTTAGAGGCAAATCTGTACTGCAGTACATTTGCACAATTTCGTTTTCCTGCACTCCTGCAGTTCTTGTCCTCTCTCACTTTATGTGTTCAGAGGCTGAGGGTATGGATGTTACATCTGGGCTTCCCACTGCAGGTTTTTACACTCCCCAGCCACATTGTACCCTTTTTTTCCCATACGCTATGTAGAAACCTTTACTCCAGGAGCTGTGGTATGACAGATTGTGCAATCACGTTCTGCAAGGTCTCAGTCTGGCCCTAAAATAAAATTCAGTCCATTTCTCCATGCCTCAGATATCCACCTAAATGGTGCAGGAACTGAGTAATTTATAACAGGACTAATCAGAAAAAAAAATCAAATTGCAAAAGTCTAACTGTGCCAGACAACTTCCTTTAATGACTTCCAGCACCAGCTCTCTAATTTTGCTCATTTCATAGCCTGGGCCAAATATCATGTGAGCTATATACCACCTTCAGCTGTCCATACTGTGCATCTCTTTACAGAAGAATCCACTCTCTAGAATAAGCATATCCTTCAGTTCCCCTCTCAGCCCTGCCTTCCTGTTTATTGGTCCATTGATTGAGTTTTTCCTCAATATCTGTGATCTATATTTAAACAGACTTTATGACCTGTGTCTGACTATCCCAGACCTCTCCCGTAAGTAAACAAAGACCACCTATTTTTTTTAGGGATTCTATAAGTACCTGGTGACATGGGTTGGCCCTGGCTGGATGCTAGGTGCCCACCAAAGCCGTTCTATCACTCCCCCTTCTCAGCTGGACAGGGGAGAGAAAAATATAACAAAAAGCTTGCGGGTCGAGATAAGGACAGGAGAGATCACTCACCAATTACCGTCACGGGCAAAACAGTCTCAGCTTGGGGAAAATGAACTCAGTTTATTACAAATCAACCAGAGTAGGGTAATGAGAAATAAAACCAAATCTCAGAACACCTTCCCTCCACCCCTCCCTTCTTCCCAGTCACAACTTCACTCCAGGATTTCTCCACCAAGCTCCCCCAGTGGCACAGGGGGACGGGGAATGGGGTTTACGGTCAGTTCATCACACGTTATTTTCTGCCGCATCATCATCCTCAGAGGGAGGACTCATCACACTCTTCCCCTGCTCCAGCGTGGGGTCCCTCCCACGGGAGACAGTCCTCCATGAACTTCTCCAACGTGGGTCCTTCCCACGGGCTGCAGTTCTTCACGAACTGCTCCAGCATGGGTCCATTCCACGGGCTGCAGTCCTTCAGGAGCACACTGCTCCAGCGCGGGTCCCCCGCGGGGTCACAAGTCCTGCCAGAAAACCTGCTCCAGCCTGGGCTCCTCTCTCCACAGATCCGCAGGTCCTGCCAGGAGCCTGCTCCAGCACGGGGTTCCCACGGGGTCACAGCCTCCTTCGGGAACCCACCAGCTCCGGCGTGGGGTCCTCCACGGGCTGCAGGTGGAGATCTGCTCCCCCGTGGCCTCCCTGGGCTGCAGGGGGACAGCCTGCCTCACCAGGGGCTTCACCACGGGCTGCAGGGGAATCTCTGCTCCGGCGCCTGGAGCATCTCCTCCCCTCCTTCTGCACTGACCTGGGGGTCTGCAGGGCTGGTTCTCTTACGTGTTCTCACTCCTCACTCCGGTGGCTGTTTCTCACTGTCCCAACTTCTTTTTTCCTTCTTAAAAAAGTTATCACGGAGACGTTACCACAATCACTGATTGGCTCAGCCTTGGCCGGCGGCGGGTCCGTCTCAGAGCCGGCTGGTATGGGCTCGCTCTCGAACACAGGGGAAGCTTCCAGCAGCTTCTTACAGAAGCCACCCCTGTAACCCCCCCCCCCGCTACCAAAACCTTGCCACACAAACCCAATACAGTACCTGTCTTTTGACAGAGCCCTGGCTGTTGCTGCCACATTGTCTGTGCCTCAGTTGCCTTTCCTTGGTAAAGGCAAGAAGGCAGTTCATTTCTGATTGGATATTTCTGAAGATACGGACAAAATTCATTGTGCCACAGAAACAGCGGAGTGAAGCAGCTACTCCTGGTTAAGACACTGAGTATTTTTTTATGGACTTGCTCAGCACAGGAGGTCTTCCCACAGTGGTGCTTGGCCTCAAACTTGAATTTCATTTCTGAATTTGGTCAAAATTGTCTGCATCACATTCTGAGTTCTGGTATAATTATCTTCCTTTGGCTGTTGCCTCCAGAGACTGCCAGTTGTTTATGGACTGGTGGGTAATAGTTATTCAGCGTCATATGTTTCTTCTTAAGAAAGCAGCACACTGTATTTCTGACCATGGGCACAGCTTTGCCATCCTCCAGCACTCTTAAACAGGAGGAACCTATCTTATTCCTCAAGTCTTAACCATCCATCCTTCAGTTTACAAAGGCAGAAGGAGAGAGTTATGTGTTTTAGGAAAAAGCCCGGCCAGTCTCCCTATTCCCTTATTCCCCTGGCAAAGTGTGAGTTTATTTGTGAGATGAGAGCTCTCCACCAGCTTTCACACACCACAGCCAGCCTCGCACTGCTCTTCACGCCAGCTGGCTCCCTGCGTGAAGTGTTTCCTCGCACTCAGCCATGCGCTCGCTGCAAGGCAGAAAGGTTGGAGACAAAGCAGAGCCAAGGTGAAAATAATCTGCTTCTCCAGCCACACACTTCTCTGCCTACTTCTACAGGGAAAACCTTTATCTTGGGGGGAGAAAAACTCATCCTTGATGTCTGACCTTGGCCCTATTGCTAGTTGGCCATCCTCATTTCTCTTCCATGCCTTCCCCTGTGGTTATTATGGGACAATTTCAGCAACAATCATTCATAACACTGATAACTGTGCAGGTTTTTGGGAACATGGACCTCACAAAGTCACAGAGCTGCACATAACCATACCACAGGGCTCTGCAGACCTTTAGACTTAAGCTTGGGAGAACAGGGTGTACCTGTCCTCCTACTGTGCGTGAGGATCAAAGACTTATCTTGGTCTCACTCATACCGTCCAGTCATATATTTTCTAAACACCTGTCTCGCTATCTTCAGAGGATGGAGCCATTAAAGGACATAGATACTTTCCTCTAGTTCTGACAAAGAACTTTGAGTCTTTGATCCAATGAGAGCTGTACTCAGAATGCTAGGCAATGGAAAACTTAAAAAAAATTCATGTATCTGATTTGAAATAATTGTGTCTATCACAGAAAGGCAAGCATATACTTCTAACGATAAAGCACAGAGTAAATACAGGATGGACTACTGCCACCTCTTGGCTATCTATATTTTAAAGTATTAAAAAAAAAATAAAAAAAAAAAATAAGAATTATTCATGTGAAGAAGGTTAATGTCAAATATAAAAAAAATGGCCTTTCCAAATAGTTTGTGTAATAATATCAAAATAGGAAATGTGTAGTGTCTCAGCAAAAAGAACAGATGTTTAACATGGTGAGACGATGCCAGTACTGCTACTGAACTGGCTGCAGCATCTCATTGAAAATCTCAGTTGAACCAACCACATCTGAACTTTTACTCTACACAAAACCAGAAACTTGAAAAATTAGAAAATTTTATTTCTTAAAAGTTACTCCTTTTTTGTCAGATTCCATTCTTGGTGGAGTTTGCAACCATTTTTTGGAATGTCTGTTAGTGATTACAAGCCTTAGAAACCTAGAAGTCTAGTTTTATGGCCACATTTTTATCCACAAAACGTACAGCTGTGTGTGCAAAATGGGCATGAGCTGCTCAGTATTTTATTCTTCTCTGATTAAGTCACAATTAAAAACAACACTATTCAATTTGAACACACAACCAAATGCCTGACAAATGTAAGTTAGATACAAGCTATTAAAATGCAAGCTGAGGATTCTCAATTTTTCATGTACTCAATAGGTCATCAGGGAATAGAAGTCTGCAGTATTTTCCATATATTACAACTTTACAGAGCAAGAAGAATAGCAATTAAGTCACAAAATGCTGTATCAATATATTCATTGTACCTACAAAGGTACCAGAGACAGATACATTTAAAATCATTTTACAATTAGCAATATTGCCTCTACAAGACTGATATCCAAATATTGATACACACAGTTTAGTTTATGACCTTCTGTCCTTCATCAAAGCATTTCATAAAAATACACTTCATCAAACTGGTTCTAACATTTTGTCACTTCAGAAGAAAAGCCCTGAAAGGCTATTCCAACTTCTGACAACTAAAAATGAAAGCATTTTGGATGTGTAAGAAGCCGTGTTTAAGGAACAGTTAAATGCTTTCCCTGTGGATGATGAAAATAATGAATTTACAATTTTAATTGTTAATTTTTCAGCCAAAATCTGGGGGGTGAAGGGGGAGAAAAAGAAACAGACATTTCAGTTGGAATTTCTGTTTTGAAGACAACTTACTTTTTTAAATTAACAATTTTTTCAATCATTTATAGGTACTTGTGTCACAATTCATAAAGAGTTATAAGTCCAGAATTACAAGGAACCTAAGTAAATAACTTAAATATAGTCAGATATTGCTTATTGTATCCTTTTCTAGAAAACCTTGAATGAACTAGTTTGATTCAAGTGCTAAACTTCCACCAGGTTTCTCTTGTGAACAGGTAAGGGCTATTCTAAAACCAGATGACTGACATTGGTTTATGGTAAAATATGACACTAACCCTTTAAATAGTTTAGATGCCTTGTAGTGGAAAATTCTGTTTATTATCAGGAACTGGCTGAATATAATAGAATATTAGGGCACATATGCCACTTTGTAGGTATGTCTGTAAAGTTAACATGAATTCTGAGCCCAGAGGGGTCTGTGTGAACTCCTCATATTCAAATGGTACCAGAAGCTTCTCAGATTTTCAACTCCCCTGCATGCTGTGGGTATCCACAATGATGTCAAGTAAAAAAAAAAATAATATTGTAAGTAGATCATTCATTATGCCTTGGCTTGCAAACCACAGCGATAAACTGATAATCTAATGGCATAGAACCCTTTCAAAGTTACCTTATGAGGTGTAAGGGGAAGAAGAGAAAAGAAAAAAAGGGGGGAGAGCAAGAGAGAAAGCAAAACAGATAAATGTATAAACCTCCTCCAAGTGGCCAGCTTGGAAGAGAAGCAAAAGCAGCCTCCAGATGAGTATTGTCTCTCAGGCATCCTTCTCAGTCCAGCAGGCAATTTCTCCCATACACTTTTTGCTTAGTAGATATACATTTTTCACCAGGGCCCACTCAAACTGCCCGCTGGGTCTACCTATCCATGATGCTTTTATTGGAGCATGCTTGGCTAGGTGCTCACTGAGCGATTGTTAAGCTTTGTGCATGTCTGTTATAGAGTAATATTTGTTGAATATGTAGATGACATTACTACTAGGCTCTGGAGCTGTAAGCTAAAAGCTGTGATGGGAAGGGTGAAGACATCTTAGTATGGAGTTATAGACTGAAAACTACGAGGTGAAGGAATGGAAACAGAGGAAGAACAGAACAATGTGAATAGCAAAGGCAATCCCTTTTCACAGAAAACCCAGCATACCTGTCATTCAGACTCTATGTCTGCAAGACCACGGCGAGATGAGCACTTGGGATGGGAGGCTAAAGGTACTGCCATGGCAGCTACGTGGTGAGTGGGCAAAAGGTTGTACAGTTGCTTCTGAAAGGCAGGCTACAGGATCACAGGAAGCATTTTGCAGAATGACTTCTCACATTACAAGGCTGTATTGGGCTTACTTGGCAAGATTTTGGTAACAGAGAGGCTGCAGGGGTGGCTTCTGTGCAAAGACACCAGAAGGTGCCCCCGTGTTGGACAGAGCCAGTTCCAGCTGGCTCCAAAACAGACCCACCTCCAGTCAAAGCTGAGCCCGTCAGTGTTGTGTATTGGGTTTGTGTGGCAAGGTTTCGGTAGCAGAGGGGTTACAGGGGTGGCTTCTGTTGAGAAGCTGCTGGAAGCTTCCCCTATGTCTGACAGAGCCAATACCAGCCGGCTCCAAGATGGACCCACCGCTGGCCAAGGCTGAGCCCATCAGCGATAGTAGTAGCTCCTCTGTGATAACATATTTAAGAAGGAAAAACGTTGCAGCAGGCACAGAAACAGCAGCTGGAGAGAGGAGTGAGAACATGTGAGAGAACCAGCCCTGCAGACCCCCAGGTCAGTGCAGAAGGAGGGGGAGGAGATGCTCCAGGCGCCGGAGCAGAGATTCCCCTGCAGCCTGTGGGGAAGACCCTGGTGAGGCAGGCTGTCCCCCTGCAGCCCAGGGAGCTCCACGGTGGAGCAGATCTCCGCCTGCAGCCTGGGGAGGACCCCACGCTGGAGCAGGTGATGCCTGAAGGAGGCTGTGACCCCGTGGGAAGCTCGTGCTGGAGCAGGCTCCTGGCAGGACCTGTGGCCCCATGGAGAGAGGGGCCCACACTGGAGCAGGTTTTCTGGCAGGACTTGTGACCCCGTGGGGGACCCGCGCTGGAGCAGTGTGCTCCTGAAGGACTGCAGCCCATGGAATGGACACATGCTGGAGCAGTTCTTGAAGAACTGCAGCCCATAAGAAGGATCCGTGTTGGAGAAGTTGGTGAAAGACTGAATCCCACAGGTGGAACCCCAGGCTGGTGTCGCACCTTCCCGTTGCGACAATCTAGGAGAAGCGACGCATCACTAGGGACTCGCCCTGGGGAGAAACGGACTGACACAGATACTGTGGGTCAAGCGATTTCTCTGTTTAATTGCTACGTAACACTTGGTTATATACCATAGCCATGCGCAAGCCATCTACTGATTGGTTAGCATGTGCTGTTCACACACCTAAAGCAATAGTTCGATCGGATAAGGCCTTCTGATCACGCGAATGGTTCCTCCTGCCTTTGTCTTGCCTGGTGTCCTGTTTTCAGTCACGTAGGCCCATCTTGTTCAGCTTCTTGTGCATATTTCATCAAACTTCGTAGCAACAGTTAGCCTTCGCTGCGACCTTGTGGCCTGCTGCTTGCAGGTGCCTCTGGCTCAGATTGAACAGCCCCATTGTGTCTCTAGTTCACTGTGTGTCTATTCTTCTAATTATCCCACAATTCCCCCTCCCTAAGCACAACTGAGTTGGACTTCATCTACAACAGGTGAGTACAATACGTAGGCTTGCATAGTTTGCTTAACTATTCTATCTAGCATATTTTTCAAAAGCGTTAGAGCACAGGGAATGATCATACAGATAACAGCCAAAACACACAGGCCCCCAACTATGGAAAGACCCCATTTTTTCAACCAGCCAAACCAATCCCCAGGAACATCTGGAAGAACTACTACCTTTATGGCATCTTGGAGTTGTTGAATGATCTCGGCTTGTTGTCTGATGGTTCTCAGCATGTCGGTGTTGTCTTTAAAGTCTAAACAACAAAATTCTGGAAAAAAAGGTGTTGTTCTGCTTACACCCTACATCAAATTGGGCTAGTAAGAAATCTATGGGTGGAATTAATACCTGTAATTGATTCATAGTCGCTTCTTGAAGATTTGCTAATTCATCGATGGCTCAAGCAGTGGCATTTCCTTGTTTTAGAATCAGGCAGGCTAAAGCTTGTATGTTCATTCTGTTTACCCAAGATCCTACCAGAATAAGTGATGAAATCATCAAATATAGAAAATCAGTGGGTAGACGAACTGTGGGATTACAGGAACCATCCAACTTTGCCATCTGTACATTTCTCCTCTCTCGATGTGTCATGTTGACCAAGTCCTTTTCCGTGGGTGCCCAGGCTTTCAATCACCCTATGGAACATAGTCCTCCTCGCAGTCCTGGGGGTATCACTTTATACGCTATCAAGCCGCAGATATCTTAGTCCTTATTGGTTCCTTGTACATCTGGACGGATCCATTTGGCTGGTACCCATCTGGGTCCACTGTCTGTCTGGACACAGGCGTATCCTCGCCCCCACTGTAAAATGGGTACTGGTCCTTACCACTCCATTGTGACTGGATCTCGGTACCGAACTGGCACTCCTAGCGCGCGGTCAGACAATGACGTAGCAGAAAAATGTCGTTGTGCCGCAGTGTGATGCTGAGATGGGTCTGAATTACCCCGTGGCATATGATTTAGTACCACGCAGGCCTTGGATAACAGTTCATTTTGGTAGCTTACAGGTACCTTCTTCCCCTCCCTAAGACGATCTAACTGCGGCTTTAGGGTTTGATGGGCTCGCTCTACTATTGCTTGACCTGTGGAATTGTAGGGTATTCTGGTTGTATGTGTGATGCCCCATTTGTTCAGAAATTAGCGAACTCGAGAACTGACATCGTTGGGGCCATTATCTGTTTTTATCTCTTGAGGGACTCCCAGGACACTGATGGCTTGACAAATATGTCGTATGGTGGCCGTTGCGTTACTCTTAGTTTCGGCAGTGGGACAGATATAACCACTACAGGTGTCTACAGTGACATGTAAATACTTCCAGGGTTTAAAAGGTTCATAGATAGTAATGTCTTGTTGCCAAATTTGATTTGGTTGTAGACCTCAGGGGTTGATTCCCCATGTCCAGGAGTTAGTTTGACGACAGTGTGGACAGGAAGCAACCACTGCTCGAGCATCAGACAAGGGTAGCCAAAATTGTTTTGCTAGTGCCCTTGCCCCTTGATGAAAAAATTCATGAGAAAGTTTGGCTTGTTGTAAAATGGGCATACCTACTGATTGAATGAGGGTTCCTGCTGCTTTGTTTGCATGAGCATTTCCCTCCGTTAAGGCACCCGGTATCTGTGTGTGACTATTAATGTGTGCAAAAAATACAAGGCTTTGTCTTTTTCCTAAAACTGACAAGAGTTCCTGAGCAGGCCCCATAGTGTCTCTAGTTCACTGTGTGTCTATTCTTCTAATTATCCCACAAGCCGGAGCAGTGGAACAGTATGAGGAGGAAGGAGTAGCTGAGAGCTGTATGGACTGACCACAACCATCATTCCCCCCATCCAGGGAATCCTGGCCAAGGGGAGGAGGTAGGAGAGTTGGGAGTGAAGTTGAGGCTGGGAAGAAGGGATGGGTGGGGGGAAGGTGTTTTAAGATTTGTTTTTATTTATCATTATCCTACTCTGTTTAATTGGAAATAAATTAAATTAATTTCCCTAAGAAGAGTCCGTTTTACCAATGACAGTAATTGGTAAGTGATCTGCCTGTCCTTATCTCTGCCAATGAGCTTTTTGTCATATTCTCCTTCACTGCCCTGTTGAGAAAGGGGACTGATAGACCAGCGTGGTGGGCACCTGTTGGCCAGCCAAGGTTAACCCACCACAAAGGCTGAGCTGCTAAGGCACTCTGCAACATAGAATCATAGAATCATTCAGGTTGCAAAAGACCCTTAAGATCATCAAGTCCAACTATTAACCTAACACTGCCAAGTCCACCATTAAACCACATCTACACATCTTTTAAATACCTCCAGGGATGGTGACTCATCCACTTCCCTGGACAGCCTGTTCCAGTGCTTAATAACCCTTCTGGTAAACAAATTTTTCCTTAAAACCAGTCTAAACCTCCCCTGGCACAACTGAGGCCATTTCCTCTTGTTCTGTCACTTGTTACTTGGGAGAAGAGATTGACACCATAGTCCAGTCTCCCCCTTCCCTTCTTTCACAGCTTGTTCATATATGTGAGCTTATCATATAAGATAGCAAAGGTGTGATGGTAAGAGCAATGGTGTCTTGACTAGACTGCCCACACTGCAAGGTGTAGATATACTCATGGGGAATGCTTACTTTCTGCCTACTCGCTTTAGGTTGTTCTGCTTCTGACTTAGTGATTTGTACAAAAGTGATCACAGGAAACAAAATTAATTTTCTTTTCATGTCCATTTAATAAGAAAGGAAATACTCTACCTGTCTATGATTACTAAATTTCTTTAAATAAAATAATAAGTATTGCCTGCATTTAGGGAGTATTTCTGAGTTGTCATTTTATTCCTGTTTCACAGATGGGAAGACTGAGGCTTGAGGACCTTTAGAAATGTAATTGAAGTTATGCAGTTGCAGGACCAGGACTAAAATCAAGATTACCAGAGTCCCAATCCAGCCCTCATCCCATTTTAATAAATGTGAAATTAAGAGGTAATTTTATAGAAATTAAAAAGAAAAAAAAAAAAAAAGATAAAGAAAGAAGAAGAAGAAGAAGAAGAAGAAAAAGAAGAAGAAATAGAAATTTTCCAGATCCTTTTGCAAATGTATTATTAGAGGAAAGACATTCTGAAACAACTCTACAGTCCTTAAAGTCATGTTAAACAGACCATGGCATAAGCAGGCAAGGTTTATAATGTTACCTGTGAAAAAGGATTGTCCATGAAACATCAGTGGGCAAATCTAGCTGCAACATCTAGGTATTAAACTGTGAATAGTATGCAATCGTGCAACATGTTTTATGCTCCTCAGCAAGGTAATCTTAATTACCTATTTCCTCCTTTTTATTTTTTCTTTACTCTTCCAGAACCTGAAACAGAAAGTTATTCTGTTTCTGCATCACTGCTTTTCAAAGAAAATTCCAGCAAAAAAAAAGTCTCTAATTCCATATTATACAGATAGCATTGTTTTCTACAAAATTCAAGGAAAACAGCATACAAATAAGATGGGGTTTCCTTACAGTTCTTTTGACAGCTTTATTTTTTTAATATATACATATAATACTTCTTTTCTTTTTCCTGCAAGATGATGATCTTACTTGCACTGCATATATTTAATGAATCTCTCATTTTTAGCTTGCTACTCTGTGTTACCTGAAATGTCTGGTCATTGCCACTTGCTTCTCACTTTAGTCAACACCATTTTGCTGCCATTATCAGCTTCAGGTATTTTCTTTCTTTTAATATTCATGTATGTAATGGTGCTACCTGAAAGTGAAGATGTGGATTTTTTGGGGCTGCCCTGAGGTGCCTGATTTCCAGATGATGTTGATGTTTTACCTTCTGTGCTCGCTGGCTGCACTTGGCTCCTTTCATTATTTTCTGTTTCTTGTTTCCTAGTGACCAACAATGTGATGAACTTAAGAGACAGTCACTAAATCAAGCACACCAAAAGAGATCCCCAAAGAAAGAAATGCTGGAGAGCCAGTCAAGCTCTAATGTTAGAATTGGAGACCAATTAAATGAAAGATAAAATATAAAAAGATGAATGTCATTAGAAAAAGGAGGAAAGCAAAGAGGAAGACCTTAAACATTCAAACATTCAAATAAGGTTAAATATTAGGCATTCATTTAAATGAGTCCACATATAATGATTCTGCGTTTCCTTTCTTATTAGCAGATCTATTCCATAAACTGGCAAAAACTGTATTTACACACTAAAATTGATCATTTAATAATGTTCTAGCTTTTAGAAAAGATTGTTCATAATTACCGTTCTTAATGTCTTTTTTATATATTCAAATATAGTTTTCACATTTATGTATTTCTGTATTATGTATTACAGTAAATCAGAAGTAGTTTTATGGGAAAGTATTCAAAAATTAAATGTCATTGTTCATGCTTTCTGGCAGACACCACTTATTTATATTGCTGAAATCACAAGGATCTTGTTTGCTTTTTAGTCTAACACAGCTCTAGTGACAAATAAGCTGAAACAAATTCTTATTCTGGTTTTAAGATTGGTTTTATGAGAAGGAGACAAAAATTCCTCAGATTAGCAAGTAAGAATTTTCTTATTTCAGAAATGATAAAACAGGTCCATTATTTTTCATCATACTAAATAAAACTGAAATGTAATTAAAATACTTGAATTGACCACAATCCAAAAAAATATAGATTAAATTTTTGATCACAAATACAAGCAGTAACAGATTTTCAGTATTTTAGCGATTTTCAGAAAGAAAACACTTTTAGAAAATGCTGAGAGGAATTTGGTGGTAAGAATAAAGACTCTAGAAGCTATTGCTGAATTTCATTTCTCAGTTTTTCCTCTGACCTTAAGCAAATCACTTTAAACTCTCAGAAGCAGCTAAACTTAATGCATGTGAGTAGTGTAAGCCCCTTCTTCACTTGTTCACTTTGCCCATTCTCCCTTTTGGATAGGATAAATATTGTAACTGCATAAAAAATGATGTATATATAATAAATACAAAATGAATGCTATTAAATTTTTTAGTTGAACTGAAAATATATTGTGGATCAAATGAGTGAAATACATTGTTTTCTAGAATTCTTGCTTTGAACTTTAAACAAGTATTATTTGTGAAGTATTTTGAACTGCGTCTTGTGTAAGCACTTAATGTTGCTACTTAAAAATTATAAAGTGGTGCTACAATTTAGATCACCATTAACTTTAGACATGAACAGAAAATTATTTTAGGAAGTCAATGGAGTTTAAATGTCCATGTTATATCATATACTATAAACACAGGATTTTGACTAGTTAATGAAAGAGTAGTTCATGTATTTTAAGTTCATGTAATTTAAGTAATCTCCATCTTAAAAAAGTCTGCTAGAGCAAAATCAAAACAAGATAAAATCCAGAATCACCCATATCAGAAAGACAAAACCTTTGAAGATCTATTCTGACCAACTATCAGTTGCGGTCATAAGAAGGATCTTCTAACTTATTTAAGACTTTTTTACCTGCTACTCACAAATTTTAACACACTGAAATTCTAGGTCTAAAAGGCTAAGTATTTGAAAATATTTTGTGACTCATACCAATACATAAAATTCTGTTATATTCTTTCCTATTCAATTATGTATATTACCCTTGATCCACGGATGAGCTGTCGATCTTGGTAAAATTCCAACACATTTAATTGTCATTTGAAAAATAAATTTTACCCCATCATTTTGAACTGAAGAAGTCATTCTCTTTCTCTTGTGCTAGAGATATTTGTGGGTTTCTGTACTGTTTAGTTTAGCTCTATTTACCCCTACAAGTAGATGTACTTCACCAATCAATGAAATATTTTTTATGTTACAGAAGCAGCACAAGCTGATTTAGAAAAAGAATATTGAAATGAAAATGATAGTTAGACAGAGATAGATAGGCAGATGATTAGGTAAGAAGATAAGTGTTTTTCATGCTGAATATAAAGGGCAAAGACTAACATTGAAAACACTGAACTGAATAAAGTGTATAATATGGTTGTTACTGAAGAAAAGATGCATTTGTTTAATAGTCAGAGTTCAGCTCTTTCATTCCTTATAAATATACGTTTGTTGATTTCCTTCACTGTATACATTCACAGACTTTTTTTGTATGTCATACATATTGGTTTGGCAGTAGAAACGTGCCCATACATCATGAGAAGACAATTTCACCTTGATTTTTTGTAGCATGAGTTTGTCCCAGGACTCATCTAAGGCTGCATAGGAAAGTGTAGGTTGAAACCTGTGATTTACCTGACACACACCCTTTTGTACTCAATCAGTGCTATTTGTGCTTGCCTTTTATAAACCATCCTTACTTTTCCTCCCCCAAGACACCATTGGATGCAGCTTTACAGTGTTTTCTGGGTTTGGGAGAAACCTTCACATTACAAGTAGTGCCAACTCTAAACCAACCAATTGCAATTCAAAAGGGATTTAACACTGTACAGCTTTAAAAGCACCAGAGCAGGTGTAGAAACTACAAATTTCTGCTTTTCACAAGTTTGTTTGCAGATACAGTCATGCATAGTGCAGCAGCCTTGCTTATGAGACATGACAGCGCTAGTGAGAACTCCGGCTTTCGTTAGCTAAAGCGCTCTAGTGATCCCGTCAAACCTCAGCTAGTCCTAATGTCACTGGTGCTGTTGATGAATGAAGCTAAATGTTAATCCTTGCTCATTTCCAAGGAAGTTCTGCCACCTACCAGCTGAAAATGCATGACTGTGGCATCACAAGTCACTGAATTCATTCCAAATATGAGACTGATAGCAGTAAAAGCAGATAAACACTTAGCTATGTTGTAAAATTAATCCAGACTGATATTAAAAATGGGTTGTTTGGGATTTTTGCTGTGCTTTGTGGAGTATTAAGAGCATATACTATTAAAATACTTATTTTTAATAGTTATGATAGCAGCTGATTGAACAGTATCTTCTACCTGTTTTCACTATCAGGTATCACTTCCCTGTGCTTTCTAAGGTATTGTCTATAAAGAACAAAATGCTATTGGCTAGTCTTAAGGTAGAATTCTTCATTAATTGCTTCCTTTACATTTGACATGTGTGTATAAAGAAACCCAGGACAGCGCCCTCAGGTTAGACTTCCATAGCATTTTGTACTCCCTCAGCACAGATATAAATGACTGTTTAAGGTGTGTGTCAGAACAGGTTGCTGACCTCTGTGTTGAACATCCTCCTTTAAAAATACAAATGAGTCTACTGAATTCATGCATACTATTTATGTAGAGGATAGTGAATCAAGTTCTGAACTTGTTTATGGATTTTATTAGCTACAATAAAAAATTCTTTTAGCTATGGCGTAAGAAAAAATGAAGTGATTCAAAATAAATGTCTTTGCATTCTTTTAATACTTTCATTTGTTTAAATCAGTTGAGATATAGTATAACAATGAACCAACACACGGACCCTGTAAATTGCTAGTAAAGAATCATCGTTTCAACAGCTTCGACCAGAACTCACACGTATGAACTAGCAGAGCCATGAGTCACCCGTTCACAAACAATACTGCTATTAAATGGGCAAGCGCACGTTCAGTAACTTCTGTCGTAACATTTGAAAATTTCATTAAACTGCCAAAAGGATATTCCAGAATATCCTAGAATACTGTGGTCCTGCTGTGCATCCCCCAAACTGCAACTCCTGCAAAGGAAAATGCGGAGTGATATTAAGGGGAATAGCTGGCAGCAGCTGCCACCCAGAGACCCTGCAACGCAGACTCTTCCTCTCAGGAGAAGGTCTACTTTGTCTGTGCATAGATCTGCTGACAGGAGTTGGTGACTTAAAAAAAACCACAACAAAACCCAAGCAAATTCACCTGCTTGATATCAGTCACTGAGAAGTGGAATAAACCTCGTACTATTTGAAGAAGTGTCTGCGCTCATGCTTTACGTCTGTCTGCCCTCAGACTGCCTGCCCCCTGCCCGCCCTCTGAGGCACATCGTGCAACAGGCATCTGATGGGCCCAAGGGCTTGACCAGCCGTCTAGCCTTGAATTAAACGAAAAACTTTTCACTGACACTACTACCATTTGCGCTATCACAAAACCCGCAGGATTTACTACTACATCTTCTGCTGAATTTACCATTTCTCAATAAACAGAGAAAAAAATGGTCTGTGTTTTAATAAATCACCTGTGTTTATTCAATTCTTTTGCTGTTTTGACTAGCGCAGTCCTCCTTAATAATCATCTCTGAAGGCAATAGCAGGGGTTAATAGCTATAAAATGAAGACAACAGACCTACCCATAATGGAAGCAATAAAAAAGGATTGTACCGAACAGAAATTGCTGCTTTTTTTCTCTGTCCAATCTACCAAAAATTAGGCCCTTGCATTTCATATTTCCTTTGCCATTAACATAAATCAACCTGAGCTTAATGGGGAGGAGTCAAGAATCCTATTATTAAAATAGATCTCAATGAATAGCATATAGACAGTGGTAATAATGTGAGACAGTTTTTCAGATGCATTTACTGACAGCATAACATCCCTCTGGGCATAAATTATTGGGAACACATCTTTTAAAGCACACTGAGATTCAAAGAATGCATGCAGATGCCTATTGCTTAAGACTAAATTTAATCACCTCCTGCTTGTGACCATTTGGCAGCTTCAGGAAAGTTTTCTCCAGAACCAGCTCTCTGAAGCCAAACTAATAAAGTGCTAATTAAAGAAAGTACATGGAAGACATGAACACTAGGAGCCTGGAGTAATTGGCTACAAAAAAGACAGAGCTGAAACACGTCACTTTCTCTGCTGCTCCTGATTAGGCTCTAATTCAAATACCAATATTTCACTGCACGTCAAGGTGCTGTGGGAAGGATCTCAGGCTTTGTCCATAGAGTAGAGGGTCTGCTGCAAACAGTGATACAAATGCTTAAGAAAAAAAAAATATCTATATTTAATCCTATGTACCATCAGGATAACATTTGTGGCAGTCTGGGCAGTGCACAGAAAGCTTTTCTCTTCATTCCACAGTGGTGAGTCAGAGATCAGACAGAAATGGAGGAAAACTACCATTAAGAAAAAAAGAAAAAGGAAAAAAAAAAAAACCACAGTAGGCTCTGGAATAGAAATCATCTCCCAAGCCTGTCACAACTGAGCAGTAATTAATCTGAGGAGCCTTTCATCTGCCTTGCAGGCAAGCTGGAAAGAACACCTACTGGCACTTTCCTGAAGAAATGGGCAACACAGAAGTGAAAGTCACTTCCTTTATTTTATTTGAAATGGGTTTTATTGTTGGTTTCCTCTTGAGTATCATAAACTTAACTTTGATTGCGTGAGCTGATGTACAATTTCATTCTTGTTGCTGTTCCTGCCGTAGCTCAATATCATTTCCTGCTTTTCCTGAGAACAAATCCATTCTCTCATCTGTTTATATTATCACTATTTAATAGCCAAAGAAGATATTTTTGAGATAAATTTATTCCATGTGTGAAGCAGGAAATTACATAACTAACTGGGCAACTACTGACTTTATGATTCACTAGAGCTGATAATTTACAGGAAAATATTTTATATATCAGTAATCATACTGTATTCATACTTTGACACACTATCAAGCTACTTACTCATATACATGGCCATCCACTAAGGAATATGAATTTAACAAGGTATGGACCCCTGTTCAACAAAGCACTTAAACATATAATTAATCCCACATCTGCTCAACAAACCTAAGTAAATATATGTATAATTTGAAAAGTATTCCCATGTTACACAAGTGGTGATAAAAATAAGATAATTCTTAATTTTCTGAGTTAGGAAGCCTTGTTGTTAAGGCTTTTCCCTGAATTATTTTAAATAGAATAATACTGTAAATTAAGAAGATATCACAAGAAAATAAAAAATGCAGATTTGTAAAATTATGTGAATCGTGTTTTGTTATGCTAGGTATAAATTGTACTTTTCTAGTGTCATAGTAAATACTTTTAGACCAAATAATACTTTTTTTTTTTTTTTTTTAATTGGGAACCCTGAATCCAAACTGCATCTCCGAATATATGAAAAAAACCTCCTCAGTCTGTCAATGCAACATGATAAATCATTAATCACAACCACTAAGAAAATGTTAACAAGGGAAGAGGGCTTTTGAATGCTAGCAAGGCATTTGGCATGGTTTATTTTAATATTTTCTATGGCTACTTTACAGTACTTCAAGTTTGATTTCAAAATCAAGTATTTCTTAAGTATTAACATCTTTATGCTATTCCTTTCTTCTGACAGAAAGAGTTAAAGCCATTAAAATATATAGAAAAACAGTTTAAAAAATATATTGACAATTAATGAACAGATATTGCGAGCCCCAAAGATTTTCTTAAATTTTATCGTCTGAGAGTGTCGCTTATGTTGCTGTTTGTATTTAAATAAAGGCAGGATCCTTAGAAGACAGTTTCCATACCAAAAGATAACAGGAGTCAAAAACACATATTCTGACCCTTACAAAAAATCAACTTTGAGTGAACTCTAATGATTGCTGTGACTCATTTAATGGAGTTGACTGATAATTAGTTCAATCTTAAGGATAAACATGAACGATTTTGTGAATGTCACTCTTCACAAAACTATGCACAAATTCATAACTCTCACTAAATCGTTTTGGTTGAGGTGGGAAGACATGATTCATCATGATAGCATCCCCTGTAAGTATCTGATGAAGCATTCAGTATATTTAAATGTATTTGGGTTTCATTGACCTGGATCTAATCCTCTCCTCCTGTATTTCCTAATCCTAATCCTTCTGCATTTTGTACAAAAGACATAAACATTAATTGGTATCGGAGATGAGTGCCCTAAACTAGCAGCCCAAGGAGCTTCTCACAATCTTGTTCTCTAAGTACATTGTACCTAAATAGTTCTTGACATCAAAATAGTTATTAATACTGCAACTGAGAGGCAATCCCCACTGCCCTGGTGATAACTTGTTGCTGTATGAAACAAGTCTTTTGACTAGGAAGCTGGTCTGACATCTCGCCACGCTCTACCTGGTCCAAATACAGAGGCTGATGGGAGTGTGCAGTAAGACAGGAGAGAAGGAAATAAGATGCTTGCCTTTCAATGTAGCTCTGTCTTAACTTGCTTAATGCAGGTGGTAAAGCCCCTGTGTATTAATCAGAAAGCAGGATTCTCCTGTGAGAGTTGGATTAGGTTTAACAAGGGAGTTTGACAGATTCCACCCAAAAAGGCTGAATATCCTGATAGTGAGGGCACTCTTCTAGGAAGTGGGAAACATGAGGGTAAATTGCTTCAGGCAGAGGAGGGAATTGAGTCTGGGTCCCAGACTGGGAACAAGTAACAAAATACCTCAGTTTTTCAGTAAACCATTTTCTTGCGCTCCTCTGCAGATGTTTGAAATATAGCTTGACTTTCAGTAAAATGTTGCATGAAGATTAGAAAGAAGGAAGATTTTCAACAGGAAGGAACCCCCAAAACTGTAAGCACGGTTTCAGTGTAACTAATTGTTTCTCAGCATTACACTTTGGCAAGAAAGTAAAAAATTTATCCCTCTCTCAGATTCAAGCGTAAGAGTTAACACATTTAAATTCTACTTTAGCCACACCTCAAATGTCTTCTTCAGAAAGGTTACACAGAAAAAGGAGGGTGAATATAGTTTAAAGCCTAGAAATAGCAGAGCAAAGTACATTTTGACACACTACAGCTGGTGAGGTGGATCCCAATGAAAAGATTTTTCATCCACCCTGTGCATAAGTTACATATTTTAGGAGTGTATTTCCTCCTCTTTACAAGACATACTTCTTCATATGTTTGTAATGTTGACCTCACAATTGCCAGAACACTTCAGCACTAAGAAGAAGGATGTGAGCAACACTCAAGCACTGTCCCTCATCATGTAATGGCCTGTTTTGGTGTTGGTCTCAAAATAAATTATTATTGCAGGAGTGTGAATGTTGAATGTGAATACATAATCATTACACTATCCCTTTTATCAGGCCAAGGCTAGCACTTACCTTCACTTCTCTATAGTCATAATAAATGTGGGTTTTAAAACAAGTAGCCTTTTAAATTTTTCTCTGTTATTGTTTCACCCTTCTAGCTCTTTGTGTAGCTACTGCTGAATCACAGCGACCCAGCTGCATTATAGCCGTGCTAGAGATTAGGCCAAGATCGGTTTTCCCTTGACATACAAAACTTTGTAATAGTTTACCTTTATAAATTACAGTAAGAAAGAGAAAATAAAGCCAAGTTGAGAATAAGAAAGCTATCGGTATTCTTATTAATTATGTGAAAATTATAATAAGATCACGTTTACTGGGTTACAGTAATCACTGCCTAAAGAGAGGGCAATATTTTTCTTTCCACAAAGAGAAATAAAGACTACCCCAAACTTATTTCCCAAAGAAAGGTTGCTCTGCCTTTCTGTCTTCCACCTCCCCCTGAATTTACATATGGAATATCAGGAAAAATTGGACAAGACACATGGGCATATCATTGTTCTCATCATAGTTAAGTCCAATTGACTTTAGTGGGAGTAGAGGCACATTCATTTAGATCAAATGGTATCTGCAAAATTACTTTTTCTTTCAAACCAAGACATGTATTAAAGCCTGATCATTTAATGATTAATTTACCTAGAAAATACAAAATATTCACTGTGGACAGTAAAAAAAATACCTATCCATGCACCTGCAGACTAGATTTTAAAACTGCTATTATACACAAATGCATCTCTGGCATCACAGTCAAGGCTGCATACAGAATAGGTTTGGTAATTTATCCCATATTATTTGTCTAATAAATATGAACAGCAGAATTAGATTAGATCCAGAAAACATTCAGGTTTTAATAATACCTGTGATTTTTAGTGTGTCTAAAATCAAGGGAATAAAAATATTGCTCAAAATATTTACATGTGCAGTTATTGAGTCAGTTATGTGAAATTTCTTGTCATTTTTGAACCTTTAAATTGCTATTTGATTCATGAATAATGTATTTTAAACTAGTCATGAAGCAATTTGGACATGCTATGCCAGTCAGCTTCACTACTTTGTTCCCTTCTCTTTTTTGACATCTTACTTTAGTAATAATAAGATTGGAAACCTTTTTTTTGCACATCAGCTTTATTTCTTCTGCCATAAAATTCAACTGACTGCTGTAGAATTATACTTCAGATTACTTACCTCTGTGGTCTTTTAATCCATTTCACAAAAGACATCCCCTATCACCCCTTATTTTTGTTGTACATCCTAGAGTATGAATTATGCCCATGAGCTCCAGATTGTAGGTGTGCCATGATCTTTTTTTGATCTATTTTCTGGACTAGTTTTGGACAGACCTTTTCATTTCAAGAGTATATCTAGATGTGAAATGAAGTATTTAGTGCCAAAATTTTGTGCCAGATTTCTATAATGGTATTATATATAGAAGTTTAGAGCATCTGTGCTGTGACATGCATGTGAAAGATTGCTGTGTATGGCATAAATGTAATGCTGGTTCACAATGGCAGTGTTAGTCTGCCACATTCAGTGGCTTGCAAGACTCGCGGTGGATTTAAAAAGAGCATACACAGGAGCATGTGTAGTTTCCATTAGGTTTAGTACTAACTTCAGTTGACATATAATTGAAGCATGTATCACTTTAAGTAGAATTGAAACCTTACATATCATCACTAGTGCATTTTCAAATATAATTCTTATATGATACTGATAATAAGACATTATTCAATTACTATTAAAGTAATTATTTGTAACCTCTTGGGCTTTGAGAAGAAATTATTTCTCTACATGAGGATTGCCTGCAGTGCAGTTAAAGTGAAATATAAATGAAAAATATTATGCCACCTTTAATAATCAATTATCAGTCTCAAAGTGGAAAGAGAGATGTTCCTTTCCAGCAGCCAGAAGGCAGGTGTTCACTTAGCTAATCCTTCCAGTGTTTAATTTCCCTGTTTTACCTTCGGTTGTCTCTTTACATCTGCTTTATTCCCCATTCTCTTTTTCCATTCCCTATATTCCCAAAGAGGTAGTCATGCCTATGCCCTTTCTGAAGCTCCTGTTCCTCTCTGAGTAGAGAATTCTGCCCAATAAAGAGTGTGTAAAAAATTTCCACTTGTCTAATTCTTTACAGGAATGTAAAGATGTGATGCAGGGTATGAAAGGACATGCATTTGTTGTTTCAGTTCTTTCTACAACTATCCAAATTGAAAGATCTGCAAAATGCAACATATTTTCTGCTACTTTTATCAGTCTCCATCACAGGCAATCCACATCATTGGGTATGAAGTGCTGGACACCTTCCCCTGCATACAGCACACCTGAATAATGTCTGCTGCTTCATTTTCTTCCAGGCAACACCTAAGTTTACTTCTTGGAATATATTTAATAAGAACAACCAGCAAACACTCCAACTTTTCAACAGTTTCCTGTTGCTAACTAGCATTCATGTGGCATTGTCCTAGCAGCCCTTAAATGAACCAATTAAATTAGATATAATCACTGTAAACATCTGTAAAATATTGACACATACACAGCAATTAAATCTCTTAGCAAAGAAAAATACAAAGACTTAATGAAGCAGTTCATTCATACAGAATTGAGAGTGCCATGACCGAACAGCAGAAGCAATTGAGGAATGTGCTGATGTGGATCAGACTGGTGAGATACTGAAGAAGAAATTAATGTTAGAGCCAGGCATATGCCTACTGGTGGCCAGGTTAAACACTTCCTTTGTCTCCTGAAGTTTTGCAAGGACAAGGAGTTTAGCTGGGCTTTAGAAAGATAGAATTGACTCTAAGGTAGGAGAAAATATAGGAAAGATAGGAAGTGGCTAGAGGTAATTACAAGTGCGTTCTATTATCTATTTGCTTATTTAGACTTATTGGAGTGAGAAGCAAGTTTGTAATGAAGGAATAGAGGAGAGCTGCAGGAAGACCCAGCTGCAGCACTGCTACCAGGACAGGTGCTCCCTCCTTTCAACCTAGCAGTAGCAGCAATTTCCTCCCAGTCCACAAACCTCCTTACCCCCAACATCCAGTGCTGAGCTCCTTCAGCCCTTCTAGAAATGTGTGTGCAGGTTTCCTCTACAAACAGCACTCATTCTGGTGAGACACACAATTGCACAAGTCACTGGTCTCCTATATGCAAGGAAAGACAGAATTTATTTATTTTTTTTACTAGATTAAAAAAAGAACACAAGACACTACTTTCACTATATAAAAAGCCTTCACAAGAAGCAGCCTTGAAGGGAAGGCCTGAACCAGAGAGTGTAATCCTCAGTTATTGCAAGTAATTACTTCATATAATTCTCTTAATAAAAGGTCATCCAAAACCATCTCAAAAGTGGGTTACTTTCTTGCCCTCACTATGCTGTTTGGAAAATAATACAAGAATTTCAATGACTGGATGTTTAGAAACAACCCTGTAAATGTATTCATGTCCAGTTCAGAGTAACATATTCTTGTTCCAGCATAGTCCTTTAGTTTATATAACTCTTTTTCTCTAGTGTTCACTCCCCTGAGGTATCTATAGAGAGCTTTCAGCTGGGTGAATTCAGTCAAATACTTTTAGTCTCTGCCAATAAGTTTAATTCTTTATCACCACAAACATCCTAGAAGCCTTTTTCTGCATTGGTTCCTGTATGAATTTATCCTTCTGGAGCACCAGATGTACACTGTACACTGGTGTTTAGTACAATGCCCTTAAATACTTCCCTACTTCTATTGGAAAAAGTTTGCTTGATATATCCTAGGATTGCATTAGCTTGGAAATACCCAACTGCTGCTGTGGGAAGCTATAGAAGAAATACTGGCATTCATAATTCATGTATTCACTATTAAGGTACTGACCATAATGGAATATGTTAGTATTAATACTGATATCCAGAGGATTGCTCTCTATTGAACCAAGTGCATCTGTTAAAGTATCTATGAAATGAAAAATCATTCAGTCTGAAATTCAAACATTCAGCCTCTCAAATGCTTCTCCAAACCCTAACTTTAACCTCCAGCCTCAGTTCTGCTCCCTGCTTATTTGGGATTGAGCGTGTGATTTAGCTGCTCAACCCTTCTGATTTCCATAGGACTGATTTCACATTAATGTATTGCTTAACATCAGTGTTGACTCAAAGTCAGGCTTTCCTGTTGAAACAGAAGACAGCATTTTCTACCAGTCTCTACAGGACTGAGTAACTTTTATCTTTGTAATATGTCCGTACTGGAAATGCTGACAAAATTAACAAATGAAAATGACAACAAATTGGGCAATATTTCAAGAACACTTGAAGCAGTGGCAGCTTTTGAGACAGTATGGAGAAATTAATTCTTTCTATTCTCAAGAGCAGGGCAGATTTTGGGGCAGCATTAGCTCTCATTACAATTTAAAGTCTAACATTTGCCAGGTGGAACAGTTTCTTATGGGCTGTGACAGAAACTGGCATGCAGCATGGTCCACTGATGTCCACTCTGGCAAGGAAAATTATGAAGAGCTGGCTGTAGCCTGCAAGTAACCCTTAAAGAGAAATCTCTAGTCATGCAAAAGCAGCAATTTGTGCTCTTTTCACTTAAGCAACCAACGATCAGAACCAATATATCAACCAGAATGAGTTCGCATGAAAATTAACCCTCTATTATATTCTGGTCTATCACTTCATTCATTTCAAAATACCTTGTCATTAAAAAAATAACAATAATTAAAAACTTGGTGTGCATGAAGGTCTGCTGGATCCTCAACAGAAATGTACTAAGCACATAATCCTTTGTGTCATTCTCAACAAATATAAGGGATTCCAGGCAAAGCTAGAAATAGAAGAATTAATATTCTAACACTTAGTAGCCTTAGCAGTTGTAACTCAGTGGCTAATTTGTACTGTAGTGATGCAACAGGAAGGCTCCCTGTGACAAAACATCCCAGACCACCATTTCCATGGAGCTCAGGTAACAGGAGTGTTCATACACTTTATTTGTGTGCTAAGACTGAACGTCTTGATATTCACTGACAAACAGTGAGTCCCAGTGAAGCAACTAATACCTACTTACTTCTGTAAAATACATGTACGTGAGTGCTACAGCTTTTGGTGTTTCAGCTGCTACTTGAAGGCAGCATGTGTACTCACAGCCACAGGACAGTTAAGGAGACAGGTATCTACATTACATACATTTCTAACTGAAATTAGGTTGGACAGACTTCTTATTGTTCCCTTATTTCTGTGCTAATTTACAATACTATTCAATGTATCCAAGATCATCTCATTCGTGGTTCATTTAGGGTGATGACTTTCCATGTGAATGAAGATGAAGTCACTGTTACAGTGTTTTGTTAGCGGCAAAAGGAAAGTCCGTTCAGGTGCCCCATTCTTTGGTGTGGAAATATACAAGAGCTCTGTTCCTATACTATCTTTGATAAAAAGGTTGCCTGGTTAACTTTTTTATAACTTGTAGGACACTTGTAGTATAATTCCAGGACTCATCTCTCCCTCTTAACAAAAACATCCTCATGTGCAAGCAGCCCACCTATATTTTACCAAGTGTTGTGGTTTAAGCCCAGCCAGTAACAAAGCACCACAAAGCTGCTCACTCACTACTCCCCCCCCGACCCTGGTGGGGTGATGAGGAGAAAACATAAAGAAACGCTCGTGGGTCGAGACAAGGACTGGGAGGGATCACTGACCACTTACAATCACAGGCAAAAGACAGACCCAACTTGGGGAAAAAACAATTTCATTTACTACCAACCAAATCAAAACAAGGATGCCAAGAAGTAAACCCAAACCTTAGAACCCCTTCCCCCACCCCTCCCTCCTTCCCTCCTCACCCCCACCCCCGGTTCTCCCCACCTCCTCCCCTCAGCGGCGCAGGGGGACGGGGAATGGGGGTTGGGGTCCGCTCCCCACACCTGGTCTCTGCCGCTCCTTCCTCCTCAGGGGGAGGAGGACTCCGCACTCGGCCCCTGCTTCACCGGGGGGTCCCTCGACGGCAGACAGTCCTCCACCAACTTCTCCAAGGCGAGTCCTTCCCGCGGGCTGCAGTTCCTCACAAACTTCCCTGGCGTGGGTCCTTTCCGCGGGCCGATCCTCAGTCACAAACTGCTCCAGCGCGGGCTTTCCCGTGGAGTCACGGCCATCTTGGGGGGCCTCCGCTCCCCCGCTCCCCTCCATGGGCCAGGGGGACAGCCTGCCGCCTCACCACAGGCTGCGGGGGCAAACCCTCCTCCCCTCCTTCCTCCTCACTGACCTCGGTGTCTGCAGAGGGGTTCCTCTCACACCCCACTCCCCCCACTCACTGCAGGTTCCCCTTCCGAAATCCGCTCTCCCAGAGGCGCGACCGCCGTCGCTGAGGGGCTCGGCCTGGGCCAGCGGCGGGTCCGACTGGGAGCCGGGGCAGCTTCCAGCAGCTTCTCACAGGAGCCGGCCCTGCGGCCCCTTGCCCACCACGAAAACCCCGCCACACAAACCCAAAACACCAAGTGTTTCTGGAAATATGTCCTTATTTATTACCTACTTACCTGTGAAAATTTAAGGAGATACTCTATATTCAGCTCTCAAGCAATATTTTACCAGTGTATCAGATATTATTTCCTGAATTGAAACTTTACAAAATAATTATACATTTTACCTAAGAAAAGTACAAGTATACAGATTTTCCTTGATGTGGAATTTGATCATGCAGTACAGAAAACTGCTAAGAAAGCAAGAAAAACATTGTCACGTCTCAGAGGGACAATCTTGGTTGGTATTATATCACATAAAACTGCTGCAAAAAGATTAACAAAGCACTTCTTCCTGTTTCCCCCAAACAGGCTGTTTCTAAAAAAAAAAAAAAAAGCATTACTAATATTTGAGACACACTGAAGAAGAGCTAATGACCGTTCTTTACAGATGCATTAAACTGGACTATGAAGGAAAGAATGTTGGCGCTGTGGCACGTGGCCTTCCTTTAGGTCATCTATTGAGCCTCTGGAGAATACAATGAAGAAAATGACTAGAAAAGACTGAGAACAACATGAGAAAGCCTTGAAAACAACCGGCCTCAGGTAACAGAGTCAAAAAGTCAGGTTTGGACTTCATCACTGATTTTTGGTCTGGTAACTGGTAGCAGTTGCTATGGTAGCACATCTGCCTAGCACTCCCTCCCCTCACTCCACCCCCCTCCCTGAAAAGAGGACGAGCATAAGATCAGATAGAAGATAATAAAGGAAAAGCACTCAAGAACACAATGAAACATTCTGTAAGCTTCAGTCTACAAGGTTTTATGTAAAATAGCTACTGCAGGATTTCTTTCACTTATTAGTCTCTAAGGTAAAGGTCTAAATGCAGTTTTACAATTAAGAAAGAGTATATTCCAGGATATCTATGCCTTCCACTTTGTATACATGCTCTGTATCACTAAGGAAATGAAAGAGTATTGGCAGGTTTCTGAAAAAATACAAAAAAAGTCCGCTTAATTTTCTTGGAGTTCTGCAAATTAGCCCACTCAGTCCAACATTTTAAATACAGCTTTAACTTGATGGTTATATTCTCATTAGTATAAACGTAATTTTTAAGCCAAAATTTATTTGGAAAATGTAGTCTTTACATACCATTTCCTTGGTTTCTAATACAGAATATACCCTTTATTCTTATGTGAGATCTTATTTGTTTTTTCATTTTAGAAAAGAGAAAAAAATCAAAGGAAATCTATAAAGACATTGAGACGTACATGTTTTCTTTTGCCCCTCAGGAAAGTAATTTTCCAAACATGAATCTAAAATAAATTATTGGAATCTTGAGTTTAAGATTTTTCTCCTGCAATATGACATTTCCTGGTTCATGTCCTGTAATAAAGCTATATTTCAGTTCCATATTGCTGCAACTTGATTCATCTTTTTGCCTACATATTCACATATAGAAAAAAATCCCTACCATTAATTTTAAAATTTTCAATCCTTTTTTTATTTTTATATTTAGTGTAATAGATCCTGTGTTGTTCAACTGGAACTCTAGATTAATGATGGAATCATAATTTTAAGCGAGAAATATTTTTTTGCAAACGCCATGTTCAGTGTCATCTCATGCATTCCATTAACATGCTTAGACTTAGACAAAATTATCTTGAAAATTTTTGTTTATTTGCCTTGGCTGAATGCCTGACTAGCTTTTCCTTGTGAAGGTCCAGATTCCTACTTTCATGTAGCTGAGACATTGCTTCTTGTGAGATCAACCCTATAGAACAGATGTCCCACAGAGCCATCTAGCACAGGAATATTCACAGGGCAGCTCCTGCCATGCTGCTGCTGCTACTGCTGAGCCACTTGGTTTTCCATTGGTTTAAGGATCTGGCCAAAGAAATGCTTCATGGAAAATTCTGAGCAAAGAATTTTGTAAAGGCAAACAATCTACAAGGAAAAGCCACCCCTTCTCTCTTTAGGGAATGAAGACAATTTGAAAGAAAAGTAAAAGTAAATACCACACATGTAATTTTTATGAAGTTTACCATCTGCCAGTGCAAATCTCTGGTGAACCACCCTATGTAACCATGTAAGAACTAAACATTTTCCAATGATAGATTGCCCTAATGTCTGTATAATGTCTAGCTTTTCCAAAAATCTTGTTGCTATACAGATATGAGGCTCTTTTTGATTTCTCTAAGAGTAGAGGGAATTCCAACCAACTCTGTCTGGATAACAGGAGACAATAAACAATTCTGTCTTTGCCACAGAGAAACATCCATGCAGACGTTGTTTTCTTTAGAAGATATCTTCAAAATAAACTAATATTTGGAGCTAATTTTAATATCTTTAATCTCGATATTCCATTTTCCAAAATGGACAACTCAAAGCAAGTAATGTACTAATAAGTTTAAGTTCTGATCCTCAAGCATTTTTAAATTTTATGTTTTTAAAAGGCCCTCATTACTTTAGAAACTACTGTTTTTTTAAAAAGAGAAATTTCTCAAAATATTCAGCTATTAACTCAAAAGTAATAAAAATACAAGAGACTCAAAGGGCATCTTTGACTGTTCATAAGACTCATCATCTTCTGATTTATTTTTTCCAGAGACAAGAAAAAAAATGGCACTCTTGAAACTGTAGATCTGAAATTTATATCTAATACCAATCACCATCTGAAGGTGGTGAAGACTCGTGGTACACAGCAATATGTCAAACCAGAAATAGTTTAATTATCCTAATCTTGAAAACAAACAAAATGCTCTTTTTGGGGGAAGAAAAATTATTTTAAATTACTCCCCATATTGTTTGAAACTGCCAAAGTTTTGCATCTTTGTGGTTGTTGTTCCATGTGCATCTGGGTGAATGACAAAATAAGCAGGGAACTGAAATTCATGTATATCACCTATGATTTGGGGATTTTGCCACCTTTGAGTCTCTGCAAGTTCATGTTCACTTAAGAATAAAATCTAAACCTTTTTAAAATGTAGCTTTAGAGCTGATAAGGCTTGCTGAAAAAAAATCTACTAAGCAGCCTTTGGGGAATGTGATTGCAGGACAGGTAGCCATACCTAAACATAGCTAACAGTGTGGTTTCAGTGTTCACACAGGATGTACACGGCCCTCGGCACTCACAGATCTCTACTTCATACTGTGTCTTTGTTGATATTGTTTCTCAGATATCTAGCTCTGAGACTATGTCTAAGCATGCTGTGGTTTCAACTTGGTCTGCCCCAGGATTTTAAATTCTGCACCGCAGCTCTGCTAAGGGAATTGCAATCAGCCCCTTTCGGCTCAGGGCACCAAGGACTCCATCAATATAACACTCATGTTTGGACTGAGATCCTCAGCCTGAAAGCACCAGTTTGAAAGCCACATACGTTTTTCACATGTTTTTTGCTAATTATCTGCATGGCACTGTTGAAAACAAGACAGAAAATATCTTTTTGCCATTGTATGCAATCTTTACAAGCTACAAGCACTATGTGTACTTTTGTTCCTGGCATCTCAGGAAAGATACAGTAGAGCTAAAGAAAATTTGGAAAAGGGCAAATATAATGACCAAGAATGTGTCAAAACTCCCTTACCAGGAGAGAATAAAAGGAGCATATGGGTATCTTCCATCTAGAAAGAAGAATGAAGGGGCATCTAATCAGGATTTGCAAAATCAGGAATGTGGTGAATAAGGTTTACGCAGAACTGACTTGCATCAAAACTTGCAATAGTGCAATTAGAGTAAACCAATACAACTAGTAGAGATTAAATTTAAAACAAATAAAATGCTGCACTTTTTCATACAGGGGGCAGGGAACTTCTGGAAATTCCTGGCACAGGGGTCACAACAGCAGACAGTATCAGCAGAATAGAGAAGAGATGACACAAATCATGGGCAATTGCTCCATAAATAGATAGTAAAAGAAGTAGAAGGGGACAGTCTTTGCAATGTCCTTAGTCAAATCAAAGATGCTGTGGAGCTTGAGGGTCAGTGGAACGCAGAAAGGGACCAAGCTTGTGTGCTCTTGCTAAACAATCTCTGCTATTGCCACTGTCAAAGAGACTTACAGAGTAGACAGTATATCATTCACTCTTTGGTATACTTGTATCCCACTCTGTAGAAGTCTTCAGTGAAAACAAGGATCACAGTCCTAATACAAGAAAAAATGAGAGAAAGAAAACAAACTCTCTGATCCAAACTAGTGGAATACAAGAACAGAAGATGGGGTTATGGACAAGGATTAAACATTAGAACCTTAGGCCAATGGCAAAGCTAATAAATTTGGTTTTTTTCTCCTGGACCCTTTGGTTTCCTGACAACATCCTACTGTCTGTGCAAGTAAGTCCACACAACTCTCAGTGGCTCAAAGTGCCACAGAGTAGCTTTAGGAGCCCTCAGGTAGAGCATGGAATGGGCACAGAAGGGGATTTTATCTTTTAGGTGGTTTGGGGTTTTTTTTAGTTTCTTTATTTCCATAGAGCTCTATCAAACCGTTTTGCTGCTTTTTTCTGCTTTTTTTTTTACCTAATTTCTTTTTGTCATGAAACATTTTGGTGCAATTCTTGTTCAATCCTTAAAAAGCAAGGGAAAGCTATTTTCTTCCAAATTTCTTGTTGAAAAATGTCATTGAAATCAAAGTATAATAGTTCCAATTTTGGTATTATTTACTTCTGTATAGAAGCAATATCAAAAGATAAAATGAGAGGGCAGAGGAAAACCACAGGTGTACACAAAGATGTATCTGTTTAGCAATGTAGACAGGAGGAAAACAGAGTGGTATGAGCAACAAATAACCAAGACATTACAGATACAGATTATGGTTGAAAGTGGGTAATTCTGACTTTATTAAATGGGATATTTCTCTACCTCATGTACTAATGTAAGCTTAGAAATAGGTAGAAGGAATTATTAGAAACATGTAAAGTAAACACATGAAGAGACACCAGAAGGCGAGGAAAAAAAACCCCAACCAACAGGTAAGAAAGAACATGACTGAACACAATCATGCCAAATGCACAAAGCTTCAGAGAACAGAAGCAAAACTTCTGCCTTTTGATATATGAGAAAATTAAGGAACTGCAGTAAAAGCAAGTAAAGGCAAACTTAAATTTCATCAAGACAAATCTTGTTTTCATGAAATAAGTAATGAAATCCATATCAGAATGTTTTGGTTTTACTGGAAGTGTAGTTTTAAATTGTACTTCAACCTTTATTCCCCCTCAGAAAAACAAACACACAAAAAAAAACCAAACCAAGCAGAAAAATCATAATAAAAAACTCAGTTCCCAAAAGTATGTCTTAAAAAGAATCTAAACCACAGGCAAGTTTTCAAAGGGACATTTATGGAGTTACAAAAAAAAAATATATTTAAAAAACCCTAAAATTTTAGAGATCCAATAAAAAAGCATCACAGAAAAGATTTAAGCTTCCTGCATAATGGAGTGTCATTCATGATCTGTCACAGTTCCTTTGTGAGAAGGCTGCTTCCCACTTGTTCACCTTGAATACTGTGGCTTCCTCTGAAGGCTTTAGGACTGCCAGAGGTGGGAGACTTGCCCAGATTGACAACCTGTATGATCCTGTAGCACAGTTTCTGTGATTCAAGACAGCCAGCATGGCTTCACCAAAGGCAAGTCCTGCCTGACCAGCCTAGTGGCCTTCTATGGTGGAGTGACTACATCAGTGGACAAGGGAAGAGCTACGGATGTCTTCTATCTGGATTTCTGTAAAGCCTTTGACACGGTCCCCCACAACATCCTTCTCTCTAAATTGGAGAGATATGGATTTAATGGATGGACTGTTCAGTGGAAGAGGAATTGGTTGGATGGTCACATCCAGAGGATAGTGGTTAACGGCTCAATATCCAGATCGAGATCAGTGACAAGTGACGACCCTCAGAGGTCTGTGTTGGGACCAGTACTGTTTAATATCTTCATCAATGACAGGGACAGTGGGACTGAGTGCACCCTCAGCAAATCTGCAGACGACACCAAGCTGAGTGGTGTCTCGCCTGAGGGAGGGGATGCCATCCAGAGGGACCTGGAGAACCTCCAGAGGTGGGCCCATGTGAACCTCATGAGGTTCCATGAGGCCAAGTGCAAGGTCCGCCACCTGGGTCGGGGCAACCCCTGGTATCAATACGGTCTGGGGGCATGAAGGGACTGAGAGCAGCTCTGCTGAGAAGGACCTGGGGGTACTGCAGATGAAAAGCTGGACATGAGCCAGCAACGTGTGCTTGCAGCCCAGAAAGCCAACCGTATCCTGGGCTGCATCAAAATAAGCGTGGCCAGCAGGTCGATGGAGGTGATTCTGCTACTCTACTCCCCTCTTGTGAGACCCCACGTGCAGTACTGCATCCAGCTCTGGAGCCCTCAGCACAGGAAAGACATGGACAATGTTGGAGCAGGTCCAGAGGACGGGCACAAAGATCATCAGAAGGATGGAACACCTCTCCTATGAGGAAAGGCTGCGAGAGTTGGGGTGGTTCAGCCTGGAGAAGAGAAGGCTCCAGGGAGACCTGACTGCTGCCTTTCAGTACTTAAAGGGGGCTTATAAGAAAGATGGGGACAAACTTTTTAGCAGGGCCTGTTGCAACAGGACAAGGGGTAATGGTTTTAAACTAAAAGAGGGTAGATTTAGACTAGGTATAAGGAAGACATTTTTTACGATGAGGGTGGTGAACCACTGGCACAGGTTGCCCAGAGAGGTGGTAGATGCCCCATCCCTGGAAACATTCCAGGCCAGGTTGGACGGGGCTCTGAGCAACCTGAGCTCGTTGAAGGTGTCCCTGCCTGTGGCATAGGGGGTTGAACTAGATGGCCTTTAAAGGTCCCTTCCAACACAAACAATTCTGATTCTATGATATTTTGCTTTGTTTGAACAAATATATTGCAAAGTCAGCATACCTTGATATATATTTTTAGAGAAGGAAAAGAATCACCACATATTCAGGTATAATTCTGATTTGGAAAGGTCTGTGGCCAAGAGAAAAACTTTGTGTTTCACCTTGTTTTATTGTAGACTATTAAAAGTAGATGGGGATTTTTCAACAAATTTTTTTTTTTCAATTAATTGGCCAACTGCTCCATTAGAAAATAAAACAAAAATTCTAAGAAAATCTATGCAAATGAAGGCAAAATAAACCAAAAATTCCCTGGAATCTTTCCTCTGATGTGATAACAAAATGCCATACTACTTCAAATGCATCTTCTGCAGTTCTGTAAATTTCCAGTAGACAAAGCATCTTTCTCCATGGGGTAGTAGCCATCCACTGTTCTGAGTGGAGTCAAGCTTGTAAAGTTGTTTGTCTAACTCTAAACAATCTATAAAAGACAGTGAAATTATGTTTACATCAAGAATGTCAACCAGGCCAATTGAAGACCTGAAAACTTGCTGAAAATCTTTATTAAAATAATTACATGATAAAGTCATTTTTCATCTTAGATTGTAGAGAAAAAATGTATATATTTATACTGTTCAGAAATGAACGAACCTTAGCCTCAATAGCTCTATGCTAGAAAGAAAAAAAATTGTCCTTTTAAGAATTATAATTTTACAACAAACTAAGGAATAAGATGTATTAAAACAGGGATGTAAAATATTCTAAAATTTTTTGTTAACTATAGTGATAGCTTCTTTAGTTTTCCAAAATGTAATCAGTACGTGTCCCTGCAATGTACACTAGAGTTGCCAAAACTGGAATGCAATTGTAGAGCCATTTTACCTGTTTAATGTAGGAATTGGATAAATAGTATTTTTAGCAGAAAGCATTTAAATTCCAAGTGCATTATTCTTAAAATAATAAAAAATGTTTGTCTCAGACAATGACATTTTTTAAATTAGCCCAAAAAGTTCCATATCATGTGCTTGTATATGTAGTTAAACTTACCAGTAAAATACTATATTTTGTTTAGTTCATTTGGATAACTGCTACTTTTAATTAGCTATACAGGTGTGCACAGTCCAAAGAAAAACAGTGGCAAAGCAGTAAATGAAGTTATGTTCATAATGTTGTATTTTTAAACCAAGGAGGATAAATTATATTACCATCAATGTATGTCTTAATTTTTTAAAGTTTCATTCATTTACACATTATCAGACAAAATATGTGTGAGTAGGGAGGAGAATTTCCTGCATTTCAGAAAGTTGTAATTAAAAATTTATTAGTTATTAAGGAACCATTGGCTTGTAATGTATCCAATTCTCCTTTTAATCTGCCTATTAGCTTCACATGTTTTATTAATAATTTTTCCAAATATACTAAATACAGCTGAAGCACAGTTGTAATGTAAGTCATGATTGCTATTTTTAAGATTGACAAGGAACAGAAACATCTCTTTAAAATTCTTAGATTTTCTTTGAAGTTTGTGTTAACTTTTCTCATAATTCTTGTCACACAAAATGCTGTTCTCCCTCGCCAGGTGATCTGGTTGTTAGGTAGCAATAGTGGAATAACTGTTGAACACTTTGCAAACTGAATTAGAGACAATGTAAACTTTAATGTGTGTTTGGTTTGGTTTGGTTTTGTTGTTTTCACCTCCCTTTTCTACTACTTCCTGCACCACTGTGAACCTTAATAAAAAAATACTTCATACATCTCCTTACAGAAAAGTTTTTCTCTGTGTCTATAATGTTTTTCTGATTAGAGATAAGTGAAATGCAACCTGCTTTATTTTCATCCTTAGAACCAGTTTTACTAAGTAATCTAGAACTGGCCTACTTAATATGGAGATTTCACATTCTTAATGAAGTTATACAGAAATGTTAGGATATTTTAACACAACTCAATATGTCAATTTTTACTGTAAAATAGAAAGAAATATATTAACATATATTCATTTGCATAGAATAAAGGGTTGATTGGCCCAAGAAAACATGGTGCTTTGTTCTTGAAGTAGTCAAAGAACAAGTCTTTAAATATTAGCAATTCCAGATTTTTCTTAGTTAACATACAAACAAAGCATTCTAAATTAGCACACTACAGAAAAACTTGTTATTATTAAATGCAGAACTCTGTAAATACAGTCTTTGAAAACATTAACTTCAGCAGTGACACTCATGGTCGATACAGGTGCAAGCGGGAAGAAAATCACCTTCATTGACTTCAGCAGAACTGCGTCTGGGAACCTAACGCATGCTTTTAGACAACTTTTGAACAACCCATATATATGTGCCCCATGGGTATCAGGAACTATTGCATTTTGTATGCAGGAAGTGCTGAAGTCAACTTCAACTTACCTAAAGTTGACTAATGGGGTGCCATAATGAAGTCACTTAAGTCAGTGATACAAGGAAAATACAGAACTACAGTTCACAATTATTTGTATTTTTTAATTTTGGAACCCATAAGGATGACTTACCCATGAATGTAGTTCCATTTGTAACCTAAGTTAAGCACAGGTTAAGAAGAAACTTTTTAGGATTTGGAATTTAAATACTTTCTTTTTTAAACAATACCAAGCCACCGAAATTCTCTTTTCTTTAAAAACCATCAGCAGGAATATCTGGCCCAAACTGACACCCTGGTACATTGTTATTGTTTTTGTTGTCAGTAGTGTTCTCATTACATTTGTTCACGACACTTCTTTTAGTCACCTCGTGGAAGATCTCAGGAGTCCAAGGCTCTGTCATTAAAGGATTTACAACTTCAGCACCTGATATTGTTTTGCATCATTAGAGCTCTTCTCTGTGGAGCCACAAAAATATTTTGCAACTCTTAATTAAACTTTGCATTATACCCACAAAATGGTTCTATTCTTAATTTATTGATGGAGCGCTGAAGGCACTGAGAGGTTAAATGACATCCTATGAAAGCCAGTCAAGGACAGCAACGTTGCAGTTGTGGGTTCAGCAACCCACACCACAGTCCTGTCAGATCAGCCACCCAATTTGTGCTGCCTGCTTCCTGGCCACCTCAGCAAAATGATCCTGCTGACCCTAATCACTTCTTGATACATTTCTACCATTACCTTTTTCTAACATTACCTTTTTCTAACTCATTTGATAGAATGAGGTCAGGGACCTTAGCAGGAGATCTATCCCCCCAGGGGAGGACAACGAGAAATAGCTGTAGGGACAGAGGGCAGTAACGTTACTCAGGACCACTTGAGAAGCAAGTGTGCCCACACTCAATCCAAGACACTTTGCCTCCTCCTACTCCAGTCTGCTACTTGTGTGAACTCTGCGTGGCTAATGTTGTATTGTTACTGCTACTGTAACTTTCCAGGTAGTCCTGTGTAGTGACTGCAGAGGAAGGGCATAAGTATACATATAAAACTGTTATCTTAATGTTAATTTAAAAAAAAGAAAACAAAACAAAAAAACACAAAAAAAATCCCAAACCTAAATTCTACTTTCACTATCCTCTTTTTTTTCCAAAAAAGCTTAAAGTTTGTAAGTGTAATGAGCTACAATTGGTAGTAAATTCTGTATTTTGGTTTGTTTACATCTAAGCTACTTAATACCATTATCTACAAAACTGCTTAGTTAAAAACATTTAGTCATCTGAACAAGAAAGTAAAATACTTTTCCACCAACTGATTCTTGAGTAAGTTTTTAAAAAGGAAACTCAGTTTGACAGCTGTGAAAACTGCAGTCATGTATATCTGCATAATTCAAGACCCACACATTTGCAAAAACTCCTAGTGATAGGCAATAAAACTAGAAGTTACATTTCTGAAGTAAATGAAAGCTTTATAGAATACAGAGAATGTACTTTAATTTGTTACATGTGTTGGAAAAACGAATGGAATACTACACTTTTTGGAAAACAGTAATTATAGGAATAGTATGGTTTTTCTATTTTGTGGTCTTTTCTGAGCTAACAGAAGATGCCCAGACCATCAGAAAAGCTGTGCATTTTCCATCCTTGGAGATCGAATTAGCTCTAACTTCAGAGTTTGCGTAGTGACCTCTAGACAACCTCCCAGTGCTTCTTCCAAACTAAGTTGTTCTATAAATATTCACTTTATGACAATGTTAGCTGTGAGCCTGCACATGGAGGTTGAAGTTTACAAATAAATACATCCATACAAAACTGTATATATATATATTTTTTTTTCTTCACGTCCATTTCCCTTTTGCAATTTTTCGGACAGCGTTCAAATCAAGATCAAATCAAGACAAGTATATTGACTACTTAGGTCAGAAACTTCCTCTAGAGACTAAGCAGCCTTCACTGAGTAATGGAGCTGATCTGTAGAGATTATTTCTATCCCTGTTCTGTCAAGTACGAGACTACTCAATGTTTTTATATCACGTATGACAGATTTCTTTCTCTGACATTTCATTATCCTCAAATATCTGTAGGATGCTATGGGAGCTGTGTTTTTATCATTGGAAATCACATTTTGTGTAGCCGAGAAATTTTAAGCTTCATGTACTGGAATGTGGAGTACTTGTCATGAATTAATGAGCAGTATGTTGAATAACATAATTAATGATATCTTAGCAGGGCAAAACATTAATTTGAATATCAAACAATGAAGGAATAACAGTCTTTTTGCTGCTGGGAGGCACCATTTGAACAAAACTGTCAGACTATCTTACTTTATGTCACACGTCAGAGTTCTTACTTGCTACATTCACTGTGACAGCAAACCCACAATCCTTCATGTAATAAAAATCTGGGTTGCTATACGGCCCTTCAGATAATCTGATAATATAGCATTAACTGGACTGTACAGTTCTGATTGTTTTCTCAGAAATTTCACAATAGGTATTATACACTCTTTTAGGGAATTCCTAGATATATTTTTTTCTTGTCTTGTTTCCAGTAAATCCTAAATACTGAAGTACCTCTTAACTACCAAAGATCTTCATGGTACAATGTGGCTGTATAATGTATTCTTCCCCTTCCTCAAAGAAAAGTCGAGAGATAAAGTAAGCACTGAAGAAAAACTATTAGTAGTACTATACAGATGACTGAACTACAATGAAATTATTTTACAGAGGAGAAAGAAAGTAAATAAATGACCAAGTGTTAGCTATTTTCAGTGATGTGAATACATAGTTTAAAAAAGGACTAAAATTATTAATTAGCTTTGTACAGGGCTTAAGAACAAATTTTGCTTTGTAATAACTGGAAAATTTCTGAGTAATTTTTACTTCTGGAAGGAAATGGTCATACATCAAAAACAAAGACATTTGCTGGAGATTCTCACTTTTCCTAGAAATATGGCTCACTGAATGTTCAGTACATAAATTTAAATGTGAAAATTGAAATTTTGTGTATCAAAATTATGAAACCAAAATGTTGATCTCAGGTAATATTTTATTCATTCTTTTGTTTCTATTGCTGTTGATGTAACATTTCACCAGATACATGTTGAGAAATTTCTTAATTAAAAATATGATGGAAAGGAAAATGAAATTTAATTTCATGATAATAGAGATGTTTCAGCACTTCAGGAGAGGATGCTTATGTTTCAGCAAAAAAAAAAAGCTTAACCTAATATTATTTCCTCCAGCCACCTATTCTCTTTCTTTTCTCCTAAAGAAGAAAAAGAAAAAGATAACTCTGTTGTAACCAGGCCTATGAAAACCATTCAGAAAATAGTCTAAAACAGACTGAGTTAAAGAGTCCTGATGGCTCATAAAATATATCTCTATTTCATGAAGATTATGGCTAGTTTTAAATTAAACCAATAAACATTTCCAATATTTTGTCATTTTGCTGAGTCCCTCTAAAGTTCCTTAACGTCTTCTCAAGCACCAGTTCTTCTAAATAATTTTGCACAATTTGACAAATTTTGCTACTTCATAGCTTGGCTGCACTTGCAGATCACTGGAATAAATACAGAGCATTTTGGTAGTGTGGATTAGATAGGGGTCCAAAGCCCTGACACTTTCTCGGGGTGAGCACCACAGCACACAGGATAAACCTCTTGGCAAACCCAACGTTACCTTGTGAAGAAGAAACATATCTCATCATCAACAGGCTCCCCTGTTAATTGAACTGCCTGTTTTGACATATTTTATCACAGCTTTAATGGGCCAGAGAATCTTACCCAACATCTGGCGTATCCCTTTCCCTCCCTGGTTTTGTAAGTCTGCTATGGGGAAAAGAGTAATCAAGAATGTCTGGAGAGACTGAACTGACCTAATGAACATATGTCTGAGTTAATGAACATTTCCATGGACTCTGTCAGTGCATTTCCTAAGGCAATTGTAGGCACAGAGTGGCTGTCATTTCCTGAACTGCAAACTTACTTGTTCAGCTAGCTTGCCTCAGCAGTAAGTCACTTCAGTTAGCGTTGCTATTAATAACCGCATTTAAAGGAGCTTTAATTTTGCTAGGGGTTCAAGCTTTTGTTAGGGGCAGAATGCTGCACTGATTGATTACTTAGATCCATAACTGCATGCTACCAAGTGAGAGTCAGTGGTCTGATTTCTTTCATATTTCATTTATTTCCTCAAATCTCCTGAAGTGGTGCAGCTGAAAGGAGAGAAGTTGGAAGAATATATGTATCTCGGGGTGTGATGTTAGGAACAGGTTTCCCTATATCAAGGCACTGTCTGTCTCCTTTCTCCTCTGTCTGGGTCAGCTCTTATTTCCATTCTAGCTCTGGCTATGCAGCCTCATGAAACATCTACCCACTTGCTTGTATAACATCACAAGGTTTTATTTTTGTGTTTGAGTACGGGGGAGGATGCGAGGGTCCACCAAGTTGTCAGCAAGCATATGTCTATTCTGGTAGTATCTGGGGTATTTTTGTGACACGATGTACCAGCTTTGCTATCCTTTATGTAAGCAAAAGGACAGCTTACCTCACTAAGGTAGTCACAGTGGTATATGGCTATTTTAATTAAACTGTAAGCTATTTTAATTAAGCTCTATGGCTTTCTGATGACAGCAGACTTCTCTCATTTTTTGGGACTGTATGAACACAGCCGGCCTGAAACTGCACACATAGAGTATTCACAAATCCCCAGAGAATGAAGAGTCAACTTCACCATCCTCTCCTTCCTTGCTCAGATAATGGCATGCTCGTTCGCAACAGTGGGCTTTTTTTTTTAACTGCTTTTTTTCCTTTTAACTAAACTACAGAAGATGAGCTACAATTTTTCCATCAACAAAAAAACAATAAATCATTTTGCCAGCCAACTAATGTAATGTGACTGATTGACTGAGTGGTAAAAAGGAAATTGCAATTCAGTGGAGATAAATGTTGAATGATGCACTCAGGGGAAAAAAAATCCTAATTTTACGTAAAACATGAATGACTATAAGATGCCTGTTCCTACCCAGTGATGGGGTTATAACTGATAGTTCTGTGAAAATGACAGCTTAGTGCTTTGTAGCAATCCAAGAAGCAAAAAGTGTTAGGAATTTTTAGGAAAGGAAGAGAGAACAAATCTGAAGACATTGTTACTTCTTTGTACAAATTGACAGTGCAGCCAGACCTTCAATGCTATGTGCAGCTCTGGTCACAACAGGAATGTCTGTAGAGGGATGTTGTGTCTCCCTCAAAAGGGATATGGAGCGGTTGTGAAAAGTACAGAAACAAGCAACATGAAGAGTTTCCATAGAAGAAACAACCAAAGTGAAAATTCTTCTTTACAGGAAAGAGATGCTGAGGGGGGTATGATACAGGTCTATAAAAATGTAGGCATAGAGAAGGTAAATAAGTAATGATTGTCCATCATCTTTCCTGTCACATGAGTTAGAGGCATCTTTTTAAACAAGTAGGTGTCATTGTTTGTATAGGTTTAAAGAGCAACAGGACAAATATATGGAAGAAAAATCCACCCAAACCTAAAAAAATACAAAATCACTCTATCTAGCCCAAAAAGTCCAGAAGCTGTATATTTGCTGTCAGATATCCTGGGGAACTGCACAGGTGATTTATCCCTTTCTCTGGGCATGTGTTCCTGTCCACTGTCAGAAACAGATTACAGGGCTACATGTGCATTTGGTCTGACCTGATGTAGCACTGCTTCAATGAAAATGAAAGGGACATACATTTTTTCTGTAAAATATCTAGTCTAATTTATGAGCTTTTACTTCTATTTTTGCTTTATTCCATTTAAGGAGATCTCACTGAATGAATTGCAATGAATAATATGAATAACATATAATATATATATATAACTATCTCTCAAATACAACTAAAGATAGACACATTTTTCTTGTAAATATTAGAGGCTGCATTCCTTCTGTCCCTTTCACTTCTCCTGGTTGAACCTTTCAGAGAAAGTTCCCTGGCAAGCCACAGCTTGTGTTGTTCAGCCCTTCAAACACTGCGAGGGACTGGAAGGGCTGTCACTCTGTAATGCTATAGTTGTGACTCCAGCAGAGACGTGCTGGTCGTTCCTGATCCTTCTGAGTCCCCTCTCCTGCATAGAACTGCCCCATACCCCCATGAAGAGCTTTTGCAGTTTCAGGCTATCTGTTAGCACAAGGGATTTTATGTAATCCCTACCTTCTCCTCATGAACCCTCACAGGATGCTTAGTAAGCACTCTTCACATATTTGGCATGTTATGTCAGAAACTAGACAGAATAGTCACTCTTTTCATTTACTGGATAGATCCAGTTGACATACCAGCACCGAGGCATGAGAGAGGAAAGTGGTCCATTGCCAGTCAAAGGTACCAGGTGAGCACAGCTGAGTGCTCATGCAGAACTGCTCATGAGTTACCTATATTTACTATTTCTAAAGAAAAAGACAGAAACTGCTGTTCTGTACCCATGTCAGACCAAACTCCTTGGGTGACTCAAAAGGATAATCATGATATTTTCACATAAATAGTCTACAAGAACTTCAGTTAGGTTTTAGTAAAGAAGACACAAAGGAAACAAGCCTCCTTTTGCTTTCCCTTGTTTCTGTGCTATAGAGGTGATTCCTGAACATCAATTAGCACAGGCAAAATTTCTCGGAGGATTTTGGATTAAGCATGGAGAAAGATCACAGGTAAAGTCAAATTTCTGCAATGTGCGTTTAGCTTAGTTTGTTGTCTTTGCAGACAACCAGTAAGCTTGTGAGCTTTCAGGTAGTAGGTGCAAAAAAAAGAAATTTATTGTTATGTTTATGCTGACTGTAGTTCTTGCTATTGCTCTGTCTCTTTGGAGGTCTGGAAATGTGATTTATTTTCTTTCTAGTGTCAATACTGATCATAGCAGGCAGACATCTCCTTCACAAAAGCCACCCCTCAGCTGGCACTAATCACTCTCCTCATTGGCAAAGTCGGCACAAAGGCCAAGGATTGAATGGAAATGAAGCCCCAACCTCTGTCTGGTCACTCCTGGTCAGGGCTGAGGTATATGGAAGGATTATTACTTCAGCTGCACAGAACTTGTTCCATGGATAAATTGAGAATTTCAGTTGTCTGGGCTGTCAATCCAAAAACTTTTATGGGCACTATATCCTTTAAAAAATAAAGGGAAGAAAGAAAGAAAAGAGAGAAAAAGGAAGAAAAAAATATTTATTGACTGTGCTTCTAGTAGCAGTAAAACCATTCTAGCTGTACATCTCTGTCATGATCTATTTGCTTTTAGCTATAAATGATAGAGTAGTGGAAATATATGCAATGAAATATTGTAAACTGTTGCAATTTCAGCTTTGCATTTTCAGCTGCTATATAATTATCTCCCAGTGTATCTGCCATTGAAGCTCAGCATGTATACTTCTTGACAAAGAAACGTGGTTTTTCTCACATTCAAAATAGCTGAGAAAATAAGCACAAATGCAAAAATGGTATGTACGCACATTTGAAACAAGGTATTATTTCTCTCCTGCGGTCTTTAAGGTTGATTATTGCAATAATTATATTATTTAGTTTTATTACACCCTACCTTTTAATGTGTATGTGGGCTCAACATAAAACTACCACAAGAGAAAAAGGTAAGAAATTTTATGCACATGCACAGTTTAACTTTGTCTGATAAAATTAAAAAAAAAAAAAGATTTCTAAGTCTACCTAAGTATTCTTTTACACATGTTGTGAGAATTCAAAATACAGTCCTGTGTGGTTCTCAGGTGCAGACTTAACTAGTATGAATTTGCAGATCCTGTTCCAAAATAAAACGAAAACAAACTGGTCAATTAAATGCTAAGAGAAATGTCACAGGAAGAGGAAACCACCTTCTTGTTCTCTGTAGACTTTCCAAATTTAAACACTTTTTTTTTCTGATATTAAAAAAAGATGGAAAAAAAATTCAGGTAAGGAAGCAGTTACTGGAATGCTATGAGAATGACCCAATCTAAGGAAGAAAAAGTAGCTACTCATTTGGAATCCTGCACTGGCCACCAGCAAAGTACCTAAATCATGAGTTCATGAAAAAGAAAAGTCAAACTGATGTCAATGGCAGTACTTAGGCCTAGCAGCACAGATCTTTCTGCAGAAATAGACCTGGTAACTGTAAAATTATGAAGAGAAATGAAGAGCTTACATCAAACAAATGAACCACTTGAGGAGAAATGAAGTATAATTAAATGTTTAAAACAAAACAGATTTTTTTACTTTTTTAACAATCTCATATATTTACTGTAACCAGTACACCTAACAGGCAGTTTATATTGTCTCACAGAGCCATATTCTGCTAATCATAAACCTGTGTTTTTATGAGAAGTCACAATTAATTCAGATAAAACAACATTTTGAAAGATATGTTCTATTTGACACCGTCTTTCATAGACCTTATAGAAAATATTCCTACCATCAGTTAAAGAACTTCAGCAGTAATAAAAAACAAGTTTGTATTTGAGACTGTTCTGTATGCTTCAGTTTTTGTCTCCCTGAAGCCTCATTTATGTTCTGATTTTCCAGGCAGATGGCATGGCAATTCATATCAATTTTTTATTGAATAGACCTTAGCTGCCACATTGTATAGGCATCTCTGTGTTACTAGTCATCATCTGGATGTTTTAATTTGGCAGAAGACATAAAATAACTGTTTTCCTTTTTCTATTGCCCATTTCATGACCCATGAACAAAGAACTTTTTGACTGTATTAAATTCATCAATACTCTTGCCATTCAGTGGTTAGAATTCAGGTCAAATTGGACACAGAAACTCAAATGAATTCAAGAGTTTAGCCAGCATCAAAATGGATTGCTATGTAGATAACAAGAATATGCAAAATTGGAGCAGTTATTGGAAATATATACAAACTTCTACTTCAAGGTTTAAAATGCCTTTTAAATAATAAAAATTAGAAGAATCTGTTACTTTTTATCAAGAAAGTCCTAATGAACTAATCAAGCCTTAAATCTAATTCAATGTGGCTATTCTAGTTAAAATATTTCTTATTCTCTTGTCCTTAAGAAGTCTAATTTGCACATCCACTATACTCTTGCTGTAAAAAGGCAAATAAATGATCTTATCTGTTTTAAAAAAGATGTCACGACAGTGACTCATTTTTTAGTTGTTGTTTTCATAATGATTATCTTTGTTGAAGAAACAATGAAGGAATCCTTCTTAGAGTCTGGATTGGGGCATTGTTGGTTAAATATTTGTCTGCTGTGTATCGACAAGGTTTGGGAATACAGTCTTCTTCCTTCTGCTCTACGTTGCAGCCTGTGTCTTCACTTTTCAAGACCTCTATTATCATACTAGGCCTGTCTTTCTCTGAGCTTACATCAGTGTGCTAAATTCCTTAAATCATGGTAGTAATAAAGATGGAAATTATGTTGGAAGGGACCTTTTAAGATCTATTCCTACCCTCTGCTCAAGCAGGATCTCCTAGAGCAGGTTGTCCAGGATAGTGTCCAGTCAGGCTTTGAATATCCCTGAGAATGGAGACTCCACAACCTTTCTCTGCAACATACCAATGTTTTATCACCCTCACAGTAAAATAGTGGTTTTTTGAGTTCAGATGGAATTTCCAATGTTTTAATTGCTGCCCATTGCCTCTTGTCCTGCCACCAGGCACTACTGAGAAGAGCCTGGCTCTGTTTTTCATACCCTCCTCATAAGATATTTGGGATATTGATAGGAACCCCCTGAGCCTCCTCTGCTCAAGGACGAACAGTTCCAGCTCTCTCAGGTCCTCCTCATATTAAAGAAGCTCCAGTCCCTTAATCATCTTTGTGGCCCTGTTCTGGACTTACTACAGTAATTCCATATCTTTCTTTTATGGGAGAACCCAGAACTGGACCCAGCAGTCCAGACATGGCCTTACCAGTGCTGAGCAGAGGGGAAGGATCACTTCACTTGACCTGCTGGCAATGTTCTTCCTAATGCACCCCAGGAGACTGTTGGCCTCTTTTTTTGCCACAAGGGCACATTGCCAGCTTGTGGTCACCTTATCCACCAGGATCCCCAGGCCTTTCTAGCCAATCAGCCCCCAGCATGTACTAATGCATGGGGTTATTTCTCCTCAGAGGAAGGACTTTCCATTTAAGTTCTTCCCAGCCCGTTTCTCTAGCCTGTCCTCTGAATGGCAACACAGCCTGTCCTCAGGTTCCTCTGAATGGCAACACAACCCTTTGGTGCATCAGCCCCTTCTCCCAGTTTTGTATCATCTGTGAACCTGCTGAGGATGCACTCTGTCCCAGTGTCCAGGTCAGTAATGAAGACAGTACTAATTAATTAATTAAGATAGTTGACCCCTGGGGTATACCACTAGTAGCTTCCAGCTGGACCTTATGCCACTTGTCACAGCCTGGTTGTTCAGCCAGTTTTAAATCCACTTCATTGTCCATTTATCTAAGCCATGCTTTGTCAGATTTTCTACAAGGATTTTAGGAGAGACATTGTCAAATGCTTTTCTAAAGTAGAGAACTCATCCACCAAGCTAGTCACCTCATTGTAGAAGGTTATCAGGTTAGTCAGACATAATTTCCCTTTGATAAAGCCATGCTGACTATTATCAGTCAGCTTCTTGTTACTAATTTGCTTAGAAATGCTTTCCAGGAAGATTTTCTCCATCGCCTTCCCTGGGCGGTGACTGTCCTTTAGTTCCCCAGATCTTCCTTCTTCCCCAGATCTTCCTTCTTACCCTTTTTGAAGGTAGAGGTGATATTTTCTCTCTTCCAATGTTCACAAAACTCTCCCAGTCGTCATGACTGTTCAAAGATAATCTAGACTGGCCTTGCAGTGACATCAGCCAGCTCCCTCAGCACTCATGGGTGCAACACAACAGGCCCCATGGGCCTAAGTATATCAGGTTTGTTTAAGTAAGTGCTCCCAAAACAGTTCCTCCTCCACCAGGGTAAGGCTGCCTTGTTCCAGCCTTTCTGTCCTGTCTCAGGAGCCTGGGGTTCCTGAAGGCTGGTTTTCCTGGTAAAGACTGAGGGAAAGAAGGTACCAAGTACCTCAGACTTTCCATGGCTTTTGTCGCAGTCACCCTGCCCCATTCAGCAGTGGGCCCGCATGTTCCCCAGTCATCTTTTGGCCATTTATGTACTTACAGAATCCTTTGTTGTTACCCTTCACACCCCTTTCCAGATTCAACTCCAGGTCAGCCTTGGCTTTTCTAACCTATTCCTGCAAGATCGGACAGCAACTCTAGACTCCTCCTGGGTAGCCTGCCTCTTTCCACATAAATCAGCGATATAACTGAGTTTACCAGCTATCACAATTAAAGAAAAGAAAACTGGAGCATTATGGCAGAACCTCTGAAAAGTGTGTTTTATTAACTTACTTTGTAATATTTGTCTAATATTGAAGAAGCACGAAGTATCTTTATTGCCCCAGGGGAAGAAGAAATCTTTTCTGAGCAGAATAACAGACACAAATTGTCACAATTAGATCACACAGTTCAGTGCTCGAAGAACAGCAGGTCGATTCTCTAAATTATTTTAGCTGAATATTCCTTACTATGCTTTGCTTATCCAGTGGTGAAGCATAGCATTTACCTGAAACCTTCAGCTGGTGTAAATTAAGGTAGCTACACTGAAATCAATGACTCGGTTACTTCAATGAAGCTATACTGTTAAATGTGAGGATTTACTAAAACATACTACTTTTTTCAGTCTTACATAATAACTGAAAAGAAAAACATAATGCTCTCAAGATGTTTTGAGATTACCAATACCACCTGACCAAACAGTAGAGCTTTTCTGAAACTTGGAATATGTCATTTCACTGTATTTCAGCAACCTAACGTTGCACAAAAAAATCATTAATGAAAGGAACACAAAATTATTAAGGGAAATTTTGATTTTAATTTTCAAACTTACTGTAGGAGTAGCAGTTTAATGTGTATTGTGTGATACAATGCATTTTTGCTGTCACAGGAAACAATGTAGGAACATTATAAATTCCCATTTATATTTTTAATTTTATTATTAAAATTATTTGGTATAGACTGATGATTGGGCATAGACTGATGATTTGGCAGAGATTGAAAAGTCCTATCATTTTTAGACTGAAAGGAAATTTCTAGACCAAACAATCTGAGTTGTAGTGACTGAGTGATTTGAACAAGGAGAAATACAATCACTATTTATATATTACCACAATTATTATTTTCAATGTTTCTGAGAAAGACAAAGGTGAATCCAGGATAAAAGAAGAAAGAAATGCATCCAATTGCCAAACAAAACATAAAAGTAATTACACTTAAAATTAGTCATTGGCCTCCATGAGCTCTCATCTATTCCTCTGTTGTACTGTACAGATTCTCTTTCCTCTACTTCCTTCAAAAAAAATCTTGAATGCGCACTTTGCAGCAGCAAAATCTTCCGATAATTTTAACTTTATAAAGAAATCATTTTTGCAACAGTCAGTTCAAGAAACCGCAATAGGGGTAATCAGCTTGATGAAATACTGGGGTTTTTCCCCCCAAACCTAATCTACAATTATTTTACTTATAATTCTTTTCTTTAAAGTAAGCAGGAAGATATTTTTCTCATGCCAGTTTCAATATAATAGGAAAAGCTTTTCCTCAATTCTGTTAGAATAATTATCCTAATATATGTTCCTAACTACAAGCTGAAATAACTTCTTCACATATATATGTAAGAGCCATTAAGAACATGCTCAAACACAGGATAACATGCAGTAATTTTCACTTGCAAACAGCTTGGTTCTAAAAACAATTATACACTTATTTCATCTGTATATATGAGTAAGTCCATTTGTAATAAGCTTGATTCTGAATGCAGTTACACACTTATTTAATTAGAGGAACAACTTGCATATAAAACCAGAAAGAGAGTAAGTGGATAACCCTAAAATTTTAAATTGTATTCTTAATTCTGTGAGACAAAATGCAATAATAACCTTGTGTACTAGAGTAAATGCATATTTTGTCCACTAGGTTCACTAGACAAGAGACAGGACACATACAGGGAGACCGATAGAGCTATAAACTTACCCTCTGCAGAATATTACCTGGACTTTGCTATCTATTGTACAACATTACTGAGGGATTAGAATTACTAGAGATGGCATTAAAATGTAAAATTCAGTTCTGCACCTATGAATCTGACTTCACCCATGTGTTGAATGTTCAACTAGTTGTACTTTAAAGAGGGTTTTTTTTCTCTGAGTTGTAACTTCATCAGAAGATGAAATGACTCTTTACATTTACAAAGAAAAAATATCTTATCTAGATTCCTCCTTAATTTATGTCTTTCTGCTGCATTACCTGAGTCTTTCAATAGTACACACAACAAAACACACAGCAATAGCAAGGCACAGTGAGATGATTTAGGAATAGAATTTGGACTCATGTCTGAATTATTCTAGTTTTACGAGTTTAATTCTGGCTTCTATAGCCTTTGCAAATACTTTTGGGGTAGCTGCACTTCATGAATTTGTCAGATTCCAATTCCAATTACAGTGCTATCATGTTGGCATAATTTCCCAGATGCTACAGAAGTTATTTTTGATTTAAAATAATATTAGTTTAGTAAGAATTAGCACCACAGCTATTCTGGAAGTGTATTCTAAAATGCCTCATACTTGTCGGCTAATTATGCCTTTGAAGGCTTATATTTTTAACATAATAGGCACTAAAGCATGTATTTATACAATTATATTTTATATATATGTTTATTTTTTTAATTCTTAAATTATAGAATCTCGTTCAGGCACTTGCAGATTATTGACTGCTGCTATTCCTCTTTTCTTTAGTTCCCACAGAATTACAGAATGAATTTTAACAATAAATGGTTATCATGATGAAAGGGAACCTACTGCAGGCTTTTCATTAAAATTATTTGTCACGAGAGAGAAGGCAGTAGAAAATAATGTGATGACAACCAATTCTTTAGTTGTAAGAGGAGGACTCCATTACTTTCTAGATGTTATCTGTCATTACACCAATGACTAAAAACATTTCTACAGAATGCATAATGTATTTAACTATTTCTTTGGGGATTTATTTGAAAAACACATCCCCAGTAAAGATATGCAAGTATCACTGGAAACAGAAAAGCAGGGACGGAGACTTTGTGGTGGGCACTACAGCTGAAGACCAGTTTGTGAAAGATGGTGTCCCTACACAGAAGACACAACTGTTGCTCTGAGATAGTAATCCATGAACAAGACTGAGAAAATGGGGGAAAAGTCTTCTATAGCCTAAGCTTTTAGCATTTTCAATTTTCTGAAAAGTTGGGTGGTACCTCAGATATGTATGAAACTCTCTGGAATTTACAAATGTAGAAAAAAAGCTGTAAGACTTCATTATTAAGATTCTCTAAGTTACGAGAAAGGCCTTTTTTAAAGTACTTAAGAATTGGCTGTTATTCCATGGGCATTCTTCAGGAAGAATTGGTTAGATTTTTCTCAAGCTTCATTATTTCTCTGAAACCTATAGTACAGCAGATATGGCAATTAATTGAAGGTTCATGGGAAGTTATAACCAGTGACTGCACATTCAGGTGACAACAGAAATTTGGTAGGATACCACCTGACTGTGCAACTGAGATCTCAATTTTTATACAGGGACTCACTGGCCTAAACAGTACTTCCAACAGGCATCTTTTTTCTTGTGTCCCTTTTCTGTAATTTATTTGCTTTCACATAACCAGCCAAAAACTACAGCCTCTTTAGGTTCAGAACGTTATACAGCTTTTCCAAAAAATGCATGCAAGCAGTTGAGGACTTCTACGCCTCCATTTTCTCAAGCATCTATACCATAGGAACGGCTCAATTTCCATCTTATCATTTGTCATGACATCTTTCTTTGAAAGAATTCCTGGCAGCTTGACAACACTGGCAGGCCAGCGCTTGGCAGCATTGGTTTTCATCTCCAGTCCCTTGAAACAGATTGAAATATAAGTGCCACATGTCCAATCATGTAGTCTTTAAGGGCTATTTAAATGAGCCCTTTGAGGTAAGGAGGTATTTGTAATGACTACGTATTCATGTGGACACAGATGTAATCAGGGTCCTAAAAATACCATCTGCTTACCCATCTGAATCAAAAGGGCCGACCATGGAGAATTATTTTTTTTTTTACTACAGTAGTATGAACAATACCCAGAAATATTAGCTTTCTGGAGAAAAAGAAATTTGTAAAAATAAATTGCTTTTTTAATTTAAAACTGTGTAAGTCCACATTTGTCTTCTCCTTGATTCTACTTACAGACAGGATAAAAAGTGGTTCTTGAGAGTACTTGCAGAAGATGACTGGCTTATCAAATGTCTTCTGCAGGAAAAAAGTAGAGAGCTTTGCATCATCATCATGATTTAAAAAAAAAATAAAAAAAGAAAAGAAAAAAGAAAAAAGGCAATATTCAAGAATAATAAACACAGTAAGCTTTATGAAAATATATATCATTTGAAGTGAGGGGATGTTTTTATCCAAAAATCCATTCAAACTGCTTAAAGGTCCTATATCTCACTATCTATTGCATTATTCATCAAATAATTAGAGCATAACTTCATTTTATACACATATCAAGCAATGTAAATGCTTCTTTTCTTTCACCTTTCATCGTCTTTACTTCACCTTTTTTTGTGGGAATACCTGGTGCTGAAGAGTTTTTGGCATGAGCCGGCATTTTTTATAAATCTATCCATATCAAATTAACCTAAAGAAATGAAATGAAACAGATTAAATTGTAATATGCATGCATTTGAAAAATTTCTTGCATATGTCAAAAACATGCTCTGATTCCAGTTAAAGGCAAAGAAAACCTATTTTTTACCATTTAACATTTAAGAGCCACACTAGACTCTAGAACTCATCAGTGCAACTGTAACAACCCTATAGAAAAACCAACACACATCTAAGAAAAAGTTCTGGTGCAGTAGTACCCTTTTTTGTGCTGTGAGAATGTGAATAATCAACTGAAGAATCTCATAGACAGCCCCTGCTTCCTATAGGTGAAGTTTCATCTTTGGATTAGAATAATCAAAGCTCCAGGAGAAAGCATCAGGGCTCCAGGAATGCTGTAAAATGGATGTTCAAAATCACAGCTCTTTAGAGATTGCATACCGAGGAAAACACTTCAATCACTGAGGTGTTTGCAAAACCTTGATCAGAATATCTAAGGGAGCTATAGCAACGGGTACTACTTTCTTTGGGTTCCCAATTCAGCCTTAAGGCCTGAGATTTGGAGGTCTTTTTTTCTTCCTCCTCTGCCAGACTGTCTTTCAGGACCGATGTTTATCACAGGGATTGTTTTCGGAGCATGACACCCAGGCCTCTGATTTAGGCGGATGCTTAGATTTTTTTGTCCCCTGATGTGTTCAGTCACAAGATGAATTCTCAAGGAACAGTCATTTGTCACACTTGTTACAGTACCGCAGGGACCAGCAATAAGGGTATCCCGGTGCTCCCAGTAGCCCCTATCTCTCGAGGCAGTGCGGGCAGACAGCACAGATATGGCACGGGGGCACTGATGCTCCCTGACTCCTCAGCCCTACAACTCACATGTGATTACTGAGCCCTACAACCAAGCGTCCTCATGTGCCAGCACCAATCTCAGAACCTGTGTTTCTCCTCTGGAGCATGGTGACCCCGCTTCTGAGTCCCCTTGTCTACGGTCCTGGTCACGTAGATCCAACTGCAGAGCCACAGGTACCAGCATAGAGCTTTTTTGATATGCAGCTTCTTCTTCCCACACAAAGTCATCAGTGACAATTTTGTCACAGTCTTAGGGCAGAAAATATGTTTCTTCCATGCAGAACTATGAACTGATGTTTTCAATACATGGTGTGTGGGAGTTTCATCCTGCGCATCTGTCCGGAGAACATCAGTGGAAAGTTTTAATAGGCTTTCTCAGTGACTAAGACAACTGTGTTTCAACCTTCCATGGAAATGCTTTGGTGTCTACCTCTTAAAATAGCTATCATATTCTTCTGGGGTTTCCCCTGTGATTATTTTCATAATTGTATTTATTATTAAATTTAAAGTCAGTGGCCATTTATTTTGAGATACTCAGATATTTTGTGATTTCCCAGAAGTGATGCAAAGAGGTGAAGCATATATTTCACGTTTATCAGTAAATCCATAAATTAGAAAACATATTTTACAATACCCTTTCAATTCTTATGTGTGTTAGAAAATAGAAATAGCTTAAGACCTTCATACACTTTCCTGATAGCTCCCTGAAGTTTCTTTGCCTTGATTAAGCAGTCTTCATAATCCACCTGTCAATCAGAAGGTGATTGCTTAATTTTTTCTTTCCAATGCAATACTGGCACTGAGAGATTAAAGATATGATCTGATCTTAGTAACATAAATAATTTCCACTTCTGATATAGGTTGATGACTCATTGTCAATTAGCAATTGTGCTATTCCTTATCAGTGCAGTGACTTCGCTAGCAAGGATTATTTTATGTTAGCCTTGGATACATAGTTTTCCAGTTTTAGGCCATAACTTTGCATATAGACTCTTCCTGGTACTTTCTACTGTTTTCCCAATTGATTCATTCACATATTTAGATTAGACTCCATACCTAGACGGACTTACTTGCTGAAACAGTTTTTCCACATCTTTTACCCATAAATAAATTTTGTTACTCTTAACTAGGTTATCCAGATTTTCTTCAGCTCTAAATACGCTCTTCTGCATTTGCAAACTATGGAAGTCTTCTCCTGACTGTTTGAAGTTTCTTACATGTCTCTTGAGTATTATTGAATAATTTGTTACTCTATATGTTTTAATACTATTAAAGCAAGGGAGGGGATGGTTTCAGCTAAAAATATTTTCTTTTAGATCTTGCACAGCTTTTTAAGTTATCTGTCTTCCATCCCTTCCTTAAAAATTTCTTCCTTGTTTTCTGATGTTGTTTTTGTCAATGATAGCTTCAGGTTTCATTGCTTTAAGAAATATAACTTAAGTATCCTTTTGCACAGAAACTGCTAATGTTTCCAAGGGAATAACTGAACTGGAACAGATTTACTGTGATTGCCATCACTCTGTAGGCAGTAGCTGATACCAGCTGGAAAGTCTCTGGGTCAGAGTTCTGTGTCCAAATGGGAGCTTTTAAAACTTTTCTCCTAGATTAACACAGCTTTGAGAATTTAATATGGTATATTGATATCCAACTGATTTCTGACTAACTTGCATTAATCTAGTCTTTTACTTTGTTTTTAGGTCTGAGAGAACCAGCTTCTCTTTTCACCTTGTGACGTTTTCAGAAGTAAATGACTCAGATTTTTTATTGATTTAGTCATAAGTTGGTATAATCATTCCATATTGTTATTTACTTCTGTTTTCATGTGGGCGCCATTGTCACTGACCAAGATGCCTTGATGTTAATGCCCTATAGGTAAGGAAAGTTTATATTAAATAACTTGTACTCAGCTTAATTATAAGGCCTGGAAACGAGGAAGCCTAGGAGAGGGAAACTGAAAAAAATTATAGCTACCAAGCACTGAAAGAGGAAGTTATTGTGTTGGTTTGGATAGCCTGTACAATATAGAACATCCTTTCTTTTGTCTTAGTTCTAAAGAAGAAAAAAAAGAAATAAAAATCATAAATGTTAAAGAAGTTGTGCTTCAGGAATCCAACAGACTGATACCAAGAAAGGAAGTCACTTGTAAATCAAAAATTCAGGGATTTAATGAAGAAACCATTACCCAGCTGGTAGAAAGAGTGAAACAGTACTAAAATCAGTTGTACTGTGCTATTTACCCACATTCTAGACAGTGACACAAAAGGTTAATAAACAGTAAATAGGCTGTCTTGTCCAGACAAATCAGATGAGATTCACAAGACCTATATATTCACAAAACTAATGTTTGTAATCCTATAGTTTAATTTTTATGTCTTGAAAAGCTCCTTTTCAGAAACACTGAACATCTAACAGAAGTTGGAATTTCAATTTATATTTTTCCATTCTAGAAGGAAGTAAACTATTTTTTAAAACCACCATTTAAAAAAGTAGGGCTACATACAGATAGACATTGCTTGGAAAATTATGAGAAATAAGGTTTGCCTGTAAATCTGAAAATTACATCCCCTGATTAGAGCACACTGAACTTTTTCGGCCAACAACCTGTTTGAAAGTCCTTGAATAGTAGACATGATCACTTAATGACATTTCATATTTAGGTCAAATAAAAAACTGAGCTTCAGCTGTGCTTAACACTTGAAATTTATTATTTGAAAACTTTGAGCTTTGATGGTCAAAGAACCTTGCCCTTCTGTTGGCAGGGTTATAAAAGTAATAGGAATGCATATTTCCAGGATTTACTGTATTGTAAGTCATTAAAGGTGAGTACAAATACAGAAAATGAGAGGGACACCTTTAGCTAACAGGAAAAATACATACACCATCTAGCAATAGAGCAAGTCTAACTCAAATGAAGTGAGCTTTAGGTTCTTTCCAGCTTATGCCAGATTCAACGAAAGATCTTCCTATTTATTTCTATGTAGTATATTACTAATTTTAAAGTTGATTTGTCTTCTTGAACTTTGGATACAGCAGTAACTTCACTGATAATACTTTAATTATACCAAATAAATCTGAAGCTTGAGCTGTTTGGATCCTCTGTTCACAATGTGTTCATGATTACTTAGGGTTCAAGTATAGTTTATTTCAGCGTATTCACTAATAAAAATCAGCCTCTAAACATCAGCGGGTTTTTTTGGAGTTCTTATGTTTGAACAGGTGAGGTTTTGATCACCTGTTTTGAACAAATTTCCAAATGAACAAACAGAAAAAGAAAGACAAGAATCTTTAACTTAAGTAACTCAAAATCAGACATATTTTAGAAAGAGATCAAAATATTAATTTTAAGCTTATATTTAATTTCAGCTGTATTTTTTTAACCTCTCTGTGTTATTTTTATTTAAGTTGAACATAAGAAAACAATGAACTTGTAAAGAGGCACTATACATGAAAGACATACTTTATGTAGTCATGCTACCTTTTTAATAAACTGATTTTTGAAGTGTAAGAACTGCTCTGCTCTAGGGAATATGAATGAGAAAAGCTTAGGAAGTAATGGAAAACAATTCAGCTTCACAGTCTTGTGTCTTTACAATGCTTGGCTTTTCTTGTTTTGATTTTTTTTCTGTTAATTTTCTGTCTGTGTACAGTGTTCCACATGCAAAAGAGGCTCTTTACTGTTTTGCTCTAATCTAAAAAAGTGAAGCATCACTCACATTACAATCTTCTGATAAATTTATTTTAATCAAGTAAAGAGAAATTTCGCCAGCCCTACAGAAATACATACGCATATTATTCTATCCACATATATAAATGCTCTATTAAAATTCACTCCATCAACACTTTATTTTTCCTACAAAGAATAATGAACACACATTCTTCAGCCAACATTGCTGCTCAGTGAACAAAGGCAGACATTTTTAAACTGAAGGTGTGAGAACTAGGAACAGTCAGATTAAGATTCACTACTTTGTAGAAATTTTCAGGAAAAAAGTTCTTCCTGAAGAACATTTTTCTTTCTCATAATTTCCTTCTAATAAGCTTTATTCATTGCAAATAGGAATAGAAGACACATGAAGAAAGAAGGGAAAGCTTAAAACAGTATTTCTGTTTACATGTGTACAGTTTTTAAAACATGCCAAAAGATCACGGAGAATTTCGGGGCTTTCACGGAGGTATTCAATGGGTGCTTAGAGAGCTCCATGGATTCTTTTCAAAGGTGTGTGCTACTGAGTACTCAAAAAGGTCACAAAATCAGCTTCTAGAATGCTTCTAAAGTAATATTTGAAACCAAAAATGTGTCAGCATTTTCTGGATGGCAGGTGGTTGAAAGGGTTATAGACCTTAATTTTCATTACCTGAGTTTGTGATCTTTTAAGAAACTCCAGACCTCTTTTTATACTTTTTGTATGCGCTTCAGTGCCCCGCTATTTCTTACCCTTGATACTTCATAACACAATTTACTTCCATGAGAATGAAAGAACTGCCATACTGCATTAAATCAAAGTTTCACCCAACTTAGTATCCCATGTCTGACAGTGTCAATTAGTGTATGCTTAGGGAAAAGTACAGGAAACGAGGCAAGTATAACATGATTTTCCCCTGCCAAACCTTTACAATAGGATTATCTTTAGTACAAGGAGATCAGTAACAATATTGTAACACTCATACTTCCAGTCCATCTCCCCTAGAAGCTAAACAAGAGTTTTCTTATTCAGTTCAGAAGAGCAGAAACTTTTAAAGCAAAACCAGCACCTCATTAAAAACTTTAGAAAAATTATTTAGAAAAAAGTTACCTGTCATAAGTAATCTTTAGTTTTCTTCTTTCGTGTTTCACTATTCAAAAAATCTGTATTCAGGTAACAGATTATTTAACAAGAAATCATATGAAGATGAAGCATTTACCCCTGAAATTTAGCCAGAGAAAAAATGTTAAATGAGAGACAGTTAACCTAGCTACTTACATCCTGATTCTGAACTCACAACTCTGTAAATTCCAGCAGCGGTTAACTGAATTAAACAAAAGAGTTTATCTATATACTCAATACCTATTTCTCACTGCTTAATCTGATCCACTTTTTATTAACTGGCACTGGTTATTAAACTCTTATATAAAACAGACTTAAATTCAAATGCAGTGTTGTTCTCCATTTGGAATGACTCTTTAATTTCTTTCCAGCTATGAGTATTCCTAGATGCAGCAGTATGAAACTTTGATTTCAGAAGATGACAGAATTATTTTGTTCTATTTTGCAATGAAGCCTCCAAATATTAAAGCTCTCAGAAGCAGATGCTGAAAACAAGTTATATTTCATATTGATTAAATATTTAATATAAACAATGTTGAAATATTTTGTTTCATTTTTGACGCTTTTGTTATTTTACAGAAAATCAAAGTAACAAATTTATGTGTTTCAATCCAGTTGAAACAGGATATTTTCTTCTTTTCTGTTTCTCGTCTAATAGAAAACATTGCATTTAGAGTTCAACTTCTGATGATCTTTATTCTCTTTGGGTTTTTTTTCTCTTTAATTCCTATGTAATAGTACAAAACCAGCGTCTGCTGTCTTTTATCACCCCACGCGGAAGGAAAGCATTACTTCAGTCAGTGGCAAAAGTGTCAGAACAGGGATGTGGAGGGTAAACAGGCATGGCTATTTGAGCACAGGTGGCAAGGGATAATAGAGTTAGGAACTAAGGCTGCAGACTAAATGAACAAGAAGCTCGGTTAGGAAACAAGGCACAGAGAGGGTTTCAGCTCATTTTGCAAACTGTCCAATAGCCTATGCACAAATACTTGGAGATTGTAAGTTTGTGTTTTAGTCAAACTCTTCTTTCTCCTACAGCAGCCAACAACAGGCTGTCTTGGGAATGATTTCCTGATTGCTTTGGAAAAAACTCTTCTATGATTAGACAATAGCTCGTGCCAATGGGCTTATTCAGCTTGAGAAAACTTGTATGCAAGGTTTAGAAAATCTTTGATGAAAATACTAAATTCCAGGAGATAAATGAAAACACAGAGAAAATCAGTGTGAGTTGAAAAAAAGAGAGTTCATACTGATGCATAAGTGGTTATCTTTCCTTGAAATAAAATCAGATATTCTAGACAAGGGGAAGGAACTGAAACCAATGGTTAGGTTTGTCTTAAATCTGGCTAAAGAATTAAATATCTAATTAAGATTCTCAGTCAATACTATCTTAATTGACTAATACATCATTCTGTTAACACTAATGATAAATAAAATGTGCTTGATCGATATTCAAACAATGAATTGTGGTTAATTGACATTGATCTTAATGGTCATTACCTTAAAATATTAGCTGATGTACATCCACAGCTGTAGGGATTACATATTACAATATTAAATTTCAGGATATCATTTGCAAGGAGCATTAGTAATAGTGAACTTTCCTTATATATGAAGAGGAATTGCAACCAGTCATCCCAGAAAAGAAAATTAAATTATCCTCTTACAAATACTATATTATTTTTCTCATTACATTGTTTTCCCTTTTCTGTTGATGTGACTACTCTGAACAACTGAAGACTTCTAAATCATAATTTACCAACTTTGTTGAATTATGCTAACATGCAAACAGAAATAATTGAATTCATTAAGAAAAACAAGTGCAGTAAAATGCAAACAAGTATGGAAAAAAGAAACCTGTAGACTAAGGAATTGAGATCATACACCTAGCTGTTGGATACAGAAGACTCTTAATGTCCTGTGGAATGAATGGACGTTAGAGTCATTCAGACCGGGATTTCCAAAAGAGGCTAGCAGCAATTAATATCTCTGTTTTCTAGCTGCTCGAGAAGAGTCAGCTTCAAGGGGAGCAATATTCAAAGGAACGATCCCTAGCATTTTCTGAAATCCCCATCACTAGTTATTTCTTACTTAGGAAAGGAAGGACAAAAAAATCATTAATTAATCATTTAATTAGTCATTAAATTTTGGCCTTGTTTCATTGCAGATGTCTATCAGAATCACGGCTTGAGAAGTTATCTGACATTTATTTATACTCTATTATTAAGATTACTGTAGAAGGTAAATTCTTAGAGTGCACCATTATTTTAATTAGCTTTTAAATCAAGTTTAACCACTTACCCTCATGTGTTTATGGATTCTTCTGTTTATGTATGTACACATATTGATATGCTTGTACTGATAAACTTGGTGAACAAATCAGGTCACATGTTTCAGGGGATGTCTCAAAAAGCCTCACAAAATGATAGTCCTAACAAAAAAGTCACTGGTACTGAAAATGAAAATTAAGAGCACTGTTCAATTTGCAAATCATGTCTTTCTACTAATAAGAAATCAGTGAATAAAAACCAACCACTATACAAGAATTGCTGCTAGAGTGGCTTGGCAAGGCCAAAATATTTTATTAAATTAACCCCACTTATGAAGAGTAGGATGAATTAATCTTTTGGAATATAACGAGGCAAAACTGCTGAAATAAATAGAAGTCTTGCTGACATAACTGAAAGGAGACATTAGCAGAGCATCACTTGATATACTGAGAACTCAGTAGGCATGAGAGTTCACTGGTTTTAATTCTCCCCTGAAACACTGAGACCTCAATTCATAGTCCACTGAAGTTAATGGAAGTCCACAGAAATCCCACATAGCAGCTCAGCAGTTTCAGCTCCTTCTTATATGGCAAAGAACATACTGTCTTGATTTTTTTAATTTTTCTTTCTATCACCTATTGTCATAGCAACTTCAGCCCAGCAGTAGGTTAATGGGCAGTGAAGTGGGACACCAAAGTTTGATTTGCTGGTTTGCCACAAATTTTAAATGCCACTTCTGGCAAGCCAATTTGGCTCATTTTCATTCAAATTCACAAAGTCATCTATGCATCAAATTTTCAATTGACTGCAGTGAGAAATAAGCTCCTAAACTTCTCTGTAGATCTGTCTTCAGTATAGCTGTTATGCCTGTACTCTGTGCAGCTCAAGTCTGAACTCATACCAAAGTCTTTCTAATATTCACATTGCATTTGTTTTGGCTCTCAATTGTAAACTGCATCAGCTGGCCTTACAACTAAATAAAAACTTGAGCTCTAAAGAAGTTTTAGAGAGGTGTGACATTTGAGTGTTACCTGTGCCGTTAGTAGGAATAGGGGTGAACTATGTGCATCTAAAGTGGGTTCATCTCCATTCCTCCAAATATCCTGTCAGTCTCATACAGATGTTGCATACCTTCTCTCTTCTACTCTCACAGGATTTTATGCCCTGCTTTGCTGTTAAGCCCTATTAATTTGCGTTCATTTTATTTTTTAGGTTTCTTGAGGAAGTAGGGTTGATGATATATTGACCCTATCTCATTGAAATCAGTTTCTAGATAGCCCACTAATGAGCTTGAATTCTACCTGTGTGAAAACTCATATTGTCAGAGATGTCCCCGGCACCTGATACCCAGGAAAAGACAACCTGGGAGCATTACATTGTTTTATTAGTACAATCTTATACTGGTGGTCTAAGGAAGACCATACTGGGAAGGAGAGGCATGTTTCATGGATGCATAGATGCCAACTTTTAGCACAGACCATCAAAAGTGTCTCTTGATATATGAAGCTCTGAACCCACTGTTACTCATCATATATTGAGAAGAGTATAAGGACATGTCAATTGTGTTAGTTGAACTAAACACACAGGTAGGTGAAGATCTGCATCTGTGTTAGAAGAACAGCTGAGCTTTTCATGGATATAAATTATGCAAGAGAAGGATTATCTAAGGTCTATAAGGTGCACACAACTGTCTTGAGGTGCCTGGCTTAGAAACCCAAACCTCAGCTCAAGCAAAGCTACTAAAGGATACCCAAACTTTTAGGAAGAGTTAAGAAGAGTTAGGAAGTAGACATACATAAGCACACATGCATGCACCCACATACACCCTATCTTGTTGGGCATGTGAGGAGAAAAGACTACTAAAATAATGGGAGTTACAAGTACCTAAGACAGATGGTATCTCAGGACAGTTAAAGCAGCAATTAAAAGAAATGTAGCAGAGCATCAGCTCTAGATACACTCTGCAAAGTAATGAATGCTGCTGCAGAGCTGTAGCTAATTAAAAGGGATTCAAAACAGGCTATATCTTGTTTTGTACCTTGCAGTATGCTAAATATGGACACTGTCAGACCACCTGAAGCAGTGAATTACAATGGTAAAGTCTCTCAGGTCAGCTCTTTATAGGGAAATTGCACTAAGAAAACAAAAAATAAGCTAGCATGCACCATATGCATGTAATAAAAGAGATAAAGGTAGCAAAAGCCATTCCAAGACAATTCTTTTCTGTGATTTTATGTTTTGGATGAAAACATTATCAAATGTTGCAAACTGCACAGGTAAACTATAGTGTAAGAAAACATGTTGTTTCAACCATTTGTGGCTGACTTGATCTGACTTAGTCACAGATGAGCCTTGGTGTTAAGATGAAAAGGTTGAAAATACTGAAGAATCCATGACTCTAATTTTGAAGTCTCAAAATTACAAAAGTTTAGAGGGAATTTGTACACTGGAATACTCCCAGCATTGGTCTTTGAGGCATGTATATTAAAGTATTGTGAAATAAGAGTTCATGGAGGAAAGTGACAACCTAAAGTGCTTACGCTCATTCTTGGCAAATCTCGGTGAACTTTTCCATTGAACTGTTCATTGGATACCATAAGTATGATGTTCTTCAGAATAAAATATGGCCTGAAATGCGCCTACCCTTCTACGCTGGCAAATTCACTTTGGCAGAAAACAGTGCTATATAGCTATTAAGACCTGCACCCTGCATCAAGAAGTGCCCTGGCAGGGAGTCTATGTATAAAAAAATGTCATAAATGATCAGACATGGGTGTTACACAGTGACATATCAGCCCCATTATTTTATGCAGAACTGCTGAAATGAAAAAGTGAGTTGTATTCACTGTCATTCATTTCACTCACTGTATGTCTTCAGTGCCCCCAAAACTTGTAAAAAAAAGGTAGAAAAGAAATATCAACAACTCTGTGCTTACCAATTACAGTAAATCTGTACCATATCATAGTATAGAAAGGAACTGTCTTAACAGTTAAATTTCTGTTCATAAATGTTGTCTGACAACACAGAGGACAAGGGGTTTACCTCTGTAAGACATGTTTTACTCAGGAATGTTGAATGAGAAGCCAACACCAGTTGTTATATGACAACTTTGGAGGCCAATCAGATCTCCATCTTGCTGAGGAACTGTTACAGTAAGTATGATAATGTCCCTGTTTACCTATCTGCAGTTTCCAATATTATCATCCTCCACAGTCAGGGTGGTTTTTTATTTCAGTAAGATGATAAAAATTGCTCTTACTGTGTTCAGTCTGCTGTTCAGAGCTGTAAATACTGCTTGGGTTTGGGTTTTTTCCTTATTACTCCCATCACTGTAGAAAAAGCTAGTAAAGTAATAAAGAATACGGATGGCAATACTAAGCATAGAAACTGGTATTCTTTGGCTTGCCTATGAAGCACAGTTGAATCACAGCTGAATTCTGGAGAGAAAAAAAAAAGAAAGAAAGAAAGAAAGAAAGAAAGAAAGAAAGAAAGAAAGAAGTTATTTAAACTTTTCCTGCCTTTCATTGTTATGTTGCATAAGTGGTATGCCAGCAGGGAAAGAGAAACAAGAGAGAAAGTGAATGGCCTGTACAGTGGGAAAAGTGGGACAAGAGTAGAAAGAATAGGATTGTAGGAAGTTTTGTGATATGCAAAGAAACTTTGTTAAAGAAATCTTAAGGTTTCAGAAGTTACTGCTCCAGTTTCAGGAAAAGTGAAAGTGAAGAAATTCTACATTCTTAAATCTATTTAATTTTGCATATTCTTTCCATGGCAGACTCATCACATAATACTGCTCTATTTTTCAGAAACTCTCATTGTTCTTTTTTCAAATATAAATACAAAGAATATGCCATATCCTGCACATTTTTATATATACTCTGGCACTGGGGTCTTTTTATCTGACACATTTCTATCTGAGACACAGATCATTTGGTCTAGTTATTGTTTTCTGGACTCATAAAGCTCTATCTGCTGCAAGGTAGATACAACAAACTGATTTAAACACACTTCTTTGTTTCCAGGAGTAATTTTGTTAACACCATATTAATTCAAATGAAAAGACCTTTGCAATGCCATAAACCTAGCACAATTTGGCTTTTTTATCAAAATGACATTGTAGCTGCTTTTCAGTTTCACAGTTTGAAGAAAACAGAAAGTCTGCTACTGACTTATTTATGATTTGGGATGGGCCTTAACTTCAACATCTAAAGTTTAGTCAGCTCATCCAGGCTGGATATCTAGCTATATCTGTAGGCATAAGGAAAAAAGCCATGGTGTCACCATTGGATATGATGATCTGTCTCGTGGACAGATCTTTTTCTACTGAGTATAAAACAAGCTGATATAACCAGTGTAGTTAAGATACTTAACTAAAGGTAAGACGAGAGAATTTTATGTTTGGCATTTTCCTTATTGCACATCTGACTGTATTTTTCCATCTACTGTTTAGTAGCACTGCTTTCATGCTGCAGTCAAGGCTTGGTCTATCCTACTTAACAATCAGCAACAGCATTCAAACACAACAGAGAGATCCAAGGGGAATGATTTTTCTTAACCTTTGCTTAGTCGAGTGCGTATGCAGAGTTTAATTTCTTTATTTATCAAGAAAAGTTTTAAAAACTGAAATAATCATACTGAACTGGACACAGAATTTCCCTTGCACCTCTCATTTATTTTTCCTGCAGTTAACTTACTGTGTCCTTGTCATACTTTAACCCCAGCCAGCAACTTAGCACCACGCAGCCGCTTACTCACTCCCCCCTACCCAGTGGGATGGGGGTGAAAATCCAGAAAAGAAGCAAAACCCACGTGTTAAGATAAGAACGGTTTAATAGAACAGAAAAGAAGAAACTAATAATGATAATGATAACACTAATAAAGAGACAACAGTAGTAATAAAAGGATTGGAATGTACAAGTGATGCACAGGACAATTGCTCACCACCCGCCGACCGACGCCCAGCCAGTCCGCGAGCGGTGATGCCCCGCCCCCACTCCCCAGTTCCTATACTAGATGTGACGTCCCATGGTATGGAATACCCTGTTGGCTACTTTGGGTCAGGTGCCCTGGCTGTGTCCTGTGCCAACTTCTTGTGCCCTTCCAGCTTTCTCGCTGGCTGGGCATGAGAAGCTGAAAAATCCTTGACTTTAGTCTAAACACTACTGAGCAACAGCTGAAAACATCAGTGTGTTATCAACGTTCTTCGCATACTGAACCCAAAACACAGCACTGTACCAGCTACTAGGAAGACAGTGAACTCTATCCAGCTGAAACTAGGACAGTCCTCCACATGGTGAAATCTACTTTCATTAAGCATCAATCTGCTTTATAATGGAAGAAGAAAAAGTATTCTTATTTTTAAAAGCAGCTTTTTTCCCCATTACTTTCTATGATTAATGGTTTTATGGTTCCTTCTGTTAAGAATCCTGAAGTCCTAATAACTTTGAGCTGGAAACAGGACATGATCCTCACAGACCAAGAACACAATACAGAATTTTTTTCCTGCTTCTGTTTTACTGACTGTGATACAGTATAAAGTATTTAACTTGCTCCTCCTGCAGAAGTTATTCTGTTGGGAATTGGATTACGCCCTCCACTGAAGCAGTGCCTGTACATTGTTTTGCAAATGTGAACTGTTTGTCATCCTGAAAATCAGGCTTAAAGAAAAATACAAACAGGATCAGTCTCTCAAAATTATATCAAAGGAGAAAAAGTACAAACAACAAGAAAAGCCTAAGAGAGTTTAAAACTGCTTAAATTCAAAAGAAATGTCTAATTCACCCATTGCCCTTTCTTATTTCGTATGGAATTAAATGAAGAAAAAATGTTCAGAAGGCACAAAAAACTTATTGACGGTATTATGGGCAATAATCGTTTAATAGTTTTTCCTGCTATCAACAGAACTGGACTTACAAAAAAAAAAAGAAAAAAGAAGAAGAAGAAAAGGTAAGAGAGCTGAAGAAATTAGACTTGAATCTGGATGTATTAAAAACATAATACATGCAGCAGAAAGCTCCATTTCTAAACAATTTGAGTTGTCCTAGAACTTCAGGATTCACTTACAAGCAAAAATTTGCTTTGTTTGATTTGTTGCCTTCTTAGGAGTTGATAACAGCTTTATTTAATCAAATTGACCACCACACCAAATCCAGCCCTTCAAACACTTTTGAACGTCAAGTTCAGCTCCAAATACTGTTGTCTGGCCTTATTGCAGTTAATTTATATTACTCATTATATTTATTATAGGATTAACCCTCAGGATTATTTGCAGTGCACAAACATTGAGGAGCACCTAATCCCTCTCAAAAAAAATTTCAAGGGAGGCTCAGTTTGAAGATGGAGCTATGACAAATAAGCAGACAAAATGATGAGGTCTTTCTTCACTTTAGTAGTGCTCTGTAAAGAAGATACAGAGCTAAGGCTATCTTGATCCTTGTTCCTCCTTTTATTATTACAGATAAACTTGTTGGGTTTGGGTTGTTGTTTTTTTGCGGGGTGGGGGGTGGGGGTATTGGGGTTTTTTTTAGTTAGGAAGCTACAGTGATTTGAAGGTTATGACTTCAATGGAAATGGAAAATAGGAGCCCTGACCTCAAAATGGGCACTTCACACTGAGCACTGCTCCCAAACGCACAAAGCAACTCCTGCTGATTTCAGGAGGAAATCCACAAATCCAGGTGAGGGCAGAATCTAGGATCACAATTTCACCATAATGATAGTTACTGCTAGTGATTCTGACAAAAAAGTATGATGATAATTAGCAAACAACAAAACATTATTCATTACTAAAAACACCTTAGCCATCAGGCAGAACACACACTGTGAAGTCAAGCATCTGACAAAGACATATTTTGCATACACCAACATGAGATAAATAATAATTTGAGAATAAAACAAGATTAATATATTCCTAAATTACAGCCTTGAGGCAATGTAATAATAATAACAAAAAGACCCACAGCACCCATCACACCACACACACCCCCAAAGCGAGGGTCTATGGTAAATCATTTTGTATATGCCACACTTTCTTTTAACCAAATAGGGCAACAGATGTTGGAGCTGACAGTTCTTCCTGATATTGAAACTATTTCTGCTTTAGAACTGGTTTTATAAAAGACAAGTTCTCTAAGCAGAGAAACAGAACAAAACTTTTTTCTTTTCTTTTCTTTTTTTTCTTTTCTTTTCTTTTCTTTTCTTTTTTCTTTTTCTTTTCTTTTCTTTTCTTTTTTCTTTTCCTTTTCTTCTCTTTTCTTTTCTTTTCTTTTCCCAAATGACAAAGTTTCCCCACACTCTGCCTCAAATGTGTACATTCCAGATTGGCCAGACCAGACTAAGCAAGTGATGGTATCCGTTCATTTTCACACAAGTCTGTTACAGAGAGTCTAACTGCAAAGTTTGAAAATGGATAGTCATACAGGATTTGTTCTTTCTAGCTTTTTGTCCTATTCTTTCAGTCTTTTAACCTCAATTGCAAGTGATCACTCTTCATCTTCCTAAAGCGCTTTCAGTATTATCCCTCCTTTCATTTTTCTTTCCGGCTAGTATATTTCCTTCCTAGCAATTTCCCCTTGGTTTCCATTTAAAAAGTTACTGAAAACTTCTACTTACTCTGCTTGGAATTAAATGAAACCTGTAAACTCCACCTCTCTCTCTCTCAAAAAAAAAAAAAAAAAATTATCCTTTGAATAATTCTTGGAATTTTCTTTCTAAAAAGAAATTGTTTAATTTAAATAGCTATTTCTTTATGATCAAATCCACCACTTCAGAATGCTGTTTACAAGAAATATTGCTGATGTAACAGGTTGCATCCCAGACTAAGCTCTTTGCAAAATTCCTCATATATGGATCAGTGATAACTGAGTCTAAGCATGGAGTTGTGTACAAATACAGTAATAGGAAGGATCAATATATGTACAGTCGCACAGTGAAGGTAACTTGATATTGCTCATGGCTGCTGCATGACTGACCATGCAAATAGTATAGCTCTTCTCTTTATTATCATTCTCAAGAGACTTCCTCAATGTTGAAAAAAGGCACATAAGTTTTGCCAGTGGGCTTAGCACAGCTGAATTAATATGAATTGAGTAAATTATCTAGAAGTGACTTCAGCATTGACCAGTCCTTCATGAATTTCTCCCTTTGATTATTTCTTGGAAAAGAACCAGAAAAAACAAACAGGCTGGTGTAGTGTACAAAGTAATTAAAAGGGAATCATTATGCATTGAATAAATGAAACCTGCACTTGAGGCAGAGATACTGCCAGAGAGAGGATGCTTACCTAATGTAAATCCTGTGGGCTTAATTCTGCATATAGTTGCACTTTGGTAATTCTGAAGTAGCCTCACTGAGTTTCTGAGTTTATACTGAATTTCATAAAATGTATGTCAGGAGCAGATTTGGGCATCCTGGTGTCTTAGCACTCAGTTTTGCACTTCTCAGAGATGGTCAGAAAAGATCAGCAGGAGATCTCTCTGCCACTGCTTCATATACACTTAATTCTTTTCTAATGTACAACACCTACTTTCCTCATATTATACTGCCTCAAGTTCACCTAAAAGGTGAAGCATTCCTGTCCATGACTCCTCACAGAACAACTGGAATATTCTTTTAATCACAGAGAGAGCAAAGAAAGGATTTAATGAGAAAATAGGACAGACTGGAGTGATTAGACGCCAGGCTTGGTCAGACAAGTGTACTGACCAGCCCCAGTTTAGACACGACCAGACCCTTTTATATGCCTTTCTGTTTAATTTCCCCTTTGTTCCTCCCCATCCCTTCCCCCTAAATGTTCCTTCAGACGTTTTGCATAGTCCCACAGGCTGCTCTTGAATATCCCAAATCCTCATGTTCCTCTGTTTACCTCTTCATATCAATACAAGGTCCAGGTTGGCTCTTGCCAGTGCTGTGCCTGCAGTTTCCTGGTGGCCCAACAATTAAAAACTGGAGGCTTCTAGTCCTTGGCATTGTCTCTGTTACTCCTGTCTACCATTTGTGTCTCTGTGTGCTCTCGTTTATCATTTCCCCCTTTATTTTTGATCTCCCTTTGCATTGAAAAGGTCCCTGATTGGATGACCTTAACAACGCAGATGCTCTCACTTTCCACGTACCCTTACAAAGTGGGGTGAGCTTGGCCATGCAGCTAGTCCCCATGTATAGCCCATGCAATTGCAAGGGCCAGCTGCCTATTCTAAAGACGTCAAAAAAACAAGATATTGAGAACACCAAAGGTTCCATTCCTTCGTCCCAGCTGTCATGAAAAGGAAGCAGAATATTTATTAAGTTGAAGGAGGGGCAAGTTTCTTTATGACACAAGAAACCTCAAGAATTCTCCAAGGACGGTTTCCTTATGAACCAAGAACTCACTGGTAAAGCATAAGGACAATGCATAGTGCTGAAATAAGACCATTATTCTGACGCATTTGATACATTTCTAATTTTTTATGTTGGTGTTCTTGTTTTTAATATGGGTAGATGCCCCATGGTATGCAGTAATGCATAATTGATAAGCACATGTAAATAGTCATAGCAGAAACAAGTGGACACTTCACTACAGAGTACTTTTTGCCTATATCCTATGAGGTAAAGAAATATTAAATCTCCCTGCATGAATCATTTTCTAAAAATAGCTTCATACTTAAAAGAAGAACAACTGAAGCAGTACAAACTTTAACTTAAGGGCCATATCAAACATAGTTTACGTCAGAGAGTAAAATTATCTTTTTTAAAAAAACATATTATTTGAATATTTTCCTGTGTTACTTGTTATTTCACACACACAGATAAGGGAAGAGCAGAGGGAAAAAAAAAAAAAAAAAAGGAATGAAACAAAAATAACCCCATAGACAAGATCCTTGAATACAAGCAATCTGTTTATTAAATAGCAGAAAACATTCAATTCAGTATGGATTCTAAAAGCTTGCTACTAATATAAATGGAAATGAGATATAAATGTGATTAGGGTTTCCTACTGTTTGTTCTTCAATTTTTATTTCATTATACACTAGCAATTATTTTTAAGAAGTGTTATTAAATTTCTGATAAAAGTTCATGGTTGCCCTAAATCAACCTCCTAATGTATCTTCACTTAAATGTGTGCAAGACTCAGTTTATCAGATGTCTGTGCACATTTCAGGCCTGGATTTACAGTGAATAACATTTTTTTAGTGGAAAGGATGTTTGGATACAGGTAGGACTTCTCAGAAATAGCTACAAGATAGGATAAGTGCAACAACCGCAGGCAGTCTGTTGTTTAATAAATGTTATAAAGATGCATGCTCTGATTAATCTGTCTACTGTAACTTGTTTCTTTTATGATTCCTTGACTTCTACAACTTCCTCAGGCTTGATTAGGCTCAGGCCAGCCCACTGAAGCAGGCAGCAACCATGGTCACAGGTCATCAGTCCAGAGACAGCCCTGGAAGCACAGAAGATGTTGCAAAGTGAAAAGGATCCTGCATTTGGGGGAGAAGGGGTGGAGGACAGCCTGGGCATGCTGTGCCCCTGGAACAGTAGAAGATAAGAATAGGTAGCATTTGTAGAGCAGAGAAAATGTTGATATCAAGATGAGCTGGGCCCATGGGCGATTAGTTTGTCATCAAAAGTGAAAAGAAAACACATGAGCAAGGAGGAAATTACACTATAGGTTGGGCAGAGGTTACTAGCCTCTCTATCGAGTTCTTACTATCTACTCTCATAAATGGAAAGATAGTTGAGTTTTAGGACTGTGGTCTGCAGCAGAATATCTTCTTGTAGCGACTTGAGTGAAAGGAAAAAAGACTTCCATCAGGTTGCTTTCAGCATATGAGATGACATGTGCCTGGATGTATTGTCAATAAAGAGAATAAAGTGGTGAGGGAAGTTGAGCAGAAAATGCTGAAGGTGGAAAGTTCTGTCCAATGGAGCGCTGACTGAGCCAGGTACACGTAGCAATATTTAAGCCTGAAGCAGGGTGTTTGACCTTGTATCCCAAGTGCCATTGGCTGAATATTCTGAGACACCATCTCTGAGGAATAGCTTCTGTAGGCCTCAGAGTGTGAGCATAGTGCAAAGCAAGCTGTAACGATGCCGACACATTTGGCATAGAGGAAACGTTACCAACATCCAGTCTGTTCACAGAGATCTGAGTCTTGCTGCCTGGACAGCACGTCCTGGCAGTAAGGCCAATTTGAAATGTAGTGATATACAGTGAGAATTAGCATGATTCAGAGAAAAACATTCTTCGTGAACTGAAGAGGTCCTGCTGTGGCCTGTAGCAAAGCCATGTAGGAGACCTAAGTACTCTGGGCCTTATATGTCTGGAAGATGGAGGAAACCAGGGAGATCTGGAGATCAGCTAGAGCTTAATCTGCAGGCACTCAAAGAGCCAACATGGGGCAGCGCTCATTAGAGACTCCACACATCCAGTCTCTGGTTCCCTACCAGGTACTCTGACAAAACTATGAACCTGTGAAACAAAGACTATGTGACCATCCAAGGAAAGAATGTGTGAAAGTACCTACACAAGAACTCATTTAGGGTTATACTGAGAACCCCAAACCTGGCATTTCCTAACTGCAGTTCCACCTAAATAGTGTTTATTATGGGCACCCTGTAGTTTCTCTTATCCATGGCAGCAGTTCTTGCCCAAGGATTTTCCTAAGAATAGTCAACAGATCCAAGGGTAGAGGAAAGTGCCCCCAGAGATTTCTTTTTCCAAACGTGCGTGTCTATGAGGTGAAGGAAAACAAAAAATACACTGGGACTTGGAGCAGGGTAGCGAGTCTTTCTTCTAACTCACGTGCTTTAGATAGTTTAGAGTAGCTGAGCTTGTTTGACCTCAGTGAAATATCTGCTGCTTACAGTTTGGAAATATCCTGAACCTTGCCTTGACTTCCAGGGCTGGTACAACTTTTCAGCAGGATATCAGCATTTTCACAGATCACAAGTGACAAAAGTGGTAATCTCTAAAGTTTTTCAACTTGGTTAAATCTGTGCACTCTTTCTTATGACAAAAGAACAGCTCTACTGTGGGTAGCCAGAGTCATACTACAGAGAAAGAGCTACTGCTTGTCATAGGAACAAGTTAAGTGAATCCTTTAAGGTGGAAACTGAGAGAAAAACTTGGTACAGCGGTCTATACCAACTTCCTTATAATGACGAAAAGGAAGTTATAGATGGAGACAAGAAAACAGCTGTAAGCATATGACCAAAAGTTTCATTTATCTAAAACCTAAGCAAACCAATTCACATTTATCTTATAATTTTCATACTGCCAGGTGGACCTGAAGTGCCAGGCTGTCCTGAAGTTATTTTTAGACTAACCAGCACTAGCAGGAATAGCAGCACTGAAAACTTCACAGAGAAATAGGTTTTCACCTGTTTTACAGCCCAGTTTGGCAGGTTTAAATGTGAAAGCAGTTGTTTGTGAGTTAACATTTTGAGGGTATGTCTTTCTGATGCAGCCAGTGTTGAGCAAAACTGATAACCAGGGCATGTACAGTCACAAGAGGTAGCAAATATCAGCCTGGGAAGAGTGCCATGTTACCATTTGTCCACTGCTCCAGCACTGGAGTTGGGCTCTTTCCAACTATTTTTACTGGACTGGGTATGTCACATATGTAAACTGGCCCATCAGTCACATGAAAATTTAATGTAAACCCCATTTTGTAATTTTTCCATAGCTTGTTGCTGTTTGGTGCTTTTCCTCCTATTGCCCAGTCCTGGAGTTGAATAATTTCATGATAATATCAGTTTTCACTTCTTGAAACAGCAATTATTGAACCTCCTGTTTGTTTGAGAAGGTCACACAGAGGCAGATCTTTAGAGAAGATAAACTCATTTTTGTTTAAAAATAAAACCCTAATGGTTTTAGGTTGATTTCATAATTTTCAAGAAGGCATTTTAAAGCATTTAAATGTCTAGCTGGTTTTAACAGTATTGTTCCTAGCCAGGTTGTCATACTAGTTCTGTGTTTCAAAGTCAATTTCCTATGTTAATATGTAAATATTGTTGAGGTCATTGCTGAAATGGCTTATTTTTCACAAATCCTGGAGTCATATTATTATTTATATGGCTAAATCTGTAGCAAAAACTTAAGAGCTGCTATTGACAAAGTTTATAATGAACCTAATGCTATTGAAGGTCATTCTAGTCATTCTGATCATGAAGTTCCGAATTATGCCCTCAGAGGACCCCTAGAGAATATGGATAGTTAAAGAGAAAAGTCACAAAGAATAAATCAAAGAGAAGCAAAAGTAAAAACCTGAAGTTAAGGAAGCATGGAAAGGCTAAGCCTAGAGACAAATGAAAAAGGATGGGGGCAGAAGCAAGTCTACAGTAAAAAAACAAACAAACAAACAAAAAAAAAAACCCCAAACCAAAAAAAACACAACCAGAAAATGAAGATGTGGAAAAGAAAGTAGTATGGCATATGGCTAGGATAGAGCACAAAGTGCAGTATGATTCCTTCAGAAGACTCCATTGTACTGTATTGAAGCTTATGGTGAAACCTTTTAGGGCTTCTCAGTTATGGAAACACCAGTTCTGCATTTACAGGTAAAGCTGAATCCCATTTTGCGCTTCACTCAAGAAATCAGCCACCTTGTTAAAGACAAAGAACTTACCGTACCAACTGCAAACTAACAGCACATAGACTTTGAAAGGAACTGAATTTTCTTCTTCATGATCTCAGAGGTGTAAAAGACAGAAATGAGAGAGAAGTCAACACTCCAATAGTAATTTACTAGATAAAATAAAGGGTGTTTTTTTTAATGTTTTTTTACACAATTAAACTTTCCTTGACGTTACTTAAACTTTTGCCTTGAACTTTCATCTTTGCTCTAAATTCAGCTATAAGTTTGCTCTAAACTTTAAATTCTTTGGATTTGTGACTCTTGCCATTGGGATACTAACATTTGTAGTAGTGATACCAGTGATAGTAGTAAGTAGTAGTAATAGTAATGGTAATAATAATATCTAAATATTTTTACAACTGAGATTCAAAACCAAAACCAATTTTTAACGTCTTTAGTCTTCAAATTTTAGTAAAATACCAAAATTTAACAAAGTAAAGATAGTTATCAGTCATTTAAAGAGTTCATACCACCGTGTTCCCTTTTACCAGAGGCTAGGGCTGATTATCTTTTCCAGTTTGGCATCATGAAGAATAAAACATACAGTTTAATAACACCACCAAACCTAAACACTGAAAAATACCCCCCAAGTCAAGCTCTAAAACTGACTTAAAATGATGGGGCACCTAGATTTATTTTTGCATTTCTCTTATTTTTTATGTTTCTGCTCAAGTGTTGTCACGTTTACACAACATGGAAAAGCTGTGCAGGCTTTTTTCTTTATTACTGAAGAGAGGTGAAATTGTCATCATAGAGTTCTTGTGGATGGGGGGGGGGGTATAGAAAAAAATCAGAATTATTGAGAAAATTGACAATATAGGATGTTGAACTAGTGCACCTGTTGGATAGCTAGAAACATCCAGGGGTTTGTAGCTATAATCTAAAGCTACTTGCCTGTCGGAGGACCAGGAGGGAAGGACTGACACATGGGCTCAGAGTTATCCCAGTGCTCTTACTTAACCCAGGAACCTGGAGCTGGCTGCAGCCTCCACTGCCTGCAGCCTTTGTACCTAGCAAGTGCACTTCAAAGGCTGGAGGCCAAACTGTAGTGACCTCCCTGCTCTGCTTTCAGAGTTGTGGGAGTGAGTGTTGCTCCTGGATTCGAGCATTTCATTTCTTTGGCATTTAGTACTACTGAACCACATTGGCCTGAGCAGAGAAGACCAGGGCAGCGTAGCCTATTTTTGTCAGATAAACGGAGGTCTTTCCTCAAACTGCTCCATGCTCCGGTACGCTGTCACACCGACCTGCTTCCGAATCCTTTCCGACTGATAGCCACTCTTCTGCTGAACAGTCAGAGTTGGAGTTTCTGCCCTTTTTTCTGCCTCTGTTCTCCTGAGCCATCTGTCCGCCCATGCTTGCCCATATGCCACGTCATACAGAGCTGCAATACTCTTGTGCCACAGTACCTGTATCTTCTCTCATTCCAGAACTGCTTCTGTTCTGTTATTTCTATTCTTTAACTAATTTCCAGGAAAGCTGAGACATGTGATTTTTGCCTTTTTTTTTTTTTTTTTAACCTTGTTTAATCCATTCCATGTCAATACACAGAACAAGAATAATATTGGCAAACATATGCGGTACAGCTGAGCCATGCTAGATCTAAATGTAGCTGTTTGTAAGACTCAGAAACAAATGATCTGAGTGGTTCTTGTGATAAGTATGTGTTCCTCTGTATTGTTCTGCCTGGTAGCTGCAAGAAGAAACAGTGCTCCTTATCATAGTGTCTCATACATAATCCCTTGACAGTAACAAGCTGTAAACTTGAAAGGGCAAATTTCCTTCTTTACCGGTAATATGCACTAAGTCTTATGGCTTTTGCTTTTGTATTTAATTTGTTTCTTATAAACTAGTGTTCAGGTATATTTGTATCCTTTAGAGGGAGATTAGTTTGAAAGCTGGGCTCATCAGCAGGACCAGAGAACTAGTTTACATGCCCGGGGCTAGGAAGCCTGGAAGGCAGGTACATGAAATCAGTGATGCATGGGAACTAGAGATCATGGGTATGTCATCCCAAAGCCTAACTGACAAGGAGATTCAAAAGATGAACTTCCAAGTGATAGACAGTCACAGTGATGCACATCACTACATTGATATCTCATAATAAGATAAAGGTAAATCCTAGGAGGTCTTACATGATTGGAAACGCACGCTGAAATTACCAAAGGAAAAAGAGTTCTAATGCCTTCAGTTGCAGACTTAGGAATTGGAGCTAAAACGTCTCTTGTCATTGTAATGGTTGCTTCTTGGGGGGGTGGGGTGGGGGATAATTTAAATAAAAAAAGATTAAGGGGGTATGATATTGTCCAAAACAAATGAAGCAAAAAACCTCAACCTGAACATCTGAATAATATCTGGAGTGCTAGAAAGGTTTCAGTGTAGGACTAGCAAAAGGATTTGGAGTTGGAAATCTTTTTTATAATATCTGCTGTCATTTGACTCAATTAATAGCTAGGATAGAAACTGGAGGCTCAAGGGACCACCGTGAAAATGTGGATAAAATGTCTTATTGATCTGGCAACGCTTCTCATCAAGAAGAGTTTAATGCATCGGTATACCCATAAGAAAAGAATATTGCATTTTTTAAGCCTGCATTGCACCTGATGGGATGACAATTTAAGAAACAGATAGGAGCAATGATTAACATCTCTCTAAGCCACTTTTCACTATGTATCTTCCACATGAAACTGTGTGAATGAAATAGATTTTTATGAACTGTATAAAACCATACAGAACTGTACAACTAATCTAATGACCACATGCTCAATAGCTGGTAATTCCCATCTCAAGCTCTCACTTATATTTCTGGTTTTAATTATTTTTCAAGAATAGAGAGGATGCAGGGGAATCAGTGAAGGTGGCATTTCTACTCATACTCACGCACTTTTGTTTCTAAAAGAGAGACTAGACCAACAGAGACCTGAAAGCCACATCTAAGTCAAGGGAGAATAAAATGCCTCCTTTTTCATTATTTCTTCTGAAGAGAATTTCTTCTGAAGTCATGATGGGGCTGTTAGACTTAATTCTTTCACGCTATAGTATTGCAGCTTTCCCATCAGCACTTCTAGCCTGCTTAATTTTACTTTTACCATTAAATCTTGAGGGGTGCAGGTTTACTTCTCAAATGGTATAAAAGTTTAATATGAAAGATGTTTTTCTAAGACAAAAGTCAAGTAGTGTTCTGTGGCAAACTGATTTCTGTGCAGAGAGAAGGGTGGTGTCCAAGCAGGGAACTGTACACTTGGACCAAACTTACATAATGTCAGGTTTCATACCCTATTTAGATGAACGCTGCTAGACACCCACGAAGCACGCTGACCTGTATCTAGAAGTGCAGAGTATTCTTGCTGAATATGCATTTGCTTGCATTTGCAATTCGGTAGAAAAATCACAGTGACTCCCAAAGGTCAGACACTTTTTTCACTGTATCATATGAGCACACGTTCGAACAATGGGGAGAACCTAAAGGAGCTTCCTGGGCCTTATATTTCCTGCAGAAGAGCAAAGCCTAAATGCAATCCCTGTGCAAATGAAACCTTGAGGTTACTAGTATCTACAGTGAGATAATGCAGTTAAGAAAAACAGATTAAGAGGTAAGGCTCTACCTTCCCAATACACACCAAGAGAAGGGTGTGCTGTGTGAACCTGCTCATAGTGAGGTTTGAAGGTTTCTGCGCAAACAGTTCCTCATCTAGTACTCATTCTTTGAGCTAACAATGCACAGCCTGGTCCATAATGCACATTTCTGGTATGCAGGGCAATGAAAAAGAGTTTTCAGTGAGTTTTTATGGAGCATAAAACTGTTGTTTAAAAACAGTCTTTGAAGACATTTCGAAACAAAAAAAATACATGTCATGCATTTGGAAAACTATCTTAAAGTGCTTCTCTGTTCCAGTTCTTTCTCGTAAACAAAACCACTCATACAACACAGAGTTAGTATTGAAAAGTTTCAGTGTCATTTTCATTTTATATGAGATGCTTCTCATGGGGACATCTTTAAAAAACACTCTATCAATCTCTGTCAGTTTCTCAGAGCAGTCATTAGTGAAATGTCACCTTCGAAGTTCCTCACACTGGGAGTTTAGACAGCATCAGCTTTTGAAAATAAAAACTTAAGGTAACATAATTAGTACACTTAGTTAAATTCACTTAAAGGTAGAATCATTGCAGAAGAGAGACAAATAATTATGCTAAACTGCTGCAACTATGGGGAGAAAAAGTGCTTTGGTTTCTCTGAACAAGTTCAATATTTGACTATTTCACTTACCCAGTGGCCACTTTTAAACTTCTGCTGAATTTTAAGTAAATAGTCCCAGATTCTCTAGTGTCTGAGTTCTCTGTTCTCCCTGTAAGGCATATTTATGTAATTAGCCAAGAGGTTCTGGTGTCAGGCTGTTATGAAAGAGAACAGGCCTCAGAGAGAAAGATTTTCCAGTGAAAACATAATGAGGAGTTTTTGAGTGAGAGGGTGTCTAGGGGAGAACATCACCAAGATAGATTCTGGATTTTCAGCTGAAAGCTGGTAAAAATACCTAGATGGTTCTGAGGCACAGAGCCAGAAGACCAGGATTAAATGGATATTCTAACCAATTAGAGATGCTTAACTGATTTCCACACTCCCTTATAGCCCTTGGATTCTGCAGTCATCCATACAAAATATGGAAATTATTCCCAGTTCACCTAGCATAGAGTCAGGTGGCTAAGGAATGCTTCTGACAGTGAAACCAGGGCGTTGTGAGTTTCTGTAGTTAGAGAAGGGCCTGCAGTGCCCTGAATCAGCTTTTGAACATGCGCCTGAATGTCCTCTATCATACAAAAAGCAGAAATACCACCTCATCATCACTTTTCTCTAAAGAGAAAGAAAACCAACACAAAAGTATTTCGTCATACAGCTGGGGAGCCAAATATAGGATGTTAGGTAGGTGCTAAATACACTTAGTAGCTTGACATCATCAAAGCACTTGGGCACAGCTCTGTTGTATCATTGGAACACTCAGGAGCACAGCTTGAAAGAGAAAGCTTGGGCAAGAACAGCTATATATATTGCAGATGTTGAGAACAAAGGGGATGTGCCTGCCATTAGAAGCTACTGCCAGGATTAACAGTTCTGGGGGACGGGTCTTTCAGGTCACAGCTTTATACTTAAGAACGTAAAGCTCATTCTTGCTACGTGCCTATGTGCTTTTGTGAACCTGACCCGCAATATGCAGTAATGGGAGGTACCAGATGAAGATTAAAAGAAGGTACCTCTGTACTCAAGAGGAAAATCTGTACTGAATTTAATGAAACAAGAGTTTTAGTTTTAAAATTCCAAGTCTCTGATTTTATAGAATTCTTTATTTTCTGTGTAACTGAGCTTTCGGGGGAATTAACTTCTCCAATTTCATAATGTCTTATATTTTCACCGGTCTGGTTTCTTTTTAAATTGAAATTTTGATGAGGCTGATTAAGTCATCAACTTTGTCTGTTAGGTACTAGGAAGAGCTATTGTACAGGAATTAATAATAGATATGATGACACCTAGTGGTGCTGGAAAATACTCAATGACAAAGTGCAATGCAGTTTAAATCCCCCATTTAAAGCAACAGAAAAGGTTGTCTATTTGTGGTTAGTCTTCACTCATTTCAATATACAAAAGTGCAGTGGTTTGAAATTTTCTTTCTGCATTTTCATTTTACTGGGGAGAAAACATTAAAGAAAATATTGTTCTCAGTACAGAAAATAAGATGCTTTTTCTGAGATTCCTGTTTGCCACCAGATCGCACTGACCTCTCAGAAAAAGTTACCACCATATGTAGCTTTATCTCACTGATGAGCTATCAAGGTTTAACTGTCTGTCTTTCCTAGGTAAGTTAGTTCCACTGTGATAAATAAAGATTATAGAATTTCCTCTTTTCTTATAAGTTACATTACAGGAGATAAAAACGCTTGGCAAGTGAATCCAAAGTTATTTTTATTTTTGTAACTCTAATTCCTGTAGTACTATCTTTGAATGTGATCAGACTATTTGCTGCTTACAGTGCCTGCATGAACAGGTATCTAATATTCAACTTCCCCAGTTTGTCAAGGAAGTAATTAATGCATTATCAGAAACAATCTGATATCACTTTTATTAGCCAATGGTATAAAATGTAGAAGCAATTATTAAAAGAATCAACACGTGAACATTTAAGATTTACAGATATCTGTGTATCAGCTTTTAACATATAACACATGTAACTCCAAGCTGCAAGTAGCAGCTGGATCATGCAAGGAAATTTGAATTACCTTAACATTTCTACCTCTGTAGCCTAAGGACTCTGCCAACTTTATATTCTGTTATATATATATTCTGTTTATATTCTTTTTTTCCAAGAATCTCTTGCAAATGAAAATGGCCAAAAAGAGAGCCTCCCTTCCTCACTGTTCTACCTTTTGATGGCAGCACCTTTGTTCTCAGTAGGTATCTTAGGTACCTTGCTTTGCTACTTTCTCTTCCCATATGCCATACACAGTGCTTTAGTCTCAAAGGTGTCTGTCATTTCTCAAAAGTAATAACAACAAAAAAAAGGGGAAATCAAGGTACGCAGACAGAAGGTGGGAGATTACTAATCAAACAATGGAATAAAGAACTAGTTATAAAATAGATAAAGGAGAGATGAGTAATTCTTGTTTATGGAGAATTGCTGGGGTTTATGTGACCAGAAGGTAAACATGCATATAGAAATAAATAACAAACCCCTCTTTACTCACTATATTTTTCAATACAAAGTGGATAATAAATCTAAGTTTGCCTCTGTCCTAAAACCTGTAGAAAACAAATTTTCTAAAAAAAAGTGTGGAGGAAGGTACTACCCGTTTTGAGGTGGATTTTCAAGTGTGACAAGAAATACACCACACTATTCACAGGATGGTGCCACAGGCTCATGCAGCCCAGGGAAAAGGTGATGTTACTCTGCATTGCCATTGTCTTGCCTTTTGCTATTTACAGAGTACAAATCATTTACTGCATTTTTCTCCTGTAGATGAAGATACGTTTAACTGTCTTGAAGTTTCCCCATACATATCCATGATACAAAAGAGAGAAACAAAGTCATAAAAAGATACATGAATGACAAAAATTTGCAGAGACAAAAAGTGACACTGTCAAAAAAAAGCAGAATTTGGCTCCTTTTTCCTCTAAGTTTATATGACAGTTATCTTTCCAGCAAGAAGAAATATAACAATTTTAGACATTGAGAAAAAGACATACAGGAACAATTTTGTTTTTAAAAAGCCACATATTTTTTCCTTAAAACTCCTCCTGTTTATTTGAATTATGGGTGCACTCCAGCAGGGAGACACTTATCAGTGAAGTCTTATGACTAATTACAAATTGAAGTAACTTACTAACCCTTTTTTCCAGGGTAAGGATTTTACCCAGTAGTAAAGACAAAACCAAACTCACTTCCTCCAATCTCTGACTGTGTATTGATCTTGCAGAGATACTATATTTATGGAAGAATGCCTTTCTGTACCATGAAAACTGCAAAGAAGCAAAAGTTATCTCTTTAAAACTCCAACAACAACAGTTAAGAGTCTAAAACACAGCACCATATGGACCGCTATGAAGAAAATTAACACCACCCCAGTCAGACCCAGTACAGTGCTAGTAGTAGGAGTTGCTCCAGGAATATGGCAGAAGGCATCAGGAGCACTGCGGCTGGACTGGCAGCCCATTGCTCCAGGAGCATGCATAATGCAGCATAAGGGAATAGTTCTTTCCAGAAAGCATTTAAAATCATAGAATCACAGAATGGTTTGGGTTGGAAGGGACCTTAAACATCATCTCGTTCCAACCCCCTGCCATGGGCAGGGACACCTTCCACCAGACCAGGTTGCTCCAAGCCCCATCCAACCTGGCCTTGAACACTGCCAGGGATGGGGCATCCACAAACTCTCTGGGCAACCTCACCCACCACCCTCACAATGAAAAATCTAAGCCTTAACAAGAAGTCACAAATCCTAATGCAGTGAATGTGTCTCAGACTTACAAAGGAAAACCAGGTAACCTTCATATTGCCAGGGCACAATATGTTCTTAGGAGCCTGACAACAGGAACCACTTGTTTATACATTAATACCTCACCTAGATTTTCATATGAGATAAGTGTATGCAGCTGCACTAAATTAAACTCTTTACAATGATTAATGTTAAATGAAAATGAACAGATACACTAGAGCAGTGCCTGTATTTTCAGAGTGCAGAGGTGTCACAGTCTGTAAGTGTCAAGAGGTAGCATACTGCAGAGAAGACTTTGGAAAAAGAAAGCACAAATTCCTCAACAGACACAATGGATGCAGCATGCTCTAGTTGCTGTGGCCAGCAAGCTGCGGAAAAGGAGGTTCGATTTTTTATGTGTGTCTATCCATAGATATTGATATAAATATGGATATGGGTGTAGATATAGTTAGACAGGTATTGGCATTGATTATTTAATAACAAAAGAAGCAAACCACCTTTTCAGCCCTATCACCCAATAACCTCCAAAAAAAAAGAGACAGAAGACCTCTCACTTCTAATTCTTTTAATGAACTACAGAGAGTACTGACAGGCTGGCCTTTTTCCACTGGCACAGAGGACAGTCTGAACGGGTAGATGCTTTTCATATTTAACTTCCATGACTCATCATGTGGAAGGACAGGATGCAAAAGCATGCCACAGTATAAAAATTAAACCCAAAACTTTAGATTTAAAAGAAGAAATGCAGTAGACTGACTGGAATTTAGCTATCAAAGCTGCAAGTTAACAAGGTAAAGACCATGTGTTTAATTACAAATATTTGGATCTCTCCATTGAATTAAGTTAGTCATATGCTTACTTTGCTCAATCAAACCTGACATGGTATAATAAACTTGGAGCAGTAGGTTATCTTAAAATTAAGTCCTTTGTCACTTAACATACAATACCTGAAGTATTTCCTGTATTACTAACATGTATGTTATTAACAGATCAGTGAATGACATTGCAAACGGGATACTCAGGTAAATGGCTTCATTACTATAACTAATTTCCAAAAGCATCAGTTAGGTAAGTTTTAATTACAGATGGTTTCAAAGTTTTAAGTTGCAGCTTAATAAGTAATACTGGTAAGACCCATTGATGATGTCACAAGCAATAGGAAAGATAAAATAATTTTATACTTACTGAGAGTAGATTTCATTTCAAAAGATTAAACTAAAGACAGCCATACTAGTTTTAAATCTATTAATAATCATAATCTATGAATTAAATTGCCTTTTGCACTGTTAACTCCATATTCCAAGCATATTTATTTCACTGAAGGAAATACAGGCAGGCTTTTCAAAGACATTCATTTAGGAATACAGAATGTTCAGCTGGAAACTCATTTGTTTACACTTTTGGGTGCCAGCTTTTTCCCATTAATGAGCTGAAATCTTTTCAGATTATTTTTATTGGAAATTTCATTAGTGTTTGTAAACAAATCATGTTTACAAGTGAGAAGGATGTGCGAAAGTAAGTCTGTGCCCATTCTGCATTTTCCATTCCTCCGTCTCCATTCCTATCTATTTGTAGCTCTGCCCATTCTCTTGTGCTTAGGCTAATCCCTTGTACGAACGTGTACTCCACTCACAGAATAGCTCCCAGCGGGTGGTTTGACACCTTGATTCATATTTCAGAGGTTTGCATGTCTCATTTCTACAAAACAATATTACATTATGATGGAAGTCTTTGAATGGGCCCCAGCCAAACAGAAATCCCAAAGATACAAGGATCAGCTTAGAAACTACCATTTGTCACTCATCTGCATCTCAAAAGAACCATGTGCTTCAAAAAACCAGTATTTCTTCAATAAGCTAGATTGAAATTGAAAGAAGAAAATGAAGAAGATTCCTCATAGGATATCACTAGAGTAAAATCAAAGTCAGGATCTTGGAAATAAATATCTCAGGAAACAATTGGGTTTTTGTAGCAGAAGCAGTAAATTCAGCAAAGTACATGTGAAGTAATTCTAAGAACTGTTCCTCATCCATTGATAGGGATAACGGCACTCTTCCTCCTGTCACTGTCAGTAAGGGTACATTATGGAAATTTAGACTTGCATAGAAGATAGATTTGTGGTAATTATCTTCTCTGGTGATATTTGGAAACAATGATTTTTTATGTTTAATTGACATTTGCTGGAAAGATAGCAAAACCAGGACACATATTTCACAGCCCCTCGTATCTTTTAACAGATCAATCAGTTTGTTCTGTTTCATTTTTTTATTACAGCAGTGAGCCATATGAGGAATAGCACTTCTCTGAAATGACCTGGGGACGCTTTTTTTTTTTCTTTTTTTTTTTTTTTCCCCCCCTAAAGCATACACACTGTTTGAATATGAGTTAGTCTATTCAAATATATCTTACATAAAATTGAAATGGGATGTGGACCAAGGTTTTGCCTCAAAAGCACTTATGGGTTTCACTCTTAGGGTATATAAAATCAGTGTTTTATATGTGTCACACTAGAAAATTCGATTGCCGCCTTTAAGGAGATGTTAGTAATTGGGACACAAGCAATTCTGCCTCCAAGTTTCTCAACCCATTTTTTGCATTTTCAGAGCAGACTGCACAGAGGTGAGACAATCAGCAGCAAGTGAACACAACTCCTTAATTTTCATCAACAAGACAACAAAAGCTATGCTTAAATGACACCTACCTAAACTACCTAGGCTGTTGCTGCTACATGATATGACTTCCTTCCCCACAAATAAAGGATGCCAGCATAGTACACCACCACAAACATTTGTGCTACACAAAACTATTTGGTCTTCTTTTGCATACATCACCCCATTCATAGATTCTTTTTACCTATAGTCCTCAGGCCTAAAGCACTGGCAGCTTGTTTTGAGCCGTCTATAAGGATCCGAGAAAAACAAGCCTATGTTTAAATTTAATAGGCATACATTCAAATTTCCACTGGGAAGTGTTTCCATGTCCACAGATTAAATGAAAGATTGATAATGACTGGTCTGCTCAGGTTAAAAACACCAACAGATAAAATTACTAGTGTAAAACATAAACAGGGTTGCAAAAAGGGATATAAAATGCTGTTCATATTACAAATGACAGATTCAAGGGTCTGATGCTTGATATTTACATGTACTTTTTGTATAGCACCAACTAGACTGCCTCATAATTAGAGACAACTCCCACGAGGTAGAAAGTAATTGCTCATTTGTAGATGAGGTACTTCTGGATCAAGAAGTGATTAAAATATTTATATTGCACAGCTTGTTCAATTCACTCATATTATCAGATTAATTTACTTTAATTCACCATGCATCAACATTTACATGGTTTTCCTCCAAAAATGGTACTTGAAATAGAATAACTTTTTATTACCTATTCTGCAGCTTAATAATGTCAGTGTGAGGTAGATAGATGGCTACTGCCTCATTAGCATTTTTTATTTACTTTATAAGCATTGTGTTATGTACTGGACATGAAAAATTTATAGGTACTTATGAAGGAATAAATTTCAATCTGGAATCTCCAGAGAATGTGGTTTAAATTAATAAAGATTTCCTAGGAACAAGTATATATACTTTTGTCAGTCCTGAGAAAAAAAGGTAAGTTGTTTTTTTTCCTTCATCAAATCTGAAGGTTTCATAAAACCTGATACTTTACTCTGACCTTTATAAACTAAAATCTCTACACTGCTGCGATTTGTGTTGATTTCTCTCCCAAAGGACTTCAGATGGTAAATTAACTGGGGTAGAAATCTAAAAACCTACTGGGTGCCTGAAAGTCATCTCAACCTGTACCCTTATATATGTATATAAGTAATGTATTTGTGAGTATCAGGGCTAGTACATTGTTTTTGATACAAAGTCCCCAGATTCCCAGGGTGGGACTTTCATATGTGTCGTTAAAGTGTCTAATGACAACTGCAGTGGACACATCTCTTCTGCAGGTTGAACGGATGTGCCTGAAGACTAGCTGCCTGGAGTTCAGAGCAGGCTTTACAGCCTGCCCAGAAGATGGGTAATGGCTCAGATTTTAACTAACTGGTTGAAGATAACTACAACAAGGTAGGCCCTATAAATGTACTATCTAACAGGGGCAGTACTGAGAAACCCTACCAGCTCTGCGGACTTTGCATCATTAACTACCTTTCACGTATTATGTTCCACGTGGACATATATGGAAAGGCAGTGAAAAAGGCATTTTGGGCAAACAGAAGGCACTTTGTATTGTGATGTAGCCTATCCTTGTTCCTGTGGGAGAAAGCACTGTCAATACATAAATCACAGAACAGCAGAGTATTTAGGATGTGGTTATAAGACAGACTGGCATACTGAGGTTTAGACTTCCTGCAGACACAATAAGCTGATTGAAAAAAAAAAAAAAAAAAAAAAAAAAAAAAAAAAAAAAAAAGCTTTGGCTTTAAGACTGACAAGATAATATCCAAAAAACACTATTGACCATCAGATTATATTGAGACTAAATGCTTCCAGTTAGACCTTATTTTTGTTAATCTCCAAGGAACTACTATGAAACTGTTACAGGAAGTTAAAAATATACTTAATTAAGATAAAAAAACAGGTACTGCTAGAATCAAAACAGTTGCTTTCAATCAAAAATCTAGCCTTTTACCTTATTTACCATGTTTATCTTCAATTTGACCTATAGGAATGGTATGGCTGACAAAAGATACAACTCCAGAACAAATCAAAATGTATTTTTTATGTTTTATTGTATCTATTTTGCATACCGATTTCTCAGGGATTTCCTGACACATTTTTGGTTGAGTTACATTAAAACCTCATTTATAATTCTTTTTAGCTACATAACCACTAATTTTTCTATCAAATTCACATCAGATGTTTACAATGATTATATTATTACTGGAAATTCTCATATGACTACTAGCACCTCTAAAAAGGAACTCAGATGGGCTAAGCTAATGAAAATGGCATGTCTCTTCTATAATTTTTTGATCAACAAACAATAACTTTTCAGGGTATGATTATACTTAAAATTCAATACAGTTATGTCAGTATAAATTTTCGAGGCAAATTTTTTGTGTTATACACTTCTGCATGATAAAGAAAGCCTCAAGAAGGTGATCATGCTAGTAAATCATTATTATTTCAACTTCTGCTTTCAGAAATCTGTTTGCTTGTTTAGCAGTTTCACAAGCATGTTGCCAAAAGATCTGACTCATAAGTCAAAGATTGCAACCTGCACAAAACCTGTGAATATGTCGGTTTATGATTTGCATATAAAATGCTCCATGTACTGACTAACCCACTTTCAACCAAACCAAGACTGAGAAAGAAAGCAAATGTACTGGGGATTAATTAAAATGTGGGTGAAAGAGAAGCACATCATTTTTTTTCCTGTAGACAATAGAAAATATGATACATAGGAATTTGGAACTCTTGGTTTTACAGACACCTTGCCCACACTTCAGAAAAACAAACCTCAAAGCAAGAATAGTTCTGTAAAATGGTTTTTAAGTAATTTAAATAAATGTTAAATGAAATCTCTGAGTTACAGTATTTATTTGCCTTCTATTTCAGTGCAGATGGACAATGACCAGTGGACAGTTTAGGGCAGGGGATCCACAGTGAGCCTTGTTGCCCTCAGGAAAGGAAGAAAAGATGGAGAAAAGCTGTCAGAACTCTGTACGTTCAGTTCTGTCAGACACAGGCTGCCTACAGTATCTGCCAGCATAAAAGAAAATAAAACAGACACTTGTCCAGTATCAGACTCAATGATAACTCCTAAGAGACTTTGCTGTGGTTAGTTAAACAATAGAGAAAAAAAGAGAATTAGGTTACAGGAATGTACTTGCCAAAACAAAACCTACAATGTCTCTCTGATCAGCAAAGGCCCTTTACGGTCACCGTTAGTGTTTTCACCTCTAGGCTTAGTTCTTAGACTTCTGGCATAAAAATTATGAAAAAAAGCACATAAACAAATGTGATAAGACCTCAGTGAGGAGCAGTATCTCTCTGGAAAGAATTGTAAGGGATTTTGAAACTACAAAACAGAAGAGATATTAAATAAAGACATTATTTTAGTATAAAGAAAAATAAAGGTTTTTTATTGTCATGTTTTACAACAATTAAGGCTGAAGTCAGTTCTCTTAAGGTTTAGCCATACTAGTGTTCTTTCCTTGGGATTTTTGCTCTTAGTTACCTACTAAGTGTTGTCACCTACTACTTCTGATCCTTAAGAAAAATAACAGCAGAAACATGTCCAAGCCAGAGCAGCCACAAGGTGATTTCCTGTTTTTCATGTTTCAGAACGAAAAATAAACAATCAAAAAGATCTCTTCATAAATGTCTTTAGCAGATTGTGTAAAACTCTTCACAGGAGAGACATTTCTTCCAGCAAAGCTAAAAAAGGAAATCTTTCAAGGTTTGATTCTCAATCCTTGTGCATCTTACTGGACAAAATCACACACAAACATGGCTTTCACATTTATTTCTAGCATTTGTATTGTTCTGGTCAGTAAAGAGGATTTTCATAGAGTGGTGGAGTCACAGATAATTCAGGGTGGAAGGGAGTTCAAGAGGTCTTCAGTCCAACCTCCTGCTCACAGCAGGGCCAGCTCTGAGGTCAAACCTGGTTGCTCAGGGCTTTGTCCCGTTGGCTATTGAAGACCTCCAAGGGTGACAACTGCACAACATCTCTGGGCGGCTTGTCCCACTTCTGGGCTGTCCTCAAGATGAACAAATTCTCCTTGTATATCCAGCCTGACTGTCCCTTGCCTCAGTTTATGCCCATTGTCTCTCTTCCTCCCACCACACACAGCTGTGAAAGGCCAAGCTCCATCTCCTTGATAACCTCCCTACAGGTGTTTGGGAGGCTGCTGTTAGGTGTGCCCAAAGCCATGTCTGCTCCAGGTTGGAAGATCCCCCATCTCTCAGACTTTCCCTGCAGGGCAAGTGCTCCCACTACCTCCATTGTGAAGCCCCTCTGCTGAACACACTCCAACTTGTTGACGTCTTTCTTGTATCAGGGGTCTAAAACTGGACAAAGTATTGTGGATGTGGCCTAATGAGTGCTAAGCAGAGGAGGACAAACACACCCTGTAGCTGCTGGCCATGCTCCTGTTCATATAGACCAGGGAGCTGTTGGCCACCTTTGCTTGCTCAGGCTCAGCTTGCTGCTCACCAGGCCCCATAGCCTTTCCCAAATGGATGCTCCCATGGAGCTGCTCCCAGCCTGTCCCTCTGTAAGCTGTTGCCATTTGAGGAGCTCTTCTGTCTCACGAGCAGCACTTGGCACTTGTGCTTGCTCAGTTTCACAAGGTTCTTACCTGCCGAGTCCTCTAGCTTGTCCAGGTCTCTCTGGATGGGACCCTACCACCAAGCATATCAACTGGTCTCCCCCGAGTTTGGTTTCATCTACACGCTTGATGAGCGTGTTCTCCATTACCTCCTCCAACCCATTAATAAAGATGTCAACCAAGACAAGTCCTGGTACAATGCCTTGTAATTCTCCACTTGCTACTGACCTCCAGATAGAGCACAACCCATGGACCATGACCTTCTGGGTATGACTATCCAACCACCTTTTTACCATCTAGATGTCTAGCCATCTAGATCATAATGTCCCAACCTGAATAAAAGAATACTGTGGGAGACAGTGTCAAAAGCCTTGCTAAAGTTGAGGTAGATGGCATTCCTCACTCACCTTTCACCCCCAAATAGTTACTTTATCATAAGAGGCAATAAGTTCAGTCAGGCATGATTTATTCTCAGTAAAACCTTCCTGAGCTTTCCCAGTCACTTTCTTCTCCTGCATGTGGCCATAAACTTTTTCCAAGAGGACTCAGTCCCTGACTTTCGCAGGAACCAAAATAGGGCTTACCTGTCTGTAGTTCCTTGGATCATCCATTTGGCATTTTTTGAAGATGAGTGCAACATTTGCTTTTCTCCAGTGGCTGGGTACCCCTCCTGGTCTCAACCATCTTTATGACATCAGGCACGTCTCTTAGTACCCTCAATGCAGCTTTAATATATGTGGATCAAAATCCTTCCAGTGAGCCCTGACTTGATCCTTATCCATTGCTGGTCATTCTGCTCCATGATCCCTGTCTCTAATGACAGATGCCCAGGACACCTTGCTAGCAAAAGCTCAGTCAAAGCAGCCACTAACAGCCTCGTTTGTGGCCTCTGTCAGTAAAACAACTGCCCTCTGTAAACAGGTTTTCATTTTCCTTGTTCAACCTTTTCCTTCTCAGTAGAAGCTCTTCTTGTTGCCTTTGACATCCCTTACAAATGTCAGCTCTGAATGATTTTGATTACTTTTGCCACAACTGCAGAGACATCTGTTGTTATGATGAGATACAGAATCAGCTTAAGCCCTCAGAGTCCACATAACCTTCATGTTATAGTCAGGGTTTCATTAGTTATAAGCACAGAATTTCTTGTCTCAGTTTCATGGGAGGTTTACATATTTGCATGTTATTCTTGCTTGGCATAAGTACTAAATAGACTGCCCCTCCATTTTTGTGCTTAGCAACCTCTGCTTATGCAGACACCTTTGTAAATGTATAAACTCTGTGCATTTATGCAATTATTAATGGATAAGAATTACTTCATGAAAAGGCTTTGTCCCACATTTTCACCTGTGGCTGCATGTTTAGTATATCCCATTTCCATGAAAATAGAATTCTTCTAATAGAGACATTCCCATCCCCTTTCAGCAATGTGACAGAGACAAGGAATTCTGAATTTTAGTGCAGATTTCTAATTTCAATGATAAATTACTTATTTCTCTCACTTGCTTTAGCAACACCCTTTTTACTGAACTAAACTGCCTGTTTGGTGGCTTCTTTGTCCACCCATGGAAAGTGAAGACTGAAAGCTTGGAAAGAAAACAATTCCTACAGAGACAGGTTGTTGGTTCCAGAAGGAAAAATTATTTTTAAAACTGGGAAGACAAGAATTGTTGGTTTCTGTTGGAGGTACTGGTTCTGGGACTTTCTTCAGTGCCATATTTAATGACAAATGTTTCAAACTTAATTTGGACTTCAGAAAGAAAAGCCATGCGTGCACATACAAACATACACAAGAGGAATAAAAACCTTAGAGTAAGTTAAAAATGATAAAGTTTCCCACTAGTAATGAGACACTTCTGGAAACAGCTCTTCAGATTTCTCTAGGGACTTCTAGTTGCCAAAGACAGACATAATATTTTCTCATTATTAGCTCTTCAGTAGAGAGGAAAGAAAGTATCGTGTTCTTTGCAGTCACATAGAAAAAGTGGTATTTTGAACAAGTAATTTAAAGCAGTAAAATGAAGGGAAGATGGCTGCAGAACTTACAGTGATGCACAATTATCAGAGTGGAAGAGATGGGCTGTGAACTCTTCTGTCAGGTTTCTTAAGAAAAACCAAAAAAAAAAAAAAAAACCCAAAAAACCTTCATGTGAAATCTGATTTAAGAAGGAAAGGAGGAAAGAATAATAAGAAAAACAGAGTGCTTGAGCATATGCATTCCTGCACTACACCTGGTAATGCTTAATCTGCATAGTTTCACATTCATCAAAACAAGACAAGCAGGTGCAAATTGTGGAGGCATCATTTGGGCATCTTGTTGATTCAGTCAAATCATCAGTTTTCCAAGCAGTAAACAAATCATTTTTTGTTAAACACTATCTTTGGCAAAGCAGTATTTTTTACATTCATGCTTCCGAATGTGGACAAGAGATGTCATCCCAGCTGTTCTTTCCCATATGCAACAGCTTTCAAAAATAAGGGCTTTTAGGGGCTACAAATGCAGGAGGTCATTTTTCATCCCATTTTCTTAAACCACATTGCTGTCGTCTTCAGTTATTATTAGATGGGACTATTGAAAGCCCCCAGACAAGTTAGAACAATAACTCCACAGGGGTTTAATGAAACCAGTACTATTAGCTCATTATCTTCATAACTTTTAACCATCTCTACGGTTAAGAGAATTTATGGTTGAATCTATGGTTATGGCAAGAAGTCCCTTGAATCCCATTGTTAAGCAGTGACTCACTCTTACACATAGAAGAAAGTAAGGTGACTAAATGCTGAGTTCTGCAAAATCATATTTTACTGTCTTGCAGACATTTACTGTCTTGCATCCTTTACTTTGATTTCTCTACCTGTAAAAGGAAGATAACAATACATAGCTGCTGTATGTATCTCACTGGTATGCAGAGACTTTTAATTTCATTTAGATTAATTTATCATTGACACTGGTGATGAAACTACCATGGCATTAGTAACTGGACTATTTATAGAAATGGTGTTCCATAGGGTTTGAGCAGGCCTTACAAAGCAATCTGGCCAGTCCTCTGTTCTAGTTTATACAAACTAGCTCTGTCTGATGGTCATCTAGTCTATCTTTTGAAACATCCCAAGGTAATCTCAATTAGCTATCCTTGCAAGCAGATTTTTTTTCCCCAGTTTCTCAAATTAATCATTCCTGCAGCAAATCGAGTTAATTATTTCTGATGATAAGAAAAATACTTTGTAACACAATGACAGTTTACTGTGTGAAGATTAATATTGTGCTTCCTCTCACCTTTCCTTTTTCTACCCCTCCTGTTCTGTCGTCCTAGGAAGACTACCTTGTAAACATCTCTATTAAAATGTTGACATGGTACTTTTAAGACAGACAACTACTGAAAAAAAATTATTCTTTCTCTTTTCTTAAATATGGCACTGGTTATATACCAGATTGTGTTTGCCATCTCTGCAACTCTATCATTCTGGCTCAAATACCATATGTGAACAGATAAAACTCCCAGATCAGTTATTTGTCCCTCCTAGCGGGATTTGTCTCTCCATTTTAAGTTTGGTATTTGCTTGGGACAGAAGGCCAGGTTGATTTAAAAAATGTAGTCCTTACCCTCAGTGAATTTCATCACATTACTTTGAGACCATATCCCCATTTATAAAATTCACTTTTAATTCAAAGTTATCCTTCCCAAGCACTTGAATCTTCCCCTACTATATAAGAAAATTCTTTATTCAATTACCATAGCCTTTAATACAAATTCTGTATAGTTCCAGGCCCAGGAGACATCTCTGATGGCACACACAGTAAATCTTCTCAGTCTTAGGGAAGGTTTTCACTGAATCACAGGGAATTTTTTTGCTGGATAGCAGTGACCTGTTAAAGCCAAGGAAACACTGGACGAACTTCTGATGGATAGTCCTAACAGGCCCTATATATGCAATATTCACTGCTCTACAGCAGACTTGTGAGAGATGAGAATCCTGTGATTTCAGAGAACAAAGCTGGAAAAACAACTGAAGGCTAGTCTTTCAGACTAAGTCATCACCAGTTACCATACCAGCTGCATGCAATCCATTGATAAGACCATTTCTGAAATACAACAAGCATCCAAAGAGATTAGGTAAGGAAGAAGAAAGAAAAGAAAGCTCAGTCTCTCACTGATGTGAGAAAGAGAGAACTCCAACAGTTGGAAGCGTGTGCCAGATGAAGTATGTTCCTTTGATAGAAACTATGTTCTTTGGCCTGATAGATGGCTACAGAATAAAAATCAGACTGTGCAGATCAGGGAAAGAAAATATAACAGCTATTTGTGGTAGACATCTAGCAATACTCTATCAGGAAACACAAGAAAAACATAAGACAGAATGCAATATATGATGGCCAGTATGGTTTAATCCAATAAAATAACAAATAGCACTGAATTTCTGGAGCTGTGCTTCTAACATCTAAGGTCAACAGAAAAGTTGTGGTTGAGAACATTAAAAAAAAAAAAAAAAAAAAAAAGAGTACGTTGTACACCAGTTTGAAAAGCCAATAATTTCAATTTTAAGTGAAAGAAATAGACACGATCCAATACATGAGCTTTTGTACCTGTAAGTTCTTTTACACATGAGTAACTTTACACATCTTTATTTTTCTTTTAAAATAATGGAATCACCCATGGTGAGTGGTAAATATTTACAGGTTTAACCTTTTTTGTGATGTGAAACACTGGAAAACTCTTTTGTCTTGTAAAACAATAAAATCTAACTAATCATAAGCAAATATTTTTTTTATAATAACCTTCATTTCACTGCATTTGATAGGGGAAAAAAAAAAGGGGGGGGGGGGGAAGGAATGTGTGTTCAAGAACACCCAGACAGATGACCTTTAAGAATATATTCTAGAATTAAGCATTGTCTGCTTTTCTTACAATTCCTTTAGTTTCTCACCTGATCAATCAGAGGTATGTTTGGAAGGCCTCTGACAAACATAACACTTAATCTGTTTATGTCTCATGCCAAGTATCCTCAGTGAAACTGTAATTAGAAAACTAATTTAGGAGACCAAGGTCCAAGTCCACAAAGATATTTAGGCACGTAAATTCTTATTTAAATGCCTAATTCCCCTTGAGAAGCACTCAGACATGAGTGCCATGACAATGAGTCTTGCCTCTTTTATTTTCAATGGATATATGATATGGTCTCTGAAGTGCAATGGCATCCGATGTAAATATTTCTAGGAAAAGTCTAGCCATCTCAGCACAGCATAGCTAAAGCCAATTAGTTCACAGAAACCCCTTTCTCCAACATGGCTTTACATTTCCCAAGGTAGTTTTGTCCCTGCTAGGTAAGATTTTTCTGTGCCACATACCATACATTAGAGAAAATCCTGATACTGAAAGCTAAGAAGAGAACAGAAAGCAGAATAAGTACAGATTGCATACTTCAAATATGCTGAATAGCTCAATGAAAGTGATTATGTGTTGTTTGACAGCAATAAGAAAATACTGTCACATTTTGAAAGACTTCACTTTTTTTCATGAATTACAATAGCATAAATAGTTATTTGAGAAACACGGCTGTATATAACTTGTGATTCAGAGGAAAAGTGAAAAATTAAATGTTGGATGAATGAAGGAACTGATACCTTTTCCAAAAGAGTAGCGCTGCATTTTTTTTCTCTTACTAATATTGAACATTGAAAAGGAAATTTACTTTGTTTTTTCAGCTTTTTTTTTTTTTTTAATTAAGAGCAATATCTATAATGCTTCTGAAAAACAATTCTGCCAAACATCAAAATTCACTATTATTTGGAACCTTTGTAGTTGTAGACTAGTTTTCTGCACAGTCTTTAAGGACTTCCATGACTTTCATATCCTTTGAGCCATCTCTCACACATCTCTGCCTACATTACTTTCTCATTCAAATTGCTTTGCTGAGCTGGTTATAAAAATGGATTTTTGGAAGGTCCATGTATGCAGCTGGACTTATTTTGATTTCCTTTCCTGCATGCCCTATGCACAGAAATACTGAGAAAATGATACCGAGAAGTTGGTTAAGTTAACACAGATACATGGTCCATGTTAGTCTCCTATTATTTTAGGGGGTGTTAGGGATACTAGTAGAAATATACAAATGCAGGAAAACTCAGAAAAGAAATAAAAGTAGAAATAAAAGAAATAAAGAAGGCAGCACAATGATAAAAACCTCTTCTAACAAACAGTCATTCAGCAGGAAGAAGACAGTACAGCTTTAGCTTTCAATCCTTGACCTGTCTTACTCTGAGCTGGGAAGAGATGAAGAGTCTCCAATGTGGAGTTTCTAGGCAGTTTCAGAAGAATTATCTCACCATCTCTCACAGTGGTACACCTTTCTCGCTCCTGTGAATTTCCTTCACTGGAAGTGGTGGAGAAGGATGATAGACTGAGCTAGTGTGCATCACTTCTAGCCTTGGTAGTTCCTGGAGTGCTTCTGTGCCTTTTTCTGCTGTGGCATATCAGTTCCTCACCATTGATTAGGCAATGTAGGCAGGATGCTGAAATGGAGTGTGAATATATAATGCATTATAATAAATGGGAAGAAAAAGCCAATGAAATCTTGAATGTATGCTTCAATGCTTCATGTAATGAAGAAACTGACTATTACCCTCTAAAAGGCAGTTAAATAGTTCAGCTAGATGTGTAGACAGTTTTCACCTTAAGAAAGATCTAGGGCAATTGGTTATTAGCATACACCAAGAGGACAGAAGAAATAGAAACAGGTAAAAAACTTGATCTGAAGTTCTCTAACATTACTAGCTGATAATATGAAATCATAACACTTATGTCATCATGCACTCAAAAATTTAATCCCAGTTGTTATAAATTCTACTAATATCCTGTGAAATGGCAACTTGTCAACCTCTTACAAATTTGAAACTGCAAGTCATTATGCTGATCCAAGGAAATACAGCAGAAAGAGTAAAATTTACCACAGGAAAGAGACTTTACCTTAAGTATTCATTCAGTACTGTCTTTTAGCCAATGTTTATTTGTAAATATGTGAATCAACCTTCTAATATGCAACTATAAAATTATACCACCCACGTAAATTGTCTAGTTACAACAAGATGGGACCGTGTGTCATTACGCATAAAAGGAGTTCTATTGTATCTTAAACAGTAGGAATGATTTCACTGTGGGACACTTTAGTTTTCAAAAATATACATTAAAGAATAATCATTAAGAAGCTTGGATATTCATTGATAAGAAGAATAGCAGATATCTTTACTAGAAAGTCACTAAAAGAAGAAAAGGTGGTGTTACACTAGGCTGAGTATATACATTAGGACATCATGAAAGGGTTCGTAAGAGAAAACAACCTTGAACTGAGTGATATCTTTTTCATTCATTTTAAGTTAAATAAAAACATAAACAAAAGTACAATGCTAGCGTGTGAAGACAGCTAGAGGGAATATCTCATGACATTCTATTACGCAGAGAACTGAGGATTTAGAAGAACTGGGATGGGAAGATCAGGAAGGGAGTAGAAAAGAAGAATGCAAATGACAATCAAATACAGTGGTGCACTGGTATCAGAACATATAGAGAGAATTAGAAATTAGAAAGAGTAAGTGATTAGTTGATTGTAAAACAATGATAAACCATTGTATTATATGCTTCCTGAAATGTGTTTCTAGCATGGTATTTGCAGTAAAGATACATTAGAATGAATGTTGCTGTAAAAGGCCCTAATGAAATTTCTTCTGGAATTTGCAGACCTGTTCTGTCATGTCCAGGAAAGATGAATTCCAAACGGAAGAGGTTCTGGCAAAAGCATGCAAGCGAAACTATGGAGTAGAGCACATGTCTTTCAAGAAAAGCTTGTAAAATAAATGTGGATGAAGGATATGATTCCTTCCTATTATTACACCATGCTGACTAACACTTGTCGATAATAATTTATTTAAGCCATAGTAAATAGATATATAATGGCCATTACAACATAGACTAATTAGCATAAGTTTGAACCAGGAGACTAAGCAGGGGAAGGTGGGGGCAGATACAGCAATCGCTTTCCAACGCATCTAAAATGATTGCCTTTTTCCTCAGAACCAGAAGTGACAAGCAGAGCTGGCTTCCTTGTCACGTTTTCTCCAACTGTCCAAATACTATGATGGTCTAAGTGTATCTCATCCACAATGAAGACTACCTCTTCCTGGGCATGTTTTCTTGCACAGAATAAGAGGGGTAAGGTGTGGGTGTTTTAGGAACACTGAGGGAAAAAGAAGTAGACAAGAACATCTGACCTTAAAAGTGCTGGAATTCAGTTCATTAAATTGGTTTAATGTTGCTCTAAAGCCATGTTACTTTGAAAACAGCTTTATTCCTTATAAAAACGAAGACTGAAGACTTTTGTGCCAAATACATGATTGCAAATACAAGTACAGGTTTTCATTTTGTGGCAAAACCCATGGGTGGCTACAAGAAAGACATTCTCCAATATTAAAGAAATTTAAACAAGTACATGAATTAATTGATCAATCATTTGAAAACACACAGCAAATGTTGAAATATCTTATTCTCCTTTAAAATACACATAATTGCTTTCAGCTGAGCAAAATTAGCATTACAAATACTGTTTTGAACAGGTTGCTAAACTGAGGTAAATCAGTTTAACTTCACTGATATCAGTGAAGCTTTGCCATTTTACCCACTGCTACTCTGCCCCATTTTGAAAAATGAACTGATGTAGGCAAAACCTATCATTTTCTCTACAGAAATAAACAAATGTTGTGAAGATCAAACATTTCTTATTTGAAAAACAGGTCTGCACTTTCAGGAACAAAGATTTTTGTTTAAGGTAGCAGTGTAAGGTCTGTCAAATTCAGTACAGTACGTCTTATTAATGGCCTCTAAGCCAACCCTCAGATAGCCATAAGCCTACAGCATTATCCAAGATGTATTTGAAGAAAAAAATTGCTTGACACTAGAGAAAAGGTTAGCACTACGCTGCAGGGATTCTTATTCTTAGTTTCATTAAGGAATTAAATTAGAGTGAAACTTTTACCCTTTCCTCCTCTCCCCATCACAAAAAGGAATGTTAACCTCAAACGGACCTGCTGCTCATCTTCAGTATTTTGCAACCTTTTCTTCACAGCAAGGGCAAAGGCTTCCGCATTGATATTCTGAAGGGAATCTGCATGACATTGTTAGGAATGGGCAAATGATCTGAAAGTCCCTACACAGCCAATATAATTCTGATTAAAGCTTGGCATTTGTTTTCTTGCTCTTTGGAGGAGACAGCATGCTGCCTGGAATTAGAAATATGAAAGGCAAAGGAACTTCCTACTGTGCAGAGAGAGTATTTTTTCCTCCTCTTTTTCAAAACACAGCTAAGTTTGCAAACCTTTTTTTTGTTGTTTTGAGCGCAGATCATTAAAATGAGGTCATCCTTGTTTTCCCTTTCAGAATGAGATGTGCTGTGTGTCACACATTTTCCTCCAAAATTACTGAGAAACACCTTGCTCTACTAGCTTCCTAACTAGTATTTCATCTCTAGCATTTTAAACTGGAAAATCATGATTTCATCTTCAAGCAAAGCGATGTATATAGCTTTTGAGAGAATCTTAAACATATTATAATAAATGTAAATTAAATATCGATAGTAAAACCTTAGAATTTTGAAGGATAGTTCTTGTTTGAATGTGTACATACTCATTTACTTGCATCAAATGTATTTGTAGCCCCACTTCAAACTCTGACTTAAAAATTCATTGATTAATTTCAACTTAAAAACACTTATCAAGAACCCTGGATGCAGACTTCCACCAAATTAGAAAGTCCCTAAATGGTGCAAAAGAAAATCTTTGAGTGAAATGCTAATTCCCTTGAAGTCAGTGGCAGAATTGTCATTAGTCTTCAGGATTTCATTCTTTGTTTCCATTATGTCTTATATCCATTATTCAGAATCTATTGCAGTTGAGCTTTAACTTGTAACATGATTCAGTGAGAGCATTTACAGTACAATCTCACAGAAGGCATTGACAAAAATCATACAGTAAACCTTACACAACTAGTGTAAATATTTTCGTTGTTGTTTCTAAAAGTGCAGAACTGTTTTTCAGATAATAAATATTTGGTCACTACAACATTTGGGGTTTTATTTTTTTAAGAAATTATAGATTTTGGCTGCATCAGTTCATTTTCAAAAATGAGGCAGAGTCTCGGTGGGTAGAATTGCAAAGTTTTGTTGATATCAATGAAGTTAAACCGCAGCAGAAAAATGAGCACAGCAGGAGCCAGCCTCCAGAAAACTCATTACATGAGATTCAGATGATGCTAGACAATCTAGGTTTTCTCTTGAACAGACCCAGCCAAGTGGTTTAGGATGTGGGCCAGTGGATTCTCCTGTTCCTCCTCCATAAAGGGGTTAATTGCTCCCCTTATTTAGCTTGCAAGAATCTTATGGCATGCACAAAATTTAAAAAAAAAAATCTCAAACTGTCTAGAGAAACAAGAAATAATTGAGGGAGGTCATTGAGTGTTCCAACAAAATGGTTTGTTGGATTTAATAATCATGAACTACCTGTTTTAGGAAATAAATCCTTCTTTACCACTAGCATTTGTTGTCAGATCCAGCAGCAGTTTAAATTCCTAAACTGCTACGTTTACGTCACCAGAATATGGCTTAAATAGTGTTTTCATTGAATTCTTCACTGACTTTAATTCATACTGTGAGAAATAAGGAGGTACATTGCATATAACATATGGTTAAGTATTTCATAGAGAGGCAATATGAACAAACTATAAATATGTATGTATGTAGATACACATACATAAATAAAACAGCCTGACAAGTTTAACACAGATCCAACTGTTCTGAACAAATGCAGTCATTCAGTTTCTCTTCTTTTTTGTTTACAAACAAGTTTTGTTATGTAGGAATTATGTCTGGGGAAATTCGCACAAATACTTTTCAACTGAACAAAGTTTAGATTTGTAGTTTTTATATTATTATCATTGGAGTTATGCCTTTATAGTAGATAAAAATACTTACTTTTACCTTAAGTTAGAATGTTAAGAACAGATTTTTTTTCTGCTCAGATAAGATTCCACATAAAGAAGGTTGTGCTAGCTTATCTATCTATATCTAGGAATATCAATATCAAACTCTACAAAAGAGCTAAGAGTCCAGAAATAATAAGCGACATACTTCTTTCTGAGTTTTGTGCAATACACAAACTATTTCAGAGACTGCTGTAATAATAGTTTAGATCAAGGTAACGTGAGATCAGAACATCTCTTCTAAATAAGCAAGAGTTGCATGCTTATCTGACATTTCCTGTATTTGCAGATTTTATGAGGCAGGGTATTATGGTGATCTAGTGCAAAATCTTACTTAATACAAACCTTAACCATCTTTATTTTGGTAGCTACATATTGAGTGTAGTGGAAATTTTTATGAGAAGTTAAGAAAAGTTCCACCCTTAGGAATGAAAAGGTTTCGTGTCTGTCTGATTTTTCATCCTTCATTGACAATTTATATTTTTCAATAAGCTGAATTCCTGTTTGTTGAATTATCTGTGACACCCATTAATCTCATCTGTGGGCTATTGAAATCAGATTTTTTTTTTTTCCCAGTTTACTTTTGGCAAGTGTATATCTGACCACTAGAACAAAGTACTTAATGACTGAATCCTATGGAGAGTACTCAGACATGTCTCTGGTATACACCTGGACATATGCCAGGCTTTTTAATGAATGTGATGCTTACTCTGAACAAACATAATAGAAGGATTACCTTTTCCAGTACACTACTCTGCCTCACTGTTTCATTTTTCTTGAGAAGCCACAGCTAAAAAGGCAAAGAAGCTTATTGGAATAGACACTGACACTGAGAAGAAGGTTCTGCTTATATGGCTTTTACTAGCCTTTGGCATGATAGCTACAAAGTTCATTAATCCATTGATCCATGCCTCAGTTTCCCCATATGGGATATGGTAAGACCTACACAAAATGGTCATACTGTTATGTCAGAGGAAAGGATGATGATGAAATCTGTAACTAAGCATTTCATATATGTTCCAGTTCTGACACTCTTCTTCTGATAAATTTCTTATTTTCATTTCTTAATTATCTTAGGAATTTCTTTAAAGTTTCACAGAAATAAGTACTATCACTCAGCTGCTATATTTTGCTATGTGATGACAAAGTTGATCTGCTATTATAATATAAACACTATTTAAAGCTTTTGTCTTTACAGGCAGAACTAAATTCTTTTTTCTGTCATTTAAACCAGAATTAAAAAAAAAAAAAAATACTGTAATCACTTGGGATTATTTTACATCACTGAAGTTTAAGCAAAACTCCCCACTAATTTCATTGAGATTTCCTTTGTACATCAATGACACTGTTGCCTGGCAGCATTAGCAAGCATATAGTAATAATGACATTATGTTTGCCAACTGAAGACTTCAGAATGCCTTGTTGTCACCATGTATCCAAGTGATTTATAAAATATTCTTGGGTGATAAACCAAACCATTGCTAAATGCTTGGGAGACTGACAGGCTGAAAGATATTTTCTATACCAATTGTGCTTAATAGAGACTGCCACCTGAAAAAGTATAGTGGAAGGAGGGTGAGTAAATGAAGAAAGCAATAGGGCTTTTTTCTGTGTATCTTCGTTTATATGAAATCTTCCCATTTCACCAGAAATACATGACAAATCATTTCTGGAATAAACTTGGGGGATTTTTTGTACAAACAGGAAGAATTCTGATACCTACTTTAATAATCAATTTAACCGTAAAAAAGAACAACAGATAAAACCTTTACCCCTTATAGGATTATCAAGAGTAAATTTTTCCTGCTTCTTTTCTTCTTGGAAGAAAATCCTAGAAAACAAGCCGGTAAGAGGTTCCTATAATCAAAGATACATGTATCCACATACTTAAATGTATTAGCAGGTCCCATGCATTTTCTTCCTTCACTGCTATGGATTTGATCTAAAATACACACAGGTTTCTCCTTAACAGTCTTGTCTGATTTCCCATTTTTCCTCTGTGTGTTATATGTCATCTAATGTAGTGATGCTAGTTATACAGTCATGACTTCTTCGTACATTTTAAAACAAGGTATTTCCAACTCAGCATAAAGAAGAGAACAATCAAAAAACCCATAAGTTTTCTTGGCTTCACCAGTAACAATGTATTCCTCAAAGCAGGTATATAAGCTGCAAACTGAGTTCAAGCTCCTGTAAATGATAGACAGTTTTCAAAGCATATAGTTAAACTTCAGATAATACTTAGTCTTTACCACATCATCCTCTGCAATGGTACATCTTCTGTTCAGACATGATGCCTTCATGAAAGCATCATGAATGAAACTGCAGATTACTCAAAACCAAAACCAAATGTAACAAAACTCATCAATATTTTTTTTTTCTCGATCATAGGAATCTGAATTTTATTTTACTTTAGTCCCAAAGGAAAGGAAAAAATAAGGGGAAAAAAACCCAAAACACCAAGAAAGATCACAAGTCATCTTAATTCTTAGGAAATAACTGTATAAGTAGGTAACTTTCACAATGGTGAAAATGGTATTGCAATGCTTCAGCTAAACCAGTAGTATAACTGTGGCTGACACCCAGGAAAACCTGGCTCTCTTTCTACAAAATGCATAATAGGTCTTGAAATTATTTTAAATAAGTATAGGTACATTGACTGAGACAATTTTTGTTTATACCATTTATGAAAAAAAAAAAAAGCTTATAACAGAAAAAAACAATAACCTAAATTGTAGACAGGATAGATGCAATACATGTGCACAATGCCATAACAACAACAATAACCCACTGTTATAAATCCTTTGTTTGATGAACATTTCTCCTAAGAATTAAAATTTTGTTTTCTTTTTTAACAAACAGAATCATTCTGCCAAGGAAATGGGATCTCAGTCGAGGGTGGTTGGATGTGGCTAGAAAAATAAAAGTAGGGCCCCCAATAGAGTTGGTGCCAATGTCTCTTCTAAACTACAGCTGATAAGAAGTAAAATTAGTGATGAAATTCCAGGTGTAACAGTTGATGTACATTACTGTAATAGAACTGATCCTAGAAACTGATGTCCCAGCATGAGACCAGTACAGCTCTTTGAGCAAATACTGCTCTGATGGTCAGGGAACTGAACTTGGACTTCAGCATCTGCAAAACGACAACCCTATGATGCAACACGATCAAACAGTAGTTTCAAATAATTTTTATCCTGGTTCATTAGAGAAGCGAAGGTGATATGTGTTCCTTTTACATAACACCTTTAATTTTCTTCATGGTATTTGACATGAACCACATTAGTATCACACTAATTACATTACAGTTCACATTCTCTTCCTCTAACTCAATTTCTCAGGATTAACCCACCTCCGAAGAAGAGTCATTTTCCCTTTTTCCTTCCTCTTATCTCACTGAAACCTTTATTAAATGAGCTTCCTGAAGGATAAAAGACTGTTCTTTGTAATAGTTTCATTTATCTTTCCCTGAAGAAAAATAAATTCAAGAGTAATTTTTTACAAGGAAGAACTTATACTCCAAACCTAAAAACAATTTAACATTGTCATCAAGGAAAACAAACAAACAAACAATCAAAAAAAAAAAAAAACCAAACCCAAAACAAGAAAACAAAAACAAAACCCCAACAACCAAATATTTGCCTAGTCATTTTTTTCATGCAGTGACAAAACTTATTCTGTTTTGTCAAATAATACATGTAATGTTTATCAGTGCAACTTCTAAGCCCCAGTATCACACTTTCACTCCTTTCAGGAAAATGTACATTCCACTTGAACTAAAAGAAATTACTTCCACACTGTTCCGGAGAGCATATATTCAAGTGGAGCAGAATGTACGTGCAGCCACAGTCCATGAGACACTGAGATCTGCAGAGTCCTCTTCTGACTAGAGAGTCTTCAAGCAGACGCTTAAATGTTTTCTTCTGTTGGAGCCTGCAGAACCACATTTCTGATTCTGAGCACTACAAGCCTCAGTTAACTTTTCCTTTTCCTTTAGAGATGTTGGCAAGGCATTTGGTAGCTCAAACCCACTTTTTATAGCAGGAGTAGGATAGGTGAAATATATACAAATCACTAGAAGACTAAATTAAATGAAGACTGTCAGGTAATAATCTCTACAAACTGTTCGCAAGGGAAAAAAGAAAAGAAAGAGTAAGAAAAAAAAAGAGAAAAGAGAAAAGAAAAAAGAAATAAGAAAGAAAAAATGAGAAAAGAGAGAAAAAGGAATAAAGTAAAAAGAAAAAAAGAAAAAAAGTTTGTGCTAACTCAGTCGATTGGAAGGAGCATGTATTTTGACCCTGATGTCAGAACTCCACTTCTTATTAGCAGTGAAGTGTTTTGATTGTGAAATAAGCCTGGCAAATGTCAAAGTGCAATTATGTCAAATGATATTTGAAATGATCCAAGCAACGTCTTTCCCCTCTTATAACAACTTATAAAATAACATACTATGGCATGATACAGTGAATAGATTATAAAAGACACTCCAGTCACTGAGAGCTTGAAAACAAATTTTACTGAGCTTTGTTGTATTTTAGTTTTATTTAAAAGAGCAATAGGACAAAGATGTACCTTGCCAGATGTTCGTTGTCAAAGCAGCTGAGGTCTGTTTTGGCTGATCCATGCAGTTCTTGCAAGACAACCTAGGAGATGCCATCTCTTGCAGGGCAGCAGATGAAATCAGGTGTTGAGCACAGAGGGAGCACAATTTACTTTAAACATTTTTATCAGTCTCAGCAAAAACTTTGTTTCATAAAGGGCAAAAAAAACCCCTCTTTCTTTGCAAACAAAGATGTTAATAACTTTACATGATAAATGCTTGCCTTCCTCAAGACATTAAGCCATTTTTCTGTGCAGGCTTTGCAGAAACTGTAAACTGAATTATAGAACAATTTTCAATGTCTTTTATATAGTAACTATAAAGGAACACTCAAAGAGTGCACAGAGCTGCAAGGAAGGAGCTAACATGGCCACTGTGTAATTGACAAACAATATAGGTGATCTGGATGGAGAGGGGAGATAGGATGAACCCTTATATCTATTTATTCCCCCCTACCACAGTGGTAGGGTGGATGATTGTGTCTGGTTTTTTGATTCTTTCCTCCTGAGGTAAGAAGATGTCTGTCAAAGACAATCACTGCAAAAGAAGTCAGAAAACTAATCAGAACTGAGTAGTAGGACTCCAAAAATATTACCAAAAGCAGTACAAAGTAAAAAAATATTTTCACTCTACCTCTAATCTCCTCTCCTGGGAAGGCACATCAACAGACACAGAAAGTAAACTACCTAAAAAGAAAAAAAAAGCAGGAAGGCAGCATATAATTTTAGATCCTTCCTGATTTTAAAACAGATGTAATTGCTTTCATTTCAGCGTAGGTCTAAATTTATGGTATCCCCTGTTAGATTCCAGAAAATATTATTTTTGAAGATGTTTATAAGTTGTACTTTTTGCAATATGCCAAATATAAAATGCTGTGTTCAAGCCTGTAAGTATTTATGCATTAGAGTAATTTTATGTGCATGAATAACCTTGTTGACTGAACAGAGTAGATTGGGATTTCAGTGAAACTCCTCATACTAGGAAAGCTATTCACTTGTCCAAATATTTAGGGATTCAGCTTTTCAGCTACCTGAAATATACATTAAAACAAGTAAATATCTACAGCAAGAAAAGAAATACATTCCCTGGAAAAAACGCAAACAAACATACTTTATGTGAGAGAGACGATTAAGCTGAGAAAGAAAAAGAAAAAATCCCAGTGGTTTCCTTCATACTATTTTTAACACTGTCTAAGCATTCCATATTTTGAGGTTTTAAACATGTTCTCTTTTTTTCCTGTAGAATTGGCAATAAATACCAATATTTAACGTTTATGATATGAAGTGATCATCAAACACAATCTGGATCTCACAGGTCCCTGAAGCTTTTGTTTTATGCTATATAAATAGTTAAAGTTAAATTCTGCTGAAAGTAGCTGACATTATACACCATCCTGTTCTAGATTTATTCCAGATTCTCATCATTTGGTAAACTTACAGTATATGCTGAGGCATTTCCTCTGAAACAGTGTTAAGAAAGACAAACACCCACCCACAGAGAGATTAATGATAAACTGCATGTATATAGTATTTCTGAAGAGGATAGGATGAATTTAAATAAGAAAGTATTCTGAGATCCAAATGCTGAAGAGAATCATACTCTACAGAGGTTGGTCAAGAAAGAGAGGGTAGAGGCAGGGGTTTTTCCCTCCAGATGGGCTTTATATGCTGGTGATACTGCAACGACATTGCAGCCCACTAAAACTGTCTGAATGCCTGCCTTTGAAAGTCTCAGTCTCATGGACCCATGCAACTTACTGCTTCAAACATCAAGTCAAATATGGATACGTCTGGATTCAGCAAAAAGAAATGTCCTGTCAGGAAAATGCCTGACAGTAGTAGAAATTGCACTATCATGAATATGACAAGCAGATTTTGCCTTTTTTTTCCCCCATTATCCAGGGCAAGGTAGAAGGCAGAAAGCAAACACATTCAGGGTGTTTCTGTAAAAGAGGGGAAAATGGTTAGTAAGGCAAAAAAGTGCAAAGTATGGCAGATGCAATGGACAAGAGAAAGAATAAAAACAGGAGAGAAAGAGAAAGGACCTTATGTTCTTCCTGAGAGTGACAATGACACAGAGATGCTACAGAAGGCACACGGGCATCACAGAGCACTGTGGAGGTATTTGTTGTTCTGCCAGATTAGAAATAGAAATCACTCACCGGTCTCAGTCTGAGGGACGCTTACATAAGACTTCAGTCTAAACGTTGTCTCCTGTAAGATTTAAGAGCGAAGGGAGAAAGTGAGTAATACAGAACTGTGTTGGTTTGCATCAGTTTTCTTCCATTCCCATATTTTTTATTAGTTTTATTAATATTCCTTAATAAAAAAAATAACTAAAATACAAAACTTGAAATACACTAACTGTTCACCGCACAATGGGCTGTGATGGTGTCACATCTGCCGGCCCCAAAATCTTCTCTATGAGGTGAGAATGCCTTCAGCCAGCTGGCAGAGCTTAGATCAGCTCCTGGCCTTCATTCTCCTGTCCCAGAACCAAGGCAGAAATCCTTTCAGAAGAGGGAGCTTCTGCTGTTAAGAGTGTAATTAGCAAACGGAACCTCTGTGTTTAAAGCCATCTACTGAAATAATTCCTCAAACCCTTGCCATTTGCTTAGAAGGAAAACAGACGTAGTAAAATAAAATTGTGATGAGCTTCCTCCTATCTCTCCCCCAGGTGATGTAAAAGCTGTCCTCCCCTAGCTGTGTCTTTTGAATGTTTTTGGAATAATGATTAGCTAATTAGATATATTTTCATTTTTCCTGTTACATTTGAACACATTTAAGGTATTTCTGTGAATGATGTGTTCACATGCATTGACAGGGGAGCAGCTGGATCACATCTGCCCCTGACAGTTCAGCGGCTGCAAATATTCCAATCCTTGGATTTATTTCACTTATTAGATCTGATTCTGCATGCATGTTTGAGGTCTAACATACTGCTGTGCTGTCAGATCTTAATTTTCTTGTTTGTTTGCAAATGTGAAAATAAACTCTATTCTTTGGCCATATTTCAGCTTTTATTGCCATTCAGAATAGCCTTATTTTTGTCCTTTATAAAAGTCCTTCATTCATTTCTATCATCCTTGTGGATATTTTATGTAATCAAATGCCATAGTTATACAATAATTTTCTAGTACAGTCAGACTGTGTTTTTGGATGAAACCAAGTTACAGCAGTTTGGGGGAAGCAATCTCTGTCTCTCTTTGTATAGAAGAGCTGGGGTCACCACTTCTTTTGAAGTACTGCTCTGGGACCCCAGAAGGGAATGCTGTTATTCACAGCACTGGTGGTGAAACAGGAGGGGTCTCCACCAGCCGCGGAAGGATTACTTATAACGCCATCATTACAATCCCTTTCCACAACACGCTACGTAATAAACTGCCCTTTTCTTTGTTGCTTTGGGGTTGAAATCAGGAAACATTTTTAATTCACGTTGTAGCTAAGTGAGCTGGCTTCCACCTCAGAAGCTCACTAAAGACAGAGCAAAGAAAATACTGTCAGGTATTTCAACCCCTTATCTCAGTGAAAGTTTTCTTTGTCCTTCAGGTAACTCTCTAACCTTGAAGCTGGAGCAGTTCTGAGATTTATTTAGAAGTTCAGAGCAGTCATGTAATCAAGGCGCCTTGTTACCATCTCTGAAATGGAGCACTTGAGATCTGGGCTCCTGAGGGCAGCTACGGAGATATTAGCTCATAGTGTTCAGGGGGGGTCTATTTTTCCCTGCCTTAACTTGTACGCTGCAATTTTCTGTTCTTGGTTTCTCAAGCTAATTCTTGTTGGTGCGCAATTCAACTGCGAAGACACATGTTGTGCCTCAAACAGTTCTGCAACTCTGTTTAAATTGCAGTTAGGACACGCTTCTCCTAATTAAAGCTTTTAACCACTTAAATCAAATGGCGGTTTAGGGATTTTAATTTTCCATATTCCATTAATTCATCAAAATGCGGTTTATAAATATGCTTATGAACATGTGCAAAACATTTTTTTAGAGGCTGTGCCTTTTCAGACTTTGGCACTGCGGCCCAATTTATTTGTGCACTTTGAAATAGAGGACAGCCCATGTTTAAGACTTCATTTAAAAAACTGTTCCGTAGGATTAAGCCTTTTAAAGTTTTATTGGTGCCTATGTTTTATATTAATTGTGTGCTATGCCCCCAGGTATTTTCAGAAAGGGCATTTTAGAAAGGTAAATTCAGCTGATGGATGAATTTCTCTGCAGAGGTTTATTAACATTTTTGTCAATTTATCCCATTAAATACAGCAACATCCCTAGGTGGTGATGAACTGCAATAGCAGCACAGGCTTCACACGATGATGGCAAACTGATTCCAATAATTTTCTCAGTAGTATCCTCACAGTACAAGTGAAACGCTGATCTTGAGAAGTGTGGCTAGGTAAGTAAAAACTACGTAGATAATAAACCAAATACGTATTTATGAATATTCATTTAAAGCTCAAACTTCAGCAAGGGTCTAGGACACGGAATTCAGAGGAAATAACAGTATTAACAGCAATATTTCCCCAGTAAAGCAAACACGCTAGAACTTTGTGTAAGTGTATGTATAAGCTAACAAATGAGGCATGATTATCAGCAACGTGACACTGAAATCTCACTTCCTCTGAAAGAAGGATTAAGTCATACAACCTACCCACACTCTAATGCCCACAAATGCCAGTGAAATGGCTCCTATTCATTTCAGCATGCAGTGCACCAGGCGCAATAACCTATCAGAAAAAGCTGGAAATTCAAATTTTGGTTACTAAATATTTACAGCAATGTGCTTATATGTGTTACATTTCTTCACAGGGATTATTCAGCAAACAGCTTCAAATACTCAAATTGAGAAACTGCAATTTATCTATTTTAAGGAATATCTCAAAAAATGGCAAAAATCACTGAATAAATTATTCATTGCAAACTATTCCATCCTGTGACAGTGATTCCCTATCTTTCACAACACAAGGTATTTAGTTTTACTGCGTTAGTGTTTTTCTTTCCTATAACAAAAAAAAAATAAGTACTTGTAAGGGTTTAGGAAACATTATGAATACTACATTAAAGAATGTATATTAAACTTGTATAAAAACTTTTTGAAACTTAAGTTAAGTATAATAAAATAAGGATAATGGAAAAAAATTAAGTAAAGGTTTTAAAGTACTCTGTAAAAGCAAGCTGATTGTGATATTAAATGTTATCCCAAAAGAAATGGTAGAAATTTCAATGATCAGGTCATTCATAGGCAAAGAATGGGAAATATATCTGAAGATACACTGTAGGGGAAAAAAATTTGTCTGTGACATGGAACGGAGAAGTAAATTGAACACAGCTTCAGTCCATATTACTACGTCTAATTTGTGAGTTATTTCTACTTACCTACCTCTATACAGTAAAAAATCATTTGAATTTCGGTACTTAATAACATAACAGGACTATAACTGCTATATATCTCCTAACAGGCCTATATCTGCTTTGCCTGTTGTAATGCTTTCTAACAAACTGTGAGCTAAGTTAGTCTTTCAGAAACTGTTTTGTGTTTGATTGTTTGTTTTAAAAAAGGTGGATAAAGCAGATACAGGGATGGCTAGTGGTGAATGCTATAAAGTGCAGAAATGAGAAAGGCTGCTGAATACTGAAGCATCTTCAGTATGCACTTCTCCCTTTGAATATATGAATCCACTCAGAAATACGAATGTAGCAAAGAATGGAATCCTGCTCAGAAATATTAATGTAGCTAAGAGTGTGATTTTTCCTTGCTTTGGTGTCTTTTAATGCTGCTACAGAACAGAGAAAAAGACAGCTTAGTTTTCTAATTGTCAATTGGTTTTACCAGCAGTGGGAAAAATCCACTTTCAGTTTCTAAACATAACAAGATTTGGTCAAATTTTTTTTTTTTCTTTTCTTGAGAGTAATGAGTCATCAAGTATGCACCTTTTTTTTCCTTCAGAACAGAATAATTTCATCCCAGGGTGAATCTTAGCCATAGATACCCAGTACACTGAGTTCTCAAATAAACCAGTGCTCATTTGTATGTATCTTTATTTTCCCTGGTTACAAAATAAATATTAGTTACTGAAAAGTAATTGCTAGGGTTTTTCGTTATCACTTCAGAACTATCACCCACAGAGAATAACCAAATCCATGTGGCTAGCATTTAAAAGAACGTTTCTCTTTCAGTGTCTCTTCAAGGATTAAATTCCATAGTTTCATGAACTTTCATCAAAATACCTTCTTATTTTCTGTCTTAACGCCAATCCTAGCACTATCTCACATAAAATCCCACTGAACAAGTTATCGAGGGCTCAAAGGCATGATAAATTTAGATCATTTTTAAATATTTGAAGTTAAAAAAAAATAATTCATCCTTAGCTTTAGATAAAGTATCATTTTTGTGCTTCCCACTTAGGGCTTCTTTTTACAGCTTAGACACCCAGCAAATACTAATTCCCTTTGATACAATTAAAGTAATAAAGTTATGTTGCACTGCATTAGGTATTACTTTCTATTTCCATATAAGGCCCTGGATTTCTGTCTCAGTTCAAATACTTAGGTCTCTTCATTCATATAGTACAATAAACACTCCCATTCTGGAAATCAGAGTACAATAAACAGTCCCATTTTGGACATCAGTTGAACATTGACTGAAAGCTCACATATATAGAACAATAATAAATTCTAAATATTTATTTATTATTTTAATTTAAGACTAGATCCAGAGACCAAGACAATCAGTGTAAATGGGCTCTGGATAAATTCCTATAAGTTTCTGACCTGGAAAACCCTTAATTAGCTAGTTGGACAGTAAATACAAGTCTTGTATTTTTTAGCAATGAGGATGCTAACTATTCATGAGATAAATAAGATTTTACATTCAATACTGTTATTAAAAGAGCACTATTTAATAAGCTGATATTATTTTTTTACTGTGAGAAAGACTAATGCCAGTATTACAATCAATACATTACCTCTGCATGAGGAAAACCTTGCTCCCATAGAAAGCTAAGAGATTTTTTAATATGGTCAATTAAGATGACATATTTTAACACAATGTATTTTAATTTTAATGATTTTTTTTATTATATTTGGCATTCTTTTCCTTATTTCCACATACTCATTTAAAGATGATATACTTCAAATATTTTACTTGTATGAGTTTTACAGATAAACTGCTCATAAAGTTCTCTGGGTAATCATGAAAAAGAACGTAGTTCTTACAGCTGGTATTAGAGAAGAAATGGTTCATAAAAGTTTCTTTATTGCACTATTTCCCACCATTGAATGTTTTGTACAAATGCAGTCAGGTTTCTCTGATACAGCTAGCTCCTGCTTATTTTGGAACAAGAAGTGCCTCTTCACAGATGTGGTTCAAACACTGAAAATAAAATGATTGATTTTGCAGTGTGGAATGTAAGGACAGCAAGTCCTAAAACCAAGACAGATCAGATGTTCAGGGAAACATCTAAACTCAGAGGACCATAGTGCAAACCCTTCAGCCACCTCTTCCTTCTTCAGGCAAGTGACTTCCTAACATGTGGACTTGAAGAAAAATCTATCTATTCCAAGTGAGATAAAAACTCTGTGTAAAAGCATTTAGAAAAGGGGGACAAAATTAACATTGCGTCTATTGACATCAGCATCAATTAAAAAAAAAAATGTTGGAGGCTGCCACAAGATAAAACTGATTTGGCTTGCCTGAAAACAATTGTTGCTCTTTTCTTTCTTTCCCTGTAAAGGCTTTCCTATGACTCTCACACTGACTACTTACTTATAGCCATAAATTAAATGTAACTTTCAAGAAAAATGGGTTTTATCCCCCTTGTATTCTGCCCGGATGACACAAGAATCAGTTTCTAAATATTTATTTTTTCCCTTTCCAGATTACAGCTCTCAGAAGCATTGCACTTCAGAGACACCATGAACCACTTCACCTCATCTGAAGATGGATATTTAAATAGGTCATATGAATCACCCAGAAGCTGCTATTCCTCTCCACCTATGATAAATGGCAGCATTTGATAGTAACTCAGATGGCATTTGAGAATCTAGACATCCAACGACATCCTTCCAGGTCCCTTCACTTTCTGTCCCACATGGGGGAGAGATAAGAATAAAAAAAATATTTATCATAAACAGTTGATAACTGATAGAGCTAAGAAAATACTTGACACATAGAAAATCTCAGTGTTTGGAAATTTTCACAGTTAGAAAATAACAAAGTACAGAGAAGTTTCAAAGAATGAATAATGTAGTAGGAGCTGGAGGTGATAAGGAGGGATGGTTTTCTTAGACAAACCACACTTTCTGTATTTGCCTGATCTGTTGATGCCAGCAGAATCATGTATCTGCTTCAAGCACAGCAGTGTATCCAGAAAATACACCTGTGGTGAAGACATAGAAGCTGGAGAAAAAATTCTCACAATGGTAGGACAGCCAAATGAGGATATTGATGTCAATGAAGAATGAAGCATTTTAGTCTCATTCACCCAATAGAAAATTCCACAAAAATTAGTATCTTCCTAGAGAATAGGACCTTTAGAATATAGTATAAAAATACATATATTTTTCCCTTTCATTGCAGTTGAGGCAAGAGGTTTTGCTTTAATTGAGAGCTATGATGTGGAATGAAGCATGAAAACTTGCACAGGCCATGGTAGTCCTCTGTCTTTCTGCCTCAGTGAAATTAAAGCAATTCAGTTCTTCAGATGGATCGTACACAGATAACTCGGAATCAAGACTACTATGTTTTTTCTGAGTACAGGGCTTAACTGTCAGTACAATTCTGAGTTTGAAAGTCCTTTCAAGATACAGTAGACTGCAGTAATACAGGATTTAATAGTCAATTCAGTGATATAGTTAGATATTGGTAAAGGTCATGTTTTGTGACTTTTCCACAGCAATGGTCCCCAAAAGAGGGAATCCTTTCACATTTCCCTTTAGTCCTGGCTAAATGCTTTCTTATCTAACTAATTTATCTGCAGTACCTCTGGCCACCAAAGGAAACAAGTGTGAATTTTACAGAAACAAGCCAGAAGGCAAGAAGTGGATAGTGAACTTCTTCCTTTGAGTTTTAGGGTCTAGCAAGCACTACAAGAAAGGTGACAAAACCACCAACCCAGGAGTAGGAGAGGACAGGGAGAAAAGTGAGGAAAAAGAGGCATGAAAAAGCTCAGAGGCAGAGAGTGGGAGCTAGTAAATCACATTAACTATGCATTGCACAGACAGCTTAAAGACTAGTTTAATTCGTGTAGGAGTGTTCTTTGGTTATTCAGGGTTTCTTGATGCAGACTGTCCCTGCATCTAACCCTAGGAAAACTTACCTTTGTCCAACACCCACATCTCAACTCACCCTCATTCCCCTGGTACTTCAGGGAAAATCAAATGGCAAGGTAAATGAGTAAAAAAACCCAAAGTTTTTCTTTGGTTTTAATTTAGGGTTTAGCAGGTATCTGAAAATAAGCAGTGGAATAACTACCCCATGTAGACAAAAGATAGTGAATAGTAAGACTTTATTGACAGCCAAGGTCATAGTGATTCAGTCAGTATCAGCAGGTTTTAATCTAGTTCCTCTAATGGCCACCTGCTCCCAAAATACCCTGGCCACTTGTTTCTGCCCTCACATTGCCAGTTGGCCCAAACATCATGTAGCAGTGCAAACAGGCTATCAGATAAGAGATATCAATCCAGACAAAAAATTACCTAGAAAATTACTTTCAGCTGGATCAGTTCCCTGATACTGTTTACCTCCCAGCTGCATAAGCATTAGTCACATTACCCATATCACATAGGGTAAAAAGAACCAGAATGGCTAAAACCTTTTGTTGTATTTCCTCCAAAAGCCTATTTACCTTTCTAGCTGTTTGGGTTTACATGTGCAGAGTGAACTTCTCACTCTGCACAACACGTAGTACTCCACATGGCTGCTCAGGACTATAAAAGCCCATAATCAATACTCCTCGTACATGCTGTTGCAAACTCTGACCAAGTATGCGAGGACCAGAAGTGGCAGCGAGGGGAAGATGTAGGCTGTAAGGAAACTTGCCATTCTGTAGTTATGGGAAGCAGCTTCACTGTTTACGGTGCTGATCATGAACAAAGCACAATGGAAATAACCTAGGCAAACAGCTGTAACAGTAAGTTGCTTTTTCAGGTACTCCAGACATCATATCAAAGCTCATTTTAAGTTTCTTCAGTAGCTGTTTGATACTTGGGTGGGAGGGAGTTTTGTATTAGAAATTGTCTGTACTGAATGAAGAATCAAATAAAACTCTAAGTTTATATCATTTGCAGTCTGAATTAGTTGGGAAAAAATAAATCCCTCCTGCGTAATCTCTTTGATCCATGCAAACAGAACACAGAGTTGGAATAAAAGACAACCAAATAATAATTTTCCAGTCTTCTAGTGATAATATTTTATATTCATGTTGGAATCATTCTGAAAAAAAAAAGGGGGGGGGGGGGGAGGGGGGTGTATTCTACTCAGAATAAAAGCCTTAAAATATAGACATTTTAACAGCAGTAAAACCTGTTTGGTCCAGTTAGTTTCTTCTCTTTTTTTCTGAACAATAGATTTCCACTTACTCACAAAATAAATTTAAACAAATATGCCATAAGATTACAGCTCATGGAAGTATCATAAGTGCTTCCTCAAACAAGGTGAGAGTTGATATGCAACAGATTTATGACTGCAAACTTATCACTCAACTTGACCTTTAGTTCCAAAATTGGGTTGGACTCCTGCCATATTATAGATAGTCTTGTTGTAAATATCCAGATGCCCCCCATTAGTTTCTATAGTTTTTCACCAGCTGGAAAGCATTGGAAGTGGTTATAGCAGCATAAGGTCTTGTACCACAAAACCAAATCAAGCCAATGATTGTATGACAGTTGTGCACGTTCTTAGCAGAAGTTTTGGTAAATACTTGTGCAACATGTCACACTTTGTGTGTGTGTGTGGATGCGTAGCAAGCTTTTAGCTAAGAACTTCTCATTTGGTCTTAACTAAAGCAGTCCAGAAGAAAATTTGAAATTGCACGTGTTGCATTGTATCAAACAAGAACAGTTTGAAACAGTTTCCTTATGCTGTTACTGTAGACTCCTGCCCTAATTCCACTGGTGTTAGAGCACCTAGCTAAGTGTTTTGTGCAGACAGAAAACACCATACTTAAGGCGACTGGGTTAGATCATTAAACCACAAACCTTTCCTTCATATTCTGTCCATGCAATAGTCTGATTTATATGAAAGAAAGTGAAACACCAACATAAAGCTACCAGAAAAGTAGCACAGCAAGACAGGGTGTTTGGCATCAGCATATATACATATGCAGTAAATACTCATTAAATGGAAAGGTGACTTGCATCGTACGGTGTGAAGAATTCTGTGAAAGTGAGGGAGCTAGGCAGTGATCCCCAGAACGTTCATTAAATCCAATTAAGGCTGTTGTTTGGGATACAATTACACTGATCTTCATCACTGTAACTGGGAATTTTGAAACTTAAAAAGGAATATGCTTCTAATTACAGATGGGTTTGACTCCTTTAAATAATTATTCACTGATAAGGTACAAGTTGGTGAAACAATCTTCTCTGCTACTGATAAGCATCCATCTAGTTCCTAGTACTTTAACAAATGAAAAGAATTAATTCTTCTGTCAGCAGGATATCCCCAAACTCTTTCCTTCTAACAGAAGCTCCAAATATATTAATTCAGTTTCACCAGGGGGGGGGGGGGGGGGACGGACAAAAATAAAAAAAGATTGTTCCTTTCTGGTGCAGCAGCATCAAAACCTGACCTTTGAAATTCCTTGCAGAATTCTGCCAGAGACCTGCAAAAGAAACAAGAAATTGCCCTCAGCATGCTACTGCTCACGTTTCACAAACACTTCAGAAAACTGGATATAGTTTTCTCATGGGCGTACCTTCAACTCATTACAGACAGCAAACTGTGAGGACTGCTCACAAAGCAAAATGAGTAAATTAATTATATGACAAGTGTTAATATCTTATTTAAAATGAGTAATCCCCAACTATCAATTAAAAGTTTTCCTCAGTGTTGGAGACTGTTTACATCTTAAAGGACAAAAAAAGCAGCAAAGACCTAATGTGAGAGTAAACCTGTGGAATTTTTTTTTGCCTTTAAAACATTTTATAAGATTAAAACTCTTCAACATTCTTAAGGCAGAGAGCTTCAGTGCTGAAAATCATGTCCTCAAATGAATAAGTTCCCATGGGAGCTTTTTATTCCCATGAATAAACAACTCTGTCATTGTGACTAAAAAGTAATTCCTAGTGGGATATTTCAATATATTGCTTAATCTAGAGAATGTAACTCAATTTTAAATTTAGGAATACCATGGGGGAAAAAATTAAAAACCATATAATTTTCTTCAGCCTATTCAAAGAATCAGATCAATCTTAGTTCAATCTCAGTGAATGCTGAAATGGTAAGAGAGCACCCAAATGGAAACTTTCCTATGTCTTTATGTTTCACGTAAATATTGTGCTCATCAACAAAAACTGAGGTCTCTTTTACTGGGTATTGCACCTTAATAGACACTTTAATATGCAGAAAAGACACTGGTTGCAATTTGCAACAGACTAAAAATTTCTATAACCTGCTCAGTATTACTCTTCCACCTACAAGAGCTGTCAGAGCTAACTCCGACATTCCCATCGGTATACACAAAACTGAAATGTTGCTGCCCTAGGAAGGCAGAGTGGGATTGAGTTGTTTCTGCTCCAGGAGATGGAGTAGGTGGATGAGTCAAAAGAGAGATGTCAGAAAGAAACCTATACTATCTGGCTTTCTGCTTGTGTTGATGCTCTTACGGATCACTCCCTCCCTCAACTTGCAGTCACCATTTCTACAACGCAACCTCTGCCTCAGAAGCATCAGCAAACTTGGCTTTTTAGGAACAGATGGCAGGTCTCTTGCTGAAGATAAAAGGCTGCTGAGATCTGTAAGAATCTAGCAAAATTTAGAGAGCCGTGTAATGCAGGAAAGAAATGGACATGTGCCAAAATATTAAATAAAAAAAAAAAAAAATCTGGATATTCTTTGCAACAGGTTGACCTAAAGTCAAATTTGTATTTTTGTGAATATATTTTAGCACTAATCAAAAAAATCCCATTATTAGATAGACATCATAAAGGTCTTTGTTGCAATGTTTGTTAAAAACAAGTGAAGAAACTTCATAGAGATTAAGAATCTGTTTCTGAATGCAGTAGCAAATATTTATCTAAATTATTTATATTTTCTTAGGCGTAGTAAATATGAACATTTAAGCTTCTGCTCAAAAAAAAAAAAAAAAGACTATCTTCAGCAGTCTGGAAATTATTTATTTCAGTTCGACAGGTGTCTATTTCTAAGTATTGTGGCATGGGGGGGGTTATATTTTTAATATTCATTTTGCTTTTCACTTAAATTGTACTGTACTGCATTTTACTCATTTTATTTCAGTATGAGGACTGAGCATTGCTATACAAAAATCAGACTGCAGATCCAGCTGGTACAGTATCATCCCTCTGAAAACTCTCAGTGCTCATCTTTCCCAAATGTTGTATCTAATTGATCCAATTATGTATATTCTATGAAAAGGTATTTACTGCTGAATCCCTTAACTTTTCATTTCATAGGATAATTTCTTATGTTGAGCTTGAATTACAAATCCTTGATAAATTATCTGTTATTTTTTACAATTATAAAATCCTGTTCTTCTCATCATTATGTAAGAAATATATTAGTCATCTTTATGCCCTTGTCCTTTTTAAATTAAGTAATCTATATAATTTTTTAAAACTGTTTTCTTATAAAAAACTTTGATTATATATATTTTTATGCTCATCTTTCTTATTGCCTGTCCCTAAACTTGTCTAATTTTTCAGTCTCCTTTTCAAAACAAGGTAACCCATATTTCAAACAGGATTCCAAATGAGCCTGCAACACTGATTTGCGTAAAGAGCTTTCTAGAGTATTAATTCACATCAAAAAGCAAACACAAAACCAGCGTAAACACAATTAAAATACATTCATTTTCCAAATCAATCTATCTCATAGATTTTTTTCTGCAGCATTACCACATTTCTCTGACTGAAAGCTTCCACTTCTGTTGTCATTCCATAATTATATGAAATAGGCATTATCTCTCAGTACAGGTGCCCTGCTTTCAGGACAACAGGAAAAGTGGAGCAGCAGTCTCTCTCTTATTGAACACCACTGTATGTCAACTGGTGTGTAATACTCAGCCAATGCACTGATATAAATCTTAAATGTACAGTTTAAAATCAGCATTGGTTAGAAAGCATAGATAGTGCATCTACTGAAATGTTAAGTGCACAAATTTAGAGCTTTGTTTAACATTTTGGGATTATAACTAAAGACTCAGTTAAGATATCCTCTTTCCATATACACTTCTACTGAAAAAAAAAATAAAAAAAAATGCTAAAATATTTGTGGAATCAAAACCAAAAAAGGACATAACTCAAAGATCACAGAGTGACTTCAGTGGTGATTTCTAATACAGTATCAACTGGATAACAAGTATCCACTTATTCGCTCACCAGTCAGAAGTTTTCAGTTCTAATTAAATTTGCCTCCTTTCTCCCTGTAGGAATTGATATATCCAACAGTGATTTCAGAAGAAACTCTTTCACTTTATGTCTCCATTTGAAGACACAGTATTACTAAGTTCACAGCATCCCACTTCCCAGACAACATTAGCATATCCTATTAGAATGGTCTAACCTGATAAAACCCCCAAACCTGTGACTATATCTCCCTGTGATATTTGAGGGTGTTAAAATATACTTCATTTCTAAACTGGTGGATTCAGTTTAATTTTATGCCAACTAAATATAGCGGCAGAAATGGACTGTCCTCTTTTCTCATTGCACAAGAATTGCTAGTGCTTATGGACTCCATATGTACTTCTATAACAACTTCAACACTGTTGAAGAAACTGTCTGAGAGAGTTCTCATCAGCCTTGCAGACCATCCAGGGATTGCCAGAGAGTGGCAGCGCTCTGTCTTTCTTCCTGTCAAGTCTGAACCACACATCTGCTGAGGGACTGAAACAGAAGAAATCTCTGCTTGCATTAGACTATACCTCTGATTTCCCTTTTTTTTTGGTGTATGTGTATATATATCATATATACGCATATATATGTGTGTGTGTATAATATACATATGCACATATATATATATTGTGTATATATATATTCTGATGGATATGTTCTGAGAAAAGTACATTGCATTGGGTGGTTTTACAGTGTTAACTCCACCTTTTTCTTGGTTGGCGCCTGTAACATACAAAATGTATTGTTATACATGTTGCATGTAATATCATATTACCACACATATTAATAGTATACATGTTATTAAAATTATACAGATTTATATATTTCATATTGGATGTACCTTTCTATAATCCATAGCCAACAAATCTGGCACAGGCTACCTTCTTCACCTCAGACCAGATTGCTCCAAGTCCATTACTGCATAGCATAGTTTGTCCAAAACTACTCCTAGGTCCAGCAGAAGATGCCACTAAAGAGGATAGCAGAGGGAGCATCAGGCAGCTGCCATGCTCCTCCAGCACTTGGCTTATTTGTCACCCGGCCAATCAATGCCTGCAGTTGTGGCATTTTCATTTTAAAGGGTTTTGTGTGCAATTTTCCTTTTGCTATTTTGTTATAGCTCTTTAATGCTCATCGGTGGTCATGTAAGTAAAGATATGACAACATGAAATTGGAGGCAGGGGCAGTGGACTGTGATGAAGCTCTGAGCTGGCCACTTGTGAACTAGAAATAACAAATCACATAACTGTTGCTGATGCAACTTTGACCCTTACCTAATAAACTTTGCTGGGTGCATTAGTCTGGGTTCCATGTCATAACTGCAAATATGGCTTCTACTTTGGAGCTGGTTCATGCCTGGACAGAGCAAACTTAAACCTGCTTTGCAGGCATTTTTAGGGGTCTGAAAAAAAGTTAAAACTGTCAGAGTTAAGGTCATTTAAATCAATTTGTGAAGGAATTCAAGATTTGAACAGAAATATTCTTAAATTACAAACTGCTAAAATTGGTATAGCACACTATGTACTAACAACCTATAAACAAACAAAAAATGAACTGCAATGGCACCCAATCAGTTTTCAAGACTTCTGTAATAAAAACAGACAGATAAGGCACCTCATTAGTAGGGGAGGCCTCTGAAGAGAAACAATTCTGGGAAGACTAAAGGAATTGTTCCTTTCTTGTTATGGATAGATCCATAATTTTCTTGAAAGTGAGGTGATATCTTTGTCTTTAAGAAGTGAGTGGACAAGGTACAGGGTGCAAAAATGGTGGATTTTATATCCTGTGATTTGTGGTAAGACAGTAACATCATAATTTCAAGGAGATTCTCTGTCTTCACAGTAAGATGACTGTAACACAGCATAGCCTTCATTGCTAGAGAAACTATCTTCATTCTAGTTATATCCTCTTTCATTATTAAAGATGTCATGTGAACACACAGGCAAGTTCAGGTCCAAGAACAGTAGACAGAGACAACGGTATGTTTCATAAGAAAGCAAGAGTCCAGGTGATCATTAATATAATTTTATGTTTTGTCTTATTTGTTTAACTGTGCTAATTCAATTTAGATATTTGAATATATTTCCATATTATAGTGGTAGCTCCTCCTGTTCTTCTCTCCTTTAGAAGCTTTATGTTTAGAAAAAGTCTATTTTTTTTCTAAGATAACAAAATTCCTCAACTGAACGTAGCAGTCAGGTATGACGACTCTGGTCATAACTTCCAAACCTATGAGGTCTGGGCATCTCAGATGATTTAGTTGTACCAGTGCACTACAGATTTTTAAATATAATTTTTAATGACTTGTTGATACACTTTATTTTTAGTTATTAGCTAGTTGTTTTCTTTATGTACTCCACAGTACAGTCACTGTGTATTTGTCAAGATTCCCACCCCTGGCAAGACACTGGAATAACTGATAACTGCAGAAGTTTCACTGTATCTATTTTTCTGTCATTAATGAGATGGTAAAAAAGCAACTTTCCGACCAAAACATATATTTTCAGAGGCATGTTGAGACTAGTGCATTAGTCATAATTATAAGAATTTTAGATGATACAGGAGAGCTGTAACCTTAAGAAGCAGTCAAAGAATCATTTTGAACTATAATTATTCTGCAAAATTCAGATACCAGTTAATGATGCCAGTTAAAAATAAATAAAATTCTGATATTATTGTAATTAACAAAATACATGCTCAGAATAGTTATGTTACTGCTAGAACATCTGTTGAACAACACGTCTTGTCAGTAGGATCAGTGGGTTCTCACTTCCTGGGCATTGTTCCAGCATTCTTGGGGAATATCTGCCTCTACTATCATGGATTTTATTCTTAACTCTTGTTTCTCCGAATCATCCCATCTTTCTGAGTGTTGGTCTGTGAATTTTCAAGTATAGGGAAACATACAGGAACATTCTTTCGTTTCTTGCATAGGTTAGCAGAAGTACTCAATAATCCCATTCTTCCTATTCCTTGTGATCTGGAGAATTCAGAATGCTTATTTCTGCTTTCTCCAAAAAGTGTGTGTATATTGCAGATATACCATGTAAAGGAATACATGTAGGAATGTCCACATTTTGTATATAACATTCAGAACAAATTGTCATTCCTGAAAAAAGAAATCTACCTAGGTAATAATTAGATTGCTAGCTACCTCGAATGGCGGATATACGTGAAATCCAACGAGCAAAATGAGAGTTAAATTTTACTGGAGACTTTTTGGTAATATAGCAGTACTGATTTAACATTTTTCAGATATTTGCTATTCTGTGTTTATTCTTTATAGAATTTAATTGCAAAAATTAAAGACAATTTTTACTGAAAAGAAACCTAGTGTATGACCATGTGTGAAAGCAATCTGAAATACAGAACTATGAAATCAATGTATACATTCACACAAAAGCTCAGTCAGAGTATTCTGTGCAGTGAAACCATCAATTCCTGTACAAGCGAAACAGGAAAGAAAATAGGACCTAGTCCTATGCAGAGAACCAGAAGTCAAATGTATCATCAGTTTTTTAAGTAACCAACCAAAGTATTAGAAGCTATGTCATAATTATTTCCTGAAACTTCAGATCAGTGGACTCAAGAACTGAATTATTTTCTTGCTGTAAGATGAATTAGAGGATACAGGCCCAGGACATTTTTGTCTTAATCTAATGTACTGATAAATGCAATAATCTAAATTACCAACTAATCTAATTTATTAATGTGCATGTTGAAAATGGTTGTTAGACAGCCAAAAACCTTCAGTATCTGATTCACAATTATCCAACACAAAGACTGAAGAGAATGATTCATTTGTCTTCAGGTAGATAGTAGTTTTCCCTTTCTCTTCTAAAGGGTATGCCTCCACCTCATTGACTTCTGTGATTTAACCAAGACTAAATGATATGCTTCAGACCATAAAAAAGATTTCTGGAGGACAGCCCAGGCCTTGCAACTTCACCGTTCCTGTTCTTATGAGAAATCAGCCTTCTGGTCCTTATCTAGATCTCGCCCAGTCTCCTCAGGAGTTCAACCTGGCTTGACAAAGTCCGTGGATCGAAGACTCCCTTGGTGGTACTTTCCTTCAAACCACACTCCCTTTCAGCTGCACGTTCAGCTGAACCCTTTCTGATGGCACAGAAGTTCCACTTGAATGACAAAGTCAGTTAGATTTATCCTTTAATTATTAATCTACCAGCCAGCAGATAACATGTGTTCCTCCTGTAGTCTCTCACTTCATACCTTAATTCTAGTGAGGCGATTGCTTCTGTGTCTTTTAGTCCATCCACTACTCTTGATCCTGAATTCTTCTTGCTTGCAGAACAGATTATCTGTACGTTTGTAACCTCAGTGAAATGGCAGTAGACCAATATAACTGAACTATGGTAAAACACTGTTCAAAGTCTGAAAAAAGTCTAACAAACACAAAGTGAAAGCTTTCTGACAAATAGACAAAGCAATAATTAACTGTCTCTCTCCAACTAGCTATAATTAGCAGAAGCTGAGCTAATGATTATAAGTCATGCTGGTGATCTTTTGTTTCAGCATTTAAAAACACACACAAAAGCTTCGCAGCAGACAGAATGTTTAAAGAGCCCCTCCTCCCCCCCCTTATTAACATATACTGCCATAGATTGTCATCTCTCAAGAGAATAGCTGCATGGCAGCCACACTACACTTTTAAATAATACATCAAAGTAAGGTTTGTCATTTACAGCCATTATTGTGCTTCTGAGTGGATGAGTTGTAGCTCTATTTTCTTATTAATTTAAGATTTCAATAGCCATCTTAGGTAGCAAGGAATGGGAAAGAAGGGAACTGTGAAAGGAAAGATGTCTCACGTAAAGAATTGTTAGGGTACAAAATAGAAAACATGACTAAAGTACTGCTGTGGAATCCGCAGATAGAAAGAAAGACTCTCATTACCTGCTGACAGCGTGACTTATGTCTTTCCTGTCTGGATAACAAATGCAACATGCAGGGAATGCAAGTTCATCAATTGTTTTCATGTTGTGATTTCATGGAGTGGGGACTGTGTAATATAGCATCAAATAAACAAAGAAAATAAAAGACCACCCATGGAAACTTTAGTCATGTGTTATAAAAGGAAAATGTGCTTCCACAAATAATTCTAAGAATATATTAAAGAAATAATTACAGAAAAGTATCTGTTAACTTTGAGCAGCTTTTTCAAATATGAAATAGACTAGCAAGATCATAGCATCTTCCTTCACTTTGTTTTCAAGCTGACATTGAAAACTAAGAAATATTTAGTATCTGTGAAAAAAAAAAAAAAAATCAATATTTTTATTCCATTGGAGATAAATACTCTTAAACGAGTTTTTATTAATGACACTGGGCATAGATCCTCCCAACAGATGAAATTCTCAAAGGTAGCAATCATTTAAGAACACAAGACTGTCTCATTTTCAAAAGCACTCCTGTGGTTCAGAGACTTCAAAATATATCCTTCAACACTAATAGAGAAGCATGAAATAAAAAAAAAAAAAAAAATAAAAAAAAATTAAAGTGTTCGGACATTTTTCAATTTTTGTTTTAAATAATTTCTGAAGGAGGATATTTTTCTTTCCTGAAACTGGGGTATTTTTCTTCCTTTCACAAGACTGAGAGAGACTGAAGAAGCCGGCAGTAAGGACAGGTTGGATCTGCCTTGAAAGGCATAGCTGGCCTCCGGAGGATCTCCTCTGGCTTCTTCTCTTGAGAGGAGGACAGGAGAAAGCAGGACACTCCTAAGGCAATTGCTCTGACATCTACATTGCAGGCAGAGGGGACATGGATGAGGAAACCAGCTAAAAGGGAAGTCTCGAAGAAGCAGAAGACATGAATCACATGGGAAATTCCAGGGAAGAGCAGATTTCAGGTGAACTGGTGAAGAAAGCAAGGTGAGACAATGAGGATATGGCACTGGCAAAAGCGTCACAAGACTTGGAAATATTCTGGAAGGTACTGATGGCTCCTTCTCTTTGAGACACAGCAGCCTGTGATGGCAGACTAATATATTCCATTGTCATTCTTTACCTTTGCTTCAAATTTCTCCAAAGACAAGTGGCTGAAAAGAAACCCTCCCTACAGAATGAAGCCGGGGGGGAAGAGGGAGAGCACAGACACAGACAGAGAGAGGGAGAGGGAGAAGGAGAGAGGATAGGAACATAAGGGTTTGTGATTCCATGGCTCGACGTAATTCTACACACAAAAAAAATATAAGAGAAAACACTTCGGGGATGGAAATACATTCACAGAGGAAATAATGTTTTAAAGCTTCTTAATCATTGTGGTTTTAAAACAGGTGAAGATGTGACTACATCTGTAGAAACTGTTGGGAAAGTCCTTCGTCAGAGCTTTTAAGCTCTAACTCCACTGTAACTATCACATTGTACATACATACAATTTTAATTTCACCTCAGAACAACACCCTGATGGGAAAAAATGATTTTAAATTATATACATTAATCTCAACAGAATAATGACATTTTCATTGAGCTTAGTATGCTACAAAAGCTCAGAGATAAATAACATGTAAGTTTTATGAAGGTTGCTGATTTTTCAGATACAAAAGAGTTAGCTGAAAAGCAGATTGTGGACAATTATGGGCATTTTATGATGTATGCATTATTAGATGTAGTTCAGGCAGCAGACCTGAGGTTGCCTGTGTGGTGCAATTTGACTGGTGTGAAAGCTAATTTAGGGCAGCATTCTGAAAGCGTGGTTTCAATTTTAAAGCTCAACGGGGACACAGGGTGTTATTGGTTACTGTCCTGCCTACATGATATGAAGACAACTGTACATAATTAAAATATTTCCAGGAAGCATTGGAAGACTACTGAGCACACTGTGGATCTCTTGAACCCTATAGAGCTTCAAAATATAAAACCTGTAGAAAAGAGTTTGGTGTTTAACAATGGGATATATTAAAAAGGAAAAGAGAAAAGAGAAAAAAGAGAAGCCAGTCTTGTAGTTGTGTCTTTGAATTCTATTTTAGGGCAAGAAGATAAATTTTATGAAATTACCACCTTATGACTGAAATTTGTAGAGTGCAAGGAGTGCAAAGTTTGAATGTTTTTTCATGGTAAGGCTTCTTGAGCTTATGATGTTCACAAGAATGATTATTTCAGCCTCTACTGTACCTCCATCAATCCTACAGTCATCTGCCTTTCTCTGAATTTCATACCTAAAAGTTCTTCAGCACACAGTATATGACATGTGCATATTTCCTAATTACAAGGTGAAATTTGTACAGCTGTATGTAGGAAAAGCTTTTAAATAATGACATACCTATGACTGAACATAGCAAACCCCACTTCAATTTCAAATACTTTCCAGGTGTTTTAAGCTTTCCATATGCTTCAAAGTATTTGTGCTAAAACGGATTGATTTGTGGGGGTAAGAGGAACAGAGATATTTCCTGGCAAAGTTCACTAAGAAGTTTAAATAAAAATTATGTCTTGTAGATTGTTTCAGTAACTCTCTGTGTAAACACTGGAATGAAATATAATGTTTTCTTTGAGAGACTGAAGATTCTCTTTCACTGTACTGCAAGTTAGCTGCTTTCCTGAAATACAAGGATGTGGTCCAGTGACATTCTTGATTTATGACTTTAGCCCCTGAATTTATTGAAATATGAGGAATTTAGAAAGTTAATCTAAAGGGAGGTGACAGATGACAATATTTCTCTATGAAAAACAGGCATATAAGCACAAAAAAGGCAGAACTTTGAGAAAAAGCTCTATCTATAGATGGCATTAAAGGGAAAAATTTTAGTAGCAGGCACAGTAATTGCTGGAGGATGAAGACAATACTGTTAAACAGAAAATCAATGGCAACATTTGTACACAAAGTGACTTATATTACATCCTGTCATTGAACCTTAAACCTAAATGACACTCAAAACGTCTGTCCTTTCCAGTTCTCCTTTCTGTTTTATTTCTGTGTTAAAAAATGACAAGTCCTAGGCAACACATTATCTGATATTCTAAAAAGTTTTGATTGCATAGGTCTATTTTCTTGTGTTCCAAAGGGCTCTCTGTGCCATTTGAAAGAAAGGGTTGTATCTTGAGTAGGTTAATGTGAAATAAAATCTTGGTGAAGACACGGCAGGCAGTGGACCTAATGAGTTAGGACCAACTCAGTAAAGGCTTAAGATAATCCATTCATCATCGCTGAAAGCAGTTTTTAAATCCCCTGTTCCTGTGGCAGCCCTGAGTCAGGTACCAAAACTCCCTCTACATTACATGGAAAGAGTTAAGTGTCTGATAATAAGATTCATGACTGCTAGTACACAAAGCAGCTCAGTAATAATACCCCAAGTCAGGAGGAATTAACAAAAAGAGGTTGTATCTTAACTCCCTCCCTCCCTGAGTCTTCAGGCCATGCACTTCCATGAAGACCAGTGGCAGCTCTCAAACCAGTCTGGAATTCCTCGTAAGGGTTAAGGACACTGCCCTCTTAAAATGAAGCAGCAGGTCATTCTTCCCAAATTTAGCAAGGAAAGGGGAGATCTAGACTCAGTTACATCTGCAGCTGGGAGAGATTCAAGCCTACAGGAATGGACGCACTGCTGGTTTAAATTTATTGGGGGAAACAGGCAGAGAAAGTCCTAGTTTGCACATTCTGAATAAAATTATAACTAAAATAGATCCTGTTATCTAGGAAATGTCCTATATAGATAGATCCTTACTGGAGCATAGGCATGAGACAATTCTGAGCGTTTGCTTACTGATGAATGTGTACACAGACAGTAAATTTAAACAGATTTTTTTGAGAAACATTTGTTCTTCCTCCCCAGAATGAAAGCTACAATGGTTAAAACATAGTCAAGCTAGGCCTTGACTAGACAAAATTAAAACATCTGGTTTCAATGTGAGGCAGCTCACCCAATTTAGTTTATTCTTCTGACTGTATCCTGTATCATCAGATCGAAAACTTCCCTTAGCACTGTTAATTTCCACTCAGCCTTGTCCATCTCTTGTAGCTGCAAACTGGAAAACCTTGTTTCCTAGCCATACCAGGAATGATGATTTCCTGCTTTCTTGAAGGAAGTCTTTCCTCCAGTATGGTTCCCATTCCTCTTTAACATTGATCAGATATCAATCTGCCGTAGCAAGGTCTTACAGGACCTAGCCATCATGTTTCCAAGCTTCTGAAAGAAAAAAAAAAAAAAAAAAAAAGAAAAATAAGGAAAGAGAGGGAAATAGACTAAACTAACCAGTATTGTTAACTAGTCTACCACTGACATAAAAGAAATTCCTATATTGACACTCATTACTGAACCTTAAATATGTTCCCACTCTTACAAGAGAACAGCACAATAAGCTTGTTCACAAAGGTGCGTAATAAGCAGGAGCGTTGAACCAACCTTACCAGTCAGTATGCAGGAGCCACTGAACTTCTCCTATATCCCTACAACCTACAAATTAAGTCTTTTTTCTCAAACTTATGACACAGGAAAATGTCTGTAACAAATGAGAAAAAAGATAAAGGGGACAATCTTTAATTGTACCTGAAGTCAGCTCAGGCAAAGCTTCCCCGTTCCTGTAAGCAGTGCTCTTAGACAATGCATATAAAAGTATTGCAGAATTACTGTATTGCAATGTCCTAAGCACATTAGCCAAGAAAGAATTGCTTAAAAGTATTTGGGAAGTAATGCAAACTTCTTAAATGTAACTTTCCCTGTGGGAAATAGAAAATCAGAATAAATCGAAGGGAAAAGTCTGGGTTTTTCCCAATGCATAATGGGAAATATACTTTTGAACATTTGGGTATTTGTTTTAATATAACACTACCTACAAGTTTACTGAATTAAGTCCCCTACGTCTACAATATTGAGTCTATGTGATGCAGAAGAGCTTCTGGGCAAGTTTGGACTTCTGCAACGATAATTATATTTCTATGTATCTCAAAGGATCTTGGTAGCCGTTTACCTTCTCTAAGAAATAGGAGTATATATGTGATTCTAAACTGCACTAAAATTGAATAATGCAGGGAATATATCACTCAACTAACAATAGCAGTCTGTATTACTATTAAAGCCTTACGCTTGCATTTTGTATGTATCAGATACATTTGTTTAGGTCTAATATTAAAGCAGATATAATGAAGGATTTAGTGAATTCAGGGACCAAAATCTATACTCAGGTTAATTGATATTGATTTGTAACTAACACCACATTCAACAACATTGATATCAGAAGGGGTGCTAACATAAATTAGTGAAATTATTCTGTCAGATTTAATGGCAACAGAAAATGTAGCATTCAATTTGCCTAGAGAACTTTTTTCTACAATATATAAAGCTATTGCTAGAGCCATTTTACAGTCCAGTCCTTTAGTAATCACGTGATTTTAGGGAAGAAAATATATCAGTGTGAGTTGCTAGAGGAGTTTTCAATCTGTTTGGTCAATCAAAAATAAGAACTGAAACATGGCTTGATTAGAGTGTACAAACGCATCCAGAAGGATAAACCTGTGGGTCCTAACAGCAGATCTAGCAGAGTAACTTGATCAAGGAAACTGATACATTTAAGCCAGAAATAAGGTGCTAATTTTGGGCAGTGAGTGAGATAACCAACGTTATGAAGGACATGTGGGATTCTACTGATGATTTCAAACTACTTGTCTTTCTGGAAAGCAGGCTTTAACCAAACACAAGGATTAGTCCCAGCAGTCTGTGGTAGGTATGCCAACTCTATTTTAAGAGTTTGTGCCTGTTATCTGTTCTGGTGTAGTATGTTTTTACTTCAAACAAATGAACATAAACAGCTGGTTTGAAAACACTTCCTGGGCAAACAGGAAGTTTATGCCAAATGGCATTCAAAAGACAGTTTAACAATACATAAATGTCTATGTGTTCACGATACTAGCTTTATTTTCAACATATCAGTCAAGAACATCTGCTACATGCTGAGCTGAAAATAAGTACCTCTCCATAAAAAATTTTTAGAAATTTTGTTGCATAAAACAGAAAAAAATTGTAAGTGAAATATGAGATTCTCCAAGAAAAGGAAAAACACTGATTTATTTTGGTAAAGAGATTTGATATTAATAAGAATGAAACTTTGTTCTGATACTGGATTTCCTGTTACATATTATTCAAAAAGAAAGCCCTATCTTTTGTTGAGAAATAAAGAATGAAAATTAAAAATGCTGTCTTAAAGAAAAAAGAAGATAAGCTCCATAGACAAAACCCAAACAGTGAAGTGATCCTTTTGATTATTCCCAGTTTTCTGGGAACTGCCTCCTGAGAATGAAGTAGATTACTTAGACAGAGAAACAGTCCATGTTGTCTCTATCTGATGGGCTTTCTTATGGGAGAAATTGTGACAAAACATAACACAGGTTATGACTTAAAAATTTCCAGAGTGATTGTCATGGTTTAACCCCAGCCAACAACTAAGCACCACGCAGCCGCTCACTCCCTCCCCCCACCCCCATCCAGTGGGATGGGGGAGAAAATCAGGGGAAAAAAGTAAAACTCCTGGGTTGAGATAAGAACGGTTTAATAGAGCAGAAGAGAAGAAACTAATAATGATAATGATAACACTAATAAAATGACAACAGTAGTAATAAAAGGATTGGAATGTACAAATGATGCGCAGGACAATTGCTCACCACCTGCCTACCGACACCCCGCCAGTCCCCGAGCGGCGATTATCCACCCCCCCCCCCCCCCCCTTCCTGGTTCCTATACAAGATGGGACGTCCCATGGTATGGAATACACCGCTGGCCAGTTTGGGTCAGGTGCCCTGGTTGTGTCCTGTGCCAGCTTCTTGTGCCCCTCCAGCTTTCTCGCTGGCTGGGGATGAGAAGCTGAAAAATCCTTGACTTTAGTCTAAACACTACTGAGCAACAACTGAAAACATCAGTGTGTTATCAACATTCTTCTCGTACTGAACTCAAAACACAGCACTGTACCAGCTACTAGGAAGACAGTTAACTCTATCCCAGCTGAAACCAGGACAGTGATAAAATGACTAGAGAAAACTCAGGATTCCACATTTCTGCATTTTTCTTGGAATTAACTCTCTAGGAATTTACCAAAGTGTAAGAGCTCACAGTACTACCTGTCAAGATAGCGAAGGAGATCAGAGAGCAATGAGGGCTGTCCAGCATCACCAAAGTTGTCATCTCTTTTACACTTCAACAGAAATGGCAAGCTCAGCTTGCACAAAGTGGAATTGCCCTTAGCCTGAGCAAGAACATCCATCCTTGAGATAAACTACTGGAAGACTTCAGGAAAATAAGTCACCTGGAAAAGTCTGTTCTGAACTTAGAAGTGTCAACAAGAGAACATCAGTGGGAAATTACAAGCCTGTAATTTCTGCCCTCTGTTCTTCAACGCATCGGTGCATCAGTGAAAGACTGCTTAGGCTGGACACAGAGGAAATGCTTTGCTAACAGCCAGATGAAAACCTAGCCAGATGCTCCAAACACATAAAAAGTTGAGTATAGTAGAGTATTTATACACATAGAATCATAGAATGGTTTGGGTTGGAAGGGACCTTGGAAGCTCATCTAGTCCACTCTCCCTGCCACAGGCAGGGACATCTTCAACTAGCTCAGGTTGCTCAGAGCCCCGTCCAACCTGGCCTGGAATGTTTCCAGGGATGGGGCATCTACCACCTCTCTGGGTGACCTGTGCCAGTGGTTCATGACCCTCATTGTACAAAATTTCTTCCTTGTACCTAGTCTGACTCTACCCTCTTTTAGTTTAAAACCATTACCCCTTGTCCTGTTGCAACAGGCCCTGCTAAAAAAATTTCTCCCCATCTTTCGTATAAGCCCCCTTTAAGTACTGACAGGCCACAATAAGATTTCCCTGGAGCCTTCTCTTCTCCAGACTGAACCACCTCAACTTTCTCAGCCTTTCCTCATAGGAGAGGTGTTCCATCCCTCTGCTCATTTTTGTGTCCGTCCTCTGGACTTGCTCCAACAGGTCCATGTCTTTCCTGTGCTGAGGGCTCCAGAGCTGGATGCAGTACTGCAGGTGGGGTCTCACAAGAGGGGAGTAGAGGGGCACAATCACCCCCCTCGACCTGCTGGCCACGCTTATTTTGATGCAGCCCAGGATACGGTTGGCTTTCTGGGCTGCGAGCACACATTGCTGGCTCATGTCCAGCTTTTCATCTGCAGTACCCCCAAGTCCTTCTCAGCAGAGCTGCTCTCAGTCCCTTCATCCCCCCAGCCTGTATTGATACCAGGGGTTGCCCCAACCCAAGTGCAGGACCTTGCACTTGGCCTCATGGAACCTAATGAGGTTCACATGGGCCCACCTCTGGAGCTTGTCCAGGTCCCTCTGGATGGCATCCCGTCCCTCAGGTGTGTCAACCACACCACTCAGCTTGGTGTTGTCTGCAGATTTGCTGAGGGTGCACTCAGTCACGCTGTCTGTCACTGATGAAGATATTAAACAGTCCTGGTCTAAATACAGACCTCTGAGGGTCACCACTTGTTACTGGTCTCCATCTGGATATTGAGCCATTGACCACTACCCTCTGGACACAACCATCCAACCAATTCCTCTTCCACTGAATAGTCCACCCATCAAATCCATATCTTCAATTTAGAGAGAAGGATGTTGTGAGGGACCATGTCAAAGGCCTTACAGAAATCCAGATAGATGACTTATTGGTGAGGTATATGATACCTCATTCTTCTCACAGCATAACAAGCTTTCAGGGTGTCACAGGAGTTCTTACTGTTTCAAGAAACATCCATTACTGTATAAATGTTTAAATACCTGCCAGAGGACATTGTGTTGTTGTGGCCATTCCCTCATTCAGATTCTAATGCTCCCACCAAATGCTGGATTGTGTCTGAAGAAGAACTTCTTCAAAAAGTATCTAGTTTGTGTGCACTGAATCCACTCTGAGACCAAAGCAGCGCACGAAGTGGAGACCATCAGGGGGTTTGATTCAAAAGCACACTACTGCCCAAAACCAAATTGTTGTTAGACATAGCCTTTATGGTTTAGAATGTGAAGAACGGAATTGACACCATACTGCATCTCTATTTAATTTATCCATCAGGCAGTTGTCTTGATCAGAATAAATAAGGAAGGCAGGCAAGGAAGTGGGAGTAGGATAGAAGCAAAAAGAGGAAATTTTAGAAGGCTGAAATTTGGAAGGCATAAAAATTTAAGTTCCTTTTGGGATTAATTTTTTACTACAAAAATTAGTATTACAATTAACACTACATACTGTTAATTTTGTCACAAAGTGACAAAGAAATTCACTATTACTGCCATTCATGCCAGTGTAAGAGGAGAATGGACAGTTATCCTAGGGTAAATTGAAATTTTTAAATTGTACCCTGTGGTACCACCATTCACCTTGTAATGAATATGTATTCAGCTGTCCTCTAGTAACCTGAATAACTTACCAGTATTAGGATAATCTAGTTTACCCCTATTGAATTTTAATATTGGTTTTGATTATCAATAAATAGTCACATGCACAAAAGAAAATCCCAGGTATTCACTTCTCTTTTAAGGGAATATAAGGAAAAATTTACATTTAATTTTTAATATGGTACAAGTTGAGCTTGTTTTAGAAAAAGCGCTACTATGGTTTAAGTATTTGCCAGCTGCCCTTTAGGCACACACACTGCATTTCTTAAACAGAATTTAATTACATTGAAGCACAAGATGTTAAACTCAAAAAGCAAGTTAAGCTCAGGAAGAAGCAGAACTTTCTTCTAAAATCAAATATATTGCATAACTGTTGATTTCATTTTCTTCAAATATTTTTTTTCAAATATACAACAATCAAACAAATAATTTCTCCAAATGGTGAAGAAAGAGAGAAGGACCAAGGGGCATATGGAAGTACATACTGAGAGTGATTAATATTTTATTTTGTATGTTTTCACTGTTCAGATACAATGATCATAACAGTATTTTAATACCAGCCAGATTACTCCTAAGAGAAAAATCTCTGAGATACGATTATCTATTTACAGTAAATAAAACTATACATTAATAATAAATAATTTGCACCAGGTTACAATAGGACTGAGCTTGACCAAAGAATGTTCTCCATATAGTTCTCAAAGGGAATAATTAGTTCCAAGTCTGCTCTGCATTGGGGTATTTCAGATTTATTTTAGCATTAAGTAAGAAAAAATATTCATGAGTGAAATTTCTTCCCTGGTAATAATGGAGAAAGATGGATTTCTTGCATACTTGAGTGCCTCCAAAATTATGTTTCCATATAAAATATAGTTCATTCCTGCAGGAAAGTACCAAACTTAAAGCTCCGGATATGCGCATACACTATTGAGAGTGACCACTGTGATCCACTTTCCTGAGATGCCTGTGAGACTGATGGGCAAACTTAGAATCTTTTAGCCAGCATAAATTTGATAATATTGTACTTTATATTCAGGCTATTTCCAGTGTACAGTTAATTTATCTTGGCTTCCAGACAGATTGACTAATTAGCAGATGTTCAAGTAGCAAAATATTCACACTTCCTAAGCATCAAATAAATTGCCTGGAAGTATACAATTAAACAATTGGAAAGGGGAGGAGAAACCACCAGGAAAGGAAGGAGAACCTAAGGTTGTCAGCAGCAACTCAAAAGACTGGATAGCTCCAGAAACAAAATGATCATTTGAAATGATCAGTCTATGTTAAAAGTATGATATTTCCAATGAACTTAGCTTTAAGATGAAGAAAAAGGAGAAATTATGTGTTGAGTTCCTCTTCCCTTGCAAAAAAACTGTTAGCTTCACTACAAAGAAAACAGGGCACATCATGTTACTTTGGCAGTACAAAACCAAAATGGACTCTTGGGAACCGCATTCTCTAACCAGATCTCATGTTGTTGGAACATCTTTAGGTCAAACCTTTTCCAGGCCCTGACAAATGGAAGGAACACGGTAGCAGCAAGAGCATGGTCAGACCATTCCTTTCTTTCCAAGTGAAGCAGACGGGACAGATTGCAAAATCATACTCAAACATACCCTGACTGACAACATGGTACCTGCAGGACTGAAATATCCATCTCATAAACTATTTCAAGTTTCCTGTGCTATTCGTGTTGCTTATTGAAAAAACTGGACAGCAAAAAACCTGGATCCCATGTCTTTATCTGCCAAAAACACGAAAGCCAGCTTATTCTGTTGTACTGTCAATGTGTCTGACACAGGAGGAAATCAGCTGTCTGTCTTTGAGGCTTAGGTATGTCCACAAAATGGGAAATGTGGGAAGCAGACAGACATAGATCACTGCAGATAAAAGAGGAGTGGTGTTTTCAGAAGTTATTTTACTGGTATAGAGGAAGACTAAAACCTGTTGAGGCAGATGTAACTGGATATGATAACAATAAAAGTACCTAGAATAGAAACTGTTTGGTGTTACTGGCAATAGGACGTAGTGTTTTACAAAGATTTTCAGGCTCAGGATACTTACCAGAGGTTATGATGAAAAAGTAGACAAAATGCTATGAAGTAGGCAAAGATAGCACACAATCTGCTGTACAATTAGCAGTAGAATTTCCTAAGACTACTGTAAAATTTCAAATAGATGAACCTTCCAAGCTTAGAAAAACTTTAGATTTTTCCAAAGCTGAAGGAGAATTTAAGCTGTTTGCAAAGAACAACCTGAAAAGTCAACTGGGGATTTTAAATGGTATGGAGGAGTTGTTACCCCACTTGATCTGTGAGTACTTGTAGCTTAAAATTAGCTGCAATGCTGCAAAATTCTGTAAAACTAACTGTTGTCACTGGACAACACCAGGTCATCATAAGGAAAAAAACATATAAAATAAAAGAATGATGGTCTCCTCCCATGTGAGACAGACACAAAGAATGCAGAAAATATGAGCTGGTATGCTGTGGTCTGCCACAATAAAGAGGGGCAATAAAAGACATCTGAAACTATTTCTACAGAAATAAGGCTTTCAGAATATGTGTTCTTCAGGAGTTTTGGAGGAAAAATTGTTTACGCTGAAAAGATTTTCTTGATGTGTTAGTTTAGTTACAGTTACCTAGCATTGTATAAAACGTCCAAAAACATCTTGAACCAACCACTGCTCCCCAGATCTCCTCCATTCAAATACAGCCTGCACAGTAGATATTCATATCCCAATATTTTTGCATCTATTTGTATCCAAATCTTAGGTAGTATTGAAGAAACTTTCGTGTGTAGATAAGACCAAATCTACTTACTCTGCAAATATATATTTTGAGAATGAAATTTTTCACTTACCCATTGCATAGAATAGGAATGAATGAAAAGGTAGACTTGAGTGTTCAAATTACAACCCCATATGCCACCGGACGCGATACCAGACCAGAATGCAGTGTTATAATTATCTGACTAATGCAAACATATAGGCTGAATCACTATTCTTAGAAAAGGATGGAAAAACCTGTATGTTTGTAGAAACTCAGCTTCAGAAAGCACTGCATCTTAGTCTTTCATTAATGCACAGTTTTAAAAATCAAACGTTGCATTTTCTTCATTTGTTTTATATCCTAAACTCACCCAACAACAAAAACAAAGATTATAAAAATGATTCTTAAAATTGTTCTTGATAAACAGTTAATATCAGGGGGAAGTTTCTTTTTGTACTAGAAATCTAGGTTCTGATTAGAAAAATAGTTCTGAGTATTTGAAAATTGCAAATATTGTGACAACAGAAAAATTCCACTGAGAAAAGCTATTTTTAAGCCAACAAGAAACAACTCTCCCAAGGGTTTTGTACCATTTGTAACTTGATCCAAATATGGTACATTGTTTTAACAAAACCACAAATATTATTTGTACCTGTAAAGAAAACAAAATGGTACTAGTAATAATTAGATTGTTTGACTGTAAAGGTTGTAGGAATTCCACGTGCAAATGAAAACCCCTGGCACTCAAATAAGATAAACTATGCCCTGCATTAATGGGACTCATTTTGTGCTCTTGCCTGCCAAACACCTGCTGGTCGAGCAAGAGTGCTGACTGGTTAAATTGATTAAACACCCATGTGGGGAGACTATGTTGGTTTTTTAACTCACTGAAATGCAACAACTCACTTAGTGAGTGACAAATTGTTTTTCAAATATATCATGTGTTTAAGAAGCAGTTATATGGTACCCCAGGAAAAAAGTTACACTTGGGAAAATTTCACTTTTAAATGTCACTTTCTTTTCACTTTTTACTTTCTCTACTACAGTGAGGGAAACTGTAAATTTGTAGACTTTCCTGTACTGATCATAGCAATAAGAGATAGATATCAACATTTTCTACTGTAATATATACTAATGTTTCACAGTTTTGTCATTTTATTTTCTGTGCAATTATATGTGCCATCAGGATGATGAAATTCATGTGACAGGGAATAGATTTTTTTATAGTTATATCATCTCCTTAATCCATCAGTTATACATAAAAGAAGGCTAATAGTGCAGGAAATCTCTCAGTAGGCGTGAGAGAACTAACACTAATTCATAGGAGCCATCAACTAGTTTGCAGGTTTAAAAAAAAAAGGTGTTGATATATGTGCAACAAATTATGCAACAAAACAGTCATAGACCCATGTGGAATAATGTAGAAAAAACAACTAAAAGAAGTTTTATTGATCTGAATTACTAATGAAAAATAGATGCAAAAGTTCATGTTGTCTTAGCGTGCTGGATACCACAATATGTTTTTAGCATTTGCATTAAATATATATGTAATATTTTTTAATACTAGATTCTATGTTGAATTTTAAATGTATGATTTGCAAAGGATAGATACACTTGCTATACTAAAGTGGAGGGGCAAGTGTTCTGCACCACACAGCCCTCAGTCCTGGTTTCCCAGTTAACCAGATGGAGAACCTGACACAGCATACTATTTTTCCATTCCTTCCCATGCAACTAACCTTCCTTTTTATTGAAACAGAAATAGATACAGGTTCTTCCCATGGCAAAAGTACAGTGGTAGGGAGAGGAATAGTTCACATTTCAGTTTCATTCTGATGGGAAGTAAAAGAATGACAAAAGTTGAAAAGTGCTCAGAAATACCACAGTTAAGACACCAACTCTGCATCTTTAAATGTCTCAGTACAGCGATATTTCTGTACATCTGACTTATTTGGTCAAAGAAATTATTAGTCTCTTTTAGAGGAAACTTCTGAAATGTTTTTACAAAAATTTAAAAATAAAAACCTTTACTTTTGTTCTGATTTTCTTAATATCTTAGCTAACTGTCGTCATTTAACTCCAGCTGGCAGCTCAGCCCCACGCAGCTGCTCGCTCACTCCCCACTGGGTGGGATGGGGAAGAGAATCAGAAGAGTGAAAGTGAGAAAACTCGTGGGCTCAGATAAAGACAGTTTAATAGGTAAAGCAAAGCCATGTGCACAAGCAAAACAAAACAAGGAATCCATTCCCCACCTCCCACGGGCGGGCAGGAGTTCAGCCATCTCCAGGACAGCAGGGCTCCATCACGCCTAACAGTGACCTGGGAAGACAAATGCCACCACTCTGAATGTCCTCCCTTCTTCCTTCTTCCCCCAGATTTATACATTGAGCATGACGTCATACGGTCTGGGATACCCCTTGGGTCAGTCGGGGTCAGCTGTCCCGGCTGCGTCCCCTCCCAGCTCCTTGTGCCCCCCCAGCCTCCTCGCTGGTGGGGTGGGCTGAGAAGCAGAACAGCTCTGGGTAAGCACTGCTCAGCAGTAACAAAAACATCCCTGTGTTATCAGCACTGTTCTCAGCACAAATCCAAAACACAGCCCCATACCAGCTACCAGGAAGAAAATTAATTCTACCCCAGCCAAAACCAGCATACTAATAGAACTAACAGAGAAAACATGCTCCCTTTGATTGCAGCCTGCTCCATGGGCTCTTACTGCAAGTGCTTGCATGCCTTATTCCATAAATGTAATTTGTATGGTAATTGCGACAAAGAAAAACTTCCAAGAAAGGAGTTTCCCTGGTGAAATATTTCCTGTTCTATATGTGTATCTTCAGACGGTCCTTGAAACATATTACTAATAAAAACAGAGGAAAACCGTAAGCATTATACTTTTTGAAAGCTGCCTTTCCTTTTCACATCGAAATGTTAAATCAAGGTAATTGTTCTTAATTGTTCTTTAGAGGTGTTTTCGATTTTTGGTGTCGTCAAGTTCAGGAAGTGCTTTACTATTATGAGTACTTAAGAAACATAAAGGTCTGCAAGTTCTGAGAAGACCATATATTAAATAGATAAAAGGATCCCTGTGCTGTCAGAGCTCTTCTGAAGCGCTTTTTGGTAGAATTTGTTGTGCTGGTACTTATCTTATGAAAAATTCAATGGATTCTCAAATTAATATGCCAGAAATAAAACATATTTCTGACTTTGTTAGGTGGAGCTGGGTATATTAGGCCCTTGGTTATGTTGTTCAGTCAAAGATGATGTCCAGTCCAGAAATAATAAAGTTCAACAGCACTATTTTCTTTGTCTAAGTACTGTGGCCATTTTGACTATGTACCACAGAATTAACCCTCATCCTCTTAAATAATTTCCTGACTCTTTTTCTGTCTGAAGCCACTCCTTCTGTCATGAAGTCATTGACTGCTCTGCAGTTTAGAGAGCATTATACATACCTCTGGAAGAGCTTGTACAGGATTCTGTGGAAGGCTTACTTGACAAATCACTATTTGACAGAAGGTCATTGGCAGCAAAGTGCAGACTGATAGATATTTAGATATAGCAAGGCATTGAAATATTAAAGGAATGTGTGTGACCCGTGATTTGAAGGCTGGCATTTAGAATGAAGTTCACTAATGCCTTTTCCTTTCCATGTGCAATTTCAACCTGTGACTGAGTTCAGTGTTTATTAAAGCTATCACTCAGTTAAATGGGAGATAACAAAGACAGCAAGAAGAAAGAGGGGGAAAAGGTAGAGCTGGAGGATCTCTAGAGAACTTAAAGCAATTTAGCAAAACTGCTGATTTCTAAATTCTTAAAAGTTAAGGCTAGCTTTCTGATAAAATTATTTAAAACACTTGAGAAAAAAAACTCTTCTGTGTATAAGCTGTGTGAAACCCAAGAAGGTTAGACCAAAACAAGTGTAAGAAATTTAAAGGTGCAGAATTATTTGCCCGCTTTCTCAGTGACATGTAAATATTTAGAATAGCGTTTCTCACTACATACCGTTTTCATCATGAATCAGTAAGTTCACAGCAATGAAAAGCATAGACATGCTTATCTATCTACTTATCTATCAGCGAGCGAGGGCCATTTATGATTAACAATGTATTTTCCCTTAGAACAAGGTGTATGTGTGGCATTTTGATGCAATTAACGTAAACTAGCTTTCCACCACGATCCCCCTTCCCTCCTCTCTGGCTAAGGATAGGTATAGTCTGCTAGTTAAAATGGCTTTCTTTTTCCAGAATTCAGACATAGAACACATGGTGTTATCATCTTCTAATTCTAATTCTAAGCCTGTGCTGTGAAGTCTAATGTGCCTACCCATTATATAGCCATTATGTAGAAGAAAGTAAACATGGGTAAGTTGGAAAGTGTGACTTGGAATAACTAGCTTCGACTGGACCCTGAGATGTGTGACCACATCTCCCAACTAGGAGCCTGTATTACTGCACTTCTGTGCAATCTGCCCACGTGTGAAAACATCTTCTCTTTTGAAGAACCATGAATTTTCAGGAATGGATGTTGTTGAACACTGAGGATCTTCTCTTTTTTTGGTGTGGCAAAACGCCTAGTCAAAGGTTTGTTCATGGATCCATTATCCTGTCCTGTGTTTTAAAAAATTGAATTGAATATATATACCATCAGGTACAAATTTATGCAGAGGATGAAGCTGAATTAAAACCAGCTAACATGTTACATATTGCCATGGGACACCACATGATCACATATGCATGTTTGCACACTCACTCTTTTGTTCATGCACCAAAAAATAAACAGAAAGTGAGAAAGAGGGCAGCACAGGTGCAATAAGTGTTGATATTAAGAAAACAGTGAAGACTGTCTCAATGTGTATTAAATGCTGTTATTGCTCTTTTAGGACTGAAATATGTTATAAATTCCCTACAATCTGTGTCAAAATCTGCAGGCTTGATAGCACTGATTTTAGCTCTCTCACATCTGGAAACTACATAAATTATCTATGTATTCCTGTGAATAAACAAGACCATGCAATCATATAACAAGATCCTTGGGATTAGCACAATATTGTCTTTTCTTATAATACCCATATTTCATTTTCATATTTGTGGCACTGCAGTAATTAAGATTTACTACCTAAGCATTCATATCAAGCACATCTGTGGTGGCAATATCAGTCCTGAAGGTAGATATTTTTCAAGAGGTAAAGAGAGAAATGCTATATAGAAAATACCCCAAGTCACAAAGTATACCCATCGTGGAATACAAAGCTAGAAGTTATTGAATAAAGCAAGGCTAGTATGAGCCCAAACTAAAATAATTCCTATATATATTTCAGGAGGGGGGGTCATATAATTATTTCTCCATAAATATATACATGTACATATACATATATATACATACATGTGTATCCAGACCAAGAGAGGCATAAAACTGAAAGGCTGGAAACGTTATGAACAAATACAATGGAAGACTTGCATCATCTCCACAGTTATGGGAACCAATTTCACATCATACACAAAAATGTGCAGTTACACCTCTTGTCTTCTATAGTCATTCTGAAGAGGACATAATAAGGGATGTACAAACTTAGAATATATGATATACCAAGCATGGCATGCCATGTCATGATATTTGGACAGAGCAGCTCTCCTTGTGCTTTCAATTCACTAAGGATTTAAAGAGGTAGTTAAAGAACCAGTTTTCAATGAAATATGCATTAACTGCACTAGTTGAGCTATTTGATAATTATAAAAATGTAACTTATCTTGATGAAGTCAAACATGTTCACATAGATATTCCAGTCATACTTTTCTTCATGCACTTTTTGAGAATATCTCACAAGTCTTGATTTGCAACACCTTGTAATTTAAAACTGTAAACAAAAAAAGATTTTGCAACCTGTAAATGTCAAGATGTCTTTGAAATTCACAAAGATTTCTCTTCACCTCTTCAGTTATAAAGCCTTACATACTAGGATATTACCTGGTGATGAGTACAGATTTTACTACTGGAAATAGGAAAATACTAGAGTAAATAATAACTTCCTTCATTATGGTGTTTCCAGTAACTGCTGGATAATATTTTGGCACTGTTGTAATGAAGTTTAAACATAGATTTTTATTTTTTTTAAACATAGATTATTTTTTTTTTCCACTAGTCTTGAATTGTGGCTTCCCAAAATCTAGAACTGTCACAGCATTTTGCATGTGTCATGTCATATCACCTCTCCATTCTCAAAGGTATCATACAACTGGACAGTGTTAACTGAAGAAAAATTTCTTACCATATCAAAAATCTTGGTTTTTTCCTTGCTTGGTGAGCTACTGGCATGTTCCAAGATGACTATTATGAACATTGCAGACAATAAATACTTTTATCTCTTTCCTACAATATTGCAAAAGGAAATATGCAAAAAATTGGGATTTCTGAGCTCCTGCTGGGCAAGTTATTCTGAAACTCCAAAAGAATCATGGATTGCTGCTGTACTACCAACAGAGTTTATTCTATTTCAGAAAAGGTAAAATAAGGATGTAGTTACTATTGTTATTTCACTGAAACTATTCCTTATGATCCCAGACTCTTTCCAGCCTTTGTCAAACAGATCTAATAGCAACGCAGTATAATTACATAAGCAATAGCTAACACTGCAACCAACTTCTGTATGTCTGTTTCTGATTTAATTACACAGAGTCCGTGAAAGAAACATTTTTCCCTCTAAGTCTCATGCTCCTTTTGATGTGATTGTAACCAATGTGCCACATCAGATCACTGGAGTCACTTGAATCTAGTGCAACTACAAAGTCAGGTACATATGGAAGTCCATTTCCCTTCCTGGCTGCTATTGCAAGATGTAAACCAAAATCAGCAGAAGATTGCGGGGGCGGGGGGGGGAGGTTGCAAAATTTTGACTGACATGAAGAAAAGTTTCCACAGACTGTTGCAATTTGCACTTCTTTTACAGCTTACACTCTTGGCGGTTCCTGAAGAAATGTGTAAATCAGCTGATTTTTGCAACTAACCTTGTTAACAATGGGGTTCTTTTTCCTGTTTCTAAGCCTAATTGTCTTTAAAAATGCTAAAACCTGAAAGTCCTTTGGGTATTGGAGAGATCCCATGTTTCCAGAACTTTACAGCTCTTTTTTTCAAAGCTTTGGTGTGACACATAAAATCAAGATCCCATCTCTGGAAATGTCACAGGTTTCATTTCTGACATTGAACAAGGCATTTTTTTTTACACAGCTGGATATTTCAGCTATCTATAAATAAAATGAGAAAAATAATTTTCCATTTACTCTTGTTTTTTTCTTTACAGATTTATTTCTTGACTATCACCTGGGATCTCTACCTTCATCAGTGATAAACCATCCAAGCAATGTAAATCATTTGGGTTTTTTTCCCATGTATGTCCTTTTTTCAAACTGGCTTCCACTGACTTGATTGATAGTTGACTAAGATATGCAGTTACTTGATTGGAAACCTTTGGGAACCTTGACCTACTGTGTATGAACACTCTCTGTGCTGCATTTGTAAAAAAAAATACATGTAATACTTCATCTGGGGAAATGCAATTATTTTGGTTTGACACTGACTATTTTAGGTTCTTTCTTGAGTAGAGATTTATAGGGACATTTCTGTAGTCCATTTTCTTCTAAAGCTTGGTGATCAGTACCAATGTCCATTAAAAAAAAAAAAAAAATCTCTTCTTGTCATTCAACAACATGTTCAGTTTGAGTTCTACAAGCTTCATCTGTCATCCAGTGTGCATGGTAATGCATCACATACCTGTACAGTTTATTAATGAATCCAGATTTCTTTTTTCTTGTATTTAGACCTATTAATGCTACGTCTCTGCTAGACCAGAGCTGGTAAATTGTTTCTGTTGCAAAGAAACAAGGTATGACCAAAAGTTTTAATTTTTCCAAGTACTTGCTGAAATTTCGCCAAATCTTTACCATCTCCCAAGGTATTGAGTTCTATACTCTAATTATTTTTCATATTATAACGCCAACCCCAATGAGAGCAAGAAATATTGCTTTTTTTTTTAACCTCCTCCCAGGGGTAGCAATTAATTCCCTCCTTCTTAAGAGGAAAGAACCTTGACTGTGACCCTCAAAACTATGGTCTGACCTTCAGAAATAAGTCCAAAAGCACAGTAAGTTGAGACAGCAGGTTTCTCTTGAGCAACAGGAGCAGCTGTGGGAGCTCTGACAGTTCTGAAGAACTGGTTCCTTTCTAGGTTGCTATGGTGAGGCTTCTCATTTATAAGCCATTAATGCTATGCTTTTGTTCCTCAAAGTCAAAATTAATTGTTTCGCGAATGCCTTCCACAGAGGGTGGGTTAATGAAATGAATCAGTTTACAAATTCTGCAAAAATAAATTAACAATCCACCCTTTCAGAATCTCTTCTTTTTAAATTCTTACTTTTAAAATTCCTTGTTCAAACTCTGCACAAGTGGTTAGTTGTCCATACACTGTTATTTTAGTTAAAATACTTGTTTTTAAAGCCTCCTCAATGCCATCTCATTTCTCATTGTAAAGCATGCATCCTGCAGCCTGTCTTGCAACAACTGTATAATTAATATATGTTGACCAAAGAAGCTCTTCTGGTGACAAATAGATCACTTACTGAAATTGCACTCTTTAATGTAATTTCAAAGCAACACCTTTGCATCATAAAATATATTTGCTGTGCAAAACCAGCTTTTACAGCCCACTTTTCTCAGTTCTATTCTTTATACATCCTTCCTGCTTTTCTTCAATTTCTGCCTGTAGTAATTACTTCACTTCTGTTCACTGAAGGCTCCTCCACTGCCTTCAGTATACTGACTGCCACACAAATAAATTTCAGACATACACCACCTTTGCTTCAAAAACTGAAAATAAAGAACTTCACGCCTTTCTACTTACCATTTACCTTTCTTTCACTAAAAGAAAATTAGTCTCTTTTTTTAAAACAGTGCTATTAATAAATATGACAACAGTAACCCCATCTTAAAGGCTGTATCAAAATAGGCCAAAAAAGCCTACAACAGGTACAAGTGCACTAATTAGTACCATAGGACTACATTCTTTTCTATTAGGGGGCTACAAAGAATTATGAATTATTCTAGAAGCAGAATTCAATGCACTTTGTTTTCAGCTCCTGAAGCCAAAATAGCTTGACACTGATTTATATCTATTTGCCAAAGCAGATATGCACCTCTACAACTTGATTTCAAATAGTGCAGAAAGGATTTTTCCCCAGGTATTAATTCTCCAGAAACCGAACGTTTAGCTTTTCAGAAGCACACAATTGTTAAAAACACTGGCATGGCATAGGACTAAGTAACTGGTGACTTATGGTTCTGAAGGCTAATCAGTGTGATCTGTAATATGAGAGGGTATTACATCAGAATGTTTTTCCTGATGTCATCATCTGAAGGGTTCATCTGGAATGATACAGTTGGAGACAGAGACCAAAAGCAATGGAATGAAGTGTGTCATGTGGAAAAGAGACATTTGGAAAGAAAAGAAAAGAAAAGAAAAGAAAAGAAAAGAAAAGAAAAGAAAAGAAAAGAAAAGAAAAGAAAAGAAAAGAAAAGAAAAGAAAAGAAAAGAAAAGAAAGGAAAAGAAAAGAAAAGAAAAGAAAAGAAAAGAAAAGAAAAGAAAAGAAAAGAAAAGAAAAGAAAAGAAAAGAAAAACAGCATGCAAAACCAAGTGTACATAAAAGTAAAAGGAAAGAAAGAAGAACATAATCAGCAAATTGGCCTGGCATGAAATAGCAGCACGTGGAAAAGTGATAGGCAGAGAATAGTCAAACAGCCATCTGAGGAATCGGAGGTGGGATACAACTGCTGCAAATGGGCAAAGCCTTCAGCCTTCAAAAGAGTATTATTCTGAATAGAGAGCGTGCAAGCTGCCTGCACAATGAAGAAACATATGGAACACAAGACAGCTGCTGCTGCTGGGAAACAAGAAGGCAGTCACCTGAAAGACACGCAGGAGGCAAGCAAGGCTAAGCTTGTGAACAACTGCTGTCTTTTCATTATTTAGTTTTACATACTTAACATACTAAAAACCGCAAGTTTCCAAAGAAAATGAATTCTTATGTAAAAAATACGGGTTTAAGACCTGAATTGCTGAGAGAAAAGTCGAGTAGACAATCCTTGCAGAAGATAAAATATGAAATTACAGTCCCTATCTAAATCCCATTGAAAGAACTTCTGTTTTAAGCATTTTCCTCTGACAGAATTCACAGGTTAGTAAGATAATGGCTTTATGCCTTCCACAACACAAAACCTCAAGGAAACACCCCTAAATTCTGCAGCAATATTTACTTACTTTGTGTCCAAGAATCTCTTCCATCTCTCTCTCCCTCATATTTGCGTTATTGTGACTTACGGTTGAAGATACCCATCGCTGTACAGTTTTATCACAAATACTTCTTGTGGATTTTTTGTTACAGCAGTTACAGCAGAGACTCGTCAGATAATTCAGAATCTCCTTACCTCTTTTCAAGAGTGCTTGAGAACTGGAGCACTAGTCCAGTCATCAGTCCACCTTCTCATACCCTCTGCAGCTGTTCTCTTCAGATGTAGTCTTTATTTTCCTGAACCTTCTGGCTGTGACACGGATCCTTGCTCTTTGCCTTCTCTCATGTTTGTTTCCATAAATACTGAAGGCATTGGCAAAGCAGTCCAAGAAACTCCCTTCCTTGAGGAAAAATGCAGAGCAACGGGCAGACTTAGGCAAATTCTGTTAAAACGGGGGGGTAGGGGCTTACATTCATGAACCAGAACATCCCAGGGCTATATGATAGAAGGTATTTGTGGATGAGAAAGGCTCTCCACAGGTACCGACTTCTTCCTGTAGATGTGATGACAAAAGCGTGTTCTAATGACAAATTTTTTAGAGGATGAAGCCTTAGCTTTGTGAACATCTACTGGGATCTTTTCCAGGGCATAAGTGACAGAGTTGAAGAACACATCCAAGTACGTTGTTTGAAAATCTTGTCAGTGGACAATGAAGAATGACAGTACAGATTTCATTCTATCTGAATGAGCCATCCAATTCTCATAATGGGCATAAATAAGTTGGAATGAGTGTCTCTTGCAGCAAATTTTTTTCCATCCTTTGAAATACTGAGAAATATCAAATTCCCTGACAATGCTATCAATATCTATGGAGGAAATAGTCTGAGGCAGTTTATGTCTCACAGGCTCTTTGCACATTTTTAATCTATTACATTATTAAGGGTTAGAAATGTTTTATTCCCCCAGATAAGAGCTCTGATTCTCAAGTGTAATGAGGCAACAAGTATGTAATTTGTAAACCAATGTGATTATTGCAAAATGCACATTCTGTTGTGATTATATTATTTAAAAAGCATCAATGTTTTTAAACAAAATCCACTAGCATTTGTGTATTCATTAAACATTTTCATTACTCACACAGAGTTTTTATACTTTTTGTATTAAAGTCTAGCATCAAATCACTAGAATATTAACGTAAAATGGAGTTTACTCTCTGACAAAGATACCAGGCACATTGTGCTAGACTGAGTCATGTTATTCCATTCATGTTCATTATATGTTATTATGTTTCTTGATTTTATGCATTACTGTTTACTGTGGTCTTTTTAAAACAAACACAAAAATAAGGGCAATTGGAAACAGTAGAGAATGAATATTTAAAAACATTACTGCCTTACTTTTTATGTTAAATGTTCCCATTAGAAAACCTCATGGAAGCTAGGCGTAATGTCTCCTTCCACACATCTCTTGAAGATGTAAAGGATTTTTTTTTTCCATTATGACATGGATTTGGGTCCTGAAACAACCAATGCCATTAATCCATTAATTCAGTAGAACTTTCCAGCATTTCAATGTCTTGGGCAATCGGAGCGGAACAGTTTGCCATGTGCATTCTGTCTCCTTAAATACCAATGGATATACCCGGGAACATCCTGAATTCATACAAGCACATTCTCATGTTCATATTAATTCTTGAAAACTAGAGTCATGGTAGTTGTTTCATTATTAGTAATAGAATTGATTACCAGAAGCCCGGACAGTCAGCTTTATCCTATAAACCCTTTAAAGTTGAGGGGTTTTAAAAAGAACTTTATTTTCCACAAATCTTTCATACTGCACAACTGTAGTTCATATTTTGTTTTGCATCCATACAAAAAGAATTCATAAACACTTCATAAAATAAAGCACAATAGTGGTTATTATAATGAAATCTCTCCATAAGTCTGTTTTTGTTGGCATGAAAACCTGTGCTTTTTAAATCAATATCAGAACTCAAAAAATGTTCTCCAAGAATGAGTTTTCTCCCTACAGTTGACTAGGAAAGCAGGGATCCTACCCTTGTTGCATAGTTACAACATGAATAAAGACTATGCTTCAGGGAATAGGTAGCAGCTGTCATTCTGATACATTAGTCTGTAAGAGCAGCGCAAGGCCATGACTGCGATTCTCTTTGAATGTCTGGCTAAGCACTCTCCTTCATATATTATTAATGTTCATGGGAAGTTAAGGTCCATGCTTAGCACTCATTGTGCCTTTCTTTCCTGCAGCATGTCATACATAGCATAGTGGCATTCATATGAATACCAAAGAAGGTATTTAGGTTCTCCTAATTTTTAGTAAAGAATTGTATTTTTTTTGAGTGAATTAAAATCAGGGACTGCAGACCATTTTTACAAAAAGCCCTTGCTAAAAATATTTATGGGAGGAACTGAAATTAAATTGTAGCTTATATACTGAAGATATTTAATATCAGTCTTGTTATTTTCTCTATTTTTTGCTTTCAAGACTTTTGGTTTAGCATCTTTGATAATCTTGGTATAATGTCTCAGTCTGGGAACTAACTGAGAAACATATGAATTATTGCTTTCAAAAATTAAAATTATTATAACTCTGTCAACATCTACCTTGCTTAACAAATCCCACCCACACTGTAAATTATACATCTTTTATGTGTTTCAAAAGCCACAAGAAATGTGATGTTATACCACACAAACTGAACTGGAAAAAAGTTGGTTTAGCATGATTTTGTGCTGTGTTCACTTTTGGTATATCATTTGTGACAAGAATTGTATAAACTAAATGTATAAACCAAAACATTTTTTCACATGTCAAAATATTATAATACTGGAAAAGATCTGAACAGAACTAGAATACACCTTTTTTAGATCAGTGAATATATTCAAAGTACATCAGGATTCCAGAACTATGTTTAATATATGAGTACAAAATATTTTTAAAAAAAACAATAGTTTTGAGAAATTTTGTGGATTGTGCACACATATTCACATTTTTAAAAGCCAAGAGTATTATATAAGATAATCAAAATTCGGGGGGGGGGGGGGGGGGGGGGGGGGGGAGAAAAAAAAATCTACATTTCCTTGAAACATTTCTATCCACTTCTACTTCATGCAAGAAGCAGTTTCCCGAGTGATTGGTTTTAATATATGATATATGGATGTTATATAAAAATTATACTATGTTCACTATCCATAATTTCTTTTTTTAAGTTTGGAACCTTCTTAGTCATAAAAAGGTTTCAATCGGACTTTATCAATCAATCAAGTTTTGACCAAAAGCTTTAGGTAAAGAGGAGTTATAAATTGTCCATATTCTCTTCACTTGTCTAATAAACCTTTTCTAAGTAAATGTACTTGAATGGAGCATTACAAAAGTTTTGCTTAGACAACGAAGTGAAAAATATTTGTAACAGCTAAATGTCTTGTTAATGTCGTCCAATTATAGCCAAAATGCCTCTTCTTCTGATTAATTGGGACTTCAATAGACCCTCTGGAACCTATTTGTCTTCTTAGCTGAAAATGAGCATAAGAAAGTTTACATATAAAAGAGCAATAGAGCACGTTGTTTGGACAAAGATTTTTTTGCATTTCACGATAAAAATATGCATATAAAAGAAAAAATATTTTGCAAAACAGGATTCATATTTTTTCAGAAGCAAATGAGACTTTGCAAAACTTGCCCTTCTTACAGTTGTGTCTGTTTCTCTTAAAGTAAAATGGGGATATTATTTTATGCTCCTGTTCCACAATATCAGTGTTTAAGGTCAACCAACATGGTGGCAAATACCACAAAAAGGGCTTGAAAATATTAATAATGTTACAGTCTTCTGCACAATTTTGCTACATTGACATAAAAGGACCTGTCCTAATTAATTTGCTGAGCTATATTCCCTCCTAGCTCTTAAAACAGCAAGAGTAGTATCAAAACCTATAAAATACTGTAATAATGTATACAATAAGATGTCAAAATTAACGCTGTGTGGGCTACCTTAATTCTGGCATATAAAAGTATTTGACATATGGTTTATGACAATTATAGTTTTTGTACATATTTTGGTGGAAAATATTACGTTTTAAATTCTTAGCTGGCTTCATCAAAAGTGTAATGATGAGGATGATGAAAAAGATAGATTTCAGTTACAAAGACTGACTATATGGAAAAATTAAAGCATGTCCACGTTTCTATCTTTACTCATGGAAATTTCACAGACACTAAGCCATTTATCAGTAACACATGGCCCACTGCCAGAGAGTAAATAATATAAGACTAACAGGTAAATGCTATAAAATAATGATTCCTAAAGGCCTTTCTTAAAATGATCATGTGAGATTATATATAGTCTTCTTGACAAAAAGGCTGAATTTCCAATACCAGTATTAGCATTAAGAATGTAACTCCCATCCAAATTTCACTGACATCACTGGAAGTATTCATTAGATAATGTGTTTTAACAGTCTTTGGTGCACAGACAGGAAACATGACTATTTGAACAGCCTAGTTACTGTGATAAAAAGTTATCATTAAGTTTGATCTTGTCTAACCTTCACTATTAAAGACTGAATTGTTATTCCAGGAAGAAATACAATATTAAGAAAAAATAATATAATTAATTGCTGAAACATTTAATTGGGAAAATTTTCTTATTTAACTTCACTCTAATATTTCTTTAGTCATGGACCAAACAAAGCTTTGACATGAGGACATGCAGACTTTGGTCTTTTCAAGAAAATTTTTACTGTTCAGTGCTATGAAGTTTTCATTTGATTGTGATCACCATGTTTTAACTGATTATGATTGTTTTGATAGGGATAAATGCAGTAATATATGAAGAGATCCTGAAAAATATCTAAGCCAAAGATAACACATATGTAGTAAAAATTTAAACCAAAATTGTATTTCTTTCTTTATAAAACCATGTTCCAGTTCAAATGTGAATTACTGTATTGGAAAGATGTGATGGTTTTGGTGTCCAGTTGAAAACTCAGTCTAGATGACCATTATAGTTATTTTGCCCTGCAAAAGTGGTAAATCACTGAAACTTGACAGGCAATTTTTGCTATCTCTCAACCAAAAAAGTTCAAATAACTTACTTGATCAAATCACTTAAATTTCAGATTACTGAATTGAATTGAATCTTAATGTCTCAAAGAAGAACTTCTAACAACAAAAATGATGAGAAGGATGGAACACCTCTCCTATGAGGAAAGGCTGCGAGAGTTGGGGTGGTTCAGCCTGAAGAAGAGAAGGCTCCAGGGAGACCTGACTGCTGCCTTTCAGTACTTAAAGGGGGCTTATAAGAAAGATGGGGACAAACTTTTTAGCAGGGCCTGTTGCAACAGGACAAGGGGTAATGGTTTTAAACTAAAAGAGGGTAGACTTAGACTAGATATAAGGAAGAAATTTTTTACAGTGACTGAGGGTGGTGAACCACTGGCACAGGTTGCCCAGAGAGGTGGTAGCTGCTCCATCCCTGGAAACATTCCAGGCCAGGTTGGACGGGGCGCTGAGCAACCTGAGCTCGTTGAAGGTGTCTCTACCTGTGGCAGAGGGGTTGAACTAGATGGCCTTTAAAGGTCCCTTCCAACCCAAACCATTCTATGATTCTATCAGAGCACCCATCTATTTTTTAATAATTTTAGCATTATTAACAGATGTTTCTAATTAGTAGAGCTTGAACTTCTTGCTGTCCTGAATTTGAGTTTCAAGTGGTACATTTTCAGAAGACCCTTTATCATCTCTGCAAGATATACACCAACTGCTCCCAAAGATTTATTTCAGAATTATGTCAAATCCCTTTGCTATAGGTGTGTACTATTTGGACTGCCAATGGCTTTAGGAGCTGAATCTGTTTTGCAAGAGCTGTTTTGGGGGTTAGATTTGTTTAGGTGTTTCATTGCTTTTCATTTGGGGTTTATTTATTTATTTATGACATACGGCTTGTATCCAAGCTATAAGAAACTTTTCTAAAATAGCTAGGACTAGGAAAACCTATTGCAAATTAGTATGATTTAGATTTTTTTAAAAAACAGGGCATATCACCAGATCACTTGTATATGTTAACAAAAAAACCATTGAGGATTCTTTATCCTTAATATTAATGTGAAGAATAAAGTTAAAATACATTTACCTATAACTCTGCATGGAGTAAAATGGTCAAATTACTGTGTCTGGCAATACCAAATAAATTCTTGATTCTTTTACTTCTAAAAAGATATGACTGTTGGGTATTTTTTCTACATTTCTCATCCTGTAGTGTAGAGAGAGCACTGATGTTCCTATATCCATATATTCATATATAATGTAAGTAAGTGATCTAAAATAATTTTTGAAAGATGGTAGCATTTATCCTTTGAAAACTGTCGAGCTTCTCATTTAAGCTGTTGTCATGTTATGCCAGTCTGGAAGCATAAAACACCATTGACGCAAAATACCCCACATTAATATTTGACCAGCCAGACCTCTCACATTTAACAAGCTTTTTACTGTTTTTTTCCTTCTTTCTTTTTCCTAAGAATATGCTACTTTGCACAGCCTTGGTATGAATTACTAGGGGCTGGAAGGGGAAAAAAGGGTTTCAGACATTAGTGATTCTGTAATAATTTTAACAGTCTACCATGGAACTATGCTGATGGGTTTTACTTTAATTATCAGAAATACATTTAGCTGAACATCTCTAAAACTCATTCAGATAAAACCCACATGGGACCATGCCACCTAATCTTACTGGCAATGATTTAAATTGCAGCCAGGGGCAGAAAGCTGGTTTCAACATGAGCAGTACTCAGAAATTCAGCTCATTGCTTCTTAATCCATTGAACACCATTCAGACACATTAACTGGAAGACAGTATTAAATTATCTACTGTATGCCAAAACAGATAAAAACTAAACTTAATCTTTTTAAAATCAAAAGATGGAATCTAAGAACTGTATTTAAATTAATGGGAGTAGAGCTGCCTCTATCCATGAGGTAATAAATAATTTTGTGAAAGAGGCCTGCACTGATTTGCACTGAGCATGGGATATTGGGCAAATTATCAAAGTTAGTGAACAAGGGCCTTTGTACTTTAAAGGTCCACTGCAGTAGAGTGGAGGGAGAGGAAAGAAGAAAAGAATGTAGAGATTAGCTGTCAGGTGTATTAAAACAGTTATTTACTGAAACAAATCAGGACTTCTGCTTCCAGGGTCATTAAATGTTAGTTTAATGTGGAAATATGCCTGCAGATAGCGTGTGAGTTATAAAAAGAGATAAAATATATTGAATGCACCATTTTTCTAAAGCATTTCAGCCCAATTTTTATGATTCATCAAACACTGGTCTCAACATATCACCCAGAGTCTTCCCAATATGATATACCCAAGAGCAGCACAATAAAAAAGAAGTATTTTCCTGCTGTATTCATCATGATTCAGACACATCTTTTGAAACAGGTTCTTAACTAGATTAACTAGTCAGCCTGAGGGCACACCTAACATTCATCCTGCCTGCATCTGTACAACCTGCTCTACACCACATACTAAACAAGAGAAATTATGCAATCACAATGTTTAAGGATCCTGCATTAATTTTCAAAAGCTGAAAATGAGTAAAGCCATTATTGCTTTAACTCTAAAAGTGCATGAGGATCAGGGCTATACAAATAAACTCCTGAGCACCCCAAAAGATAGATACTAGGAAATGCATTCTCATTGTGACAGTAAGGGGATGAGTTTGTAACTCCACGTCAAAGGAAAAGCCTCTGCATGAGAAATATAGACTTAAACTATTATGGCTCAATATAAGCCTTTCTCCATAGAAGCGTAAAACTTTTTGAATTGTGTTTGTAATATTCTCCTTTTTAAAGACAAGGAGATTAAGCTGATAATAAGGTTCAATATTTGGGCAAATCTTTGTGAAATTCTTAGTGGTATATTAAGTTCTTCTTTTTAGGCTTAGGTCCAGATCAGCCTTTACATTTGTGCAAGGGTTGCTTTATGTTTAAATATTTCATTTGCAGTGAGACAATATTAATGTTAAGGGCAGATTCCATTCTTGGTTTCATACTGAATGAGTGGACTTATTGTATATTTATGTATAGTAAATTAAACAAGAATTTGGCTTTGTAATAAATGTTCTCTAAAACTATACTCTGAAGTCCCTGAAGCCTTTTTGCTTGAGGTTTATATCACATTTTCACAAAGATAACTTGTTCAAATTCTGCCGTGAGTTTGATTTAGAGATATTCTTTGTGCCAGGGTAACTGCAGATATTCTGCCACTGAAAATGATGTTGGATCATTTTAAATGAACTATCTTTGTTAGAAGTTGAATTTTAAGAAATTCTTCATTTTTTCTGTGAAACATGAACCTTTTTCAAGAATATATCAATATGGAAGAATTTCTAATATGTACCAAGATTACAAAATGCAGCAGAACATAACATTTAGGAAGGGCAACTAGCTTTTGACGCACTTAGGGAACTGCTCCTCTCTTTGCAATGAGCCAAGTCATCCTAGAAAAATGAAAAGACTTGATTAGGTGAAAAAAATATTTCATGTGGGATACAAAGGCTCTCTAATACTTAAAAATTCTGTCTTAAATGAAACGTGTGTTTATGGGTGAGAGTGAGGTATGTGAATATTTATATCTATTCACGTACACTCATGTAAGTACACGCCCATTGGAATATAGATGTTGTTGTTGTTGTTATTATTATTATTAATGTTATTAAGGATGCACTATATGTTGTGATTCTCAATTGTTCAGCATTTTTAATTGATTGAGTCACACATAGTGTATCATTATCTTGACAAGGACAACTTCATCCAAATTTTACATCTTCCTGGTTTTCATCTGTTCCTGTTTCCTGTGTTTCCTCTTTCATATGCTGAATATTTCTACTTTAAATTCTCACTTAGGAAGAAAAATTTCAAAACATAACCAAATCATAAAAAAAATACATTGACTATATTATGCAATATTTACATAGTACATATAAATGTGAGCAGATACTGGATGCTGAAGACACTCAGGAAGGTCTTCTGATTCTCTATTGCTCATTTTTTACTGTATCATTTTATCACCCATGTCCCTTATTTTTCTTTCTTTTTCTCTGCTTTGAAAGTAATTCAGCTTTATGGGTTCTGTTCTGTTCATTGTTTCTTTCAGCTGTCCTTCTTTTCATGATTATTTGGGTTATGTTAGTTCTTGTCACCAAACCACATCTTATCTCTTCAAGTTTTTGTCATTGCCTCACCCGTTATTTACCAGGGGTGACTTTGCACAGTCTGACTGCTTTTCAGTCTGCCTGCTCTTCTCCTGTGCTGCTTCTCACATCCTGGTGGCTCATGCTGCTCTGGCTAAGAAGCAAAAATATGCTTGATCAAGCGATCCTCCTAGATTGCTGAAGGGCAGCAGATCTTCTTCAGCTGAAAGGGAGTTATGCATCACATAAGGCCATTGCACCAAGATACGCTGGGTTTTGTGAGACCAGAACAAACTACAGAAGTAATTCTCTACATCTGTCTAGTCAGTCTGAGGACTTTCAAAGCCATTAGTCCACTAAGCCTGTCCAGTTTTTGCTTCCTATTATGAAAGAGACAGCCTTAGAACTATAACATATTAAAAGTAAAAATAGTGGTTCATTTTTATGTTTGGACCTTCAGGCCTTCCTTTTCTCCGCATGAACATTGTACAAAATAACACCACAGATTTTCATATCATTAAATTATGTGAGCACTTCTAAGAAACGCTAAAATCAAATCAGTTGACAACTCTCCCTTCTTCTGCCTACTTCTTCATTATCAACTCATATTTCTCCTCATCCATACCATCCGAAACTTGATATTCCCATTATAGTTCGTATCCTTTCACCACTAGATTCTGACTGACCTTCCTAAAAAGGGTTTTATTTTAATTGATTCCTTTCTTTTACCTAGGGCCAGAATGGGAACCCAAAAGACAGTTTGTCTTTTACAGGACTCCAGAGAATAATTAGAATCCTTCGGTAGCTTAATCTGGCTGCATTGCTTTTAACATAGTAGTTCAGTGGCCCACAAATTTCTGAGAGCCTTTTCAAGGAACTTTTCTAGATATTTCTGAATCTAAAAAACCAAGCCTGTTATCAGACACTTTATGTTCAATAAATTGTTGTCACATGCTCCACTGTCAAACATAACAGGTCCCACAAACCACAAAAGTCTGAATACCACACAGTTTAGGAATGGAAAATATTTTCTACATAAACACAGAATCATAATAATGTCTGAAAGAAAATAGTTTTCTCTCCTAAAAGCAGAACCCACAATCCTGAATCAGACAAAAGAAGAAGGAAACTAAGTCATGATAAAAAAAATCAATGTGAAAAAAAGAAATACAAGTTTATGTTATTCAGGCATTATTACTGACATATTGGGTGTAAGAGGGGTGCACAAGCTTCAACATGCCCCTCGTGGAAAGAAAAATAAATTAATCAACCAGTAATCCCAGGCTAAGTGGTAAAAAAGTCACCAAAAACATGTAAACAATTTACTAAGGTGGGGAATATTGACAGTCCTTATACATGGTGACATTAATAAACACTTCTGACAGGGATGTGGGAACCTGTTCAAATACTATTCACATTTTTCCCCCTATTCTGCAAAAGTCTTGTCATTTTTAATTTTAACTTTCATAATGTAATAAAGAAAAGAGGGAGAAAAACTATTGGCAAGACTTATAATCTTTGTTGACAATGTTTACTAGGAAAAAAAAAAAAAAAAGAATAACCATTCAGGAAAATAATAAAGTAATATACAAGTGGGAAGAAGTGGACAAATATAGGTTACCTGGATTAAAATAAGACTAGGGGGAAAAAAATGGCCTTTAAAATTTTATTATATTGTTACAGTCCTTAATAAAAGCATAGTAACTTGTTCCAACCTGATTTAATCTGGCAGTCCACAAAACAAAAAAAAAAAAAAAATAGACACATCAGGCTAAATTACTGGGCTAAATCTGAAGTACATTAGGAAAGCTGAAAGTAAGTTAGTCAGGAACTTTTGAACAAAGCAGGTTTTCACCAATAAATGCTGAGTCAGCAGAATGTGGCTGTTTCATCGCTGCCCTCTCTCTTGCCAAACAGGAAAAGCTTGGATGGGCTGATGCCAGTTTTTGTGCCAGCTTATGCAGAGCCCGGCCTCATAAGGTCTGCTGGCCTGAGCTCGGCCCTGCATGTACGCTGCCTTGGGGACGAGGCCCTGGTGCTTTCGGAAACCGCTGCCAGTTGGGACATCTCGGGGTCGCGGGCATAAGGGGTTGGAGATTTCTGGAACAGCTGGTGCCCTGCACTACCTGACATTCACAGTTATAGAAAAGCATCTGAGCAGACACAGGAAAACACAATTAATTGCACAGTTTCTTTGCTATAAAGTGGTCTTCTCTGTAAAACCTACTTTAAAAAGTTACAATTTGCAACAGGCAGGAAGAAGAATTTTTGGCACTTTGAAAATGTGGCTAGCAAAACTCCCAGTGGCAGACTGGGAAATGGCTTTTCCAGTCCTATGCCATCAGCAGTAGCCACACTCACTTCTTCCTATAGTCCCTCTTTGTTGTCTACCCAAGGTACTCCTGCATCCTTTTCCAGATGGAAACCTCTAATACAGAGAGCTATTTTCTTCAATTTCATGCAGATAATACCAATGTGGAAAATAACACCAGTATAGAGTCAAATGAATAGAAATATCCCAAAGATATGAGTTCTAAAGTGATGGTCGTCCCTTCCATAGGAATTCATGAAGTGTTTTAAATTCTGTTACAGGAAAAAGGTTAAAGCATTAAATCTGAATTTCCTCCAACCATTAAGCAATCATACACGTATTAGCTATTTGGGAAAACCATACACAGAGCAGGCTATAACTCTACTTTACAGCTCTCAAGAAACCTTGCACTTTGACTTTGATTTACAACCTTTCACCTGAAAAGGATTAAAAATCAAAAATTGAAAAACGTTTCTAACCTGTTTAATTTCTATTATATTTCCAAACCAATAGAATTAATTAGGACCTCTTTGTATTAACCAGAACTTCTTTGGTCATAACACAGTCCTCAGTCACAACAGTGAGATTGTATAATAAACTTGTAAAAAAATGTTTGGTTTTGTTACAGTTTTCACTGGTGCCAGCTTGTGCGCATGTTTGGGGATGAGGGAAGAGCTACAAGCATATAACAAGAGAAAAAAAAACATGCACAGGCAACATTTGTAAATATACCTGTATAATTCAATAGAGAAGGGGTTTAAAGTTCTCATGGGCCTTTGGAGCATAAACCCTATTCCCCATTTCTGGAATCATAACAACCAAACTTGCTTTATGCCTATCGCATGCCAAACCATCTGAAAGACAAGGTCCATAATCAAAAGCTTCCTGCATGTCTGTGGAAACTCCTTGGCTCCCCAAATTTTTGAGAAGTTGGGAACTCCCTTTGTAAAAAATCTATAGAACATCTGAAAGCATAACCTTCTTTTCTTTGACAAAAAAGTGATTTCCTTGTCCAGTTAAATCCAGCTACTTTTGGTAGCTGCTTTTAAATGCAAAGCAACTGCACTTAGTTGATTATTTTATGTTATGATACATTATGTTCTGATGTTATGTTATGTTATGTTACATTATATGTTAGAAGATGGTCTTCTACAAAGTTCTAAATACATCATTTTTAAAAATAGCAGTCTTTAAAAAATTTGTAATTTTGATTATGCTGCCCTATCTCTTTACCACCCTACTTCTATTCCACCAGAATGAAGACTTGTGAGGACTTTTTTTTTTGAAAATGCTAAATTGGTAAAACTAAGCTTTCTTTTTAAAGAGAATTCTCTAGTACTTTTAGAAAAGAAAAAAAAGGAAATTTCTGGGTAGAAGGAAACAATATTCTTGAGAACCCAGCTCCGTGACTATGAGAGCAATTATTTGGAAACAGGTTGAAAAACAAGGCGTTGGGGGGGTTTGGTTTGGTTTGTGGAGTTTTTTTCTGGCTATTGTGAAAGACATGGAGTACTCCTGATACTCATATCCATACTCAGATCCTTATGCTTACTCTGTCAGTGTCAAAGTACTTTTTATCAACCTCCTATTCCACTACCGAGATTTCAGCATTTATCTGTCTTTTCAGTTCAGTATTTCACATTGAATAGCTACTCAATATATTTAATAAGTGATACAGAGAGTCCTTGTTTCTACAAATCATTCACCCTTCTTTTGTTTGTATGTGATTCTAGGTCCTAGCTATTAATTAGATCATGCCTTATTTTCCTGTAAGATTTTGACTTTATGGTCATCAATACTTACCCTTTCAAATCCTTCCTGACAAGAAAAAGTATGTTCTACTGGGTTAATGTAGCTTAAAATGTCTGTGACAGAGCATCTGTGTGAGACTGAGAGATAAACTCTTCTTGCTCAGTAAATAACCCTTGGGACCACATTTTGTAATGATGCGAACAATTAGCTAATTGCACAACGAGTTTTTATTCTCCGCTAGCAGAGAAATGAAAAGAAGTGACTAGCTCTGGGAAAGGAGTTCAATTCTTTGTAAAATCACAAGATACAAAGTTACTCAAGCCAATATAAAAGATCACACTCGAAAAACAGCAGAGTGACTTCTAAAAATAAAAGTGGTACATACCTAAGCATTAAACTGTCTAACAGACTGAACCAGATTCTAAACATGCTAAATGTTAATTACAAGGTAGGAGTTCAAGGGAAACTGAAAATGATGGAAGATGAAATATCAGTAATTGGAGTTTCCTCAGTATCAACCCAAATATCTTTTGCTTCACCTGCAATGATTTCTCTGGCTTCAAATCAATTCTCTGAACTCCCCAGTATTACAGAAAATCATTTTCATGGTAAAACCCTTTTTGGGCACCATAAAAATTTAAGGAGCGTAACCTTTCAAATATAAATGGGAACTTGAAATAGAAACAGCAACCAGAGCTTAATTTGGTTTGATAAAATGTCAGCTTAATTCTTTGAATAAAATAAAAAAAATGAGAAAAAGAAAAGGAAACATATATAAACATGCAATAACCTAAAGCAAACAATGAATGGCAGTGAGCTACATGAATGTATTGTGACCTGTGACTGCCATAACATTAGTCTAGACAGCAGACAATAAACCACCAAATTTTTTTTTCTATATAATCTAATAAGAGCAGGGCTGAAAATCTCCAAAGAAATTAAATTTCAGTAATGAAAGGGAAATATTTCTTATGAATTGTTGGGGGGGGGGGGGTTTGTTGGGTTTTTGTTTGGGTTTTTTTCATTTTCTTGGATAGCTTCAATATAATCCACCCAGGAAGTCTTTCCTGGAAAATATCCAGATTCTGTTAGTTTCCACAAGCTTGGTGAGACATGTTATGTTCTTAGTGTCAATCTTATGACATCGTTCCTTGAGAAATCTAGTCCGTGACAGCACTATGTAGCTTATGAGGATATCAGGAAGTAAATGTAAAGGTATTACAGAGCATTACCAACTGTAAAGGGTGCTATAAAGGTGATTACTTTGAAGCTCAGGACAAGCTGAATTTCCAGCTATCTTTCTTACTTTCCTAGCCTTCTAATTTGAAAGATAGGTTTCAGTCAGTCTTTGCAAAAGCAGATTTTGCAGCAGCCCCAGGAGAGAGAGAAAAAGTGCTAGAGCATTTATTACAGTCTGTCCAAGAAATAACAGGGTTAATAATGTTTGATAAGCCTATGCAACGTAAAGAGTGAAAAGAACTGATGCATTTTTAAAGGGATTGTCAGTCCCATTTGAGGCAGGCGCAATAGTCACCCAGAGAACTCTGTCAGTAAGCAATGTCATTAATAATGATTCATGGATATGGATATTCACAACAGCTGTGTCCTCACCTTTAAGTACCTCATACAATATTTAGAAAGTGCTGGGAGATATTGCAGCAGGAAAGCAACTAAATTGCTAGAAGGCAGTGCTGGTTTAAATTGTTTAATGTTCCTCCTCAAAACTGGTGTACTGATTTTTCAGTGAATCTCTTCCTCTGTCTCTCTCCAATAAACCTGCAGCAAGCAAAATAAGCAACATGCTAATCATCTAGTCGGTGAAATCTGATGATGGTGTGATATGTTGGCATCAACACTAATATATATCACCAGCTTACGGCAGCTGGCTACTACCAATCATCCATCCTCCATTAACATAGAAAAGAAACATATGAAGCTGTTTTGCAGGAACATCTTGAATTTTAAACTTCAGAAGTACATTCTTAATGTTCCTTTTTTGCTCTGAGCTGTTGTAGTTCAGAAGCATGAATTCATTGTTTTCATGAAATAAGGGATATTTCCCTTATTTCCCCCAAAAATCTAACTACAGTCTAATTACTCTTGAAAATAGTGGGACCAATGACTAGTAAAACATTCCTCTTGTATAGCTCTTCTCATCTTTAAAGAATTGAAAAATGATCTCTGAAAATACAGACTAAAACTGCTTAAATGTTATCAGCATTGCCTAGATTGCAACATTCAAAAAAAGCAGAGTGAATTTTTGTAGGAGCCAGTCACCATATGGTGGCTCCACGCACAGTTCCAGGACCCTTCACATCCTAATTTCCTGACTGACTGCACTTTGGCCCCAGAGCTGACTCATGGATGACCTGCAAGTGATCGCAAACAGGTAAAACTTATGAGTCCCTAATTTTTGCAGCAATCCAGGACCATCTCCAAGCCAAGGGCTGATTCAGTTTGCCAGTACGTATCTCAGAAGGCATCCTGGCATACTGCAGCTGCTTCAGGTCATGACCTATACTCTACACCTTCACAAATTGTGTCCTTCCTCTGTTAGTCCTCAATATAGTAAGGCTGACAAATTTTTACATTGTTGGTTTTACATGAACAATGTGTAGCATATTAATGGTATGCAGCAACAACAGGGTGCTTGCTATGAAGAAGGATTCTTGCACCCTAGCATAGGCATCCTTCATCAGAGCCAATCCAGAACCAAAAGCTGTGTCACTCCTGCAGCGAAGATTGGAGAGTCTCATTTGTGGATCAGAATAATTACAGAAGTAACCCTGCCAACTATCCTACCTCTAACCCTAGCTTCATCCCTTTAAGAAACAGCCTGCACCAGTAGCTGGAGTACTGGTTCTGCCATTGCTGGCTAACACTAAGGGCAGGCTTGCCAAGTGATTCGGCTCTCCCTAGCATCTATTTGTGTAAGAGCTTGGGATGACAGCACCTAATCAGAGCATGCTGTTTAGCAGTTGGTGCCGCATACAGGCACATATCTGATGATGCCACTTAGTCCCTCGATAACTATTATTCGTGCCTACTTGAGCACTCGCTGTCTTCTCACCTCATTCTTATCGTTTGCCATTTCTGTACAAAATCCTCTGGGGAACTTGATTAGCCTAGCTCTCTTAGGCCAGTCTTCTCACACCATGCTTTGTACTTTAGATTTATGAAAAGCTCTAAACTAAGTGGTAAGAAGAATACTAGTCTCTAAGGCATCTATTTAATTTTGGTCAATAAGATATTTTAAAAACCTCATTACAACCCGTATTTTATTTTCCTAGTAAATTCAATTCTTTACAGAACATCTATTGAGAGCCTAAAATTTAGATCTCAAATACTTGTAAAGATAAACAACAAATTATAATTCTGTTTTGTTAAAACTCTACATAATCTCTGGTACACAGCAAGTCTGCTGTGAAGATTGTCCATAGGAAGCCAAATAAAATCTACCTAAAAATGAGACATTGCAATCTCCTATTTTAGAGACACAAACTTTGCCCTGTGCAGCTCAGATTTCATATATTTAGCATGAATTAGCATTCATGCGACTAGCATTTTCTGAGACGGAGTACCACAAAAATCACAAAAAAATAGTTTGAATGCCAATTAAAATTGATAAATTTCCCTTTCTCCTTACTGAAATCTTGTTCAACTTCACAGAACACTTGAGATTGGAAGAGACCTCTGGAGATCGTTCAGTTCAAGACCTCTGCTCAAGCAAGGTCAACTACAGCAAGGTTTTGAGTATCTCTAAGGATGGAGACTCCACAACCTCTCTGAGAAACCTATTCCAGTATTCGGACATCCTCACACTGGAAAAAAAAAGGGGTTTTTTACTTATGTGTTGTGCCAGCCAGCAACTAAGCACCACGCAGCCGCTTACTCACTCCCCCCCCCCCCCCCCCATGCAGTGGGATGGGGGAGAAAATCAGGAAAAGAAGTAAAACTCATGGGTTGAGATAAGAACGGATTAATAGAACAGAAGAGAAGAAACTAATAATGATAATGATAACACTAATAAAATGACAACAGTAATAATAAAAGGATTGGAATGTACAAATGATGCGCAGGGCAATTGCTCACCACCCGCCGACCGACACCCAGCCAGTCCCCGAGCGGTGATTCCCCGCCCCCACTCCCCAGTTCCTATACTGGATGGGACATCCCATGGTATGGAATACACCGTTGGCCAGTTTGGGTCGGGTGCCCTGGTTGTGCCAACTTCTTGTGCCCCTCCAGCTTTCTCGCTGGCTGGGGATGAGAAGCTGAAAAATCCTTGACTTTAGTCTAAACACTACTGAGCAACAACTGAAAACATCAGTGTTATCAACATTCTTCTCGTACTGAACTCAAAACACAGCACTGTACCAGCTACTAGGAAGACAGTTAACTCCATCCCAGCTGAAACCAGGACATTATGTTTAAGTGGAATTTCCTGTATTTCAGTATTATTAAATAAATAGTTGAGGATTCAAATTATGGTACTAACTTTTGTTTGTGACATACATGGAGATTCAAATTCTCACTTGCAGAAATGAAAGACAAATGCACTGGGTCACCAAAACTTTGAATATTTCTTCATAATTCAGTTTTTAATTGGACTGATAACCTATGGGGTAACTGAGGACAGAAATTTTTCGTTTGGCATGTGATTGCTGTCTGCTTTTGAGGCGAAGATCCGTGAAATAAAGTAGTTCCTTTAATCACACTTATTAGTTTTGCCTCGAAAGAGGACAACAGACAGTTGGCTAATTCAATGCCATGAGACAAAGAGTGAACACATGCCCTACACTGAAGATCAGCCAGCTGGCACAACCAGCTGCACCAGGCATGTTTCCAATTTATGAAGTGGAACATTTAACGTATTGGTTCAAAACACTTACCCTCTTGCCAACCATGTGAAAACAAAATTAGCTATGGTCAATTTAGTTATGTACAGAACATAGCAGGATAATCAGCCACCTTATTTAGAATTATTTCTTTGTCCCCAAGAGTGTGTACATCCCATCCTTATTGAGTTATAAAGGGGAAAACACATTTTATGTATACTTATTCGGAAGGCAGAAAGTAATCTGCATACTTTATAAGTCGGACCATCTCAAAGGACAGAAAAACTGTAAAACGGCCTTGGCACATGACCCTAGTGATGAAAATTCAGAAGGAAATATTAATGCTTATTGCCAGCAAGTTTTAAATTTCCTTTGCTGTTCTACTTTGAATATTTTACCTCTTGAATATATCTTGTTTAATGGTGCAGAAATTAGTTTCTTTGAGGTAAATGGTCAAAAACATAAGGATTAGTTAGTCATCTCAGTCCTATTGAAGTTCCCACTCCCCTTTTGAAAATTTACTTGAGTAACATGATTTCCCAGAGACATGTTTTGTTTGTTCACTTGTCGATAGTCTGCCTTTATGGTTCTTTTACCAGCATAAGGTGAGATAATACTTGTATTTCATACTAATTGAAATTTAGGTAACCTGTTGAATATACATAACTTTACAAAATAATATAATTTTACAAAATTAAAGTAAAGACTAAGACTCTAATCCCCTGGATAAAAAGACAGTCCTAGGTCTATTGAGTTAAGTATCAGGAGAAAAATAATAGAGGGTGCCACCAAATAAGCAGGAAAATGTATAGTAATAATAGTAAGGTTATTAGTAAGAGGGTAATAACTACAGGTCACAATCTGCTCTTCAGCAAGTGTTCCATTTAGGCAGAGTTGAAGGCAAAGAGAAATTCGTAGGACGATGGGAAGTTCATCAGGTTTAGATTAATTCTCTATTCTTCATCTTAGGATTCATTTTTACTTCCATTTGGAGTGAGAAATTTGGGGGTTTTAACTTCAGGTAAGAACTCTAAATTATGGGATGATTTCGTATAAGCAAAGTAGGTACAATTAATTACATTTTAATTAATCTTACGGTTATGTTTTGTGAATAATAGGGAAAGCCTGTTTTAATTGAACAAAGTAGTACTTTACAAAGGCATTCCTTGGAGTGAACCTTTATCATCACAATTATAAATCACTATTATAAATTTTACAGTGAAATATAGACCTAAAGTATCGATTCTGTTTAAATCACACAGGGCTAATTATCCTTGAAATGAATTGCAAAATATGGGGAAACAGTCTCTCTAAAATGCAGCTTTGCTGTGTATATTTTCTACATAAGCACATGGAAACCTTCTCAGGTCATCCGTTAACAAGTACAGTGTAAACTACACACTCATTCAAAAAGAATTTACAGTTCTGCACCAAAGCTTTCATTTCCTCATTAGCTGAGACAGAGTGAACACAATGAATAGAGGGTTCATTATTTATTTCTTTGTTATTTCTGGATAAAAGCTAGAACCAAGTTCCTCCTTTAAGTCCCTGTATCTTTTTTGATGTTAAAGGGTTATGTGAGTTAAGCAGAAGAAAATGTAGTTGTTACTTTTAAATGCTAAGGTAATAGAGCCAAACCTTCTTTCAGAAACAGTAAAGAAGTGTGTTTCTAAGACCTTGCCATTTAAAACTATTGTATGATCTGTGTTTTTTCCATTTCACTAATGCTATCCATTAGTGTGCCTGGGTTGATTCAAGATTTCTCTTTGTAGCTGAAAGAAGACGTAGATAAAAATTGATCTGATGTGCACTTATTAAGCTATTTAGACAAAGCCACTTTTTCTTCTTTCAGTCATTACCTCTGAGGTATACCAGTCTCAGATTTGGGGAGGGGGGTGCTTTTGTTGCTACATAAAATGCTTTATAAATCAAAAATAAGAGACTTGCATAAGTCTTAGATATCATGACTATTCTAGACTCACAATTCAATAGACCAGAGTCACATGTTTAACTTTAGGCATAAACCAAAATAATATTAATATTCATATCAATAGCATGCATTATGTGATTTAAATAATAATAACATTTGGTTACTGAAATGGGATTTGCCTTACTGAACAAACTTCTACTGAAGGATATAGGGGATACAGAGGTTTTTCAGCTGACTTGAAGAGACATGGATCATACCCAGCTCCCAGTACTGTTTGCAACATGGAATACTAAATCTTCAGCAGTAGTACTTGTGACAATAGGAATCTCACAGAAGGAGTTTAAATACCGAGAAAGCGGCGGGGGGGAGCGGAAAAAAGGCATGAGGAACATCAACAACCTTGTGCTCAAGTGGGGGACAGGGCATGGCTGTTCAGAGGAAGACCTAAGGGAGTAGGAATACTGAGCGGGTCTAAAACTAGAGTTTGTCTCATCTTTAGAGCTGAGATCACATGGGGTGTCTATTTTGCCCATTGGTGCAACCACATAGCTACTTGTGTTTGCAGTTAAATGGCTTGTGGTCTTTTCTGACTGGTAGTGGACTGCATAAAGGAAGGACCACGGCAGAAGAGAGCCGGACAATGCAGACACAAGACAGGGCTGCAGAAGAGGTCTTCCTCTGACTGCTTACCCAATGAGGAGGTGAAGGAGTGAAGGGAAACATAACTGTCCATCAGGGTTTATTTCCTGGAAGAAATAAGGCTGAAACGGTTGTGTCCCTGTAGGGTACTAGCAGGAAGGAAGCTTTCAGCATAGAAAGAGGCACTGATCTGCCCCATACAGTGTAAGTGTTCTGCCTCAGCAAAGGAAGACATGAGGGAAATGGGATGAGCCTCAGTAGTGCAGACAATGCAGACCTCAAGCAGTCCTCCAGCTCCCTTGACCCCAGCTGCTTGGTGGAGTACAAATTTGTTTACTAGGTTTTAAGAAGTTTCAGAATTCCAGCACAAGCTGGTACACATCACACTGGAATCTGTAAAAGAGTTTGAAATTATTACCTTTCTAAGAGTTAAGAATGAAATATCTCCTGGTAGAACAGCCAGCCTTTCAATGAATAAGTAAGACACAATTTGCAAACATTCCCACCATTCTGATGCTGAAAAAGATCAAACCCATTCTGAGGGTGTTTTGGTAAATGATAATATTAAGCCATCGTTTGGCTCTTGGTGTACGGCATTAAGCATTTGGTGTGTGGCATCTATCCATAGCTGTGGATCTAGGACTTGATTCAAAAATTGCAATATTGTCTTTATTACTGGTTTATTAGCTTTTACTGCATATACATACCACTGATTTAAATCTGCTAGATTTCAAGAGCAACATCAGCAGGGTGAGTTATCTATCTTTTCATGAGAAAAGATAGATAACATTAGAACACTTACACTGAAACCAAAAGTAACATCAAAAAAAAAAAAGTAGTGCTGATTAATAATGCCAACATTTAGGCAATTGATGCATGCAAAGAATTATAACGTTGGATTACATAAGTTAAATAGCGTTAAATGATACTAATAACTTTGGTTATTTAGTACATGAATGGCCACTACTATCTTAAAATTTCATAAAGTAAGAAAGATGTTAGTCTTGAACTTACAATACACTTTTCTGAGTCATTAAAATGGTTTTGTTATTCTGGCATTCATGTGCACCAAGAATTATGAAGGCAGTTACATGTGTCATTAAAATAAAGAATTTTTCAATCCAGCTTACATAGAGAATTAAATAACAAAAAAATAATTACAAGATAAGTAGTTTCTATTATTCAGTAAGGTTTAAACAATAAAGAAGAAATTATCTAATGGAGAGTGAAGGAAAGGATGGGGAAATAGGAAAAGAACACCAGTTCTTTAAGTATGTTGCACAGATGGTTAAAAAATATGCATGTCAGGATATTTTTCAGCAAAGAAAAAGCAGCAGATTGTACTGGACAATAAATAGCAGACCTAGCTTTTAATTAGGCTTGTTAGCAGCTGAAATCTAGAAAGGGGAAATATTTAAGTTAAAAAATAAATAATAAAGACTCAATAAAAATTAATCTTCATACAGTGGAAGCTCTATTATTTGGAATTCTTATGAAATGAAGTACATCTTAATTATAAGAATTACTACTTAGAATCTTAAAGGCTGAGGTATGTAAGTAACTGTAATTCAGATAGTAGATTTGCCTTTGCCTAGAGACCTTAATCAAAACAGAGTTGCTTCCTATAATGTATACAGGATCTCAAACACAAGGAACAATCTTGATAAAAGCATGTGCTATGACCCATGTTATATATAGATGAGACAGGATATCATAATGGGCTAAAGGAATTAATATTAATGTGGAAAATAATGTGGATTTTTTTTTTCCCTCAAATGAAATGTCTCTTTCTGGCATTGTAAGTCTTTCCTGGAAAAATTCTTTTTGAAGTCTGGTCTAATATTATTTCCACTTCTTAGAAGAGATGTAAAGATGATGGAGAAAAATGATAATTTTGATCTAAATGCTTCTGCATGAGTTCTGTAAATGAGCATGTCGTGAATGGGGGTATTTTGGTCAAAACCATCTCATATAGCTTTTCAGCATACACCTAGCCATCACAGGGTACACCTCACCCTTCTATATCTGGTCACTATGGGGAAAGATCCTCACATGCAGGGTCAGCTGGTGGAGATTAAGATGCTTCAGGCAAGTCTCATCTATTACAGAAGTCATTTCCACAATGTGTAGTATTTGGAAACATAATCTCTAAGTCAATGTATAACTTCCCAGATATGAAGTCGGCCACGTAGGTCCAATAAATTCCATTTTTGCCATCAGAGTTTGTGAATTCTGAGAAAATGTGCAAGTTAAAGGACCTGTCTGGCTGGGATGGAAAGCACTCTTCCTGGAAGTGGCAGTACATGTTTCGCTGTGTAGCAGAAGAGGGCTGGAAGGACTTTAAGTATATGTGAAGCCCCATACGGATGCCCAGCAGACCCACTCTCAGTCAGAAGACTCACTTTCCAGGCTGCTTGTCACAGCCAGGTGTTGCGCTCTGCCACGCACTATGCTATAAGCCAGTTACACATCTTTCAATTATGCTTTTTATAAAATCATGTGACATTATCATTTCACTGTCAAGTACATGGCGTGACACATCAATATAGCCATTATTCATCAACAGAGAAGAAACATGGAATCACTCACTTTAATGGAAGGCAGAATATCTCACATTTTTTTCCTAGAAAAGTAGATTTTATCCGAAATGGATTTCTGAAAATTGACCTTGAATTAATTGGACATGAAATCAGTCTCAGTGAAAAGATTATTATTATATTGTGTTACTTGCTAAATCAGCCTATCACTATTTTTTCCCTTTTCCTTGGCAGGCTTTCTTTTTTCCTTCTATTGTTTTTGGGGGTTGGGGGGTTGGGGTTTTTTTGCAAAAAGGAAGGAAGTGACAATTATTTTTTGAATTGCTGAGAGCTATTTTCATGTTACGTGAAGATTTCAGCAGTGGCACCTACTTGTAAGGGCAGCACTCATCATCTATTGGCAGACAGTGTCAGCCAAGAAGCCATTCATCATTACACAAGATATTCAGCCTTTTTAAGGTAAATCTTTTTTTTTTTTTTTTTTTTTTGGCTCTTTTCCTGGAATAAGTAGTGTTAGAGCGGAAGAGGAGAGGGAATATCGGCATCACAGCTCTGAGGACAGGTCCTAGAATCAGCCCTCCTGAATGTTACCAGCTCAGGGAGCACAGGCCGGTGCATCCTTTCTCTTTTTTCCAAAAATAATAGAAATGGTATTATGGAACAGCAGCAATTCGGCAGGAGACTAGCGCACAAAAGAAAAAGAAAAAAGCTGTCAAAACAAAATCAGGCTTCTTTCATGCTTATTGATTTCCCCTGTCAAATCAAAATAGGGCTTGACATCTACTGCTTTAACTGCCTTTATGTCATTTTTGACAGCACAAGCAGACTGTCTCTGTAATGGTGTTGTTACAATCAATTAATCTTCTGTTGCTATTAGGATAGGAAAATTCTATTGTTTGTATTCAGTAGCAAATGTGCTAATACATTAAATATTCCTAAAATTTAGATATTTAAAAGATCTCTATTTAGATTACTTTTTAAAGCTTTGTGAAAACTAAAATTGAAAGTTTCTCATAATAAATCACTTAATAAAACAAATAAATAGTAAAGTTCACTAAATAACTAATATATTTTCATCTGTTCTTTTTGTGGCATAATGCAAAGGCCATGAAATCTAAGGAACGGATTTTGCAATGACTTCAATTGATTTTAAAACAGGCTTTGCTTACCTTGAAGAGTCGATCTGATACAGCCCTGAAGTTTACAACTACATAAATTCATAATATTTAGTCCAGTGATAATTGGGTGACGTAGACAATGTGGGAACTTTGTGATGCATTTCTTGCTATGTATCTATGGGTAGCAATGTGCTATAACTGTACACCTACAGCAAAGTCCCATTTTTATGGCCCCACTAATGCTGAACGTGTTAATCTCATTTGCGAGGAAATAAAACATCGGTTTGTGCAAAATGAGCCATTTGGAATTGGACTCTCATAGCAATTTGAGAGGTACAACAAAAACTGGAATGCCTACTCACTTTCTAAAGACAGGAGGAAAAAGTCCTTGGAGTAAATAGGCTACTGACATTGTAGGCATTTTAGAAGGGGTTTACTGCAGCTAAACATAAGATGTAGAGACAAGATGGATTCCAGGAGTCATGCTGGCTCACCTCTTTTACTGAAGTGCCCTGCATCTTAAACTTAACTTGATAAGGAATTTTATAAGCTGCCGTAGTGGTTTGGGTTGTGATAGAGTTAATTTTCTTCATAGTAGATCGCATGGGCTACGTTTTGGATTTGTGACCCAAACAATGTTGATAACACAGGGATCTTTTAGTTATTGTTGAGCAGTGCTTACACAGGGTCAAGGCTTCTGCTTTTCATACTGCCCCACCGGCGAGTAAGCTGCTGGGAATGCATAAGAAGTGGGGAGGGGACACAGCCGGGACAGCTGACCCCAACTGGCCCAAGGGATATTCCAGACCGTATTCCAGACTCAGCAATAAAACTGGCAGGTGAGGGAGGTTGGCTGGGGCTGCCATTGTTTGGGGACCGATTGGGCATCAGTCAGCTGGTGGTGACCAGTTGGGGGGTTTTGCATCACTTGTTCTTCTTGGTTTCATTTATTTTCCTCTTTATGATATTTTTGTGGGATTTGGTGGTGTTTGTTGGGTTTGGTTTTTTTAAATAACTGAAATGTCTTTACCTAAACCCATGAATTTTCTTAATTTTACCCTTCTGATTTTCTCCCCCATCCCACTGGGGAGCAGGGGGGTTCCCCAGTGAGCAAGCGGCTGCATGGTGCTCAGCTGCTTACCAGGGTTAAACCACGACATCTGCATTGCACTAAACCAATAGATGATTGCTTTGACAGAAACTATTATCATCGCTGCCATGTCTTCCTTGAATAGTAAAGGAAATTTCAGACAGTACATTCAAGGCTGAGTTTGTTTCCGAAATTCCTTACAAAAGTTAAGACAAATTTGGAGAAGCTATGCAGGCAAGGAGGCATACTTCAGTCCAAAGGTTCAGGCCTTCAGGACAAGCAGTTCCCCCATAAAAAAGGCAGTAAGATATAATACTCATATCTAATAGTAAAAATATTAAATTATTGTTCTAGATTTCACAGGAATTATATTTAATCCAAAAGAAATGAAGCTTCCAGGCCCACACAGGCTTTCTTGGTTTAGTTCTCTCCTCAGCTGAGCTATCCTTAAGCCATCTACCTTTGACTAAAGTCATAATACTCAAGCTTTTCTACAATAAAAGCTTCTAAAAAGCAGTCATCATTTGGTGATATTTCTGTATAACACAATCATCTAAGACAAATTTTTAGTATAAAATTCTATTGCAGTCCAAAGCTCAGAAACAACATGATGCTCCTCCATTCCCAGCTACATTCTCATTGCAAAGAAACACTGGGCAAATCTAATTTTTTTTTTAGTATATGACATTTTTTTCTTAGTTTCAACATTTAAAACTACTAACTTTTCCCAATTATTCTAAGCAAAGCTTATACTATTGTTTTGTAATTTCTCCCATAAGAAACTTTTGTGCCAAGCCATAAATTTAAGTGGAAAGCATATAGTGACAAGAACTTTGGAATTTAAGTCATAAAGGAAAAAATAAGGCTCAAAATCAGATTTGCCCTATGGTTATAATTGTGGTACAATTGGGTGTCACAGCTGGGCCCGCGTACACACCCAATGCACTGTCATTATTTCCCTGGTTCAGGAAATCCCCAGATGGTCTCTGCATAAATATAATGGACTGGCTTGAGGTAAGGGACCCACTTGAGGCAAGGTGATTGACTTACCTCCCAGACTCCTTCATAACAAAGTATTTGACTAATTGCTACAGGAACTCTCCAGTTGGGAATTTTGGAAAGGTCTAGGCATTTCCCCAGGTAGCTTCTGCTCTGCATAAACCAATTTGTATGTTTAAATATGCATATTAATATCCTGGGTAAGGACTCAGACTGTCCCAGGGAACCTGAGGTGGTTCAGAATTATAGAATTGACCAAATTATACATTACTGTAAGTACAAACTGTTATCGCAGATGCAGAAATCATAAAATAAGGTAGTCTTTTGTACATTGCTAAGATAATTAGGAGATATTTTGTATTTAGATTAAGACAATCAACAGTTAGGGATTACAGATGTTGCTGGAGTGGCTATGTAGCACCATGGGCAGCTGGAGTACAAGAATCAAGTAGAAAAGTGATTCAGGGAGTCTATCCTGATTCAGCTGAAGATGCTTTTACAAGGACCCTTGCAACAGAGATTTCTATTACTATCCAGACAGCAACCAATCATTATTTCTGACACATTTGATCCCCTGTGTGAGCATTGTCTTATGCAAAGATTCCAAAAAATTAGAAGGGTTTTTAACGCTCTGGTCGTGTCTACACAGCAATATAGAGTTTAATTAGGAAGAGGTAAAATTAAATTTCAGTTATGTTCCTTTGAAAAAAGTGATCGGAAAAAAAATAGTAGGAGAAAAATGTGAACAATTGAAAAATAAAACTGAAAAGCAAACAACTCTACCTTGAAGGGACTGTCTGATATATCTTTTTTTTTTTTTTTAGAAAGCTGTCTTTATGATTAAAAGTATTGTCTGGTCATAGGACGCCTTCACAATTTGTTATCTTTATTTTATTTTGAAAATTCCTTAATAACACAAATATTGTAAAGTTAAATCCTTTTATAATAGATGATATTATGATAAATATATGTTTTAGGAAATGTTATAACAACTTGCTTCATATTCCCTTATTAATACACAGGTGACCTCAGTTAATCAGTCACAAAACATTGCTACATGCAGTATTCTAGACGTAGGGCAAGTGAAAAGAGAGAGGGGTCTATCATTTCGTTGACCTTCTCAGCAGCTGGATAAGCTTTCATCAACTTTCTCATTAGTAACATCTGACTGATTGACTAGGTTAACCCAAATAGAGGAGCAAAAGCCAAACAGATCATTTGCATATTATATTAATGACATTCATAAACCACCATTTGGTGTTCCTATGGGAAGTATCATAACACAGTCTGATTGCTTTTGTATTCACTAGTTGTTGCAAAGAAAACAGCAGTGTTTACCTCTCATATTTTAGGGATACAGTTTATTTATACTTTTCTATGAGTGTAAATCATAACTGCCTAAGAAAAAAATAAGCCTCTGTTGATCTGTGAAGGAAAACAAATTAATTGATGAAGAAAGAAGGTGCAAACAATATTCTACCTCACCTAAAAATTGAGGTTAAAATACCCACGTTGCATCAACCTCCAAAGATCAATGTGTCCTAGCTGGGTCAAACGCAATAAAAACGGGAAATTCATTTTAAGATCAGAAGCTCATAATAACACAGGGCCAGAGGTTGCTCAGGAAGCTGCCTCTGGTTATACAATCATTGTACAACCAAATGCTAAAATGCAGATTGTAAACTTTTTTTATATATTATTATTACAACATCGGACATAATTTCACAGTCTTGGGACCAGAAGATTGAGAGACTCAGTTCTGTCCTTGTTTCCTTTTCCTCTGTAGGGGCACAAGCTGTAGCAAAATCTGCCTTAGCATACTTCATTACCACTCATTTACTAGTTCAGTGATGCTGCCCAGTGTGAGGAAAAGGGAAGGAAACAAAAAAATCTTTTTTCTGCCCTATTTCCTTCTTTCTCAAAAGACAGTGTAAGCAGGTCACAGGCATCTCATTTCCTTGCAAATCCTCCTTTAGCTGTTACCAGTGCTGTTATTGGGAAATGAAAAGGAATGTATGGGTTTTCTCTGTGTGTAAAGTCAACATTCAGTCCTGGACCAACTTCAGGATGCTTCCCAGTGCAAATTAACAATATTCACCTTTGGTATATTACACTACCTGTTCCAGTCCTTCTGCTGACTGTTTCAGGAGAAGAAATAATTTCCAGCTTAAATTACCCTTCAAGAATAATTCCGTTCTGCTTATGATCAGGAAAGTGGTGCTTTACAGTATACCTAAAACCAGGCAGGAAGTACTAGAACATAAACAAAGAAATATGTAATTTCAGGTAGAATTACTCAACTGTGTGCAATCTAAAAGTAAGTCTTACACTTAAAGGTTTTTGAAGATATTCAGACAGATGTGTTACCATGACCCAGAGGGTACCACCAGGCCTGACTGTCCCTGTCCAGTCCTCCTAGGGCCTCCCCAGCCCCCATACGTGTATATATATATGTATCTGTGCATGTAGATTTGGCATATTCCCTGTACAACCATTAAATGTAACTGCATCTGGAAGCTTAATAGTGAATGGAACTGAGTCATCTTTTCTCATTATGGACCTTGCAAAACACATTATAGATCTCTCCCTTAAAGGAAAGTTATTTGCAAACACTATCATTACTACATTCCATAGGTGCATTGCATTTACCACTAAATCACACCCTGCCTCAGAAAATCTTCTGTGTATATATAGACACAAATTCTGTGCTTGTTAAGCTGTGCTGAATTCAATTGCAGTCTGTAACACAGAGTGCTTAGGAGTCAGTTCTAACTTGTTATTGTCCTCCACATCTATGCTCCCTTCCTACAGGAAAAGGATGGGAAATGTGGAGCAGATATCTCTCCACTTCCTGCCTACGACAGCATCTCATATTATGGTTGGTTTGTTGGGTTTTTTGAGGAACTTTGCTGAAATTTTTCACTGCAAGTATATGAAAGAACAAGGTATGTACATAATGAGAAAGCGAAGTTGAATCTCAACTAGGCACACACAAAAAAAGTTATAAACTAATGATCCAAGATTAAGGAGCAGATTAATGCATTGAACTAGCTGATCCCAGATTAATGTGTTGAATAAAACATAAATAATGTGTTGAATGAAACAGGTAATTGTTGTACGTTCAGTACATGCCATATATTGTGCTGCCTTTTTCCAAATACTGATACACTTAAGGAGGAGTAGGCAAACCCCTGCTTTCTATGTTCTTTCACTGTTTAATACATAGTTCTCAAGCTTTGCAGAAACTGTCATGGAAAACACAAATACATAAATACAAAGAAATTTGACTAAATCCCTGAGGACACGATCTCTTACATTTACTGTTTATATAACTTTGAACTGATTACATGGCAGCTGAACTTGTCATTTGTAAGCACTATACTAATGTTTCATAGCTACACTTTTAGCAATCTATGGGTTTCTAATTAACAGAGGAGCTGTCTTCCTAAATTTAAATTAAATGCTTATTGGAGACATGTATGCTAAGGTTGCTTCAAATCTAAGAACTCGTACTTAGTGTTAAATATGCATACTGATATTTTACTGATTATAGCTATATTTTATATGTCAATTTAAGACCCAGACTCAAGAGGGTAAATTAGCAAAGTGGTTTAATAAAAAGGAATTTACATATTTCACTTATTATTCAGTCCAATTTGATTTCCAATTAAATTCTGTCTTTCCTATATGTCCTTAAGCCTAAGAGGGATCTCTAATAATGGTGTCTGAATGTTGAACACTATCTTATTCAAATGTGGATTATCTTTGAAACTGCCGTCCTCGTCTCAGTGTGTGTTAAGATTTTTATAGTTTAACCTATGCTTCCAAACAGGTGTCCCCTGGAAAGCACAGCCTAAAATAATATGTGCAATGCTATGCTTCTGATGTGTAATTAGTAACCGTGGTATAGAATTTAGCATTTCCTACCATGTTGCTGTCAAAAGAATAGGAAAACACTGTGAAAACTACTGAGGATTTCATTATGGTTTCAAAATTGAGGGCCTAGCCGTATTCATAAAATGCATCTGCTTGGATAATTGCTATTTGTTAGTTTTTACACCGCTGTCAGACACAAGGGACATCTGCAGTACATAACAGTATATTTATGCATCTTTGGATGCTACATCAACTGAAGTTTTGAAAACATGGTCGCATAAACAAATTATCCAGCTGAAGGATGAATTAGTATAATTTATATCAACATGTGCTGAACTCCATATACTTTTTTCCTGTGTAAGTGCAGCAGGTGAATATTTTTCTTGTATTTGTCATACCAGTGTTCTCTTTTACAGAAGTAAACCTCATCCCAGCCAAAAAGGAACCAATAAAGGTTTGTTCCACTTCCAACAGATATAAGATTTGATTTCATTAATACTCAGCAAAGTGTTTATCTGCTACCTTCACTTGACAAGATATTAAAAAAAAAAAAAAAAAAAAAAAAAAAAAGTGGTGTTATATCTTCCTTAGAAAAACAGAAAATAGGGAATATTGAGGAAAAAAAATTTGCAAAAAGTCATTTTCCAGGTTTCTTAGTGGCAAGTTTTTTATTGGAAGTCAAATTTTGGGCTGGGGGGAATAATTATTCTATACCTAACTTTTCAAATTTCTGTAAGCCATACTAAAAGTATTCTATTTAACAGACTGGTCTAACGATAGCTTCTGATAAGCCAAGTTGAGAGCTCTTTGGCATTTTGAAGGAGCTGAGGAAGTTTCTTTCAACTGACAAGGCAGTTCTTGTGATTTCTGCGTGTTGGATGTGTCACCTGGCCAGCTGGAGAGCTCTTCCACAGCTGCTCCTTGTGTGGACTGCTTCTCCCAGCACAGCCCAGATGGCCAAAATCCGTGTGCGAGAGGAGAGCGCCTTCAAGCTCCCGTGAACGTATGGGAAATGGATGTGCCAAATCAAAGCGTACATTTGTGTGCATGTTCTACAAGATACGGGTGATACTTCTATACAAGAAAAGCATGCTTTGTTTTTAGGAAGCAGTTCTACTCGTAGGCACTAAACTACGCCAGTAAGAAGGCAGCGTGGGGTCACCTTAACCCGATGCTGCTGTGTGCAGTCATCCGACACAAAACCTCTTTGCCATCAGTTTGTTCTGGTTTGTATTGCTGAACAGCAAAGGTTTGCACTCAGAAAGTCTCTGTTTTGTAAAAAAGATTGTCTCCTTTCAGGAAACACGTTCAACCTGAGAGACAGCTGTCCAATAGGGTTTATCACAGCGACAGTATCCTACGGATCGACAGGCAGAGCAGCGCTACAACTATGGGTTGAAGGGTTCAATAATGGTTGAAAACACATCAGAATTGCACTAGTCACCTCCCCACTGACTGCTACTCTCTCAGCTAGGGTAACGGGGACTAGGGTAATGAGCTGTGATGTGCAATGCACAGCAGAAGAGGCTTTCAGCCAGTGCCATCCAGAGCACTGGGCACTGAGACGATTACGAAGAAGTCCTACCAAACGTGAGGCTGATTCCACGCGCCCCTCCTTTGTAACTTTTTCTTCATGCTCTCCGTGATTCACAGAGGCCTAGACATCTCTATACATTCCTAAAGCTCTCTGCCCAACACTCCCTTGTCCTCAGCACCCAGAGAGATGTAGCGTGGTAGGTACAGTGACCAAGCAGCTCGAGTCTGACAAGGCTAAAACAGAGTGAAAACAAACATGCTCTGAAAAGCATGAGTTAAGTCTCCGTGTGAATGCAGTCTGATGTCCCTGAATTGTTTCCGTGTTCTGAGGTGAACACGTTGAAATAGCTCAAGTCCGCCTGTGGTCTGTGAGCCCGGGCATAGCAGGATAAGGCTGCAGCTTAGAGAAGTGTGTAGAATATTTCTAGTATGAATGAAAGTTCATGCTTTCCGAACACTCGTATTAGTTTTCACATAATACAATTAGACGGTAGCATTTATATGTGAGATAAAGGAAAAGAGAAGACTGAAAATTTCGTACATGGCAGAGTTACGTAGAACTTCTCTGTTCTGCCTGTGTAAAACTGTTAACAAAACAAAAAAAACCCAAACAATTTAAAGACAGAGCCATACATGCTCGCTAAATAGTGCACTGTTTGCGCTGAGTAAAGAACAGTTTATATGACTTAAATATACAACCATAGGCAAAAAATGGGCAAGTATATCTACTTTGGTCAAAGCATCATATCACTAATCCTCTTATGACTGAGTGTTAATATGATGATTCAAGTAATGAAAACTCTGGAATGGGATTTTACAGATGAAGAACAGTACCTTTCTATGCTTGCTTAATTGATTTTTTTTTTTTTTTAATCTGATTTAATGATTAGTTTTTTTCCTGTGGAGTGAGATCTTGACTCCATAAACAATATTTGACCTTCTCAAGCTATTCACACTTCATAACACTTTAGGAACAAATCCAGTAATTCCTACTAGCTGAAAATTACAATGAATCATGGGAATAAACAAAATAAGAACCATAATTTTTTTTAAAAAAAAGGCAAAAATATCCAATTTAAAATTAGATTATCAAACTAATTTTTCTGTTTTATAAGGAGTCTTAGTGTCACATGTGTAAAAGGTCTTTAATTAACCTTAATTCCATGGAGTTTGATAGGAACCAGTATTCCTGAAAAATCCATCTGGAAGAGATATCCAGTTTGGAAATTTTATTTAAATTTACATTAATAATCTCCATCACACATATGGTGTCTCAAGTACTAATGTTTACCAAGGTGATAACAGCAAGTATTAAATTCCAGCACTGATGTGCACTTTTTTTTTTAATGAGAAAAAAATATTTCAGGGTTTTCTTTGAAATGTTGTAGTATTTGTCTCCATATAAATAAATGTAAGGAGAAATGAAACAGCAAACAACTAAGCACTTGAACTCAACAGCCTCTTACAACACCATGTGATTTCCATCTCTGTTGGAACTGAGACTGACACTTGTCAGTCTTCCTATTCTATTTCAATTTATAAGGATAACTGAAAGGAATCATGCTGATGATAATTATAATCCAAATTATCTAACAATAACATTATGGAAAGAAATTCTCGGGTTTTATTAAAGTCCTTTTTTTTTAACTGAAAGCATTCTTACATCTCTCCTTTCAAAGGTCACCTAAAAACAAGGGAGGCCAATTTCTAGTTAGTAGCATGTTCCATCATTGGCATACTAATTGCCTTTATACAGTAAGCTGGTTTCAGTCATATGGTTAGCGGTGTCACATTCCTCATGACATTTTTCTTATGGAAGTACTCTCATAAACCAGACAGCAATTTGTACAGCAATTGCATCATCTTCTTTGTCACCCATATACCAACATTTTGTTTTCCAGACAAATATTCAGACAAATAATTGCCTGAAATTAACTTGTTTTGTCTTAATCAGTGATAGTAGTTCCACTTACTGTAATCTTAATTGGTATTTCTTATTATAAGAACTGGTTCTAATGCTCCGTTACTTTGCCATAAAATGTAACCAGCCAAGGTTAAAAAGACTGTTGGTGGTAAGATGAACTTTTGTGTGGGCTCATGTAAAGTTAAAACAAGAAAGAAGAATCATCTGAGGTAATGATTAAAAAGTGATCAAGAAAAATACAACTTTTTGTGATTGGTTGACCCTGGCTGGATGCTGGGTGCCCACCAAAGCTGCTCTATCGCTCCCCTCCTCAGCAGGGGAGAGAAAATATAACAAAGGGCTTGTGGGTCGAGATAAGGACAGGGAGAGGTCACTCACCAATTCCCATCACGGGCAAAACAGACTCGACCTGGGGAAATTAGCTTAATTTATTACCAATAGAACCAGAGTAGGGTAATGAGAAATAAAACCAAACCTTAAAACACCTTCCCCCCATCCCTCCATCCTTCCTGGCTCAACTCCACTCCTGCTTTTCTCTCCCTCCTCCCCTCAGCGGCGCAGGGGGACGGGGAATGGGGGTTGGGGTCCGCTCCCCACACCTGGTCTCTGCCGCTCCTTCCTCCTCAGGGGGAGGAGGACTCCGCACTCGGCCCCTGCTCCACCGGGGGGTCCCTCCCACGGCAGACAGTCCTCCACCAACTTCTCCAATGTGCGTCCTTCTCACAGGCTGCAGTTCTTCACAAACTGCTCCAATGTGGGTCCCTTCCACGGGCTGCAGTCCTTCAGGCACAGACTGCTCCAGCGTGGGTCCCCCACGGGGTCACAAGTTGTCGTGGTTTAACCCCAGCCAGCAACTAAGCACCACGCAGCCGCTCACTCACTCCCCCCCCATCCAGTGGGATGGGGGAGAAAATTGGGAAAAAAATAAAACTCCTGGGTTGAGATAAGAACGGTTTAATAGAACAGAAAAGAAGAAACTAATAATGATAATGATAATACTAATAAAATGACAACAGTAGTAATAAAAGGATTGGAATATACAAATGATGCACAGTGCCATTGCTCACCACCTGCCGACTGACATCCAGCCAGTCCCCGAGCGGCCATACCCCGCCCCCCCACTTCCCAGTTCCTAAACTAGATGGGACGTCCCATGGTATGGAATACACCGTTGGCCAGTTTGGGTCAGGCGCCCTGGCTGTGTCCTGTGCCAACTTCTCGTGCCCTGGCTGGGCACGAGAAGTTGAAAAAATCCTTGACTTTAGTCTAAACACTACTGAGCAACGACTGAAAACATCAGTGTGTTATCAACATTCTTCGCATGCTGAACTCAAAACACAGCACTGTACCAGCTACCAGGAAGACAGTGAACTCTATCCCAGCTGAAACCAGGACACAAGTTCTGCCAGAAAACCTGCTCCAGCGTGGGCTCCTCTCTCCATGGGGCCACAGGTCCTGCCAGGAGCCTGCTCCACCACAGGCGTCCCACGGGGTCACAGCCTCCTTCGGGCATCCCCCTGCTTCGGCGTGGGGTCCTCTGTTCTTGGGCTGCAGGTGGAGATCTGCTCCCCCGTGGACCTCCCCGGGCTGCAGGTGGAGATCTGCTCCCCCGTGGACGTCCCTGGGCTGCAGGGGGACAGCCTGCCTCACCAGGGGCTTCCCCACGGGCTGCAGGGGAATCTCTGCTCCGGTGCCTGGAGCATCTCCTCCCCCTCCTTCTGCACTGACCTGGGGGTCTGCAGGGCTGGTTCTCTCACATATTTTTAGTCACCTCTTCCAGCTGCAGTTGTGCAGTAAATTTTTTTCCCTTCTTAAATGTGTTCTTCCATAGGCACCACCTCTGTCACTGATGGGCTCAGCCTTGGCCGGCAGCAGGTCTGAACTTGGAGCCGGCTGTCACTGGCTTTGTCAGACATAGGGGAAGCTTCTGCCATCTTCTCACAGAAGGCACACCTGTAGCCACCCCCCCACACACACCCCCCAAACCTTGCCATGCAAACCCAATAGACTTTTCTCTCACAGTTCTCAGCATTTATAGTTCCACACTTCTGCACTGAAAGTTGAAATTTGGTGGAAAGCTAGGCAGGGGAAGAAAAAGCTGATATTGCAACGCATAAGGGGAGAGGGGAGAATAAAAAATCCATTAATGTAGCTTCTGGTATTTAATAATGAAAAAGACTGCATCTACAAATGACCTTCTCATGGCATAGAGTGTTTCAACAGGTTTTACTGAAAACATAACGTTTTTGCTCTGGGTATACAGCTAAATTCTGTTACTAGCTTTAACTGCTCATGTGAAACTTTTTTCTAAATAAGAACGATACATGAAGTATAATAGATAAAGTTCCAGCATGACATCTTGAACTGCGAAGACATAGACACAAATATTTCACTGCTGTAGTTCCCTCATTAACATACCTGAAAAAGTTGTCTAGATGAAATGAATGTACCCCACAAAACATATTTTTTTGTGATGGTAAGATGTGCCAGTATTTTTTCACACCGTCTGCTTCTATCTCAAGTAAAATGCAACCCTTTAGTACCTTTCAGTATCTAAATGAAAGCTGTGCTTTCCATACTTGCTAATTGCATTGAAAAATCCTTTTATCCCCATGAATGTAATGTTGCTAATGAAACTTAGATACTGGAATAGCAATTTGCTTGTACACCACATAGAACCAAAATTGTATAATCATACCTCTTTAGTCACAAAGATCAGTTCAAATCATATAGTATATGCTATTAATTTAAAAAAAAAAAAAAAGAAAGAAAACAAAATTTAAAAAATTTTATTGTTAGTCTTTGTAATGAAAAATCTTTGTGCATTTTCAGCAACCAAAAATATACTGTTTGTCTTGTGGATAACTTTTTTAAAAGTCAACATAATACACTACATATATGTATATATTTAATTATATCACATTTTCAGTTTTACAGAGCACTCTAAAGACACTTCCAGTCTTTTTCTGTAAGACAGCATACATAACTGAGAGCTCAGAATGGCCACACATAAGGCAGTGTACATACCTTCACTTCTAACTTCTCAGAGTGCGAAGCGTAGACTTAAGGAGTAACCAGATCACCTCCTGTTTAATTCTACTAGTTGTTTTCTGAAATAATCTGCTGTATCATCATGACTGTTTTATAAACACTGTAGTACCAAAAAAATCTCTTATTACCAGTCACCACCAAAATCTGGCCCTTACATCGTAGCAAAAAAAAAATGCCCAGTGTGCTGTACTTCACTTCAAGCTATCAGTCTTCTCTAATAAACTATTTTCACTTCTCTCCATAGGTCTCACAGACAGCTCATTGTAGAACAGTTCTGCTTGTTTAACAAGTTGATTAATGAAACAAGCCTTTTTCTTTTTTTTCTCCTCTCATTATTTTTTCCTTACCCTTCTCATGATAGACGCTGAACTGAATTCTATCATTTCCATCAGGAGCCCGCTGCACAGGTATTATTCAGAAAAGTCTTTGGAAGTCCACCTACACAATCACTTTCTTGTCAGAACACTGCTGAACCTCACATATTCTCTTCTTCTCTGCCTTCCCACATTCATCTTCATAATGACTGTCTAATTTCCAGTGCACAGCCAAAATATCTTTAACAATTCTAAACCTTATCAGTAGCTTCAGTTTACAACTGTATGGTATTTGGAGTTTTTTACAGTCAGAAAAGTAGGGAATTAAGATCTCTGAATAAATAAAATGCAGTGGTCTCACTCTTCAATGAGTTGACACAAAAGAATACTTTTTTTCAAGCAGCAGAAATACATTCACAGATATGTGCACATGTAACAAAATCTTTGGGCTTACCAGTAAGCTACTGTATAGGCATGTAGGTTTTACATCCATTAGGACACACTAAAACACAGAGAAAAATGAGGAACATGCATGAGAAGTAGCATAGTAATGCTGGATTTCTGGAAATTCAGGAAACTGTATTTGTGTCTTCCTTCCTGTTCCAAACAAAACAATCCCAATTTATTTGATCTCTCATTGTACACCACATTTCTTCAAGCTCTGACCACTCTCACTGGCTGAACAGGACAAAACACTCCAGCTCAGGCACTCCCAATGCTTCCCTAGAGGAGAGAGGGTTATGCACTCCAGAGAGGTGTTTTCCCTTCTCTGCAACAGTATCATATTGACTCAGGCTTTACATTTCCATCCAGTATAGCCTCCCTACCACTTTCTGAAGAGCAGATTCCTAACATGCTGCTGACTTTCCTCGCATCATTCAGGGATGGCAAAACTCTGCAGGAGCTGTCTAGGGAACCTGGGGCATGAGACACTAATGCTGCAGTGGTACCTTGACTTCTCAGCATAAAAATTCAGGTTATTAATCTTATCCGATTAGGTGCATTCATGTTAGGAAAATTCTTCATTTTCCACGACCAGAGCATGACAACTATCCATTATGGTTGAAGTATAGACAGTATTCATGTTTGTTCATTTATCTTCAATTCAACACGTAAAGCTATCTTACTCAAAGCAAGAGTCAGTGACAAAAAGAATAAAATTCCCAGGTCTTGCCTAGGCCATCAATAGCACCTGTAATAACTGTGACTTTTCAAGACCCTTGTGACTGCAGTAAGATCCTTAAACCATATTTACTGTTCTCTTCACAGAGAGAAATAAACCTGAAATAAGTGGAAATATTAAAAGGGATTTTGGAAAAACATGAAGAAATCCTGAAAACTGGATAGCTTTGGTGATTAGCAACTGGTCTGTAAAATTAGGGACCAAAGTTCTCTGCATACTTCTGCTATGAACTGCTTAAACACCAAGTATCTTGACTCAAAATACATTGCTCTCAGTCACCCCTGTGTAAATTCCAGTATGATATAATACAATTTATACTAATTCCAAGCATAAAAACACAGCTTTGGTGAAGAGGATCAGAATAATTTTTGCAATATACAGAATTACACTGCAAACAGCAATATTTCAGTAAATTTTAAATAGAGACAAAAATAATTTCAGAAGCAAACATAAAGACACAAAGCAGAAGAAGTCCAGAATTTAAGAAACTTTTTTTCTGACAAATTGGTGGAACCACATCACTCATCATTAGAAAGCTGTCAGTTGCAGGTCTTTCAATTTCAAAATTAATTTTTCATTCACTGCTGCAAGTGAATGAAAAGTGAATGTAACTGACCATATGCTGCAGGTTCATAAGCACTGGCAAAAGCAAGTGCCTGTCAGGCTCTGTTACCAGAACACCTACGTTTTCACTGAGCCAGTAATTGTCTGCAAACACTTTATTTTAATTACTCCAAGCCAAATTTCTCAGGAATTCCTTCTCTTAGCCTCAGGAGGTCCTGGTGACAGCTCACATGTTCGATTGTCATGATCTGTAAGTGGCTGTGCAAATGGAAAATGCTTGGTCCCAGAGGTCATTCCAATCCTGTATCTGGACACTAATCGGTCTGGCCCATGAACTCTGAAGATGGCTATGAGACACCATAAAAATAAAGAAATGTTTATGATGCCTATTCAGGGGGGGGGGGGGGATTTGTGACAGGGGTATTGCAGAAAAAGAAAAAACATGCCATAAGGGTATTGAAAATCTGGACTCATAGTGTGTGCCTAGCCTCTGAAGGCAGAAACCAACCTTTATTTCAGGACCGTGAAGTCTGTTAAGTTGCTGGTGGGAAGATTTCCCGCTAAGTGAGGCTTAGAAGAAACACAGTAACAACACTATGCAGAAGTAACAAACCACAGCTAAAATTACAATTCATTCACTGCCCATGTACAGAAAATATGAAGGGATCACCTGTTCAATCAATATATACCCTGGTTATTTTCAAACTCTAAAAGCATCGTTTTGGCTCAAAGTAATGACTTTGCATAGAAATGCACACAATGGATTAGCTAATGAATAAACCAGCACTAAGATAAAACAGATAAAATGACAGACAAACTGGTATTTCTAACTCCATGCTGTACGCAAGAATTAAGAATTCAAATTGCTATAAATTTTTAAAGTACAGACGTCAAGAGGAAAACAATAACCATAAAATGGGGCAAGGTGATATTCTGAAGAAAAAAAATTACATGTAAACAATATACACAGTTTTAATTTTTCTATATTAACAATTTTTTTCACATTAATATATCTCTGAAATTTAAATAGGAATTTTTGATGCTTACTTATGAACATGTAGTTATTTAAGTATGTATATCATTATGACAAAGGGGAGGAAAGACTGGAGACCATCAGCAATATCCACATCTGTCCAGACACAAAAGAAACAGCATGTTCCCTGTGAAGCAATGCCAGGTATCTGGAAGAGACCCTGAATAGATTATTTCAGCAGAGGAATTAGAACCGCTCTGTTTGAAGCTACTGTTCATCATTTAGAGACATCAAAATAACTTTTTTCACATATAAAAAATGGGAGAAATAAGGTCTTATTTCCATATAAGAAACAAAGATGACATAAAATTAACCTATTTTCATGACAAAGAGTAAAACAATTACATAACTATGAATTAAGATTCAATTGACTGTAAGTACAAAAATGTGGTAGTACAAATAGTCAATCACTGTCACATTTCTGAAGTTGTAATGTGATTGTATCTTCATTATTGTCCTTTTCTTTTATAATATATTAAACTTTGTATTAAAGCATCAGTGGTTTTTCATTGGTATTTCTCTTATCTCATCTGAACCTCCCTATCCTTGGACCGCAGGTTTTGTAAAAACTTTGTCTAAGAAGAACTCCAGATTGGTGTACTTTAGCTTCATTTCAGTGCATTTTGTTTTGATAGATACTTCTGGTACAGCTATTCTATTTGAGATCAAAAAAGATTTGACATTATTTACTCTTTCTTATATATAATTATAGCAACCCAAGTGCATTACAAAATAACATGACTGCTTATTTTACTTTGACTGAAATGCTATGGGACAAATCCTGTCTTTAGATATGCAGCCAGTGCTTTTCATATCACCAGAAGACACATATTCATATGCAAGACAGAATCCTGCTTTTCTTTTTACAGAAATGTCAAGTTTTTTCACCAAGTCTTCCAAAAAATTATTTTACATTAACACAGTCACATTTTAAATATTAAAATAAACTAAAATTCCTATAACGATCTTTCTTTTTCATATGTAAGAATTAAAATGTAAAATGGCTTTCACCTCTAGAACTTTAAATAACATATTGTGTTGTCATGTAATTTCCATCGTATAGCTCATGTATTTGTCTGATGCCTTTCAAAAAGCTAGAATCTACATGTGTTAGGCTGGAACAGAATGGTTACCAAATTTTTAATATAACTGCACAAGGAAAAGCAGAAAGGTTACAACTGCATTTTTTTTCTCTTCTTTTTCTTCTTTGGGGTTTTTTGGTTTGGTTTGGTTTGGTTTGTTCTGTTTGATAATGGTAGCAGCAAAGCTGAAAACAGGCCTGTATTCTCTAAGGACATAACTCTGTAAGTGTAAAAGAAATGGTTGGCTGTTGTTTTAACGTTTTGTTTTCTTTGGGGGCAGGGAGGATTTCAGTTTGTATTTCCAGAATCCTTAGTGTTTTTCTCAGTCTTTTCTGAAATACAAATGGATGCTATGGTTTACACCAGTGAAAATCTGCTAAGATATTTTTTAAATTGATTTTGCATTCCTACCACTCTTCTTGAAATCTCTAGTATTTGAGTTAATCTTATTTAACTCTTTTCTATTCATTTTTACTTCAAAAATATCAGGAATGTCATGTTAGCTTTTAACTAGCTTGTACAAATTACTTTAGCTGACTCAGAAAAATGAATCATCTAGTCTCCTGCTTTCTATAAAAGAGAAAGAAGTAAGATTTTCAAAATCAAAATCTTTCTCTAAGAGTTAACTCAGTAATTGCTATTGGAAAGTAAGTAAAACTTTTTCCAGAAATTTAAATTTCAGATGTCCTTTTCTGAAGGATGAATTGGAAGAAAGAATTATCTCATTTCACAATTGACTGTAACAATACAGGGTCAACTTTGGTGCTCTTTCCTATGCCTTTTTAAGATCTAGTATATGTCTTTTAAGAAAAGGGAAACTAACGTCAAACAGTTTTCAAGATGAAGCCCCTCTGAGTATCTGTAATCAGACAGGCTTTCTGTTTTGTTACCTATTGCTTTCTGAATCACTCTAACTTGGTTTTACTTTTATAACTGTTTTTGAGCCAGTGCTTCTGCGAAACTACATGTAATAACACCAGGATCTCTTTGCAGAGGAAAAACAGCAAGATCACCATTGCATGCATAAAGGTAGAATTGGAGGTGAGGGGAGATTTCCCCTATCTGTATTATTTTACCTTTATATATGTTGACTTTTATATTCCATACTACCATCCAGTCATTTAGTTGCAGGACACTTCTGTAATCCTTCATAGTCAGCTTTACTCGATATGAATATGAATGCTATACTGAATAGCTTAGTATCATCAACAAATTGTGTCACATAGCTGTTTAGGTTTTTTTCCGGATCGTTTATGAATGCGTACACATTCCTTTGTACATATAGGCTGATGGTGTGTAGCTCAAGAAATGGCTACAAAATTTGCTAAACTATGCCACACAGAGCCAGAAAAAAATGGGGTTTAATCCATTCTATTTGTCCAGTGTGAGGTGACTTTTAACTTTATACTGTAAGTTTCTATGGTATGTATGATTATAGACATTTTTGAAAACTCCTCAGTCTACGAAGACAGCATATATGTCATTTGCATTGCTTTAAATATTTTTGGCCTTAAGTGTCTGACGTATTGCAGATTGCTTACAAAATAAATACCTTGACTTGTAAAGAAATAATTAAAATTATAAAGTTTTACACTTAAAACAATTCTCTAGAACATAAAAATCAGCAGAAAAGTAATGAAAAAAAAGTCTAGGCTCGTTAGATTTCTAGGTGACATTATGAAATGAGACAGAAGGAAATCTCCCCTTTTCTGCCTTTCTCTGCTTTATGTATGTCTACAGGAACCTGATTAAAAACTGTGATTTCTGGCTGCCGGATTTTAATTTTTTTTAATCTCATCAGCATCCTTTTTTTTTTTTTTTTTTTTTTTTTTAAATAATGAGCATCACAGTGCAGTTGAACATAGGAAAGTGAATAAAACACCCAAGTCTTCTCTTTTTGCAGGCTGAACATCTCGAGTAAAGAAAGCACCAATATTTCAAGTCTTCAATAACCAGCATGAGATAGTTACAGTTTGTTTCTCCCATTTTCCTGCTTATAAGGAGAAGTAAATTGTAGCCTGTGGAATAAAGGAATGATCTATAAACATGCTCTTTTCCTGGTTGCCAGGAGAACTTTTCAAAAAATGAGTGGCAGTAATAGTAGGTATTTAGATCTCTGGATGGGTAAGCAATGGGCCATTTCAGTGCGGGTGTGACTGATGGACTTAGCAAGTCCCGTAACTTTACACCAGTTTATTGTTTTACTGAGAACTGCATTCAGCTCCTGGCATAAATGAATGCATCTCTCAGGGAAAGTGATTGAAGCTATTTTTGCTGACCACAGTATTCAATTTGGTTTGAAGGTCTGAAAGCTCAACTGTTTACTTAATAGCTTATTAGCCACTTAGTCAAAATAAGCCAGTTGGGCAAAGACATATTTTTTAAGCTGATCAGCCAGCTAGCTCATTGTGGCCGAAATGGATTAGAGAACAGCTCAGCTGGTAGACTAGACTGCATGGATATCTCCAGCGAGAACATCATTAAAATCGTTACAGACTGTATAGGCTGTGATAGGGCAGCATATAGAAATATTCCATCATAAAATCTACATGCATATCTTTTTCCTGTGATGTTTGTAGAAAACTTTTCATTACTTCTTTGTTATTTTTTCGCTATTACTCACCAGAATCTCTGTTGAAATAGGTTAAGGCATTTTCTGTAGAAAAATCAGCAGGACTTACTGGAATTACGGTTCCAGTTTAACTTTGGCCAAAGAGAACAAACAGCTGGCCTAGCGATGTCCTTCATTGTTAGAAGCAGTAAAAATTATTTAAGGTAAAATTTTTCCATCGGGAAAAAAAAATATTTCTTTAGCTTCACTTTCATGTTGAAAACAGATTTTCAATAATATCATGATTTTTGAAAATGATGTTTTGAAACAGACGTGTAAGTGAAAAGATCACTTTCCTACCTCCCAAAACATCGCTCGTGTCAGGCAAGGAAACACTGTTTATACTTACAAGCATGCTGCTATATAGTGACAAGTGCCATTATTGACACACATCACCATTTGGAAGAATTTAAAATTTTTGAATTTAAAAATATTGGAAGAAGATCAGTATAAAGGATTCAACTTTTTCTAATAAAAACAACAGATAA